>NC_090808.1:17596250-18247500 GCF_036512215.1 Solanum lycopersicum | reverse complement strand
CATGCAAGCATACAATTAAGCATATAGAAGGGTTTACAATACTACCCAATACATATCATTCGCTATTAAGAGTTTACTATGAAATAGCATAAACCATAACCTACCTCCACCAAAGAATTGCGATTAAGCAATCTACTTTCCCAAAGCTGCGTTCTTCCTCTCTCTCAATCGATTGTTTCTCCCTCTCTCTCTCTGTTCTTTTTCTTTTTCTTATTCAAACCCTCTTTCTTTTACCCTAATTAGCATATAATTAAGTATAAAAGATGACCAAAGTAACCCATTTTTTAGCATATAATTAAGTCCAAAACGCCCCTTAAAATTTTTAACAGAAATCTGACCCAGTCAGGGTACGCAGTCTGTGACGGTCCGTCCTGCACGTTCGTCACAAAGTTCAGAGAGTTAATTCTGCGGAAAGGATTTGTGACGGTCCGTCGAGCCCTCAATGGTCCGTCCTGCCATTTCATCGAGAAGTTCAGAGAGTCGATCTCAGTACCCAAATTTCTAAATTCTAAGTGTTTTGGAACGAGACACCCTCGACGGTCCGTCGTGGGATCCGTCGACCCAGACAGTGATTTTCAGAAATTAACTCTGCTGCTCCAAATGACTAAACAGGTCGTTATAATAGATACCAATTTACCCATCGTTCGTCCTCGAAAGATCACAAGAAGAAAAACAAGGGCGAAAAGGAGTACCTGAATCTGTAAACATGTGTGGGTATCTTTCTCGCATATCAGCCTCCTTCTCCCAAGTGGACTCTTCAACTGGCCGATTCTTCCATTGAACTTTGATGGATGCAATCTCCCTTGATCTCAACTTGCGAATTTCTCTATCTAGAATGGCAACAGGCTCCTCCTCATAAGTCAAATTCTCATCAAGCAGAACTGAATCCCATCGAATAATGTAGTTTCCATCCCCATGGTATCTTTTCAACATAGACACGTGAAATACCGGATGCACTCCTGACAGTCCTGGGGGCAAGGCTAATTCATAAGCCACCTCCCCTACTCGCTTAAGTACTTCAAATGGCCCAATATACCTTGGTCAAGCAATCTACTTTCCCAAAGCTGCGTTCTTCCTCTCTCTCAATCGATGGTTTCTCCCTCTCTCTCTATTCTTTTTCTTTTCTTTTTCTTATTCAAGCCCTCTTTCTTTTACCCTAATTAGCATATAATTAAGTATAAAAGATGACCAAAGTAACCCACTAATTAATTCAAGGGTATCTCCTTTAACCCCCAAGTAATTGAATTATTAACATTCAACCACTAACTTTAAAATTAAAAGCAAGAATAGTCCAAAACGCCCCTTAAAATTTTTAACAGAAATCCGACCCAGTCAGGGTACGCAGTCTATGACGGTCCGTCACAACTGTGACGGTCCGTCCTGCACGTCTGTCACATAGTTCAGAGAGTTAATTCTGCGGAAGGATTTGTGACGATCCGTCGAGCCCTCAACAGTCTGTCGAGCCCTCAATGGCCCGTCAAGCCCTCAATTGTTATTCTAAAAGACGATAAATACCCTTAAGAGTTAACTACTCAAATTTTTAGTGGCATGACAAGCCACATGAGATTAATCTGTCCACCTAAGGGTTGCCAACTAGGATTCATTAGAAAATAACTAGACCTTTAGCGGCGACAAATGTCACCACAAAGTCTGAAAATATTGCCACTAAAACTTTTGAATAATTTATAATGGCGACTAAGGGTGCAACTAGCATTAACTAGTAAGCCTATTTTTTCAACAAAAAGAATGATAATTCACTTACGGTTGCAATCTGATTTTCTAATAAAAATAACATGTCTTTCAATATTAAAAACATCCAATATTATAACGAAAATCATCAAAATTACTTCTTGATTCAAATCTCCTACTACATAATGTATCATTGTACATTTTATGCATTTGCATATAACATAAAAAATAAAACATATAGTGTCTTCAAACTCCTCTATGATTGATATCATTGGTGATTCTAAAAAAATGAAGAAAAGAGCAAAAAAATCAAAATTTAATGCTCAAATAGTTAAAACTTTTAGTGGCGATATGCGGGGCTTTTTTGGCGACTTTTTGAAGTGAATCTTAGTTAGCAACGCTTAGGTTGAGGGATTAGTCCCACGTAACTTGCCACATCATCAAAAGTTTAGGTGGTAACTCTTTTGGATATTTGTAGCCTCTTAGAATTGCAGGGGCATTTTCTATCTGAAAAATATAACGAAAATATAAGTAATTTATTTCACATAGTTTAGAAGCAATTCTGACCATTTCCGTTAACTTTATCATCTTAAGTTATTGTCCAAGAGCTCCTTAGATACTCTTTAAATTCCTGAAATAAACCCATCGTCAAAAATACATCTCCTCATTTGTTTGGAGTTCTTCGATCATTGTCCGAATTCTGTTTGTATAAGTAATTAAATAGAGTTATTACTTTTAGGTGGAATAATGTAGTAGGCCTTTATACTTAGTTCAGATTGTCACTAAGACCTTTCTATTTATAGTTTCGCCAATTGAACATTTAAAGTTAATGAAATTTGATAATTTAAATTTTTTTCTCATCTAATAAATGTACGTGAAATATAAATATGAAAATCGTGCATAATGACAAACTTTTTATTTAAAATAAATAATATTGATATAGTTTAATTTAATTCTTCATAATAACTAGAGTTTCATTTTTTTCTATAATTGGGTCCTACTAAATAATTAATTTGGAAAATACAATAGTTATTTACATAGAAGTCTTTATACAATTCATCTCCTTTTCTTTCTCCCTCTTACACCCTTCAACTTCTCCTGCAACTTATCCATAAAATCAGTTTTGAGTTTCAAATATATAGCATTACGCTCTCAATCAATAGTGGATTCAAAAATTTGAGGTACCGCCAAAAAGTGTATATTCGATTGAATTTTAAGTATTTTTTTCAATTATTTTTAAAGTTTTTCTTGAAATTTCTCATGAAACATTCTTGCATATAGTTGTTGAACATATACAATGGATAATCACAATCCAGCAACAAGATTGACAAGAAATATGCATTTGCACGTCCAAAATTTTGATGAAAAACCATCATTTTCTTTGGATCTAACGCAGGAATTTGGGGAGGTTGCAGGTTCAATAGACATATCTAAAGCTACTGTAGATCTAAATATGAGAATGATCCAATTAGATCGAAAACAGTCAGTGGAAAAGCAAAGAGAATTGGTGTAATGATTGTTGAGGGAGGTATTAAGCATCGGGGTGATGCTAGTTCGACAAAGAAGAGGAAAGGAAAAGAAATTGATTCTTCTGATAAACATGTAGCCTATTTTTAGAGGTGATCTCTGTCATACCGGAGCAAGTTGAACATGAAGAAGTTCAGGTATTTTTAATTTTTTTGCATGTTTTAAAATTGTATAATAAGCTTTATAGTTAGTTTTTCTTTTAGATTTATGTAATTTATATGGTTGTCTATGCGTATCGGTATATTTTTAATTAGATTATGTACAAAGTTATTGTATAATTAACAATAGGTAATATAAGAAGCTTATTATATATACAATTTAATCAATAATGCATATGAAATTTTCTATATACCATACAATTTAAAGCATGAAAATTGTTGTCTTTATACGTGTATTTATACAGATATATTTTTTTATAGCAGTTAATTATAATTGATCCCATACAATTTTATCTTTGTAAATGTTTTCAGTTATACATGATTTATTTTATACAATTTCAGTTATGCATGTTTGATAATAATTTTATTTAGACAAAATTTATGTGTGCCTTTTGCTTTTTGTACATTAAAATGTAAGTAAAGTTGTATGTGTATTTTTTTCAGGGTGTTAAATGTTTAGGCAAAAGAACAGCAACACGTACACCTCACATGCAATGTTATACAAATATTGAGTAATGGATGTTTTAACTGGAAAACTACGAGAAACTCAGTATAGACGTTTCTGTGGAACCACATGTTTTGCTCAGTTGATTAACATTCGTAGATGTCTAGGTGCAGTTTTTTAGGGAGATTATCGGCAGTTCTAAAGATGCAATTATGATACATGTAAACGACACATCTTTTGTTCATAAGGACAGTACAAAAGGATGATTCTTGAGTACATTAATGATTACAGAATGCATGTTTTTGTACCGTGTCATACAGTTGATAACAGTCTCATTCTTGTTAACGTTAAGGACAAGTTTTACCGGGTCTTGATTGTTGCATCCATTAATGATCGAGCTTTGATTCTCTTGGTGGTGCATTACACAATTCATATGTTTATAATGAAATCAAGAAATATGCGCAAGTTAATTCCTATGTGTCTATCTATTTCTGATTTTTACGATAAGAAAAGCTTGGATGTATCTTCACATCCTAAATGCAAGGGTAACTCTAAGTTGGACTCGTTTTATGTCAAGAATATACCTCAGCAAATAGAAGGAGCTTGTAAGTGTATATACTGTTATTTTATTTTGGTCTTGACTTATATTGACTTTGTTTTTACAAAATTATACCATTATATATATATATTTTTTATATACAGGGATTGTGAAGTACATGTTGTTGCTTATGTCGAGCATATCAGTAATGTAAATGTTGGTTCATAATCATTTAATGTTGAGTTAATGCGTACAAGATATGTGACAATGTTGTGAAATTATGGCATGCAGAAGATTGTAACCGATGCTACAAGTGATAGTGAAGCACCAGAGAGGCCACACGGGATTAAGAGAGAATGTGAAAGTAGTGAAAGGATCATAATTCATTAGAACAACAGTAATATTTTATGTGTTTTGTAAATATTTGAATGACATTCGTAACAATAGTTCTACTTTTTATATTTTTGGTATATTTGAATGGCATTTGTTTCATCTTTTAAAGTGCTGAACTTTATTATGCTTTTGTTGACAGTAGTATATTGTTCGAATTTTAAGGTGTTTTAAAATTATTTGTATATATTTAATTTTTAAAAAAAAATATTTTTCTTGAGTTATAATTGTTGTTATTAACAATTTAAAGAAAAACATAAATATATTTTTACTATGGTTGCTATTTAATTGTTTATTACCATAATTTATACAAATCAATATACACAAATGTATAAAGATTAGACTTACTCCCTCCGTTTCAAGAAGTTTGACCTCCTTTGCTTTTTAGTCTACTTAAAAAGGAATGACCTCTTTCTTTTTTTATGTAACATTTTAAAATCAGCTTTCCACATGACATGTTTAAGGTCACAAGATCAAAGGACAATTTTGTACATTTAACCTAACTTTAATTTAGGACCACAAGATACAAAAGTCTTATTTATACTCTTAAACTCCGTACCAAGTCAAACCAGGTCATTCTTTGTGAAACGGACGGAGTATAATTTTACACAAATTTTTTATATTGATATCTATATACGTTATGTAGATCATTAGTATAATTCAACCTCCAGTTACAAATTTATATATATATATATATATATATATATATATATATATATATATATATATAATACAGATCAATGTTAGAATACATTACTTTGTTACAATTAAGTTCAATGTTAAAACACACCATATACAAATATTTGTATAAATGACCTATATTCGCTTATAGTAATACATATTATACATAATTTCAATATACACAAATGTATAATGATTTATTCGTATAAATTTATACAAAATATTTTGTATAGATACCTTTATATATATTTTACAGTCAATTGTAATATTGTATAATTAAACACTTAGTTAAATTAAGTTAACGTTAAAACTCACCATATACATATATGTATGTATTAAATGGCCATTATTCGCTTATAGTAGTAATACAAAATTTTAATTTTGGTTTATACAAAAAATGTAATCACATTTTTCATATAAAAATGTGTGATCGCTATAAAAAAGAGAAAAAGTGTATGCACTTTTAAACACACCAATTGTATGCTCATGAACTAAAAAATAGAATAAACATGGCTCAAAAAAAAACTATTTAAGGTGCAAATGGCAATACTAATTAATTCAGAGTAAATTATTTCATATAACAAAGTATTCAAGTTTTGAAATATATAAACTTATAACCCATTATAAAACGAACTAATACTCGTGTGGCCTATTTCGACATAAACGCCTATTGGGACCTACAACTCCACATGAGCTACATGTATTTTTTTCTTTAATCCCAAACAATTTGCGTTTTGTTTTTGAGCGAGTTTTTTTTTTGGCCTGCCTAAAGGTCTTCTGTATATTGGAGCCGAACTTCATCATACATTATGTATTCAGGTATCACTATTCTGTTATATTAGGCAACAAAAAAATTTGTAACTCATAAATCTTTAACATTATCTTTGATTTGTATAAGTCAGAGCAATATTCATAAGGTATTAGACTCCTCTTATTTAATACAATTCAAACATTTTCACATGGTATTTTTCATATTAAAACCTGCCACAGCTACATGTTTTAGCCTTCAAATTGACTACAAAATTTCTACCATCGTCGTTCATACTGTGCACCTATTCAGTTGAGGGTACAACATATTATTTTTTTTATATAAAAATTAACTATACATACATTTTATACATAATTAAACAATAATAATTTCAAAATATACAAAAAAAAAAAACATACCCTCATCAGTGTGCGCACCTCATTCTCAACTATCATATTTTAAATTTTCCAATCAATGATGTAAATGTGCATGTTGCTTCATGTTTATTACATATACAATTTAAAGCTATAGAAAAGTAGATATAAACAAATTAGATATTTTTATTCATTTACACATATACAGTTGAAACACTTATCCAGAGGCGAAATCAGGATTTTCAATAAGGGGGTCAAAATTTGTAGAAATAGACACATGAAGTAGCCGAATGGGGTTCGATATCTACTATATATACATATAAAATTATTTTATTCATACATAAATAATATAATTTTTCACCGAACGGAGTTCGGATGAACTCCCTTCGTACAAGGTAGCTCCGCCCCTGCACTTATATATATATATATATATATATATATATATATATATATATATATATATATATAATACACACACACACATATACACGCGCGCGCACAAAACTTTTATACTTATGCTTAGTACTACTTCAAACATACCTATATACAAATTGGGAATACAAATTTATACAAAAACATTTTGGAAATACAAATTTATAATGAGTTTTAAAACCCTTCATAAAATACGTTGATCGTAAACTGTACAAATTCAAAAGTAATCTTAAAATTCAAAATCTATATGTAAAACTTATATTTTGCCTTAAAACTTGTAGTAATGGATATTTTTCAGAAATCAACACAAAGAACTGCAACTGAATATATCCAGATTTTTTCATTCGAATTTTTTTCTATATATTATGTTACATTTATACAGTTGAATTTCCTTTTTAGTGATGTATGTCCGTATATTTCAAGGTTATCTAATGTTTATTTCTTTTTCTTCAGTTTGTTTGTGCTATAAAAGTTGGTTCGACGAAACAATCTGAGTTCTCTTGATGAAGAAGTTCTTAAACAAATGAAATTCTATTAAAAAGGTGATATGTGTGATTTATGAGATTCTATAAAACTGCAAATATGAGCAGTTTTAAAAAATAAATTTATATATAATGAAAACTAAATCACTGATTTATAGAAAACAAATACTAATAGCAAATTTAAGTATGCTATTGAGCGCAAAAATAGAACTGTAGCTATAGAGCGTCAATATGAATTTTATCTTTGTTATTCCTAAAATATATACTCTATAAACATCTACGAATAGAACTCCACGCCTTTTTTTAATAAGACACATCTATGTGTGGAATTCTGAGTCATTTTTTAATGACAAAAAAGAAATAATAAACTAAAAAAATTAATTAAATCAAATATCCTTCCCATCTTTTCTTCTTCAGCCCCCAACCCCCATCAATTCTCCCTCCCTTCCTTCTTCATCGGATTTCACCCCTTTTCTTCCTTCTTCAGGTCCCATCGATCTCCCTTCTCATCACTTCTTCAGATCTCTTTCTATGTTTTTTTTTATTATTTTCTCCATTCAATTAAAAAATATAAGCAAATTGATGAAGTGAACAAAGAGATAAAAAAAAACGAAACTACTAAAAAATACAATTGCAGATTTCACTCATTTGATGATTTGTGAAACATATAAAAAGAATTTTATTGTGTTTTTTGGTGTTCATTCAATTCTCCAATAATAGTGAAAGGGGATGAGAATTTTTAGTATTTTTCTAGTTTCTTGGCTTTTGACTTTTTCGATTTGAAATTGATAATGTGTCAAAGAAATTGATTGTACTAAAAGTTAGGGTTTTGTATGAACTGATATTTGTGGAGTTATTGCTTTTTGAAAGTGGTAAAAAGGGGGGAGAAGAAGAAGGGGTGAATGGGATAAAGAAAGGGAGAAGGCAAAGAAGAAATAGGTATCTAATTTAGTCCGTCAACGGTCTATAAGGGTCTCTCTTGTTGAGAATATAGAAGTGTACAAGAATAATCAACTAAGCTGCCACCTGGGAAAAGTAGCCATAACTAACTTAATGATTAGTTAGTTGGTTAATTAAAAATGAACATGATCAGTTAGTTTTGTATAAATAGATAGTAGCATTGTATTGTGCAGATATAGATGAATTACAATTTTCTCCTTTTCACTGTAAATCTCTCCCACTCTCACTTCCAGTTCATCTTCATCCTTTCAAGCATAGTTTTAACATGGTATCAAAGTCATTAATGGTGGTTACAACTTCTTAAATTGTTAGCTTTCTTTTTCTCTATAAATCCTTGATTCTGTGGGTTCCTCATCAATGACGATTAGAGGTGAATCATCAACTGATGCGATTGGATCGGAAAATGTCCATATTTCGAGATCAACTTTCGATTCATTCGATCCTTTATTTTTACAGATTTTAGATATTCCAGGTGTAAATTTAGCTCATTGTGTTCTTACTGGATTGGAGAATTATACTCTCTGGAGTAAATCAACGCGACTTACATGATAGGGAAGAACAAAATTGGTTTCGTGGATAGCACCTACAGGAATGATATGTATGCAGGTCAGATGACTCATCAATGGGAGCGGTCAAGTGCATTTGTACTCTCATATATCATGAGCTCGGTTTCGAAGGATCTGATTAATGGCATTGTCTATTCATCCAATGCTCACAAAGTCTAGGTAGATATTAAGGAACGATTCGATAAAGTGAATACTACCAAAATCTATCATATTTCTAGAGGAATAGCGACATTAAAAAAGGTATTTCTACAATTTCGATTTATTATTCGAGACTGAGAGAACATTGGGAGGAATATGAGTCTCTAGTTCCTCCTCCTTCGTGTTCATATGATAAATCTCGTGAGTTCATCCAAAACTGGAGCAGCAAAAGCTAATGCAATTCTTAGGAGGTCTAAATGAGAATTACAATCAGTCAAGGAGTCAAATTTTGATAATGACCTCTATTCGCTCAGTAAAGCAAGCATATTCATTGATCATCCATGAAGAGAGTCAAAGAGCTCATCTCAAGATGGTGAATCTTTTGTTGTTGCAGAAACTGGTGTAATGCGACCTGATCCAAATTTGAAGCAAAAAGAAGTCATGGCTTCTTGATACAAAATTGGTGAATCTTCAGGATTAGCCAATGTGAATGAACGCTATCGAAACAACAGCAACATAAGACTACGGAGAAATGCTCATCTTCAATGTGATTTCTTTCACCTGAAGGGTCACACAAGAGAGAAATGTTACAAATTGATTGGATATCCCAAGACTTCAAATTTACCAAGAATAGGAAAAAATATCAAAATGATTTTATAGGAGGAAACTACAATGGTTCTAGATATCAAGGTCAAAATGGCTATAGATCTGGGGGTTACAGCGCACAAAAAAAAATATGGTTTCCTCTGATTAGAAGTCACAAAATGGGAGGAAACTGAATTGTACGGATCAAGGATTCACAGCTGAAAAATTTCAAAAACCACTCAATCTCTTGACAAGTAGGAAACACCTGAGAATGTAGCTAATATATCAGGTGCAATTAATTTATTTCTAGTTGGTATTAAGACTAATTTCTGGATTGTTGACACAGGGGCATCAAACCACATGGTTTCTTCTCTGGATTTAATGTCATATAGTCAAGGTCTTCCTTCTTCTACACATAACTAAGTATTTCCTCCAAATGAAAACATAGTCCAAATCACTCATAAAGGCACCTGTAACCTAGACAAAGATAAAATACTTCAAAATGCCCTTCATATACCAATGTCTAATTACAATTTACTTTCAGTATCCAAACTTACTAAAATCTGCAATGTTTTGTAACTTTCTATCTTGAATCCTTTTCCAGGATCTTTACTGGAAAGGTGAAGGGGAATGGTAAGGTCAAGGATGGTCTCTACATTCTATCCACAAAATCACCAACACCTGCCACTTCTAATAGTTCACATAATGCTTATGTTTTCTTCTCAACTCAATATGCTAATGTCAAAAGCTCCATTTGGCATCAAAGGCTTGGGCATGCACCAATTCCTATCCTCAATCAGATACAAATTGTTCAACCTATATTAGATATATCTCAAATTTGTAATTGTCCTATTTTTCCTTTAGCTAGGCAAACTAGATTACCTTTTTCCTACTCATAATGTTGTTTCTATTCATGCTTTTCAATTATTGCATATGGATGTATAAGGTCCATTTAAACAAGACACTTATAATGGAAACAAATACTTTTTCACTCTTGTGGATGATTTCAATCGAATGACTTTGGTTTTCTTGTTGAAATTCAAAAGTGATTGCTTACTTCATTTAAAAAACTTTATTCTTCTTGTCCAGAACTAGTTTGATGCTACCATTAAGATTATTTGATCTGATAATGGTTTGGAACTCATTAACACCCAACACACTGCTTTGTTTAACTCTCTCCGTATTCTTCACCAAAGAACTTGTGTATATACCCCACAAAAAATAGGGTAGTTGAGCGAAAACATAGACAACTTCTTTAGCTTGCTAGGGTATTACAATTTCAAGGTCACATTCCCCTTAAAATTCTGGGGTGATTGTGTACTCACAACCACTTACATTATCAACTGACTCCCTTCTAGAGTGTTGCATGGTGTTTCATGTTATGAAAAACTACATAAAATTGATCCTAGTTTAGAACACATGAGGACATTAGGATGTCTTTGCTATTCTACTGAACCAAATCCCACTAAAAAATTCTCACTTAGAGCATTTCTGTTGTCTTTATGAGATACTCATCCACACAAAAGGGATATAGACTCTATAACCTTCAATCTCACCTATTCTTTGTTAGAAAAGATGTTCATTTTAGAGAGCATATTTTTCCTTTCTAGCAATCCTCCATCACTCCACCTATCACTCAGTCATCTATCACTCACTCTCCTGTTATGCCTCCCTAATTTTTTATTCTGATTCTTCACACTTTCCACCTGAGACTTCTTCTTCTATCACTCCTTCTACTTCTTCTATTCCCATAACTCCTGTTGCACCTGCTCCTAATATCTCTACTACACCTATCACAGTATCCCCTAAGAGATTATCTAGAGCTACTAGACCTCAAATTTGGTAATCTGACTATGTTCATCCTCAAACTCATTCTAGGCCTTCTTCCTCTACTCACTCTATTAATAATGTCGTTCATTACTCTCATCTTGGTTTTGGATATTAAGCTTTCTTGTCAAAATTTTCCTCTTCCATTGAATCTCAAAATTGTTCTTAAGTTATACTAGTTGATAGATGGATCCAAACTATGCAAACAGAAATTGACGCCTTAGTGAAAAACAAAACTTAGGAGGTGGTTGATTTACCAACTGGAAAGTTTCCAATTTGGTGTAAATGGGTGTATAAGATCAAGTATGATGTTGATGGTTCCATTGAAATATTAAAAATTCGATTGGTGGCCAAAGGCTATGCTCAACAAGAAGGGGTTTATTTTCATGAAACTTTTTTCCCTATTGCAAAGATGGTCACTGTTAGGTGTGCCCTTTCTCTAGTTTATATGAATGATTGGCCGGTTTTTCAGATGGATGTGTTTAATGCTTTTCTCCAGGGCGACCTTCATGAGGAGGTGTACATGGTAGTGCCTCAAGGTTTTGGCAGTAAGAGGAGGGGGGTCACCAAAGGTGTGCAGGTTAAAGAAAGCATTGTATGGACTTAAACAGGTATCTAGGCGATTGAACATAAAGCAAACTACTACATTGATCAACTCTGGCTTTCAGCATAGTAAACATGATTATTCCTTATTCACCAAGAAGGTTGATCAGAAAATTGTGATGATACTCATATGTAGATGATTTATTGATTATTGGTAATGACATACTGCTTATCAAAGAATCACATAACACCTTACAACAAAATTTAAAAATCAAGCATTTGGGGGAATTGAGATACTTCTTGATATAGAGTTTGTAAGGTCCAAAAAGGGAATACTCATGACACTGAGAAAGTATACTTTGTAGTTAATATCAGAATGAGAATTAGCAGGGGTCACGCGTAAAATAACTTAGAACAACATATGAAGGACACTGCAACTGGCTATGATAAACACTTGAAGAAAGAGAGTGATGATGATTGACAACTGTTAGATAAATGTGCTTATCGGAGATTAGTGGGAAGGCTACTATATTTGGCAATGACCAGGCCAGACATCTCTCATGTGTTTCAAACATTAAGTCAATTTATGCATGATCTAATACAATCTTATTTGGAAGGAACACTCCATGTAGCAAGGTATCTTAGAGGAAATTCTGGTTTTGGAATTTTGCTGATTAGTGACAAGAATGACACAATAAATGTCGTTTGTGACTCTGATTGGGCATCTTGTGCAATAACAAGAAAGTCAGTAACAGGTTACTGTGTGAAGTTGGGAAAATCCTTAGTATCTTGGAAGTCAAAGAAGCAAGAAATTGTATCAAGAAGTACAACAGAGGCTGAGTAGGCTTCTACAGTTTCAGAGATTATTTGGTTTGTAGGATTGTTGAAAGAGATGAGTTTGGAAGTAAAAATACCAGTGACTTTGTTTGTGATAACAAGACTGCTATACAAATTGCTGAGAATCCTATATTTCATGAGAGGACCAAGCACATAGAGATAGATTGTCATTTTGTAAGAGGAAAGATACAAAAGGGGTTGATCAAGACAATGCATATTTTCGGAACTGATCAAGAAGTTGACGTTCTAACCGAAGCTCTAGGAGGACAACAGTCAACAGTATTACTACATATTATGAGGTTGATTGATGCTTTGAAGGCTCAGCTTGAGGGGGAGTGTTGATAATATAGAAGTGTACAGGAATTACCAACTAAGATGCCAGATGATAAAAGTAGTTATAACTAACTTTAGAATTAGTTAGTTGGTTAATTAACAATAAACAAGATGAGTTAGTGAGTTAGATATTTTATTCTAAGTCGGCTAGTTGTGTATAAATAGATAGTAGCATTGTATTGTACAAATATGGATGAAAAACATTTTTCTCCTTTTCACCGTAAATCTCTCCCTCTCTCATTTCCAGTTCATCTTCATCCTTTCAAGCATAGTTTGAACATCTCTCTTAGGTCATTCCGCCTTACTTTTGCCCAAATAAATAAGTCATTCCGCCTTACTTTTACCCAAATAAATAAGAGGTGCAGGAGCTCTCATTGAAAAAGTTGTAACTTAGTTAATCAAAAAAATCAATTTCTGGTTACCATTCCTTACATCTAAAAGAAGAAAACCAACCAAAATGGTGAAAAGGAACAAAAGAGATTAAGTTCCAAGAAACTATGCCTGTAGGCAGACTATTTACAACCATTAGATCCCTGAAACCGCTTGCACTGGTTACACATCCACTTGATAAAGCAGACTGAGCTTGGAAACACATGTCAGTAAGATACAACAATTTAGCATCTGTATGTTCTGTTATACACCAATTGTCAAACACCTGCACAATGATGTCTTCATGCCTAAATTTCCATTCCTGAAACCAAATAACATTCATTTATCCATACGATATGATATCATCATATCGTAATACGAAATATGAAATTGAAGTTTGTTTAGACATACGATATGAAATTTTTGTATTGTAAGTATTTTCATAAACACAAGAGTTTCATAAGTTGTAAAATTAAAATAGCCCCAATTGTTTATTCAATCTTACCAAATAAACAAAAATTTATAAAATCGCATAATAAATTATTACAAAGCTATTTGTTCTCAATTGTTCCATCTAACTTTAATTCAACAAAAAAAAAAATTGACCATAAATTGTAGTGTGCTAGTCTTTAATATTACTCAACAATCAATTGGTATTAGTTAAAAGTGACTATATGTTGCTGATAATAACAAATTTTAAAAAAAGTAATAATGTCATTATAAATTTTATTTACATATAATATAAATGGTTGGTAGATATAAATGTGGGGTTGTTTTAACAAAATATAAACTTGTAGATCGATTTTTGTATTAAAAAGTATCTCAAATCATGATATGAAATTCTCATATCATGATTTTTGGACAATATGGAATCACACCTCACATCTCATCATATGAAATCATGAGATGGAATGAACATAAAATCGCATGTCATAAAAGCTGATTCCATCTCATGATTTCATAGCGTGATATGGTATCGCGTGGTCAAACGTCTACTTATTGTAGCTATGAATTATTAACATGTATTCTCTTAACTTCTTAATGTGTGTATTATAGTAGAACCAATTCAATTCTTAACAAGACAAACTGTATGTGTCATCAGTTTGACCCATGAACGCACTTGCTTGGCTGGAAATGTAGAAAGGAGAAAAGGGGCGGATGTTTATGAAACAAGAACACACATTACTAGGAGGTTGAATAATAGCCTAAATGAATAAAAACCAATCAGAACATAAAGAAACCTTATACATAATCTTAGATCAGGGAGGAGGATCCCAGAATTTGGAGAAAAGAGTACCTGAGGGTCAAGTTAAGGTATTCTTGGCACAGCCACTCTGCCAGTACCATCTCTATCTTCTTACTGCTGTCTTCCTCCTCCTTCCCGGGATGGTAGCCTGTTCAGTTTGCTTGTGTTTCTGTACCATGGTATAAACCTGCATTACAATAAAACTGTTGGTCACCTTTTATTCACCATTCCCACTCAGATGTTCAACCAATAAGAAAGCAGCAGGAAAGTAGGGTCACTCATCAAGAGACTAATGTTGCAATGTTGACCATTGAACAAAGTGTCCGAATACAAGAATTAGATGGTAATAGGAGAAACTAATGTTGAACATCCTAACACAGTAGTAATTTTATTTTTTATGCTGACTATATTGCACAATGTTAAAAATTTAACAGCCGAAAAACATTCATACATGAGCTAAGCACAAAGTGACAACATAACCTCGACTACTAGGAAGTTGGACCTATATTTACATGATCCATAGATAAAGCTCTTGACAAGTGCATTATAAATTAAGGAAAATATTAAACTCAAGATGTGAATTGTCAAGTCATTGTGCAGGAGCAGTCAGTAAGATGTTTGTTGTTTCAGAGAAGTTCTTCTTTCCTTATTTACAACCAACTTATACGAGCCATCACATTTCTTCATTATAACATTCAACTACACTGATAAGGCCGGCAAAACCTAGTATCCGTTGATTTTCAGCCATACCTTTCTTACTCCAGATGTCAATCCCATGCTATCAAGGTTTTTGCCATCAACATACTTCCATGTAATACTCTCTTTGTCCAGTTTTTCGTCTTCGATGCTTCGATTACCTACATGTCAACAGAAACCACATGCAATTAAGTATATAAAAAAGGTGCTACACTCTAAACATTTGAGTAAGTTACCATGAGGTAGTAAGTCAACACATAGAGTGAACCTTTTGGATGTAAGACCAATAACTCTACGTACATCTTGAGGCGTATATGACTGAAGACGTGGACAAATTCTCCAATATCTTCTCGTGAAACTATTCTAGTAGACTCTTTAAGATCCAGATTGAGTGACGACTGTAAAAAGTTATCAATCGCTTTTCTTCTCGAGGCCAGGTCTGCTTCCTTCTCCAAGAGAATTGATGGAAACTCCCAGAGGCCGGCAAGTAGACCCTCATTTGGTCTTTTTACAAGAATATATTTGCTGTTGGATTGAGATCCCGTCATTTCCTGGCAATCCAGTATCTCTACAACACTAACAGCAGAAAACTCATGCCTTTGTTTGGCCTTCACAACTTTTGTTGGGTAATCTGAAACATGAACTGACTCGTTCTGCCTAGAGAGCGACAAAGCATGACATTGCGCAGAGATGGGGCACACAGCACAACCTGGATTCGAAAGAGAGCACAACGTAGCTCCAAGTTCCATAAGAGCTTGGTTGAAATCTCCAGGCCTACAAGGATCAACTAATTGTCCTGCAAGTTTCCTAATTCAAAAGAAAATATATCATGACACAGGATGGAAAACTCATTAAGAAATAAAGTAATATCTGAAATTGAGTGATTACTAGTATCTAGCATGATCACTTCTTAAGAAAGATATTAATTTATATTCGTTCCCTGAATATATTTGATATGAAGCAGAAAGAAAAGATAATTAGAGAAAGAAATATGATGCAACTCTCTGTAAAGTTGCTTACTATCTTCCACAGCAAGAAAACATTTAAAACTTCTTTATACATCACAAAGACTCACCAAAAACTCTTAACTGTCGCGGTGTCTTTTGGATTCGCTGATATGGCCTTCAGCCTAGAAATAACCCTGACCACATTCCCATCAACAACAGGTACTACCTACAGTTATAACTTAGAAAATGTGAGAAGAGGAAGAGTGTATTAGAGAGACAAAAGTTTGCAAAACCTGTGAACCTTTTTGAAGGCAATTGAGGCAATAGCACCAGCAGTGTATTCACCAATTCCTTTGATCTTGCGAAGTTCTGAAACAGTCTCTGGAAAACTACCTCCTTCTTCAACCACCTCTTTTGCACCCTGCAAAAACACAGATATCTCTATTAAGCAAACACAATAAACACATGAGTAGAGCTAAGAATGCTGATTTGCAATGCACTAAATTTTAAGCCGATTAAAAGTTGTAGACACAATTTTAGTCTGCACAAAAGATAATCAAATAGATTTTGGACACTCCACCTTTAGCTAGTCAATTGTCACTTGGCAACTACATAGATGGATAAATGCTGAGTTACTCTGTAGGAATATGCTGGATCCAGCTAATAAAGATTATGCTGGACCCATTACTAGTATTGTTTTCTATTCTTAGTCAAGTATGCATTAGTTTCAGTTTTTTTTGTATATAAGGTAATGAGAGGAATTGAACGCCTATGAAAACCCTTGGTTGTGGGAATTTATAGATTTTGAAACATCTGTGATAATTGGTGGTAAGTTGAACTAAATGAAAGAAAGAAGAAAAGTTTTGAGCATCAGATAGTTGACCTGTAATAAGAAGCGAACTCGTCTATAATACCCCAAACCAGCCCACATTTCATTCACCTCCTGCAAGTTAGGAGAGGACAAGGCTGTAAAGAAAATGAAGCATGGAGGTAAGTGTATAACTAGTATAAGGAACCTCAAGAGAAGCTTGAGCAAGATGATGAAGAGTAGGCCATTTGTTCATCCAGCGTTTGAAATAATCAATGACAGTTGAAACCCTAGTTTGCTGAAGCATTACTTCAGAAACCCAGACGGCATAACCCCTTTTATCTCTCTCATCAGAACCACCACTGATTCTTCTCCAAGGAAGGTCTCTTTGATTTTCATCATACCATTCCAATAGAGAAGCCCTAATCTGTAGGGTTTCATCTTTAGAGAAACTGATGTCCTCTATATCATCGCTTTCTTTTGGAGGTATTTCTCTGCTACGCCGAGCTCTCTTCTTACTTTTCAGGGACATCAACACCCTTTTCTTCTCCTCCATTGATACAGAGTACCGCTTATTCAGATTTCCCGCTAAGCAATGCGTTTCAAAATGTAAGCAAATGGTCACTGGCATAGTCTATCTTTGTTTTTATTTTAATTTTTGGTTAAATTTCTCTCTGTATATGTGTTATAAATTTCTCTCCCTCTCTACACGTGTGTTATGAAACTATATAAAATTAGAAGATGAATAAAGTAGGGAGAAGAGAAAGATTTCTTATTTATATATTCAGGATTCATTATCTTTCACAAATTTTATTACATTGAAGAAAATCCTTTATTTATAGCGAAACCTTACTTGGTCCCCAAATAATATTCCTAACCATATCCTAAAACTCCACATAATTAGACTTTCACTATAATACAAATTATTTATAACACTCCCTCTTGAATGTCGTTAGATTATGTGCCTCGTTAAAACATTAGTAGATAAAACCCAGTGGGAAAAAAATCTAGTGAAGGAAAAAGAGCATACATATCTAATAATATGCATTATGGATGCCTCATTAAAAACCTTACCAGTAAAACCCAATGGGACAAAACCTTGTGAGGAAAAAAGAGTACATCGCGTATTAACTCACCCTCATAAAACATCAAGAGACTTGGATCTTCGTTTTCCAATCTTGAGTATCAACTTCTTGAAAGTTGTAGTTGGTAGAGACTTGGTGGATAAATCAATGTAGTATTATTTGAACAAACATGATATCATCATTTTTGGGAGCTCATGAGTGTAGAAAAATCTTGACGAAATATGCTTTCTTCTATCTCCTTTTATGAATCTTCCTTTCAGGGTCAAAGATTTCTCTAAGTTCCTTACTTTAACTTCTTTAAGTAAATAATTTGTTGCCTTTTGAAAACTCTTCAAGAGTTTCAATTATAGTTATCAACTTGCATAACAATACTTGTACATGATTTATGCATTTTGAATCTATTTAATCCTTATGAGGATGATAAACAAGTTTTTCAAAACCTTGTATATGCTAGATTTCGAACCCATTGGATATTTTCATATTGATTTTGTCAAGTGACAACACTCAATATTAGGTGTATGACATCTTCTAGTGCTTAGATTGCAAGTCAAATAAGCTTTATGCTTACCAAGAAGCATCATTCCACTTTTCACTTGATAATTATTTCTACACCAACATGCTTTAATAGTCGTAGAATTTATATCATAATAATTTTTAACAATATTGCGTGTTATTGTATCAAAGATGTCGTCAACGATATATCATTTTGCATTGATTCACAATACGACATAACTTATTGAGATCTCATCACTTCATTATTTTTAGGTAGCTACCCCTCTCATGAGATTTTCATAAAGTGTTATGTCGTAGGATCTCCAAGAACATATTGTCTCCTTATTATGATCATTTTGATTCTTTGATCCTCTCCCTTTTTCAAAGATTATTTTATTTAGAATTGATTAGTCTATCATGCCTCATGCATGTCGTAAACTCTATCTTTAAGGGATATTCAATAAGAGTATTTACAACTTTTGTGTTGCTTCTAATCTCCCCTTATGTAGACAAACTAACATATATTTCAATCTTTTGGAGAATTTATCTTTGTGCATCATTGTATATTCATTGATTATATACTACATACTAAAATAATCAGATGATAAATATTTGGCCCCTGATCATAAATTAACAGAAAGAAAATCTGATCATAATTTGTTGGTTTGATGCATATAATTACATTTGTATGCGGTATCATATTTCAGATCAACACATGAAGCTTTATTTTCACAAGCAATGATTTCACTATCTCAAACATTTAATATCACAACATCTTGCGTATTTATCAATCAAAGATAAATTGTCTTGATTACATATTCTGAAATTGTGCTCTTATCTCAATTATTTTTTGCACAAACAATTTTGCGAATGTCAAAGTGCAAGTTGACAACAAACGCACATGCGATTATCTTATTGATGCATCTTTTTATCATATCACATAGGTAAACGGGCCCATATTCACCTTATATACTTTTCAGAATTTAGGGATTTAATCCCAACTTTAGTTGATCAAATCAACTTTATCACGAGAACAAGCAACGTAAAGAATTCTTGAAGAATCTTCTAGTTTTTCAATGTATGTCCATTACTCAGCATGCACATCTTTGGGATGACCAAATTATTCATGCCAACTAATAAAATTATTAGTACTCGTGAACTCCAAGTTTACTACTCCATGTACCTTCTGCTTTAGTAAATTTCTAATTTATTATTATATGAGTAAATTTCAATTTTATTACTCCAAGAGTAATATTCAGATTTATTTCTTCTCAATTACTTTACCCTTTAGGTGAGTCGTGATCCCATCATTGAATGAACTAATCTGAAGAAAATTGTGCATGTAACATATTACTTGTGCCAACGTTTTTGCAAACATCAAGTTGTGAGATAATAATAGACACACATGAGACCATATAGAAGAAACATTTATTAGGACCATTAAATATCTAAACAATCCACTAAGTGGATGTCTAGGTCCACAAATATCTGTATACGTTCCTAGAACGGAGAGAATTCAATCTCAACTTTCGTTTATGATGGTCTCACAATTAACTAGCCTTGCTAACAGGTATTACAAAAAATTCACCATTTAAAAGAATTTCTAGTTTCTTCCATGGATGTCCCAGTTGGCTTGGTCTTTCATAGCTTGGGCTTGAACAGTGGCGGATTGATCCAATTGAATGAGGGAAGCCTTTATATCTCTATCCATCAAGGGTGGAGGATTGACAGGAGCTTGTTCCATAGTAGCATCTTCTTCAAGTGGAGGGACTTTCTCACCACGGGGAGGAGCCCCCGCATTGGCAATTTCCTCTTCAAGTCTTCGTGCCTCATTCCTTCGAGTGTTCGATCTTCCTATAAGCACAACAATTGGATAAGATGTAAAAGCACACTATAAGTACACTTTAATGGCACGATATAAGATTTCCAAGAAGGAGAATGATTCTTAAACATCACATAGATTCCTATTCATAAGTGTGGCGCGCTTCACAATTATGAATACAAACCTAAATAGACATGGTAGAGAGAGACATCGACTTTAAGATAATTCAACCTCATGATCTGATACCAAGTTTGTCACATCAGGGTTTACCCCCTAGGCGTAACCGGCGTCGTCGTCCTCTTTAAGAACTAAGAATAGCCTCTTAGTTTACATCATCACATTCATAAGTCGAATTTAGTGGAAAAATTTAAAACTCTTATTACTTCTGCTTGGAAGTTT
This sequence comes from Solanum lycopersicum, assembly GCF_036512215.1. Lineage (NCBI taxonomy): Eukaryota > Viridiplantae > Streptophyta > Magnoliopsida > Solanales > Solanaceae > Solanum > Solanum lycopersicum. The sequence continues at coordinate 18,226,383 of NC_090808.1, read as the reverse complement.
ATATAGACCCTACATACACATAATTACATATATATCGAGTATATATAGACCCTTTATACAGGAAGGTTACATAGCCTTCTAATTTTATTGCACATACATATATAAGATAGGAAATAGTCTCAAAAATTGTCTCATCTCATACCATCTAAATGATCATAGAAATTCGGACATGGCCCTACATCAATGTAAAGAAGCTAAATATAGTCTTATACAAATCATACTCAAATAAAAGTGGAATGAACATAAAAGTCTTAGAAAAACAAAGCAACTTCATAAGCAGGATATCGGCATCGCCCTCGAAAAGTGAGGACCTACCCACTTGGATGATAGAGAATATCCAAACCTTCTACAAGTCGTCTGGAATGAGCCTTTAACAATCGGAACCTAAAATGTTTGGAAAAGGGGAGAAAATAGGGTTAGTACGCCACTTGTACTAAGTATGAGACCATATGCACATATGAGAAAAATATGCTAAAAGGGGACATTTAGTTAAACCATAATATTTTACTCTTTTGAAGTCTTATGCAAAATCAAGCAAGTCATACCAAGTAAAAAAACATGTTTACTAACTCAAACAAGTAATATGCATATCACCATACTTGAACCCATAATCTACTACAACCCTATCATCATGGAATGACATCACAAGCATGAACGAGAGTACATTTAATTATGACAAAGCAAGACAATTACCCATGAACTCCTATCAAGTTAACAAGTGCAATGACCAAGGAAAGTCCCATTACCTTACTCAATCAAGCAACCCAACAAGAATCATGAACAACACCCTACTTCACATAACATGACATTTAGATATACATTTCATATTACTTTAACAATATAACACTACACATACTCATAAGTGAACTAATCAACATATAGTATCAACAATGTGTAAGTTCATCATATACATATCATATATCATCATAAACATAAACATACATAAGAAAATCCTTCTAATACTCCCCTCAAGTCTAACTAATGCAATGCTTGGGTAGAGTCCCATACCCCCACCTAGACTAAGCTAGACCCCTAGGTTGTCCTAGTTAGAGTTCAGTCCTTTAATTCATTTTACCTTTTGAGAACATCTTGCTCTAATCGATATAGAACACATGAGCTAGTGTGGAATCTGGTGTCATAAAACCCTACATGGAAGGAAGGCGGACTACTTGCCAAGGTAGTACCAAAACATAAAACATAGCAACTGCATGGATCCACTAGATAGTATTTCTTTGGGGGATACATAGTTCAAAAACTAGGATATATAATTGGGACCCTCTTTATGCTCCATGCATTGTAGTCTCCAATATCAAGAGTACTTTAGTGCTCATATCTTCCCTATGTGGAAAGGGATTCTCCTCAATCTAGTTCACTCGGTGCTAATGTAGAGTCCCTTTTTGAAAAATCATTAAGCCTTTAATTATCAATCATAGCTTAGTTTACTTTAGTGTCTTCCCCTTGTATAATATTCATTATCTATAACTAATATACCGTGGTTTCACGGTACTTTAAAGCTTTTTCCTTAAGTTTAGTGGGTCCAAAAGCCTTTTTGTACTAATTTTTATGTAAGTTTCTCTTTATTTGCAGGAAATCTGTCTAAAAGATGAATGCGGAGGTTTTTGAGTGAGAAATACAGAAAAGTACCACCTACGGAGCTTGTGAAGGTTCGTCGTGCCCGTGACGGTCCATAGGTGGCATCGTAGTGCAACTGCTGAAGGAAGATGGGGAAGTCTGACCAAGTGTGGGGTTACGGAGTGCGTGACGAAACCGTCGTAGCCATGACGGTCAGTCCTGCTTGTTCGTCATGAAGATCAGAGAAGTAGTCCAGTACCCAAATTCCAAGAGTTCAAGTGTTTTGGAACGGAGACCCTTGACGGACCGTTGTGCCTGTGACGATCCATCATACCTGCCATCGAGGGTAATGAAGAGAGAAGCAAAAGAAAATGCACAAGTATGGGACGACGAAGTCCATGACGGTCCATCGTGACCACGACGATCGATCGCGAGGTCCGTCGATCCAGCCGCGTTTTGACAGATTTCCAGCAAATAGAGTCCTTTAATTAGGTTTTTATTTTTTTATAAATAGTTCGAAAAACCTAGTCTTGAGGTTAGACCCTTGATTATTTTTTAGACTCTTTGGTAGACTCTTGAATATTTTTAGACTCTTGTAATTGATTGTTGGTGAATTTTGTGGATCAATCAAGTGAACTTTCGGATTTTACTCTTTCTCATAGAAGTAAGTGCATGAATTCTTATATTATATATTTGAATATTGTGATTATTACTATGGGTAACTAAACTCCATAACTAGGGTTGTGGGAACCACATGCGAATAATGAGGTAAAACCTAACAAAAATAACAATTCTAGAATAGTGTCTTGCATGTATTGATAATTCTTTCGCTTAGAAGTCTTTTTAACGGATGAACAATGTTAGAACTCGCCTTAATGCTAGTTGCCGGACCAAGGAGGTAGATAATAGGAAAAGAATTATCAACATAGATTTAGTGTATACTATCTAATAGGCTAGTATTGAATGGTACGAGGTAATAACTTAGTAAAATATTGAATACGATGCTTAATATGAGGTAAATATAAAGGTTAGTATAGCAACACACGTAGTCGGACCAAGGTGCAGAGTGAAATTTTCTAGATGTCGGACCAAGGATTTAGAAATACATAACTTATCACTTTGCATGCAAGATACTAGGAAAGAATTGTTATAGTTAGAACTATTAATTTATGAACTTGTGGGGAACACGTCAACCCTAGTTACTTTTATTAATTGATTAAACTCCAACATTTGAAGCTGTTAGTTGTCTCCTTCAATTTCTCTAGTAATTGACTGAACAATAGTAATAATAGATTGAAGTTATGTCGAAACTATTTTCCTCGTGGGAACAATCCCAACCTCATTAGTTGGGTTATTTACTTGATACGACCGCTTTACTTCTTATTTGAGAAGTAAGTTTGAGCATATCAACTTTTGGTGCCGGTGCCGGGGAAAAGTAGCTTTTAGATTAACTTAAACTTATTACTATAGTTTAGTTGATATTTTTTTTGATTTTACTTTGTTTTATTGTTTTTGATTCTTGCAGAACAATCTTCCATGAATGCCAAATACACGGAAAGGAAGAGAACCCTTGTTTCCCTACGATCACGAATTAGAGCGTACACTATGCAACATGAATCGAAACTTGGGAATTAATGATGATAATCCAAACCAGAACATCCCAGCTCCAGTTGATGTTCATGGTCAGTTGTTACCTGATGCTCCTGGTGAACACCAACAGAGGGGACAAAATCCTGCTCCACTGCCCCAAGAATACTACAGAGGCTATGACAATATAGCAGACTCCGATGGGCCACTTGTCTTGCCCCCTCTACCACCAGGCCACACTTTTGTGGTAATTAGTAGCCTGATGCAAATGCTCACTGCCAGAGGTTTGTTTTCAGGGCTACCTTCTGAGGATCCATATGCCCATATAGCTAAGGTAAGGGCAGTGTGTAAAAGTTGTGTAGGGAGGCCTGACTTAGACTTGGATGTAATAGGGATAAGAGTGTTTCCTTTCTCACTGATGGGAGAGACTTCTATTTGGTTCACTAAGCTTCCGTATAACTCAATTTTCACTTGGAACCAACTAAGCGATGTTTTCTTAGCACACTACTACCCGGTCTCCAAGAAACTAAACAACAAAGACAGAGTGAACAACTTTGTGGCACTACCAGGACAGTCAGTTAGTTGTTCTTGGGATAAATTCACCTCATTTTTAGAAGCGTCCCAAATCACCATATAGATGATGAGTCACTGAAGGAATATTTCTATCGGGGACAGGATGATAATAATAAAGAGGTGTTGGACACTATAGCAGGTGGATCTTATGGGGAGTGTCCTTATGCTGAGGTTGCTAAAAAATTAGAAAAAATCTCCCGGAACAATAAAGCTTGGAGTACTAGGAAGTCAGATACCGGGAGAAATATCTTCGCAGTGCAGTCCACTCACAACCCAGCCACCGATGAGATCCGTGAAAAGATGTCACAGATGAGAACTGAGCTTGGGTTGATATTAAAACATATCACTGGGGTGCAGAAAAGATAAATGCAGTTAACTACTTGTCTAAACCACCACCTAATGATGAATGCTATTATGTGGAGGATTCTTATGCGGTAAATGAGAAGACGGGGGGGTTTCTGACTGAGTGCCCAAGGCTCAAATCAGGATAATTGGATCCAAGGTCAAGGGAACCAAGGTCAGAACTATGGTAAGTATAACCGTGAGGGTCATTATGTTCAAGATGGATACTACAACTGCAACAACAACTTCAACAGGGGTAACTACGGTAACAGAAATGATAGGAATGGGCCATATGTCCCTCCTCAAAATCGTGATGTTACTCCTAGGGATAGTGGAGATAGTATGGCGCAAGTTGAGGATATGTTGCACAAAATGATGATGAGGTTCGATGCTAGTGATGAGCACATTAAAGAGTTAAGGAGTGATTTAGCGTGTATTGGGCTAAAAGTTGATACACATGCAATATCGATTAAGCAGATCGAGTTGCAAATGGCCCAATTATTTGCGACTGTGAACACACGGCAACCAGGCACTCTTCCTAGCAACACTATCCAAAATCTGAAAAATGATGCACACTGTATGGAAATCACTACTCGGGGTGGTAAGCAAACCATTGACCCACCTATGCCGTCTAATGAGGAAAAGGTGAGAAAGGATAATGATAAGGTGGTAGAGGGTAGTGGTGAAGCAGAAGATAGCAATGGAAAAGATGCAGAAGTACCTATAAAGGTAATTCCCATGCCTAGACCACCCCTCTTTCCTCAGAGATTAGTGAAAAAGACCAAGATGATAAATATCGGCGTTTTATAACAATGCTGAAGCAGCTTTCTATCGATGTCCCTTTGGTACAAGCTCTAGAACAAATGCTCTGTTATGCCAAGTTTATGAAAGATCTAGTTACAAAGAAAAAATCGGTCACTTTTGAGAATGATGATAGAATGCAGCATTGTAGTGCTATTGCTACAAGATCTCTCGTACAAAAGAAAGAAGATCCGGGTGCGTTCACTATTCCTTGTACAGTCGGGTCATTACATTTTGCGAAAGCATTATATGATCTGGGGGCAAGCATAAATCTCATGCCCCTCTCGATTTACAAGAAGTTGGGTTTGGGTGACCCAAAACCCACTACGATGCGACTACTGATGGATGATCGAACAGTAAAAGGCCTATAGGGATACTCCATAATGTGCTAGTAAAAGTGAAGTCGTTCATATGCAGATTTTGTTATTCTTGATTGTGAAGTCGATTTTGAAGTGCTTATTATTCTTGGGAGGCCATTCCTTTCTACGGGTAGAGCCTTAGTTGATATGGAAAAAGGGTAGATGAAATTTCGGTTGAATAATGAAGCAGCGACCTTCAACATTTGTAGGTCCATGAGGCAGAGTGGTGAGCTCCAATCAGTATCTGCCATATCCCACAAAGAACATAAAGAAGGATAACGAACTAAAAATTGAAAAACGAGAGTTTATGATTGGGGATTTGGTGCTTTTAGACAGTTCTAGGTTGTGTTTGCTTCTGGGAAAGCTTAAGTCCAAACGGCCCTTACTTGAATACCTAAGTATTCCCTCATGGAGCAGTTGAATTATAAACCAAGGAGCGAGTGCGGTTTAAGGTGAAAGGATAACGAATAAAACTCTATTTTGGGCATACTGCATCGGTGAATGAAGTGATAGAGGCATACCATCTTGATGAAGGCTGAGTAATCAAGTGACCTCAGTCGTGCCGCGACGTTAAATCAGGCGCTTGTTGGGAGGCAACCCAATACTTGTAGTTTTTTTCTTTTTAGTAATGGTAGCATTTTCTACTATTGGATTTTAAATTTGCAGGCACATCACCAGGAAATTCTGCAGAAAATCACTCTACAGCAGTCACTGACAGATACATCGACGGACCGTTGTGCCTGTGACGGACTACAGCATGAATCCGTCGTGCCAGGTACATCTTATTGTTATTTTCAAACTAGGAAACACATGACAAAACCAATGACAGACCATCACATCTGAGACATACCGTCGTCGGGGACTCATCGCGTCATTAATGAAGCGTATCTGACTTGACCTTGCTGGGGTTTTTTTTAAAAAAAAAAATCAACATTTAAAACGCCCACCCCTTCATTTCACCCCATTCTTTTGCTCTTTCTTCCATTTCCCTCCCTTTTCAACTTCCAAACATCATAACCCCCCTCTCTTACAACCGATCATTTTCCCCAAATTCCCCAATTCCTGAAATTCACTATCTACTAGTCGGAGTCTGCTGCTGTGGGTGTCTACTTGATCACCAAGTACCTTCCTCACTTATTTTTATCATATTCTCAAGTATGTGTCTCTGATTTCTACTTTGTATTTTTGTTTATCAATTAGTACTACACTAGTTCTTATTGATGGTTTCATTCTTTAATACAAATTCTATCTGACCTAGGTTGAGAATCCTCCAAATTGCCGTGTTAAAACTCTAAAAATAGGTGCTTTAGCATTGCTAGTTTACTAGGTATGTGGGTTATACAAATGTAAGTTAAAACACTAACAATTCCATTTTGGTCATAGGGGATGAATGGGGCATCCCTAGTTCTGTCACTGAATGACAGAACGAGACCCCGATGACGGACCGTCGCACCCACGACAGACCATCATTGGGTCCGTCCCAACATCCCTAACACCCTACTGTCCAATTCTCTCCAAGTGTCCACCAACGGACACATGCTACGGACCGTCGTTCCCACGACGGTCCATCCTGCACAACTGTTCTGGTTGTCAAAGACCCTATTCCTAAGGGTCTCTCATTTTTCTAAGTGTCCTTAAACGGACACATGCGATGGACCGTCATACCTGTGACGGTCCATCCTGCATATACTGTCAGACTTGTCAGAGACTTTCCTTTAGGGTTCTCCACATAAACATAGTTTAAGTAAGACATGACGGACCCCATGACAGTCCGTCGAACGTCCTGCACAACCATTCTGGTTGTCAGAGACCCTATTCCTAAGGGTCTTTCACCTTTTCTAAGTGTCCTCCAACGGACATCTACGACGGACCGTCATACCCTCGACGATCCGTCCTGCACAATCATTATGACAGTCAGAGACCCCTCTCCTAAGGGTCTCCATACTTTTTCCAAGTGTCCTCTTACGGACAACTACGACGGACCGTCATACCTGTGACGGTCAATCCTGCATATACTGTCATACTTGTCAGAGACTTTCCTTTAGGGTTCTCCACATAAACATAGTTTAAGTAAGACATGACGGACCCCATGACGGTCCGTCGTACTCACGACGAGCCGTCATCTGGATGTCGTGTTTCACTGTTACTATAGAAATGTCATTAAATCTTAATCTTTTATTTATTTTGTGTCGTTTTTCTTGTCTTGTTTGCTCCTTCTAGTACAAATAATGATTCTTACAGGTACTATCTATTTTGGAACCAAAATAAGATCGAGTCTACGCACGCAGGAGATCAAAGTCTGTCGCCCCGTCTACCCTTCTGGTAATGCTTTGATGATGAGCGTGACCCCGAGTACGTGCCCCCAGGCACTTCCACCCCATCCCGAGCTGCACGTGCTGCCAGAGCCACACCCAAAAAGGTGGCGTCCGGCGTAGTCACTGCCTCCTAGTCTGATGAGGAGCGCACACTGATCGGCACACCTTCTAGGTCAGCTACTAATGAAGAAGGAGCATCTGGATCCTTAGGAGCTTCGTGGTGGTGGAAGCCTCCGGATCTGCTGAGGTTCCTGTACCCGCCATTGCTGTACAGTCTGCCTCATCTTATGAGGCTGACAGTTCAAAATCCACACCCAGTTCACCTATACGTGATATCACCCCGGTTACCGACCAACCCAACCGGTGGTGTGTCGACTGGCAGTATAAAGTCTATTCTGATGCAAAGTTCCTGAATGACAAAGGAGTCATGACACGGAAACTTACATTGGAGCGCCGTGTCCTTACGGGAAGTCTCTCGACGATGCTAGAGATCCACAACCTCTTCACCTGACATCGACTGGAGTGGACAGAGCGTTTGTTGGGACGTTATAGTGAAGAGTTGGTCCGAGAGTTCTACGCCTCCTACGTAGCGACTCTCAGTTCACAGATTGATAGGCGGGCTGCCCCTGCCAAACAGGCCCCACTGGAGCAGGTCCGAGTACGTGGCATTCAGGTTGATATCTCCCTGCCTACCATTCGCCGATATCCATACGGTGAGAATGTTGATGCCAATCGGACCCCCCCATCGTCGAGTTTGACTACCGATGGCAGATTGTCAAAGATGGCCAATTCCTGCGTGAGCCATCGTTGAGAGAGACCACCAAGAGGTGGATGGCGCTGCACTTGTCCGTTGATGGAGAGGGTGCTGACTGGGTGACCGAGCCGAACGGAGCCATCAAGAAGGCTAACCTGACCTTAACGGCGAAGTTTCTGTGGTTGATTGTCCGCCACTGCCTTTCCCCCACAGCCGCTGATAATATAGTCAAATGGGATCGTGCAGTACTGATGGTGGCGATGATATCCGGGTTTGAGGTGGATTTTGCTTGGCTTCTACAGGCGGTCATGTACGAGAGGGCTTTTAAGGTTACAACTACTTACCCTTTCCCATGCATGGTATTTTCTCTATGCAGGTCTGCAGGTGTGCCTATATGGCACGTTGATCAGCTCAAGACCCCGCTGAGCACTGTTGATATCGACCTTATCAGGGATGAGGCCAATGAGTTGGCTCCACACAGAGGGCCCCATCCAGAGTTGCCTACTTGGTGACAATCTGGCTGATACGGTAGCACAAGCCCGCACAGCTATGCAGGCGGCTTCCACTGACACTACCCCGGTCGAGTCTATCCTGGGTAGTAGCATTGCCCCAAGCTCCTCTTGCTCAACCCCTTTCCCCGCTCTGGTCCCGCTTGCTAGGGTCCAGAAATTAGAGGCACAAATGGCTACACTTCTGCATCACATTAAGCCTTGGATGCAGAGGTCTATTGCTGAGGCGGAAGAGCACTTGGAGAGGAGAATGGTCCAGCACACAGAGGGGAAGATCGTAGAGGTTCATCAGCGCTTGGACGCTTTTGAGTTGTGGGTGCTAGACCATAGAGCCCCTCAGGTGGATGTGTCGACAGTTTTCGGCGCAGACATCGATATGATCTTAGAGGCTAGGGTGCCTGAGTCTGAGGCCCCCCTTCTGAAGAGCCTGCTGAAGACACAGTGATGGCGGCCCTATTCGTCACTTTAGAGATTCCACCACCTCCCCCTTAAGAGCATGCCAAGAGGCATAGGGGTCGAGAGGAGGATGAAGCACGAGCACAGAAGAAGGAGCGCCGTGAGATTGAGGTTGCGAGGAGAGCCTCGCTTGCTGATGAGGAGGCGCGTCAAATGAGAGCAGTAGAGTTAGGTGCTGGGGCGTCAAGCTCCAGAAATGTGGAGATAGCGTGAGGCACTGCTAATAGTGTTGTTGATGCTGAGGACACTACTGAGGGTGTCCAGATTACAGAGGTTGTGGGTTCCGGAAAACCGCACCCACCGGCTTGCTGATCATCGGCGCTTTGCGTCCCAGGTTTGCTTCACCTACCACTCTTGTATTTAATTTTTTTTTATGAATTGGGGACAATTGCATATCTTTTTTTTGGAGTGGGGTAAATGGAAAGTGAGTGCTAGGGTGAAGTCTGAGTAGCCCAATTCACTATCCTCCTTTGGGGTTTTCTTGCCGGTGTTCTTTTTCCCCAAAAGACTGATTATTTTTTCTGTTGAACCAGCATGTCTATATCTTGTGTACATAGTTTTTTGAAGCATGATGGCTAAAATGATATCCTGATAAAATGAAAATGATGCATGACTAGGCATAGTAATTGATAAATGTGTGGCTCTAAGCATGACATAGAGGTTCACCACTGTATGACCCTAAGTCTACAATTCGAACTAGGTGTTTGATAATCGGATAGAGTAATGAGATGTCAAGTGAGTGTGAGGAAGATTTTGAATAGTCCACTATTTGTACTGAGCTAGAACTTGCCTGGTTAGTCTTCCTAAAAGTAAGCTGTAATAGGCAATTAGGAAAGGATCATAGGCTCTTGTTCAATATAGCCCATTTTTAGCCTAAATAAAAGAAAACCAAATGAAATTAATCCTTCTTTAATCCAAATGATTTGAGCTTAAACTAGACCTTTCTTTTTCACCCCAACTGATCTTTTCTGAGAATAATGTGTTGGCCCTGGCCCATCCTTGGAAATGTGCACCTCAGCTTATGCCAAAAGCATAAGTTGAGGGTGGCTAATGCACTAAACAACCCTTTTTATGGCCCTGACCCAACTTTGGGTATTGTGTACTTTGACTCGTGACAAAGACATGAGTTAAGAGTGGCTATTATGAGGAATGCTCTGGAAAGTGGGGTTGAAAGAACAAAGAGAGAGAAAGAACAAAAGTAAAGTGACTCAAGAATCAGTTGAAAGAAAAATAAATAATAATAAAAAAAATAAAAAATACAAGAAATACAAGCAAGAGAAGAAGAGAGTCACTTACACAAATGAAGAAAGAAGGTAAAATAGCAAGGTGAAAGAATATGAGAAACTGGGCGAGATAAAATGATAAAAAGTGGTATGTTTAGCCGATATGTCAAGGAGGACAAAAAGTCACTAAAGTATACCTAAATATACCCTACCTGACCCCGAGCCTATTTTACGAGCTAAGAAAGTCCTATCGTGATCCTAAGAGTTGTATAGCGAACTTAAATCAGTGAAAATAAGGGCAAGCTTATGGCAATATGTATGAATGAGTGTGAATTTGTTCTGAGAGTGAGTGTTGAAAAGTAATCCTTATTCTCAAAATGAAATCATTGTGTGAAAAAAGAGGATTTTGTTTTTAAGTGAAGACACTAGTTGCAATACCAGAAATATTAGCACCTCGGTGAGAAACTGAAGAGGATAGGTGTTAGTGCATGGTGAGTCTGTGTCATGGTCTGATTCCACATAATTCAAGCCTAATAATGATAGCATGCATAAATATGATGAGATTGATCGGGATTGATAGCCAAATGATTGCAAAGGATAAAACATGGATACTATTGTACAAAGATTTTGTATTGAGTCATAGTGCGTCGCTTGAGGACAAACAATGAATTTAAGTTGAGGGTGTTGATATACCGTGGTTTCACGGTATTTTTAATGCTTTTTCCTTAAGTGTTGTGGGTCCAAAATCCTTTTTGTACTAATTTTTATGTAAGTTTCTCTTTATTTGCAGGAAATTTGTCTAAAAGATGAATGCGGAGGTTTTTGAGCGAGAAATACAGAAAAGTACCACCAACGGAGCTTGTGACGGTTTGTCGTGCCCGTGACGGTCCGTAGGTGGCATTGTAGTGCAGCTGCTGAAGGAAGATGGGAAAGTCTGACCAAGTGTGGGATTACGGAGTGCATGACGGACCGTCGTAGCCATGAAGGTCCGTCCTTCTGGTTCGTCATGAAGATCATAGAAGTAGTCCAGTACCCAAATTCCAAGAGTTCAAGTGTTTTGGAACGGAGACTCTTGACGGACCTGTTGTGCCTATGACGATCCGTCATACCTGCCATCGAGGGTAATGAAGAGAGCAGCAGAAGAAATTGCACAAGTATGGGATTATGGAGTCCATGACGGTTCGTCGTGACCACGACGATCCATCGCGAGGTCCGTCGATCCAGCAGCATTTTGACAGATTTCCAGCAAATAGAGTCCTTATTTAATTATGTTTTTATTTTTTTATAAATAGTTCAAAAAACCTCGTTTTTGAGGTTAGACCGTTGATTATTTTTTAGACTCTTTGGTAGACTCTTGAATATTTTTAGACTCTTTGGTAGACTCTTGAATATTTTTAGACTCTTGTAATTGATTGTTGGTATATTTTGTGGATCAATCAAGTGAACTTTCAGATTTTACTCTTTCTCATTGAAGTAAGTGCATGAATTCTTATATCATATATTTGAATATTTTGATTATTACTATGGGTAACTAAACTCCATAACTAGGGTTGTGGGAACCATAGGCGAACAATGAGGTAAAACCTAACTAAAATAACAATTATAGAATGGTGTCTTTCATGTATTGATAATTTTTTCACTTAGAAGTCTTTTTAACGGATGACAACGTTAGAACTCGCCTTAATGCTACTTGTGGACCAAGGAGGTAGATAATAGGAAAAGAATTATCAAAATATATTTAGTGTAGACTATCTAATATACTAGTATTGATTGGTACGAGGTAATAACTTAGTCAAATATCGAATACGATGCTTAATATAATGTAAACATAAGGGTTAATATAGCAACACACGTAGCTGGACCAAGGTGCGGAGTGAAATTTTATAGATGCCAGACCAAGGATTTAGAAATACATAACTTATCACTTTTCATGCAAGATACTAGGAAAGTATTTTTATAGTTAGAATTATCAAGTTATGAACCTGTGGGGAACACGTAAACCCTAGTTACTTTTATTAATTGATTAAACTCCAACATTTGAAGCTTTTAGTTGTCTCCTTCAATTTCGTTAGTTATTTTCATTTATTTAGAAATAGAACCCCCCCCCCTTTTTATCATTTTTGCTTTCCAAGGAAGTAATTGACTGAACAATAGTAATAATAGATTGAAGTTAAGTCTAAACTATTTTCCTCGTGGGAACGATCCCAACCTCATTAGTTGGGTTATTTACTTGACACGGCCACTTTACTTCTTATTTGAGAAGTAAGTTTGAGTGTATCAATAACTCAATAAGAAATGTATGAGTATAAGTCCTTTCACTACAATTCATATAAGTCAAGTTAGCACATTAGCATTTCATATCATAATAATGCACATTGATAATCATCACCATCCGTATAACACATACACCTTAATCAACCTCACAAAATAGTCAAGGCATTTTAATACAACATCATACCACCCTATCAATCCTAATATAAGGCATACTCCAATATAACATCATGACCTAACTACAATTAATCACAATTGGAAGTAAAGATAGAGATCATAAGACTTACCAAGTCTCCTTCATAGTTCATCATTTAGGTCTTACCATAAACCCTCAATTCAATCCAAATTTAGTTGTACCACATTATAATTCAATTATCAACATGATAATAAGTCTATAAGAGTCACTACACCATATTTCAATACTAAATCAAAGCTTCAGACAAGATACTTAGGTCAATTCTCAAACCTAGATCAGTTCTTAAGAACTAGTATGAAAGGCTACATGCTAATTTGTTCATGATTAGTGTAACAACATCATCTAATAGTGATTTAACCAATAATCAAGTCAATTAAATCAACCACAACCCAATTCACATCAAGATCAAACCTAGGGTTAAGGGTTGGGGTTCATGCTATTCAATTTAGACCAAACCATCACAAATTACCAAAATCAAGTTAAAATACATGTTAATCCATTCATTATGTCTTAAATAAACCATAAAAAACTAATTTCATAATAACAAATTAAATTGAATGAAACCCACTTGAAAACACTTTTTTAGAAACACTTTAAAGGAGCCCTTTGAGGAAAGAAGTCTCAAATATGAATAAGATCCCATAACTCAAAGTTTGATGAATATTTGATAGTGGAATCGTCACTTTTCAGCTCTAAAAACCTTCCCTAGCTTGTCTTCAATGGGGTCTTCCAAATAGAGAGAGAAAGAAGAGAGAAGGAAGATGGTTTATTTTGTGAGGTATGTTTAGACTAATGAGGGTCAGGGGTCTTTATATTGGGGCTTAATTAACTTAATTAGATTCCCTTAAACCCCTATTAATCACCTAACCCTATAAATAAATAAATAAAACTAACTTAAAATGTGCAGGAAAACTCGTACCCTCACAGACGAGACCCCGAACGATGGGTTGTTTGTGAGTCGACGACTGTCCCCCCCCCCCCCCCGTCCTGCACACTCATCGTTTTGGTCAGACACTTGTGTAGGCGAGGTCCTAAATATTTTGGCTAAGTGTGGGACGGCGGTTTGCATCGACGCCCCGTCGATCCACACACGAGCCGTTCCTTGCCTTTCCTGGTTGCACACTGCCTACGCAGTGTTGGCTTCTACGAGCTAGGGTCCCCCTCAAGGACCCTTGGTTGGTCCTTGGGGATTCGTAACCGTACGTTTCGACCATGAATCATCTTAAACACCTATTTAACTACCCTTCCACTAATATTTATGGATTTCTGACTCCTAAAATCTAGTCAAATAGACTACGGCACGCTAGTAGCCCTTAGAACTAGTTTCCGAACGTCATGGATGTTTTGGTTCCTTAACTTCCCAAATGAAATATATTCATTAAAATAGGTTTTAAAACAGTGTTTAGACCCCATGGAACCTATGTTAGACTTTAATATTAATCTTGATTTTTTGAAATGTCACATATGTGTCTTGCTCTCTATGCATTACTCTTCTTCAATTGAGCTATAATTTTGACGGCTTTGAATTCATCTCCATTTTCTTTTCTCTGATATATTTTGTTGTTTTGGATTTTGTTTTAGCTTTTTTTTACTTCGGTCTTGCTTCCTTGTAAAGGAAAATTTATTCTGTTGTATATATACATAGAAGAAACGCTCGTCGTTCTACTGAAGTTGTTTTTTTATAATGTTGTTATCAGGTTTTCTCCTTTTCTCCGATTAGATTTTCATATTTATTGTCTTATAATTTTTGCATGATTGATTTATGTGTTATATCGAATTATATTTTTGAGATTTCAAGTTTTTTTTATTTTACTTATGGCCTGCTAATTTTGGAGATTCAAAGCTATTGAAATTATAGCTGAATCAGACTTAGAATTTTCATTTGGTATGAATTCTTGTCCCAAATCTCCCAAGTTGTTATTTGGTTATTGTCCCGAATCTCCTTTTTTGTTATTTGGTTGTTGTTCATCTAAGATAAATTCAGATTTTTTTTCAAATTTGAGAGATTGGTAAGGTTTTCCAGGTTAATAAAAAAGAGTTGCTACTTATGTTAAGGAATTAGGATATATGAAAGGACTTGTTGCACTCTATTTTTTATCTTTTAAGAACCGAAGGAGTTTTAAGAATTACTACATCCAGTTACTTGGATAGATACTTCACATTCAAACATGGACAAATGTATGTTAGCAATTTTAGTCACATAAGGGGTGTGGTGTGTATGAGATAAAGGTTCATTCATCATTTCATTTTGATGCAGAAAGCTTACGTTAAAAGAAATGAACCTTAGGACTAATTCAATACCAAAATAGCTCATGAAGTGACTACTGTTGGTTGGTATCTTCTTCATAGTTGCTTTTACTCTGTTGGTGACTTCTCTTTCTTAGAAGCGTAGTTAGAAGTTCCAAAGAGGTCCCATATAAACTACATTTGATTCAGTTGAGATTCATCACATAACATTGGTTATTCAGCTGAGATTCATCACATAACATTGGTTATTTAAGACATGAACAAATGTGCGTTGGCAATTTCACTCACCCGGGCTGTGAGGTGTGTAAGAGATAGAATTTCATTCCTCATATCATATTGATATAGGAGGTTTGCGTTAGAGAAACAGACCTTAGGGCTGACTCAATTCCAAATTAACTCATGATGTAACTGGTGAGTATTTCACAACCCCAAATAAGCAGACAAACAACTCACCTCTCAAAACAAACGTGGGTTATCAAGTGATATCATAAAAGTGTAAGTCTATGTTGTCTGTGTGTGGCCTTCTTAATTCAGCTTAATGACTTTAATAGAAGGATCACCATGGGTTCAGGTGAAATTGCTTTTGAAACTACATAGATGGGATAAATGATCAATTATTTATGATAAATCATAAAACACATAAGATTTAAACAGAAAACATACTTATTGTTATTTTCCTTTAGAAAAATTGGTAAATCTTTCCCTCCGAAAGTTGACACCTGCATTCATAATGCAGGACATTAAATTGACACGTCTTGTACAATAAATGGAATATGAAGAATTTGGAGTCTTTGAAATAACACCAATTGGTAATAAAATGATTATGAAATTTATTTTGGTATTGAAAAGAAGTTAATTAACTTGAATTCACTGTGTAATTAGCTTTTTCTGTGACTTTTATTTTCCTTATACTAGATGTGATATCTTTCTGAATAATTAACAACTGTGATTATTCGGTTAATCTATTGTTGTCCATCACACTCTGACTTTGGCATCTTCCAAACACCTCTATACAAAAATAGAAAAAAATGTCTGGTTTTTAGTTTGTTGTCTGAGTTACTTAGGTTGATAGAGAAAGAATTCACAATCAACAACAGCCGGCGTTCCAAACCAAATATGAGAGGGACGACCTATAAGGCTAGATTTTACAAATGAGATATTTGGGAGGATAGCATGAAATACAGTGTTGTTTCACCGGCACACTCTGGCTTTGGCTTTTGCCGAACACCTCAATGCAAAAAATAGATAAAAGTGCTTGGTTTTTAACTTGTGTTCTAAGTTGCTTAAGTTTATACAGAAAGAATTAACAATCAATAGCAGTTGCCATTTTGAACCAAATATGAAATGGACACCCTATAAGCGTAGATATTTGAAACAAGATTTTTGTGAAGATAGCATGAAATACCATGATGTTGCAACTACAAATATAGTCATGTTCATGATTTGTTAGGAAAACATCCATTCTTGTAGTTTTCTTCAATCTTGTCATCAATCTAACTGATGGGTCTTTCCATATAAAGGATAACGGATCGGTAAACTTATAAGTTTATACTACAATTAATTTCTACTAAATGATGACTGCACCTTTCAAGTCTTTTATAATCCGTATCACTGTAGCCTTCCAAATCCTTACAACTTATTCCATGTTGTCTTTATCAAGCTATTTATGGAAACATCTATTCTTCCTACAAATTATACTCCTCAAAGAGATTGTGAATGGTGAAACCACCATTATTCCCTTTAGAGGAATCTATTGAAAGAGTTTGAACATATTGATTCATGGGAAGACTTGCTAAATAAGTTGTGGCTCTCCCATGCTGCAATAGGAACTGCGAGCGATTTGCTCAGCAATGTGTACAAGCTATTATCGTAATCTTGATCTAAGTTAGTTTTGTTTATGTTTATTGGTATGTACTTATAAAACTAAGGAACTATTTAGATTTAGAATCAAATTATCCTTATAATTTATTACACATGAGATTATACCTAATGATTGTCATGACAAAAACAAAATAATGCCAAATGTAGTTGCTTCACTATACCAAACTCTGGAAATGCAAAGGGCAGTAAAAATGCTAAACGTTGTGATTTATATAAAATGAGGCAAACTAACAAAACATAGGTTGTCTTGGCGAGAACTCAAACCAGTAAAATTCAGTTGAGCAAACAACTTTTTTTATACTCTTTGTGCGTATCAATAACCAATTTTAACAGTTTAGAAAGTTTACTTAGCTAAGAATATGGCTTCGTTCAACTTTGAGTACCTAGATCAAAGTAGAAGTTGAGTTGCTATGGAAGGAAAAAGAATAAAACACATAAGATTTTATGCCTGTTTAAATGCAAAAAAATGCTTCACATGCACAAATTTCTCACTAGCTTAGGTGGATTGCAAAAGCACTTATAATCAATAGGAGCTACGATTTGAAACCAACTCCGAGAGAGATGATTCACAAACCTAGATTAAAAAAAGAACTTTTGTGGGAATAAGATGAAATGCATTGATGTTGCACGATTGATTGAATGTTTCAATAGATTTTCATTAACTCTCACCAGGTTTATCTAGTTGCTTGGGAAAAAACTTTGTTTAATTAGTGTACAAAATCTATATACTCGTTTTCATATTGGTAGTAGGCCTTCTTAATTGATCTTAATGGATTTAATAAAAGGATCAACATGACTTCAGATAAATGATCAACTATTTAAGATAAAGCATGAAACACATAAGATTTAAACAGAAAACATACTTGTTAACTTTATTTGGTAAAATTAGTCAATTGTCCCTTCAAATGTTGAGAGCTGATATTTGCAATGCCTGACATTAAATTGATCCCTGTTGTATAAAAGTGGAATATGAAGAATTTGGAGTCTCTAAAATGATTTTGGTATTTAAAAGAAGTCAATTAAGCTGAATTCATTGTGTTATTAGCTTATCCAGTGACTTTTAGTTGCCTTATACTACATGCGACATCTTTATGAATATAATAATCAACAACTATGATCTCCTTGTTTTGGTCTACCCTTTCTGTTTTGCAGCTTCTTCATTCTCACTTTGTGTTCCTTTTTGGTTGTATAATTTTCTAACTACAAGGTAAGGCTTTTCCTGCAAAAAACTTAATTTATGTTAGTATTACGTGCATTTACAACTATATAATATGAATACTTCTTGCTCATATATTCATTATTACATGTAATTATTGATAACCGGTAGAAATACAATATCCAAATGCAAAATAAAAATAAACAAATAGATCCAAACTCTGACCAAACATAAGGCAATAAAAAAAATCTAGCGTTGTGACCTATACAAAATGAATCACCCTAACAAAAACAAAGTTGTCTTGCCGAGAACCCGAACCAATAAAACTGGATTGAGCACACAATATTTCGATGTTGACTGAACCATCTCTACATCGTCCCTCAAACTACTACATTTTGCTTAGCAACATCCTCTTTAGCTAGAAGATTGCTTATACCAATTTGAATTAGGTTAGAAAATTATATTGATATTACTTCAGGAAAATATTATATCGATATATGCTAAATACATCTACATGGCATCAGCTGCTGATGAACACTGTAATGAAAACACTTTAATGACGCAAACATCCATAAAGTACCATATGTTGAAGCCCATTTCAAAATGTAATTTTTGTGGTGCAAAATGATTTAAATATGAATCAACGGGTTTATGTTGCTATTAAACTAATTTCTCATCAACTTCCACCAGACTTGCAAAATATTTACATACAAAAATATCGATAAATCAAAACTTTTTCAAACTTATATAAGAACCTATAACAACATACATGTTTGCGTTCAGGTTTCTTGGAGTAAATTATGATAAGGATTTAGCGAAAAGAAATAAAGGTATTTATACATTTAGTGTTCAAGGTAAGCGTACCATTTTATAGACGATCTAATATCAAGTGGTAAAAGAATAAAAAATCTTCAGCTATAATATTTTGACAGTGAAAATGAATTGAAAAACAGAATGACATGTTTTGATAAACTAAATCAACATATTGTCAAAACTTTAATGGAAATATTACAAGTTAATCCGTATTCTATATTTTTAAAATCTTTAATAAATATTCACAACTACCTAATTTCTATATTGCTCTTAAATCTAATGTTGATTTAAATCAACGTATATATAACTTACCAACTACATCAGAGGTTGCAGAAATATGGTTAGACAAAATATTAACAACCATGTTTTCACACCTCATATCAGAATATATACTAAAAGTGATAGAAGTCAATTAGTAAATTACTATTACAGATGTTATGATTCATTACAATATCCATTGTTGTTCCCTTATAGTGAAAATGGTTGGCACCGTGGTATTGAAAAAATTAAACCTCTAACTACTCATTCAGCTACAAAACACACTGTAAAATGAACAAGTACCGAATGTTTAAAATATGGCCTCGATTTATGGATTTATAAATTTAGAAGATGAAATCATGAGAAAAGATAAACAAAAAAGGGAACCGTTTCTTGGGTGAATATTATTGCTACAAACTTCAAATGAGAGATGATGAAAGCATAATTCTGCATACAGGAAGATTATTTCAACAATATACAGTATATGAATGGATCAAAATCGAAAATCCAAGACTTAATTTTACTTCTTTTAACCAAGACTTCATAAGAACTGATGTATTATGAGGGTTTCTGGATGTTCTACATTATGGTGAAAGAGAGGCTTCCCAAGTAGGTAGAATAGAATAATACCTTTTACTTGTTGTCCTAGAGATATGTATGTGTATACATGGAAGCTATAATTTTTGTTCAGTATTTAGGGAAGCCTGATATATTTTTGACTATGACATGTAATTCCTCTTGACCTGAAATTAGATAAAATCTATTGCGAACTGATCAAGACCAAAATAGATATGATCTAATTTGTCGAGTATTTCAAGCAAAATTAGAGGAATTTAATAAATCATATTGACCGCGCATATATTTGGTAAGGTTTTTGCATATATGTACACAATAGAATTTCAAAAGTGAGGTCTTTTGCATGATCATTTTTTTTATTATACTTGAAGAATATTATAAAATTTTAACACTTGAAGCATATGATCAATTTTTTTGCGCCTACCAGATCCCAAAATAAATCCTCATTTATTTGAACATGTTCGTTTGCACATGATACATGGTCCGTGTGGTACATTGAACCCAACATGTCCTTGAATAAAAAAATGGTTACTGTATATTTAAATATCAAAAAAAATTTGCGCACAAACAACTTAAACAAAAAAGTTCATACTCAATCTATAGAAGATCACGAAATACATGACAATTTATAAAAAAAAAATTGAAGTCATCATCTTGATAACTCAAGGGTGGTTCCTTACAATCCATGTATGCTCTGCAAATATTCATTTGTCATATAAGAGTTGATATTTGTTCTGATATTAAAATGTAAAATATATTTATAAGTATATATGCAAGGGTCATGATAAAATAGTATTTCATTTACATAGCGATGACACAAATATAAAAATTGATGAAATAAAATAATATCAATCAGTTAGTTGGGTATCCCTACCTGAGGCTACATGGAGTATATACACTTTTCCTATTAGTGAAATGAACCCATGTGTATACCATATTCAACTTCATCTTGATGGACAACACCTTGTATCTTTTAAGAGCGCCGATAATATTGATAAAATTAGAAATAATCCTATATTAAAAAACTATATTGACTGAATATTTTTACAATGAACAAAGTTAATAAAGAAGCTATGACTTTAAATTTATTATATAGAGAATTTCCAGAATCTTTTGTATGGTTAACTTCATACAAATGCGGACACATTGCAAACAAAGAAATGTGATTGATCGTGTTGTAACCTCTCACCCAACTGAAGGAAAAATATATTATCTTAGGCTTCTTTTTAATGAATGTAAGAGCACCTAAATCATACGAAGATTTGCTCACTTTCAATGGAGAATATTGTAGTACATTTAAAGAATAAGCAGAGAAAAGAGGATTGTTACTTTGTAATAACAATTTAACTGAATGTATATCTGAAGTGGTAACTTATCAAAAATCATCTCTCTTAAGGCATTTATTTGGTGTGTTGCTATCCCTTTTGCAAAAAACAATACAATATCTGCAATAATTTTTCATTCTTTTTTCTCAGGGAAGAATCCCAAAAACTTACACTTTGGGAAAACTTCATAGATCATGATGGGATACATATAGTGGAACAACTTGATCAATATCCAATCATCCTAGCTAGAAAAATGGCAAAATCGAAATCATATGCAGGTAAATACACACACTAGCTCAATTTGGAGTCTAGTCGCGTTATTGGTCTAATGTTTAAAATATTTTATACATTGGTGATCAGAACAAACTTTTTACTTTCATGTGTTGCTATTTTGTTGTTATTTATTCTTGCAATCCTTCGTCTAACCCCATAAGGTTTGAGCAAAATTTATTTGCATCTACCTTACCCAACCCCACTTGTGGGATCAGACTTGGTATGTTGTTTTATCACCAAACATATAAACTTTTACTTTCATGTGATAGTACTTTGGTTGAACTTGCTAAGGCTATTTCCATTACACCCTTCAAAAGTCCAGTCGTTGTGAATGTAGTGTTGAAATATCTCAATTTTGGATCCAGTTAAGTAATTAACTTACATTCAACCATTTCGATATACAAGATGAAAAAGTAGGTTTGCCACAACAATTCAAATCAATCCTCCATACCCACAGGTTATTACGCTCAGACAATTATATTTGCTTCCACAAAAATTAACAACCAACAAATACAGGTGCATACGCATAAACTGACATTTACTTGTTTCAATTTACTAGCAACAAACCAAACGAACGATTACTGATCACATACACCAAAAAAAGTATAACTTCAACATGTCATATTCACCTTATTCATGTTGAAGATGAGATCATGTCAATTGTCACTGCACATCATATCTTTTGGTAAGAAAAAAAATGCAAATTTCACAGATCATCATGTTGCATGTTTCTTCACACTTTCCCACAATCTTCCAGGGCCAAATAGTTTGCGTACATGAAGAATTTTCACTATCGGAAAAAAATCAACAATTCTATATTTTAGCCTGTTCAACATGGAAACAAATCTTTACTAGGCTTCATTCAGGAAGGAGATTTGATATTGCAACTTGTCGCCATTCTGCAAATTTAATTCCAAACAAGTAGAAGCTTATATGGTCCCCGAATTCCTCCTTTTTCTTTCCACCTAAATGTTTTTTATATGCTTTACTTGCCGACTAACAACTTTAAATAATCCTCTTATCTACTGTTACAACAGATGCTAATTCGACATCACCATTACAGGCAATAGTGGTTGGAGCATTTTCTATCACTGCAACAAGCATATCCATAACATATCGCTTTGCTTTTTCCTATGTAAATGAAATGTACATACCTACATTTTAAAACATGGCTCCAACACCTAATATATAGTTTAGGTTGTTACACAACTGTTATATACTTAATATGTGATCTTCATATATGCGCCTCACTTGAAATCTTGCGCCCATGCTGGCACGGGCCACCCACTTCTAGTATATTATAGAAGAGTCAGTTTCAACATGGATCTTATATGTCTTTAAATTGAAAAGGAAATGTATTTTGGTTATTTTATTCTGGTAAGGTGATCTAGAATATACGTGCCACATATTGTAACTTTAGAATAAACAGGTGCATCAAGAATAAGGACTAAAGTTATTTTCTTCATTTTTCCCTTAATCAAAATCACAATAAACTCCTCTCCTGTACAAATAGATGTGAATCTAGAGAAACTAATTTGAAGGTCACAATCTTACTTCTGGTGCTATCATCGGTCAAAAAGAAGTCGCTTAACCTGTAAAATATGTCGATTCATCTCAGGTTGAATTCATTTAGTTGATCTCAACTAATTTGAGATGAAGAGTAGATAATTAATATTTATGTGCCTCGCTATAATTTGTCAGTGTTCATTTCATCGAAATTTAATTTTATAGGTTTTTAAAAAATATCTATGTTGATATTATTCATTTACTATTATTGGATGAGATTAGAGTTAAGATTGTTATGCCCCGAGAACAACCCCCCTAGACGTGACACGACGTACTTAACCTCGAAGGGGTCACATACAAGCCCTTAGAATACTCATAACATAAAATCATAGAATAACAGGAGAATTTAAAGCTTACTTTAATCATACAATCCGAAAGCATTTCACGAAAGATGAAGTCTTTCTAAAATCTTTGTCTCAAACCCTCTAAGGATAACATGAATAAAAGTCATTGGGACGCAGTCCATTTAAATTCTAAAACATAAGAAAATACATAAATTAACATATATGGTTTCTTCCTCAAAGGTATGAGGACTCACCAAATCTTCAAGTTTTCTTGCACTTAGAAACCTAGCCTCCAAGAAACTCAATCTCCCAAGACCATACATTTGATTAGAATGTAGGCAATATGTGTTAGTACAAAATGTACCAAGTATGAAAACTAACATACCAACAGAAAACATCTCAAAGTGGTTAGTCAACATAAGACATAATCATAAGACACAATAACATAATCATAAAATATACTCCAACATAGCATCATACCATAACAAGTCAACATAAGACATACCTAAGTTCATACTTCAACTCTTAGTCTTTAATATTCAAGTGAACTAGTTCATTAGCCACCTCCAAGCATACTTGTGCAAGACCAATGTAGCATCCTATAATACTACCTAGGATAAGTACCTTTCTTTAGTCATTCTTGGTCATGTTCAACTCTCATAGTTAAGGCCAAGGTTTTCACGTCATAAGAGCCCTAAACCCCTAAGTAACCTCAAGGCAAACTTGTTCAATGTATGTGGGGCATCCCAAAATATCATACACACTAAGAATATCTTAAAGCCACCCTATCCATATTTACGATTTCTAGGTGTCATGATTGACCTATTTCATATTGGCAAGGAACTTATCAACTTAGGTCAATCATATCATGGAAGGCAACTGTAACAACTATCCAAGCTAGGCTTACATCAAATAATATGACACTTCATAAGTAGATTCAAGTCATACTTGTGCCGTGTATGAATGACATACCATACTACCATACACACTAAGTACTCCTTTAGGTTAACTTACTCAATACTAGCTGTTTTTCATTCTAGTAACATATTACGATGGTAGACCTAACTACCATGGAATATATCATACAATACAATATATCATAGGAAGGATACAAGTATACCAACATAGCCTCCATGTAACCATTCAATAAGATGCAAGATATCCTTAGGGGAGTGTGAATCCTTAACCTTAAGCTATCCTTAGGAGAGAATGATGTATCAATCCTAAGCTACCATGAAATGTTCTTGGCCTAACCAAGTCAAGCTACCATGAAGGCATTCTAAATATGCTACTTCAAGCTACCCATAGGAGAGCATAGATCCTCAATCCTAGGCTATCATGTCTATACTAATGCAAGCTACGATGAATAACACCATATCAATGCTAGTTCAAGATACCTTAAGAGAGCTTAATTCCTTAATCTCAAGCTATCATGAGACCTACCATCCCAAGCTCCATAATTCAACTATCCATGAAGGAATCATAAGACTCAACCTCAATATATTCTATTCTATCAAGCATGATTCATTTTAGGTAATTAACCCTTCACATCCTACATATATGAAAGCTCTATCATCATAATAGACTTACTCTTTAAGCCCTAATAATCAAAATTGTGACTTTAAGCCCTATATTTAAGCTTTACTCCACAATCATCATACTAGTCTAGATCACAATACACTACATGCAAGTCATAAGCTTTAGGCATAAGTAATTCTAAGCATAATTCATCAAAGATCCCAATTCCAATAAGATAAAGTCATATTCTATCATACATAAGGCTAGTTAGTTCATGATTTTATATTACTAATCTTTAATAAGTCCTATTCATGACAACAATCCAAGAGAATCCAACAACAATCATCAATTTCTCATCAAAAGACACAAACCTATATACTTTGAAAATTTGGGTAAATCAAGGAATTTACATAAATTCTTCATAATATCATTGAATCAACACTAAATTAATAAAAATATGAGTAGTATCCAACCTTTTTGAATCATACACACCTAAAACCCATAAATTGAAGTAACCCTAGCTTGATTGGGGTTCTTCTTCATAAATTAGGGGAAATTCTAGGGGACTCTATGGGTGGAAGAACCCATTGATGAAAATCTCAACATACATTAAACAATTCCCTAGCACAAGCCTTTAGCAATTGAACCTTTGTTCTTGACTTTAGCTTCAACCTTAGCTTCTTCTTCAATGGAGGTTCTTCCAACAGAGAGAATTGTTTGAGAGAGGAGTGATTTGGGTTTTTGAATTGCGTCTTATGTAAAGTGACTTAATCTTGGTGGATAAATATTTGAAAGTATAAATAGGTTAATAAAATACATACCAAACGACCCCCACTTAAGCCTAGTCGAATAGGAATTTACTCAAATATCCCTCACTTGGCAGCCCAGTCCCATTCACCACGACCACTTGGAAGGTCCGTGAAGGGAACCACGGTCCATGGTGGTTCCCTTGGTCTATATAACAGTAGCTCCCTTAACTTGACTTGACCCTAAATCACCCTAAAACTCTAAGGCACCTTTACGGGCACTTTGACGGGCCATAGTCAAGCCAACGACTCGTGATGTGCCTTGTGAGATTGGGGTAGTGCCTTGGCCTCTTTACCTGGCCTCTCAAGTGTCTAAGAAATCTCCACGGACCCCTTCACGGTCCGTGGTTCACACCACTGGTCGTGAACCCTTTCGAAGTAGATACCAAAGTTGGGAAGCCTTGCCTTTGGCTTAGGCTTGACCTTTTGCCTTGGTGGTTGCCCTTCCCATGCACTAACAAAATGCTAAAGACCATCTACTCTACTAGGTCTATTACATACCTTGATGTTCAACCATTAAAATCCTTCTTCTAAACTCATAAAGTCTCATCTACGACTTTATTTCCTATATAACACACCTTAAAATCCTATCTTGTGACTCTAGTTTGGTCTTATAGTTTTTGAGGTGTTACAAAGATGAAACACCCATGTTAAAAAAATTTACTATTGAATAGAAAGTAAGGATGTAGAAATACAGTTTGGAATCAAATACTGCAAAAGAATTCTTAAGCAACAAAAATCTTAAAGAGGCTATGAGGTCAAATAAAATTTGCAACTAAGATAAGGAAAAACATTAGATTAGGTGATTAAATATGTTGAAGAAATCATGAAAATGTCATTTGTGTACGTTTGGTGGTAAGAGTTACTCAATACCTTTGATAAAATAGTCCATGTGTGTGCAAAATGGATTGATCACTATCATTATCAAAGAAAATCATCAAGTTTACAGGTAATATGTTCATGAAACATCATATAATACGTGGCTCAAGAAAAATCACTATAAATTGCTCCCTTGATAAACTTTGTCTTATAATACACTGATATTTTATTTTCGGCTCAAAAGTTTTCTATACAGAGTAGTATTTGTTGATGCAACTCATGAGATGAATAACGAAGAAGTGGAATAATACAATCTTTCATCTCTATTTTGAAAGGTGTAGATCTATTTGACAGTTGTAGTAGATCTAAGAAAAGTTTATGCACCTAACTGTGTTGATATTTTTTAGATATCGCTAAATCAGTATTTTATTTTATTTAGTAAAGTGAGGCTGCATTTTCATAATTTGTTTTATGTACTCTTGGCAAAGTTCGTATTCAAGAATGGCATTATTTAAAATGAAGCATATATAAACTATTTAGGTAGGAAAATGTGAAGTATTTTCAATAATCAGATTCGATAAATGTGTAAAATAATGAATTCACTCGCTCTTCATTACATGCAATTAGAGTTGTTAAAATGGACTTGGCCCTCTAGGTCGGCCCAGTCCAACCCTTAAATTAAATGGTATTGGACTTAATATTTTCAGTTCATTTAGGAACGAGGCTTTTTAGTCCAGCCTCATTTGGCTGCTAGCCTCGTAGGCCCAACTCGCAAGCCTTAGAGGCCAACCGACGGGCTGTGAATTTTAAAAATATTTATTATATATATTTTAAATAGTGTTTCATTAGTTAAGATTTTGTCGATAAATATTTCAAAAATATCAACATAAAATCAAGACTATATTTTTTACATATCTTTTACATTTTAGGGTCATTAGCCCACTAAATTTTCTTATGAACCCAGGTCCATTATAACTATATATCTTTGAGATCTGTTAGTTTTGTTTTTATGCCTTAGTTTTCACTTCTCCTTTATCGTCTTGTTTATGAAAATAGTGATCATGCTATGTGTTTTTGCTCGGATGAATCTTATGAATGTTATATCTTGCCTATTATGTGTTTGTTTTGTAAATATTCACTTAAGTATGTGCAATTCATGAATGAATTTATGTATGTATTGATGTCGTGTTCCTCGGACATCAACATTCATATCCATTCTAAGAGGAAATTAAAATGTTGTCCGTTTTTTGGTTGGAGGGTCAATCTGTTCCAACCTGTGGCCCACATAGGGTTGGGTTGGGCTGCTATTTTATAAGCTCTTTTATTACCTTATCTTCTTATTTCAACTATTTTGAGGTAAACATGAAACGAGACCGATCAAAACTATCGTTACTGCTCACTAAGCTTCATGGGTACATCCACATCCATTTATATGTATATTGATTTTAACAAGAACATAATTCAGGTATTTTCTTCGACAGTGCATTTGTTATTTTATTATGTTCATGAACATGTGTTTTATGTTGTGATTTCCATCTATTACATCAAGTACTCGCATTTGAAAATTATATTAGTATAAGGGAGATGATCTTCTATAATTATGGAAATTACACTCCTAAAGTCAGTATGTAGCTCTAGAAGTCTTAATTTTCTTGACTTTGCTAATTTTAGGCCCAAGAATGGCTAGAAGTTCTTTGAATTGCGTTACAATTCTTTGTCACTCCTCTAATTCTCCCTATGTTATAATTAGTATTTGTAGATTCGTCTATGTTAAGTGTGTACGTGTCTTGCATTTGATTTGGACATTTTCTTTGATTGATATATTCAGTAGCATTAGCTATAAATGGTTAGTTTTTATGTAAGACCCCCAATGAGTTAGGGTGTCTAGAGACTCACTTGTCCCTATAATCTTGTTAACATGTTAATTAAGTGTTTTAAAGTAAGCATGGGTGATTTGAAGTCATTTGAAAGTCAAACGTCAAGGGACGACCAAGACGTTCGATGACTAGTCACCTAAGGGGCCTTAGGTGTTTTTATGTGCTTGTGTGTGTCATGAGCTTATGAGGTACTTATATGAGTAATAATTATTTTTATAGTCAGTGTGTTAAGTTTCATGAAGTTTAAAGGTCAAACATCGAAGACGTTCGAAAGTTAGCCCTTGAGACGTTCATGTGTGTTTTGAGTGTGCCTTGAATGTTTGGATGTTTTCTACGTGTTCATTTTGGGTGAAACTTGCATGGAAGGTATTAAACATATTAAGGTGTATATTAACATTGGAAACGTGCGGGTACGACTCCCCAAGGGCCCCACAAGAAGCCCTCAAAAAGGACCCAAAGGTTGTTGAGAAACTGCCATGGCAGTGTCAATTGACTGAGCCAAACGATGCCTCGTCAGTTGAGTGACGCCCCATCGATAGGATTTTGTAGTTAAAGACTTAGAATGGTGAAGGATTAAGGTATTTGAAAAACCTCAGACCCAAACGACAACCTGCAAAATGGTCTGTCGATGGACCTACTGGGCGTCGATGGGTCCGTTGATGCAGGTTGTGCCAAACTTCCATGCGACTGTTTTATTTAAGGGGTGAATGGTAAATTCACCCCACCTGTTAATCTGACCATACATGGTTTATTTGGTTATTTTTGGGTGTATTTATGATATAAAAAACGTGATAACCCTATTCATAATTCAATTCACAAACATTAGACTTCCCTCCAAAAATATTCTCTCTAGAACCTCCATTGAAGGTGAAGCTCAAGAACAATTTGGATCTTGGAATTCCATGGGCTCTACATCAAGTTTTAGAGGTTTTTTTCTACATTAAGGTCTGGTGATCCTTCATCTCTAGTTATCCTTCCATCTAGAGAGTTAATCTCAAAGTTTTCAAACAGAAAATATGATCAAATCTCTTGTTCTTCAATCTAGCCATGGGTTCTTTATCAAAACGTTTTCAAAGGCTTTTTTTATGATGAATTGATGATAAAGTATTGGTTTTAACGTGGAATTTAATCCTATTGCATGATGAACCCATGTCCCCTTTAATTCTCATTTTGACTTACTTATGGGCATTGTGATCGTGACTTTGTATTAATTGAATTATGATTGTAGTATGTTGAATTTCTTATATCTACTACCTAGTAAGTGTATTGATGATGAATATGTGATATTGGATCAATGTGGATAGATGCTTGATGAACTTGATCTCTATTCTTAGTTATAAGTTGACATTCACTATAACATTGACTCTATTATGCATGAATGTGAGATTCGATTGGTAGGGACAATTGTATGTACTGTATTAGTTGGATGTTATTTATGATTTGTAGATGAGTGATCCATGTGGATCAAGGTTTGATTAGCCTATCATTTTCTATCTTCCATGAATTCCTAATGTAGCATGCTCACTATAATCTCGAGTTTATGGCAATTGTAGTAGGATTTTTGTTTAGGTTATGATTTCTTTAACAACTCCCTTATATCGATGTTGTTGCTGAATTTTGGTATGAATCATTCATGATCAAAGTAAAAGAGTCTTGGTATAGATTGATATAGGTGCTTCTAGCCTATAGATTGGATGTTGTAATGTACATGATGTAATCTTAATTCTAGGGTAGATGATGCATGAGTTAGACTTGATTATTATGTCCTTAGCAATTGCGCTAGATCAATACTATTAATACAATATGAAATTGTCAATGCTAGTGAATTTTGTTAAAGATTATGTCCTTCTACTTTCTAGTATGTTGATAATGTATTGTACTAGTTTGTAGCATGGTATTGTAGTTGCTTATGCATGGTTTCATTTATGATTAAAGCATATTTAGCTACTGCCTTTATATTAGTTGTTGATGAAAAAGGATTATTGATCAAGGATGATTAAAGGGTAAGAAATTGGTAAGAATGATTTTTCCTCTCTATTATCTAATAGTATTGATAGTTGATGAAGCCTTGTATGGCATTGTGTGGTATGTTCCACTTATAGTGGCAGTGTTTACTTTATTACCAATATATATATATGTGATGTGAAAATTGCCTTGAAGGCAATTACACTATGAATGTGTGTTGGTGACGATCACCCTATGTGAAGTCTATGCCTATTTTACCATTCTAGCTATGATATAGGTTGTATGGCTAATGTTATGAGCATGTCAATGGTCATGTTAACTTTATGTATATGTGTTGCCTATGATTAGGCCTTATAATGTTATATGTGAAGTAAAGTTAATATAGGTGCATAATGATTAGAGCTTACCCGTAGTGGCGTTGTAAGTCTTGAATAAATCAGTCTTATGATATGCTAACCATTCTATGATATTGTGTGATGTATCATTCACTAGGATGACTTGATACGTGTACTAGTATGGGCAAGGGTATGAAACCTTGTCTATGCATTGCACATGTGTACCTTGATAAGATAGTTTCTAGGTTGGTCTTCTAAGTACATGCATAGGATTGCATGAACATGTTATGAATATGACTTATATGCTATGATGTTAAGTCTATGATATATGAAGTATGAATGTGCATAGTGTCTTGGTGTGTTTATATGAAAGGATTGCTTATATAGTTATACATATAGGTTTATGCATCGATATATGGACATGTGTGACATTTATATGTTATGTGAAAGGTTTTATCGCATATAAGTATACACACACACATGTATGATAATCTAGTAAATGTAGCGTCCTTTAAAGGTGTGCTCAAGTGTACCCTAAACTAGATAGGTGCTTACATATGCTATGTCCATGTGAAAGAGTTTCTCACATTATACAGGTTGATAAATTCTCATCTATGACCTATGAGATAAGTGTATGAGGAGATGACTCTCCTAAAGCCTACATTTTATAATCAATGTTAAGAAAAGACTTTTTAATAAAGGAACTTAGCTTAGCACCGAGTGAACTTCACAATGAAACTTCCCTTGGAGGAAGATTCACCATTGGGTTCTCATAAAGTGTTGACTTCCAATGGAGGAACATTCACCTATGGTTCCACATGAGGTGTTGACTTTCCTTGAGGGAGATTCATGCATGGTTTCATATGATATGAGGCTCCAATGCTAATGAGCATGTAGAGGGTTATGTATATCTCTTAGTTCCATAAGCTATGCTTGCCACATAGGATCTAGAAAGTGAATTCACTTAATATGCTAGCATGTGTTAATATTCTACCTTGGCTAGGTAAGAACACATTTCATTGGTGTAAGGCTCTCCAACACCAAATTCCATGTTTATCACCCATGGTCTTAGAGTCGGTTAAGGCTATAGTTTCGATAAAGTTAAATGGACAATGGAGGTAGAGTAAGGACCCTAACTAGGATATCCTAAGGGTAGTTGCTTAGTGTAGGTGGGGGTATGGGACTTCACCTATGCATTGCATAAGTGGCTCTTGAGGGAAGTCCTAGGAAGGTTTTCTAATGCATATGCCTATGTATATGTTCCTTATGCATGACTTTGTAGTAATTGTCTATTTGTTGTGATGAAGTGCATAATATGAGTCCTAATGGATCTATATGATGTGGCCTTGTTCTTACATGCACTATGTTAGTCTTGATGACTATATGATGAAGGACTTCCTTGACATGAATGAAGTTGTCTTCACTTACTATGCTGATGTATGAATTGGATGTTAAGGCTTGTGGTCTCATGATAGGTCTACTAAGTATGTGTGAGGTTATGGGTTTTCACATGGACATTGCACTAGTTGACTTAGATTGGAATTGTGAGTAAGGTCTCATAAGGTTCTATTTGAAGTGACATTAGTATGTGTGCAAAGTGAATAGAGTTCACTGTAATAACCCTATAGTATTGACTTAAATGTGTCCATGATGTATTATACTTCTATGATGGTATGTGTTGGCTTATGTAGGTGGTATGTATGACTTCCTTGTGGCCTTAAGGTGATGCATTACACCAAGTATCACTAGAGGGTTACTTGGTAGAATAAGGAATTAAGAAGAAAAAGGATACACTGTAAAATGAATGTAGTTCACTGTAAAGGGAAAATCAAGTTACTATAAAGTGCTTCTAAAATTCCTTAAATTCAATGTGTGACTTTATATGATTGATGACCATTGAAAATGCTTATATGAAGTATGTAAATGATACAATTCTTATTGTATAAAGGTTTTATGAAGTTTTAACAAAAAAAACATGAAGTATGATTTCAAGAATAATTTCTCTTTTTAATGCATATTTTTGCATGGTTGTCATACTTAGTGCGTTCTTCTACTAACTTCATTCTTCTCTAATTTTTACAGAAAGTATAGGTTATGGATGCTTAAAAGTATGTCTCTATAATTGAGGAGCTTGATATGTGATTCCCAAGCTCAAGGAAAGGAATCCTTAAGTCCAAGGATGTCCTAATGTTTAGCTTACTGTAAAGTCTTACCTATGTATATGTTGTAAGGGTCGTGTCCCTAATGTACTCTTGTGATGTTGAGTGTAGGATGAAAAAAGAGACTAGAGTTCAAATATTTACTTATGGTATTTTATATATATGAAGTGAAGTTTCTAGCATATGATTTGCTATGCAAAGTTTTAAATTTTCGGCTAATTTACCTATGATAATGCGATGAATGATTACTATGGTCTTGCATAAGACCTCCGAGAGGTCAAGTACGTCATGTTACTTCTAGAGGGTGCTCCCTGGGTCGTGACAAACGTGGTATCAGAGCATGAGGTTTATGAAAGTGGTTTTAGGTTCTAAAAGTCTCATATTACCACGTCTAGTAAAGTCTCGATCATCGGTGTGAGTCGCGATACATCTATAAGTGAGAGTCTATAGGACGATAGAGTTTCCTTTCTTCATCATTCTCATGTCGTGCCATAGAACTAAACTCTATAAGATTTCTCTCTATGCTTTCTTGTCCGATGATCTTTTATATGTGATTGCTTGGATGAGATGGGAATCTATGCTTGAGGAAGAAAAGGTGATTTTTGATTACTTATCTTGGTTTTATGGTTTGATGAGAATGTGTGAAAGTGATTTTGATATGTTATGTTGATATGATGTCCTTTGTGGCTACATATGAGACATATGTGGAATAGCATGTTATGTTGAGAAATGTATGTCATGATATGGTTCAATCATGTTAGAAGTTGTTATGGATAAAATGAGTCTTCTTTGGAATGGTGTATTGCTATATGGATTTGCATGATGGTAGCCTAATGTTATGATTTGAGTTTGAAATGCTTAGTGACTGCCTATGGAAGCATGTTGCCTAAGTATTTGTATAATTCTTCAAATGTTGCCTTTGTTTATATTGTGAAACTTCGTGATTGATTTGTATGGATTGGAGTCCTTTGTATAGACTTGATCCTACGTGTGAAGGTAGTATGTTTATCTTGGTAGGGTGATGATTTGGGTTTGATTAATCCTACAAGTCACCTTATTGTTAATGTTGAAAGAAAAGAAAGAGTCCTTATGACTAAGTCTCCTTGTTGTTTTCCCCTAATGTTGTATAACCTTGGTGTCTATGGTATTGTTAAAACCTTTTTTGGTTGAATAGTACAGCCTAACTTGAAAATTTGGGATAATTTTGCATAGATGATAAGGTTTAGAATGTCTTGGTTGACTTACTGTAATTCCTTGTAAAGTGGTAATCACTTTTAAAGGATGAAAAGGAAGGTTGATAAGTTAAGATCCTCTTGAGGTTGGGTTAAGTTGCTCTTAACTGGGTTTACCCTAAGTGGGGGATGGTGATGCGATTAATATGGTTGTAGATATTTCTACATTTTCCTTTTATGTTTATTTGAGCTTGAGACTAATGAATTGTTAGTAAGCTTGTTCATGATAGGAGTCTTGTATAAAGTATGAGTTGCATGACCTCTATATGTTTGGTATTTCTTAATTGACACTATGATAAGCATGTTTTGAAGATTCTAAAGTACTTGAAAGGAAATTCTAATTAAATTCATGGGTTTTTCATGTTGATTGTGCATCTTGAAATAGTAGTTGTGCATTTAACTTCATGAGAAAAGGTAAAAAGCATGTTTGAAGTTACTTATAATATGTGGTGTTTAAGCCATTAACGAAAAATTTGAGTCTCCTTAAAATGAAAATAATGAGTCTCTTGAAAACTATGTGACTTTTAGGATTTGGAAAGCATGATTGTAGACTCACTTTTAAAAAGTGAAGGCATGTCTAGCTATTGTCCTTGTGTGTGCCTATAAATTTTAAGGCTTTCCTAAAAATGATGCATGTTTATGAAGGCTAGTGATAAGCCAGAAACTGAAATGTTGTGAAATGGCTTCCTATTGTTGTGATGTGTGTGGTGTGAATTACCATTTTGACTTCACTATGAAGGATGTGTGAGCATGGAATGATTAAAAGTTGATAAATTCTCATGTTACAGTAAAGTTGACCTTTGTAAATTTGCTTGGGTATGAACTCATGAGATATATAAGTGTGTTGAGGAGAAGGACATTCCTAAAACATAACTAAGCATGGTATGGTTGAGTATGGTCCCATGGAATTATGCTTAACTAATAAGAATCCATTGTCAACCTATTTAACTCAAGTCTTTGTGCATTGAAGTAAGAATGCATGATTGTTTCTTGAGTGTTGTTGAATCTACCTAAGTGTGACGTAAAGATTGTTGCATGATATAATCTAACTAAATTTAATGTAAAGACTATGTTATGATTAGGAGAAGGATGTTCCTCCTATGAACATGATAAGAGACTATGTGTTAGATGCATTAAAGAGTGATTAAATAAAGGTTTTGCTTGCTTATGTTGCGTTGAGTGCTAAATGGTTTGAAGTTCTGTTCGTTGTAAATTTGGTGCATTAACTTCTATATGATGATTTTATGAATGTTGTAAGCTTCTCTATGATTCATTGAAGTCCTTGTTGTGATTAAAGTGTTTTAAGTGTCATTCGAGGATGAATGTTCCCAAGTGGGGGATTGTAAGGCCCCCAAAACGAGTTAGGGTGTATAGACCCTCACTTGTGCCTATACGCTTGTTAACATTTAATTAAGTTGCTCAAAGTATGCATGGGTTATTGGAAGTCAAATGTAAAGGGACGACCAAGACGTTCGACGACTAGTCACCTAAGGGGCCTTATATGTTTTTATGTGCTTATGTGTGTATGATATTATGATGTCCTTATAAATAATAATGATGTCTATAGTCAATGTT
The DNA here is from genome assembly GCF_036512215.1 of Solanum lycopersicum. Classification (NCBI taxonomy): domain Eukaryota; kingdom Viridiplantae; phylum Streptophyta; class Magnoliopsida; order Solanales; family Solanaceae; genus Solanum; species Solanum lycopersicum. The sequence goes on along the minus strand of NC_090808.1, from coordinate 18,190,760 downwards.
TTGATTTTCATGAAGTTTAGAGGTCAAACGTCGAAGAACGTCAATGACGTTCGAAAGTTAGCCCTTGAGACGTTCATATATTGAGTGTGCCTTGCTTATTTGGATATGTTTTATGTGTTCATTTTGAGAGAAACATTCATGGAAGGTATTCAACATGTTAGGGTGTATATTTACATTGGAAACTTCTGGGTACGACTCTCCAAGGTCCCCGCAAGAAGCGCTCAAGAAGGACTCAAAGGCTGTCAAGACACTACCTTGGCAGTGTCAATCGACTGAGCCAAACGACGTCTCGTCAGTTGAATGACACCCCATCAGTGGGGTGTCGTCATTTAAGACTTAGACTGGTGAAGGTTTAAGGCATTTGACAAGACTCAGACCCAAACGTCGACCAACAAAATGGTCCATTGATGGACCCACTGGGTGTCGATGGGTTGGATGTATTTAAGTAATAAAAAACGTGACAACCCCATTCCCAATTCAATTTACACAAATTAGACTTCCCTCCAAAAAAATTTTCTCTTAAACCTTCGTTGAAGGTGAAGCTCAAGAACATATTAGAGCTTAGAATTCCATAGGTTCTTCATTAAGTTTTAGATGTTTTCCTCTACATTAAGGTATGTTGATCCTTCATCTCTAGTTATCCTTCCATCTAGAAAGTTAATCTCATAGTTTTTAAAGATAAAATGTGATCAAATCTCTTCTTCTTAAATCTAGACATGGGTTCTTTCTCAAAACGTTTTCAAACGCTTTGTTATGATTAAATGATGATAATGTATTGGTTTTAACGTGGAATTTATTCCTATTGCATGATGAACCCATGTCCCTTTTAACTCTCATTTTGGCCTATGTATGTGCATTGTGATCGTGACTTTGTATTGATTCAATTATGATTCTTGTATGTTGAATTGCTTATATCTACTGCCTAGTACGTGTATTAATGATGAATTATGTCATATTGGATCAATGTGGATCGATGCTTGAAGAACATGATCACCATTTCTTAGTTATTGTTAAGTATGACATTCAATGTAACATTCACTCTATTATGCATGAATGTTGGATTTGATTATGTATGGATAATTGAATCTACTGCCTTACTTGGATGTTATTGATGAATTGTAAATGAGTGATCCATGTGGATCAAGGTTTGATTAGCCTATATTCTTCTACCTTCCATGCATTCCTAATGTAGCATGTACACTATAATCTTGAGTTTATGGCAATTGTAGTAGGATTTTTGTTTAGTTTATGATTTCTTTAACTATTGCCTTATATCGATGTTGTTGCTGAATTTTGGGTATGAATCATTCATGATCAAAGTAAAGGAGTCTTGGTAAGGATTGATATAGGTGCTTCTAGCCTATAGATTGATGTTGTAATGTATATAATGTAATCTTAATTCTAGGGTAGATGAATCATGAGTTAGACTTGATTATTATGTCCTTAGCTACTGCATTAGATCGATACTATTAATACAATATGATTGATTGTCAATGCAAGTGAATTTGGTCAAAGATTTATGTCCTTCTACTTTCTAGTATGTTGATAATGTAGTGTACTAGTTTGTAGCATGGTCTTGTAGTGGCTTATGTATGGTTTCATTTATGATTAAAGCATATTTAGCTGCCTTTATATAAATTGTTGATGAAAAAGGAGTATTGATCAAGGATGATCAAAGGGTAAGAAATTGGTAAGAATGGCTTTTCCTCTCTACTAACTAATAGTATTGATAGTTGATGAAGCCTTGTATGGAATTGTGTGGTATGTTCCACTTATAGTGGCAGTGTTTACTTTATTACCAATATATATATGTGATGTGAAAATTGCCTTGAAGGGAATTACACTATGAATGGGTGTTGGTGACGATCACCCTATGTAAAGTCTATGCCTATTTTACCATTCTAGCTATGATATAGGTTGTATGGCTAATGTTATGAGCATGTCAATGGTCATGCTAACTTTATGTATATGTGCTGCCTATGATTAGGCCTTATAATGTTATATGTGAAGTAAAGTTAACATAGGTGCATAATGATTAGAGCTTACCCGTAATGACCTTGTAAGTCTTTAATAAATGAGTCTTATGATATGCTAACCATTATATGGTATTGTGTGATGTATCATTCACTAGGATGACTTGATAGGTGTACTAGTATGGGAAAGGGTATGAAAAATTTTCTATGGATTGCACATGTGTACCTTGATAGGATAGTTACTAGGTTGGTCTTCTAAGTACATGCATAGGATTGCATGAACATGTTATGAATATGACTTATATGCTATGATGTTAAGTCTATGATATGATGAAGTATGAATGTGCATAGTGTCTTGGTGTGTTTATATGAAAGGATTGCTCATATAGTTATACATATAGTTTTATGCTTCGATATATGGACATGTTTGACATTTATGTGTTATGTGAAAGGTTTTCTCACATATAAGTATACACACACACATGTATGATAATCTAGTAAATGTAGGGTTTTTTAAAGGTGTGCTCAAGTGTACCCTAAACTAGATAGGTGCTTACATATGCTATGTCCATGTGAAAGGGATTCTCACATGATACAGGTTGATAAATTCTAATCTATGACCTATGAGCTAAGTGTATGAGGAGATGACTCTCCTAAAGCCTACATTTTATAAGCAATGATAAGAAAATAATTTTTAATAAAGGGAACTTAGCTTAGCACCGAGTGAACTTTACAATGAAAAGTGTTGGCTTCCCTTGGAGGAAGATTCACCATTGGGTTCTCATAAAGAGTTGACTTCCCCTGGAGGAACATTCACCTATGGATCCACATGAGGTGTTAAGTTTCCTTGAGGAAGATTCATGCATGGTTTCACATGAGATTAGGCTCCAATGCTAATGAGCATGTAGAGAGTTATGTATATCTTAGTTCCATAAGCTATGCTTGCCACATACTAAAAAGTGAATTCACTTAATATGCTAGCATGTATTAATATTCTACCTTGGCTAGGTAAGAACACATTTCATTGGTGTAAGGCTCTACAACACCAAAATCCATGTTTAGCACCCATGGTCTTAGTGTCGGTTAAGGCTATATTTTCCATAAAATATAATGGACAATGGAAGTAGAGTAAGGACCCTAACTAGGATAACCTAAGGGTACTTGCTTAGTGTAGGTGGGGGTATGGGACTTCACCTATGCATTGCATAAGTGGCTTTTGAGGGAAGTCCTAGGAAGGTTTTCTAATGCATGTGTCTATGTATATGTTCCTTATGCATGACTTTGTAGTAATTGTTTATTTGTTGTGATGAAGTTCATAATATGAGTCCTAATGGATCTATATGATGTGGCCTTGTTCTTACATGCACTATGTTAGTCTTGATGACTATATGATGGAGGTCTTGCTTGACATGAATGAAGTTGTCTTCACTTACTATGCTGATGTATGAATTGGATGTTAAGGCTTGTGGTCTCATGATAGGTCTACTAAGTATGTGTGTGGTTATGGGGTTTCATATGTACATTGCACTAGTTGACTTTGATTGGAATTGTGAGTAAGGTCTCATAAGGTTCTATTTGAAGTGACATTAGTATGTGTGCAAAGTGAATAGAGTTCTCTGTAATGTCCCTATAGTATTGAGTTAAATGTGTCCATGATGTATTATACTTCTATGATGGTATGTGTTGGCTTATGTAGGTGGTATGTATGACTTCCTTGTGGCCTTAAGGTGATGCATTGCGCCAAGTATCACTAGAGGGTTACTTGGTGGAATAAGGAATTAAGAAGAAAAAGGATACACTGTAAAATGAATGTAGTTCACTATTAAGGGAAAATCAAGTTACTGTAAAGTGTTTCTAAAATTCCTTAAATGCAATGTGTGACTTTATATGATTGATGACCATTGAAAATGCTTATATGAAGTATGTAAATGATACAATTCTTATTGTATAAAGGTTTTATGAAGTTTTAACAAAAAAAAAACATGAAGTATGATTTCAAGAAAAATTTCTCTTTGAAATGCATATTTTTGCATGGTTGTCATACTTAGTGCGTTCTTCTACTAACTTCATTCTTCTCTACTTTTTACAGAAAGTGTAGGTTATGGATTCTTAAAAGTTTGTCTCTATAATTGAGGAGCTTGATATGTGATTCCCAAGCTCAAGGAAAGGAATCCTTAAGTCCAAGGATGTCCTAATGTTTAGCTTACTGTAAAGTCTTTTAATATTGTACCTATGATTTATGTTGTAAGGGTCGTGTCCCTAATGTACTCTTATGATGTTGAGTCTAGGATGACAAAAAGATACTAGAACCTAAATATGTACTTATGTATTTTATATATATGAGGTGAAGTTTCTAGCATAGGATGTGCTATGAAAAGTTTTAAATCTGCTAATTTACCTATGACAATGCGAAGAATGATAAATATGGGCTTGTATAAGACCTCCAAGAGGTCAAGTACTCCATGTTATTTCTACAAGGTGCTCCCCGATCATGACATTATACAATGTACTTAGTTTTGTTAAACCGCATTTTAAAGGGAAATATAGTCTTCCATATGATCCAAATGTTGAACCACTTCTTCTCTATTGAGTTCCATACTGATATTAAGTTGTCAGCTTTCATGGGAGATAGGTTTATCTTTATCATGGTATTGACGAGATTTTTCAAAGGGTTTTGCCTTTTGGGCATTAGAAGAAAATGTATATGATGTTTTCTGATCCCTCTGTTCATTACATAAGAGACATTTAGGATCAAAGACGTTGATTCCTGGAAGTAAGTTGGTTTGTTGGCAGCCTATTATGTAGGAGTAGTCACATGAAGAAATTGAGTTTTTTAGGTATTTTTATGTTTCCAAACTTATTCCAATTGTTTGTTCACTTTTTTCCCTTATTGATGAAATAATATGCACTATTCTGATTGATGAAAATGTATGTGATGTCTTTGCTCTTCATTTGACATTTATGATGTTTTAAAGGAGCTCAGCTTATAGAGTCAAGCATGAATCCTAGGGTTTTTATTTATTTTGAGAGGCCCTTAAATTGAATCTAATTGTGTGGATTTATTGTCATTTCATTTTGATTTAGCTGCCTTGCAAGATGTATTTTCAAGTTCTTGAGGTTACTCCACTGTTTTTGCTATTTTTGAGTCTTCCAACCTGCAGATATCTCAACATAAGGTAAGGAAACCTCGTATCTTCAATCCCTTAAGGGAAACTTTGACCGACAATTTTCAGAGATTATGAGCTAAAGGAATTTTAAGACCAAGAAATGGATGGAATCCTAAGTACTCTTTCTCAAACTTTGATCTATCCAAGAATTGTGCCTATCATTCAAACATTCAAGGTCATGACACCGACAAATGTTCAGCATTGAGAAATAAGATTCAGAATATGATTAAAAAAGGAAAAATTATAGTGCAGCAAGGACCACAAAACAACAATGGCAATCCTTCTATGGCGAATGCATTCATCGTTCAAGGAGATCCTACAAAGATGTATGCTAGGCACTTGACAAGGAAGTGTAAATTACATCAGAGAAATTGATAAGGACAAGAATCTTATGAACAAAGTTCGCTTTATTGTTCTCAGACCTTATGCCAAAATCCTTCCTCATTCATTACATTTTTGTTGTAAATCTGAACTACATTTAACCTGATTTCCTTTTGGATACGTAGGTAACCCTTGATGGGTCCGGTCTCTATCAAAAAATTTCTCTTCTTTTCCATGTTCATTCAAACACTCTTTTACAAATTCAAATCTAGGCTAATTAACAGTCCATGAACATAATTGACATTTGGATTCGAAATTTAGCCTTAATATCAAAATACAAGACAATCACTCCCTTTTGGAACTAATAATTTTCTTTGAGTAAAGCAGGATCACGAAATCCCCACTTATAAATTGGGGCAAAATTTTTGAGGAAACTTCAAAAATTTTATGGAGATATCTAACAAAGTGAGTATATATCTTATACTCTGGGGCAGAAACTTTTGAAAAATTTTCAAAAATTTCATCAAAATGAAGTGCGATTCTAAAGGCAAAACAAGCACAGGTATGACCCTCTCTCCTTTTGAATTTATGATATTGCTCTAGATGCATGAATAAATTATATATGAGTGGACTGTCAAATTTGATACAAGGAGCTACTATTTAAGTCATACTATCATTCAGATTAAATTTGAAGAGGCTATTCTTTGAATCAACTTGCTTCTATATATATTTAGGCTTTTCCACCTTACAATAGGATGTTTAGACTCTTCCACCATACGATATTTAGGCTCTTCCACCTTACAATAGGATGTTTAGGCTCGTCTACCTTACAATACGACATTTAGGCTCTTCCGCCTTACAATAGGGTGTTTAGGATCTACCGCCTTACTATAGGGTGTTTAGGCTCGTCTGCCTTACAATACGACATTCAAGCTCTTCAACCTTACAATAGGATGATTAGGCTATTTCGCCTTACAATATGATGTTTAGGCTCATCTGCCTTACAATACGACATTTGGGCTCTTCCGCCTTACAATAGGATGTTTAGGCTCGCCCACCTTACAATACGACATTTAGGCTTGTCTGCCTCATAGTACGATATTAAGGCTCGTCCATATTACAATAGGACATTTGGATCTTCTACCTTACAACAGGATGCTTAGGTCCATCTACCTTACAATCAGACTTTTTCCTCTATATTATTATATCTCTATACTATCAGATCTATTGGAGGTTGACTTTATTCTTCAGAGAAGGTTTGCAATTCTTCAACAAGTTAAGTCAAAGTCTACCACGACATCTCAAAGCAGATACATTTCTTATCACCTCTTGTCATTTTTTTAAGAACTCATATTTTATCGTTGTTGGTCATCCTTTCTCTATTTATAAGCTAACATTTTATCTAGTCATACTAGAATTTGCAGGTGTGATCAATCGCCCCCTCAGTTACAATTATCGTGTTAACATCTATCGCAACGAAGGCTCTATCAATTCTGCACTACTCGTATTTTTGTCTGAACGTTACTTAAAGTTAAAATTTCTCTATCATGCTCTTCTCACGTCTCTATCTCTCTCTTCTCGCTACTCTAAACTTATCAATTCTAGCTGATATCGTGCCCTTTAGAATATCTGACCGGTCTTTCAACTTTTAAGAGTTTCATTTGCTCTTGAATCTAGAAATATACACAACCTGATTCTCGTATTACCAGAGATATGTAGGCTACTTAATACCAAAATATCAGTCGTACCCTTTTTCAACTCTACAACGTTTCAATTGATCCCACCGACATCTCACACCGATCTGACAAAATCGGCTACTAAGTCAACGTTCGTTGCCTGACAATTCATTCTTCATTCTCAAGCAACCAAGGGGCAGCTGTTGACACTCAATTTTGACCAGCCTTTAATCATTTTTAGGAATGTTATTCGATTAAATGCATATGTTAAAAGTTTAGAATTTTAGTCGATTTTGCATAAAAATTATATATTTTATAAAATTATTGTAAATATTATCAAAATATTTTTTAAATTCATAATAATGTTTGAAATGATTGTTTTATTTAAATGTTATAAAATTTAAGTGATTTTAATTGTATAAAAGTTTTTATAATATTTCTAGTATTTTAATTGAATAGAATCTCTTTAAGTTTTCCTCAAAATTATTTTTAAAATAGCTTATTCTATTCCAATTCATTTCAATTCTAGTTAATCCAATTCCGATTTTTATTTCAATAGTAACCATCTTTTCCTTTCAATTATAGCAAATTTCTATTGCAATTTTGGCATTTTCAAATCCCATTCAATATTTTTTAGATTTTAATCTCATCCGTCCATTCTTAAAATTAAATTCTAGATAAAATCCTAACCATGCATCTCTTATTAAAGTAATGGTTGAGATAAAATCCTTACTTTCCTCTTCTTTAACCTAAAAAGAAAAAAAATAATTCACTAATCTTCCTCCCATCCTCTCTCCACGAATGCCCCTCTTTCTCCTCCTCATCGTTGCTCCTCCGACCACCACTGAAGCCAGCGATCCAGGCGATGATGCCTCCCCTCTCCCCTCTCTCTCTCCAACCTTCCTCTCCCTCTCGTCCTTCTTCTCCTCTTTCCTCTTTCCTCCCCCCCCCCCTTTCTCCTTTTGTCTTCCCCTTCTTCTTCTCTTTTATTTTCTTCTTCTTTTTCCAGAGACCAGCGACCAGCGACGGCTCCATGCAGCAGCAGTCTCGCGCAACAGCAGCAGCAGGCCATGACTAGAAGCACGGCGCCACCCTCTCCTCTCTCCTCTTCTCTGTCCATTTCTTCCTCTCTTCTCCGCCTTCTTATTTCCATCACTGGCAGCACTCAGACGAGCTTCCAGGCAGCAGCAAGCAATCACCAGCAATGGATGCACGCAATTGACAGCGACTCCAGCAGCAACATCGGCGCCGGTAAAATAATGCAGCGCCAAATGGACAGCATCTGCCTAACGATGCCCCCTCTCTTCTCCATCCAGCAGTAGCGGCAAATTTCGGTAAAATCCTCAAAGCTTAGATAAGGATCCGACCAGGTATGTCTTTTAAATAATCTCTCATGTCATGTCTACTGGTTAATACATTTTAATACGCGATTCAACTTGGCAAATCTCTGCTTGCTCATATAAAGTTTTGTTTTAAATTAATTATTATCCATTTGTTCTTATGTGATTTCCTGCTCAAGGTTTAAATGTTCCTATGCTATTCTTGAAATTAATTTGAAGATCTCATACTTGTCTTTGATTTGCCTATTATTGCCTGATCATCTTGTAAATCTTGATATATCACCAATCGATTTTAGTCTACACCTTAAGTAAATGATTCTCTTTCATTTAGAAGCAACTCGCATAAATGGGTTACTAATTGATATACTCTTTGGACCCGGACCCAGTATGTTATTGCATTATATTTCTTTTAGTTGTTTGTTATGTAACATTAATAGTTGGAATTTTACAGCCTACTTACAAGTTGATTTAACTAATTGATTTTCTTGATTCTGAAAGTTCCAAAACATAAGTTGATCCTTCTTTAGATGCTTAGTGATTTCAATAAATTCGTATATGGTGAATGTCCCTAATCAAATCTCTTAGCATAATTAGAATTAAACTAATATTTGAAAAATCTTAATTAGTTGGATAGTGTTATATATTAATTTTCTTTCCTTTCATGCGAATCTTGACTGGCCATAAATTCAATCTTGGTAAAAATAGTGACTTTTTAATTTATTCATTTACCTTAATTAAAATTGATTGATCTCTTACTTATTTTCATATTTGGTAAAAATAATTTTAATTTTGGCTCTTCTTGATTTAAGGAAAAATAATATTACTCTTCCTAATTTGATTTTTTACTTGTTTACATATGATAAAAGAATATTGTTTGGCTCTTCATTATTTAAGGTAAAAGAATATTTTACTCCTAATTTATTTCTTTCCTTATGTGATTCCCCTCTTTGTTATATAAATAGGACTCCCTCCTTTCATTATTTGAAAACTCATTCTTACGTTCTTACCACAAATGCTACATTATTCTTAAACTCATTCATTCTCTCATTGCTCATACACACACATTCATTCTCTCAACTCATCATTCACTCATTCTTCTAATACAAGTGCTACCTTATTCTTAACTCTCTCTCATTCTTTCTCATACTTGAATACTAATAATATTATTTTACTCTTAAAAATAAGTTAAGATTCTGATAAGCATTCAAGTGCTTTTTGCTACTTTGTTGTGTTCGGATTACGCTGTCTCTATTGTTGATAATCTTTTCTACATATTTTGTTAGAGCTCTTTATTAGTTTAAATTTGACTATTGCATGATTATAAATATTTGTGTGTTAGAGAACGAAACAACAAGGAAGCATCCAAGTTAGTTTCATCATCCTTTTACGTGTCATAATATAACTATGTTTATTCTTTATATCTTTTTGTGTGTTATTTACATATATATGAGAGTAATTGGTATTATAAACGTCCGATTACTTTTTCCATCGTATATGTGTTACATCGCTTCTAACAGGTTTGAACTAAGAGTTCAGGATGTTGAAGAGTCACCTAGAAGAAAATTTTGAACGAAGCTATTTATTTTAATGTGTACTTGGTTCATTATTTTTGTAATATTTATAAAACTCGCTAACTATATATATATGAAATATATTTGGGGATCACCTAAAGGGAGGGAGAATTATGTGTTAATTATCTCTTTATTTGCAAACTTACTTGTGCTATAAAACATGCCTATACGTTTGTAAATTTGTTTGATATCTTCTCATTTGATAAAATAACTTTAGATCTAACCATAAAATAAAATAAATGTTTGCTTGATAATTTAGTTAATCTTGTCCAAATTAATGTTGGAAGCTAATTTTATTCAAATTGGCATATTAAGTAATGGGTTATGACTAATTTGCTAAAATGTTAAGTGAATAATTTGTGTGCATTTTGTACAAAGTTATTCATTGAATAAATTATGCCTGTGGAATTTATGCATCTATATGTCATTTGGAGTTTAAAAAAATGTTTATAGGTGTTATTTAAATGTGTTAATTGTTAAATCACTTAGAAATCATGTTTATAGTAATAATCAACTAATTTTTAGCATGCTAATATCGAATTGTTTCTTTTTTACTTTGTCATTTTTTCCAGCATGTTAAACACCTAGAAATCGTGTTAATAGCTTGTAAATTCTCAGTATTTCAATAATTGAAATAAAATTCGTTATGCATATTTTCTGGCACTTTTTAATAAATAAGTCCTATTGATTTATTGCATCTAATAGATCGGCTACCTCTTAAACAAATTTCTGCATTAATAATAAAATTTGTTATTGTTCTAAAAAAATATTTTCTACAGCTAATAAAATGACTGCCTAAGATTATTTCTGCATTAATAAAAATTCGATTTATAATTGTTGCACGGTAATTATTTTTCTGCTAAAAAATATATTTTCAGCACTAATAATCGATATATAAATTTGTCATTATTTTAAAAATAATTTTCTGCAGTAATAATAAAATTTTCACTTATCTATAACAATTTACTGCATTAGTAATAAATTTATTATTCTTCTTAAAAAATAATTTTCTACCTTAAATAAATAAAATATGTTGTTCTAAAAAATATTTTCTGCATTAATAAATAAAATCTGCTACTTTAAAATGCTCTCAATTAACTAATTTCTGCATGTTAAATATTGTTTTAAAATAATTTTTTGTACACATAATATTTTGCTACTTCTTTTCTAAAATAATTTTCTGCATTTGTAATCACTTTCCTGCATTGAATGCTTTGTCTATATGTATGTTCACACACATAGCATGAAGACCTTTTCTCAATTATGTGTTCTTTGCGAGCATGTCTAATTAAAATTTAGAAGTCAAGTTTAACTTATCATGCTAAAATGACCGTCTTGTTTGCCTTGTTTATTTTACTTGGTGTCTAGAAGGGTCTTATATTTCATCTTGTCAACCTATTAAGAGCCCAATACCTCTTGGACATTAAATTGGGACGATTAGGCACCTTTTAGGTACGAAATGCATGCGGTGGTAGGGTAGCGGGTAGCTGACCCTGTGGAGATGATGGCATAGACAGAGACTTGAAAAGACAAACCTAGGTTTTGTCTGTCCCTATATGGAAGTCTATAAGAAGATAAAAGAAAAGTCGAGTGTTGATCCTAAAGTCTCTCTTAGAGTCTCCTTTTCCTTTCAGCCCTTTATTTGTTTGATAATTATATTTATTTGGGGTAGCTTATAACAATAAAATAAAATGATTTGCTTATTTATTTGTTTCATTTCTATCATATTGCTTATCTCTTATTTAATTGCTTAGTATGCATATATTTTATTTATTGTTATCACTTAGACTCACATGCTTAATTATTAAATAAAATAATAATATGATCTAATTGTTTAGTATTAGATAAACTCTCATCACCTAGTCTTGCATGTTTGAATTAATAAATAATAAAATAGTTTTAATGTCTAATATTATGTTTATCACCTAGCCTTGCATGTTTAAATTAATAAATAATAAAATAGTTTTAGTTATTTAACGTTATGTATATCACCTAGCTAGCATGTTAAAACAAAAATAATGAAGTGACTTTAATTGCTACTTGTAACCCCCACATAGATTGCATGAGACACGGCGGGACCCACATTTGTGGAACTCGAGGGATTCCTAATACATCCCCTCAAGGTAATTTGAACTCTTACCCTGATCCCTGGCTCGTTGACCTTAGCTAGACTTAGTTAGGTTAGATAGTTGCCTTAACGCGCCTTAATTCGTTAGGTGATGACTCTTCAAAATCAAAATCCCAAAAGAGTTGTTAGGTCGTGCACAAAATCCATTTTTGATGAAAACTGGGGCGCGACATTGTGATTACAAACTGCTCTTTTAAGGACTTGCATTCGAAAATTATAAGAGCATAACGGAGGTGACCTTTCGTAATCATGGAAATTGCACTCGTAGAGTCAGAATTTAACTCTAATGGTCTTAAGTTTCTTGATTTGGCTAATTTAAACCCTAGAGAATGTCTAGAAGTTATGTTTGAATTGCGTCTGTGTAGGCCTACATTTTTTTTGAAGCCAAATATCCAATTTTTTGTGATGATCCCTTAACACTGCTCCAATTCTCCGTATGTCTGCTTTAGCATTTTCAGATGCATCTATGTTAAGTTAATAAGTGCCTTGTGTTAAGGGGTTCCATTTGATTTGGACATTCTCTCTTACTTCTGTGGATGGCACATTTATCATAAGATGATATTCAATAGCATTGGCTATAACTATTTAGTATTTACAATTTACATAGTTTTGTTAAAGACTTAATCCTTTCTTCCTAGCCACAAGTGCCACATACGAAGGAAATTGTAGTCTTCATAGGATTAACATATTGAATTACTTCTTCTTTATTGAGTTCTAAACTAATATACAATTGGTTTCTTTTCATAGGAGATAGGTTTATCTCAATCATGGGATTGCTCTAAAAGGACATGATTTTTCAAAAGTGATGTATTACATGTTTTTTAGTGATCCTCACAAATGCAGGGACTAGGTCCCTGACAGAGTGTTTTCGCATCCGGGATCAATATGATATACAACTGGAAAGTTATTCTATCAGGATTTGGTGAAGCGTCAATGTACTTCACCAATAAAAACGGACGACATTGTTTGTCCAGTGGTCAACAAGTCTTCTTGATTGATATATTCAAAAGGACCAAAAACTTGACGACTCATTCATTCAAAGTGAGAAGAAACCAAACTTCAAATATACAAAATACAACAAAGGACCTGATCAGCTGAAAAATTCCTACTCGTGTGTGCTGTTGTTTTTGAATTCTTGTAATGTTCTACACTTGTAGGATTTACACTTGTAGGATTCATTTCACTCTTATAACAAACATTTCAAAGCTTTCTTTGAATCAGTGTAAGAACATTGTTAGAGTTAACTTTGTGTCTTACTGTTTGAAGTCTATATTAATTAATTTTAGTTAATATAATGGGCATTGTGTGCATTACCTTGGCTCAGTAAGTAATAAGTATATTACTTAGTGTGAGATTAAGAGTTTAGTCTCATTGGTGTAGTTGAAATATGTATTCCCTTTTCCTTGAAGATTAGTGAAGGCAACTGAAAATTTTGTGTGGCGGGTCATGGTTTTACTTTCTTAAGCAAGGAGGCTTCCACGTAAAATCTTGTGTGCCTATTTTACATCCATTTTTTTACTTTCTACATTCAAACTGTATTAAAGGACCTGATCTTGTTGTCATTAGTGGGCGTGTACATTCCAATAATTGGTATCATGATATTGGATTATCTATCTGGTAAACACTAAGAGAAAAGATCCTTAAGGAATGGTGGGCCCACCAAGTTTGGAGGAAGGTCTATCACCACTCGTCCTCCTTGATTCAACGACCAGTACTATGGATGGTAGAAGACCAGGACGCACGATTATATTATGCCAGAAGATAGAGAGTTATGGGATGTAATATTTATGATCCTTATGTTCCTACCAAGGACGTGAAAATAAGGAGATATTACTAAAGTAGTTCCCAATTCTGGAAGAGAGTACAACCAAGTTAACAGGAAAAAAATTAAGAAATCAATTACAAGGCCAAGAAGGTGTTGGTTTGTGGGTTCGTCGATGCAGATGAATATAGCAGGACTTATGCATGTGAAATGGCCAAAGAAATTTAGGACTGCTTGAAAATAGCCCATGAAGGAACAACTTAGGTCAAGGAGTCCAAGGTGGACATACTAACAACTCAATATAAGAATTTTAGTATGAAGAAGGGTGAACCAACTCATGAGATGCACTCTAGGTTTACCTCCATCACCATTGAACTTAGGCGTCTTGGTGAGCCTATTCGTCCAAGCAAGAAGGTTCAGAAAATTCTTAGAGATCTTCCCAAATCATGGGAACGGAAGGTGAATATTATTACTGAGGCCATATATCTAAAAGTTCTCATAGTGGATGAGTTTTATGAACTAAACAAACAATAGGACTCTTCCAAGAGAGAAGGAATGAATGATAAATCAGTAGTATTGAAGGTGTATCCAAATGATATCTATAAAGATGAAGATGAAATGGATTATTTAACTAGAAGGTTTCAAAATATAGTCAAAAAGCAGAGAGGGTTTCAAAATAAGGGAACCACCAGTAAAACAAAAAATGCTAATGACCTCTGTCACAAGTGTGGAAAGCTACGTAATTTTATGAGAGACTGTCAAAGTCACAAACATGAAGTGCAAGATCTCAAACCTCAGCGAAATGACCAGATCCCTAACCATACTAAGAGAAAGGCCAATGCATATCAAGTAGTGATGAAGGACTTTGCACTATAAGGAAACACTTCAAGTGGCTCTGAAGAGAAAGAACAACATGAAGATGTCTCTATGATGGCAGGCAAGGATGTTGGAAATGTATTCAATTCCATATTCTCATTGATGTCCAAATCTGATGACGATGATGACAAGAAAGAGGTAACACTTTTGATTTTAAGGGTGATAAAGATACATTGTCGATTAAAAGATTGATAAAACTTACTACTCTGTTAATTGACTTTGTTGATGAATCAACAAATCAAAACTTGATCTTAAGCAAAAACCTCAATCATTGTGAAGATGAAAAATCTGCCCTTATTTCTCAAATTTATGAAATGAATGTTTGGTTAAGTATCTTGGAGATTGACAGTCGTCAACTTGAAGAGGAATCTGCTACCTCTAAGAGTGGAAAGATAAACCTCAGTAGCTTTGAACTTGATTTAGTGGAAATTTTATAGGCTTCTGAGTCCAAACTAGTTGCAGCCTTGAAAGAAATTGAACTAGTGAGGGATCTTAGCAAAGTTAAAGAAGATCTAAATCAATACTTGAAATAGACTGACTCTTCCAATATTCTTTCCAACTTGGCAAATCAAAGTTCAATAGTGGAAAAGTTTTAGGGTTTCAAAAGATAGAACCTCCCTATAACCCTCATTGCAAGTATGTTTCGGTGTCTAATAAGCTTCTATGTACCCACTGTGGTAGAACGGTCACTTCAAAAAAAATAGTGAGCCTTTGAAAAAGTTATAAGAAAATGAAGAAAGTTTCTTCAAATCTAAGATTAAAAAAGTGGAGAAAAAAAGAATACCTGGTCCCAGATATCATTTTAGCAAGAACACATTGCCTCCTTAGATTGGAAAGTTTCTCATCAAACCTCTCAATGACTCTTGGGAACTCCATCTTAAGTGGGTTCCTAAGTCTAAAAAAGTGATTCATTTTGCAAAAGGTAAGAGCAAACAATGTTGGTTCATAGATAGTGGTAGATCAAAGAATATGACTAGAGAAGATCATCACTCCCTCTCTTTGGAGACACACCAAGGTGGTGGTGTGTCATCCGAAAATGGCAAGAAAAATTTCATCCTTGGCATTAGGAATATTGGGACATTTGTATAGAATTACATAGAGTGTACTATGTTAATGGGTTGAAATACAATCTACTCAGTGTGTCTTAGATTTGTGATAAAGGAAATGAGGTGAGATTTGTGTCAAATCAATTTATTGTCACAAATCTTACTTCCAAAAGAGTTATTCTTACTTATATAAGGGTAAAAAATGTATGTTGTTGATCTTGATTCTATAGAAAGGGATAATTTGGGACATGTAAGTTCATCAATGCTAGACAAATTGGTCTCAGGGACTTGGTCTGTAGGCTACCCAAGCTGAATTTTGATGAACAAAATATGTGATGCTTGTGCAAGGGGAAAGCAAAAAAATCCTATTTTAAGCTGAAGAAAGGGGTAAGCACAACCAGGTCACTAAAGTTCCTTCACATGAACATGTGTGGACCTATTAGGATTCAAAACAACTCCTTCACATGGACTTATATGGACCTGTGCTGCTGAATGGGAGAAAGTCATCACTCAGCTATCTGAAGGCCTTTGGTTGCAAGTGTTTTTGTGCTAACAATGATAAAGAGATCTTGGCAAATTTGATCCAAAGAATTATGAAAGAATTTTTGTGGGCTATTCTTCTACAAGCAAGGCATACCGAGTCTTACAACAAGAGAACTTTGTGTGTAAGGAAAGTATTCATGTTATATTTGATGAATCTGGTGAGATGAACAACCTTGAAGAGAGGATAATTTCAAACTTGAGGAACTAATGCAAAATCAAAGAGATAGTCTAGTGCAAGACTCTGGGTTGGAAAGGATTTGAACAAAGAAAACTTTGCAGAACCTATTGAAAAACATGGTCTTTCTAATACTTCAAGTCTTGTTAATGAAGGAGATATACACAATGAAAGTTCTGAGGAAGGTGAAAAAGTTTTTCAGCATGATGAAGAAATAACAAGGAAATCAGGATGGAAACATCAGTCCTCCCATCTTTTGGACAATCTTGTTTCTCCCCGGGAATCTGCAATGCACACTAGATCCAAGACAAGAAATCTAGTTTAATTCTCCACTTTCATCTCCACCATGGAACCCAAGAACATTAAAAAAGCCTTGAAAGATGCAGAATGGGTGAACTCAATGCAGGAGGAGCTTCATCAGTTAAAGAAGTAAGGTATGACACATGGTCCCCATACCTCTCAACAGAACTATTATTGGGTAAAAATGGGTGTTCAGAAATAAGTTGGATGAACATAGGAGTATCAGAAGAAACAAATCAAGACTAGTAGTGCAGGGATGATTATGATGAGACTTTTGTACCTGTGGCAAGAATGGAGGCAATTAGATTCTTGATTTCTTTTGCTACCTATATGGTGTTCAAGCTATTTTAGATGAATATTAAGAGTGGATTTTCTGAATGGTTATGTGAAAGAGGAGGTCTATGCTAAAAAACCTGCAGATTTTGAAGATGTAGACTTTCCACTCATGTGTTGAAATTAGATAAACTAAACACCCAGAGCTTGGTATGAATGATTACCAAAATTTCTTCTAGAAAATGAATTCACAAGAGGAAAATTTTCAATACTTAGTTCTTGAAGTCAAGAGGAAATGGGATTTTTATAGTACAAGTTTATGTGGATGACATAATATTTGGAGCTACTTCAAATCCCATGTGCAAAGAGTTCGCAATGTTGATGGGTAGTGAATTTGAGATGAGTATGATGGGAGAACTTACTTTCTTTTTGGTCTTGCATATCAAATAGTCTCCTCAAGGCACTTCACTTTGTCAAAAAAAATATTTCAAAGAACTACTCAAAAAATTCAGTATGCAGGAGGCTAAGATAATTTATACTCCCATGAACACTAATACCAAACTCTATAGGGATGAAACATGCAATGGTGTGAATGGTACAATGTATATAGGAATAATTAGATCCCTCCCCTATCTTATTGCAAGTAGGACATATATTATCTTTTAGTGTGGGGATGTGTGTTAGGTTCCAAGAAGCTCCAAAGGAGTCACGCCTGAAGGCAACAAGAGAATCCTAAGATACCTGAAGGGATCTCAGGACCTATTCTTATTTTATCCTTATAAGGATTACTTTGATTTAGTTGGATATGTTGATGATGACTATGCAAATTTTCTTGTTGATAGGAAGAGCACCCCATTTATGACACATTTTGTAGGGTCATCAGAAATTTCATAGGGAACGAAAAAAGCAAAACTCGGTAGCTTTGTCAATTGTCGAAATTGAGTATGTAGTTGTTGCTTCTTTTTGTGTTCAACTTTTGTAGATCAAGGAACCTCAGTGACACAATTCCTCTCATGTATGACAACATAAGTGCAATGAACATGGCAAACAATCTTGTTCATCATAATAGGACCAACACATTGATGTATTACAAGTTGTTTTGTTGATACTCATAAAATCTGACTTTTTATTTAATTATAACTAATTGAGTAAAAAAAGGAAATCAAATATTCCTATTTTGTTTTGAATTCCCTTAATTTATATCATCATTACTTATCCTTAATGTTATCTGTTTTTTATGAAATTTTAAAAAACTATTTTTACTATTGTATTAAAATCTTTTTTTAAAAAAATAAAATGTTATAGCCTGAAATTTTTTATTATTACAACTTGAAAGTTCTATTTTACTGCTATAACTTGAAAATATTAGTCTAATAAATGTTATTTATAAAATTCTCACCTGCTTAATGACCCCATATATTTATTTAAGGAGTAATATTGCAAGTTTTAGGTCTACTTCTAAATATTACCACTTATAACATCTTAATTGAAAGTTATAACAAGTCATTTTTTATTTATAATTCAATTAACTTTACTTCACTAAATAATTGGTCTATTATATTATATTTTAACTAATAGGTGAGATAAATAAAATAAATAAGAGATAATCAATTGTAATTATCTATTACACCTTTTTAGGGATTTTTCACCTTCCACACATAATATTACACCTTTTTATGGATTCTTTTACAATTCACGTTCAATATTTACTCAAATGGTAGATTTTTCTCTCTCACCATCACCATTCTTTTTTTTTGTACATCCAAAAGAAGGAACAATAAATCTCTCTCATCATCTTCATTCTTCTTCTTTATATACTCCAAAAGAAGGACAAATATTCTAAATAGTACAAAGAATCAAGAGTCTAGGTTGACAAAAAAACATGTTGAAGAATAAAAAACATTTGCATACACTTAGAAAGGTCCTAGATCTGTTAGAAGGGGATTCTAATGTTGAAATTGAGGCTTCATCTTTTAACATTTTGACTCAAACGACGTCGACTACCAAGAATGCGAATTCGATGAAAAAGTGTGTTATCACTCCCAAGAAGAAATAAATGTCAATAAAGTTTGTACATGATCAAATTTAGTGTATTTTTTATATGAAATTGATATACTGTGTAGTTGGTATGTTACATTTAAGTTTTCCAAAGGAATATTTATTGGATACAATATTAACTAGTATTAGGTTGATTAATTTGGTTGAAATCTTAATTACATCTTAGTTTTTCTTTTTTTTCTTTTTCAATTGGATATCAGCTGGATACCAAATAGATACCAATTGGATATAACAATAACTAGTTTTATGTTATCGAATTTGGTTGAAATCTCAACTACGTCTTCTTTTTTCTATTTTCCAACGGGATATTGGTTGGATACGAAATGGATACCAATTAGAAATTACATTAACCACTCTTAGGTTGGCAAATTCGTTTGAAATCTCAATTATTTTTTGAAAAAAAGAATTTCAGTGGGACATCAGTTTGATACCAAGTGTATATCAATTGGATCCAACATTAACTAGTTTTAGGTAGGCTAATTCGGTTGAAGTATCAATTAAATATTTTTTCAATCAGTGAGACTTCAGTTAGATATCATTTTCATACTTAAATTTGACTTAATACTAACACCTATCCTAATAACAGTTAGTCTTACGTGTACAAAGGAATATATATAAATATGTTGTATTTATATTCAATTTTCATACCATAATAATACAAATTTCATCCACAACTTCATTCTTCTAACACAAATTTATACACACTCGTCATTACTTATTCATACCAATATCATTCCAAAGTCTACCAGAATTCATACCATAAAACACATCTTACGAAAAATAATAGTCCGCCGTACACAATACAAAGGAATAATAATTATGTTTTATTTATATTCAAATTTCATAACAGCCTAATGCAAATTTCATCCACAACTTCATTATTATCAGTCAAATTTATATACACTCATCATTACTGATTCATATCATTATCATTCCAAATAGTCTACCAAAATTCATGCCACAAAACATATTTCATACTTTTTTTGGAAAAATTTCATATTTAGCAAACTAAATTTATGAAATAACATTATATGAGTATAATTTACATAATTACATTTTATGGGTAGAGTATAGTTTGTTATGTAGCTTTTTATTTTGTACAAAACATTTTTTATTAAATTTGTACTATATTTTACTTTTCATTAAATAGTAACAATAGCCCTAAATATGGTAACAAACATTTACATAATCCCATAATTTAAGCTATACATTCAAATTCAAATATTTTCTCAAAAAAGAATTCTATTGCGACTGAAAATCCATACAAACTTGTTTCTGGGAAACTAAACTTTTTAATGTATATAAAGTTTATATACGGATGTAAATAAATTGAATATAAATTATTTAATTTGCACCAAATTGTAAAGTAATTATTATATACATATACACAAAAATCCCTCAAATAGTTTTATATATAATAATGTAAAATACAAAAAAATTGTGATTTAAAATAAATTATTATTCAATTAATTGTACCAGATATTTTAAAGTAATTACTTATATACATATATAAATAGTTGAATATAAAAAAACTGTATATGTATAAACAAAGTTTTTATATGAATTTAAATAAAAATGAATATATAAATTTACAAAAAATTGTATATGTAAAAACAAATTTATATACGAATGTGAATAAAATGAATATAAATTGTTTGATTTGTATTAAATTAACTATTATATAGATATATAAGTAATTGTATATGTATAAATAAAAGTATGAATATAATACTTGTATATAAACAAATCCCTCAAGAAGTTTTGTATATAATAACGTCATAAAATTATGATATAAAACAAATTATTATACATGTAATTGTATCATTTTTAAAAGTAATTTCTTATATACATATATAACTAGTTGAATATATGAAAAAACTTAAAATATGAATATAACAGTACAAAATACCTTGATCAGTTTTGTATATAATAATTCATTGTACAAACAACTATATACATAACAATCAAACAAGTAATTCTTACAAACAACTATATACATAACAATCAAACAAGTAATTCTTACATAATGAGATGAATTTTTCATTCTGATTTTGAACAACTTTAAATATGATGAGAAAGAAAGATTTTTTAAAAAAAGAATATGAAAAACTAAGAAGCATAATACATATACAATTGTTGATGAAGGAAAAAAATAAAAATAGATTCATGGGTTACTTGCGAAAATTGAGAGCAAGACAAAAGGAAGTCCGTGAAATCTTATAAAATTTGAACTTCAAAATAGAGTAGTGGAGTGATTTTAGGAGAAAGAGATGTAACAGGGATAGAAGAGATAAAATTGGTTTTATATAAAATTATATATAAAATCATTAATAAGTCCCATTAATTATGACAAAAAAATGAAATTATTATTGTTGAGAGTAAATAAATTAAATTATGCCCTTATTAATTAATTATTTAGTATAGTTTGTCATCCAATGTAATTTTCCCTTATTTTTTCTACACATTACATATATTTATAACGATAACATCATCACTATTTCAAACACTTTCACGAAACAATACAATCAACTTTAAATATAAATACAAAATGGCCACATGCATGGTTTTTACAATGTACAAATTACAAAAATCAATATGCCAAAAAAACTCATAACATCATTTATACAATTTTCATAGAAATTATTTTGTAATATGAAATAAATGTAGGTTCATACAAAAATGACAATTTAAATCTATTATACACAACCAAAATACAACATTTTCATTGTTCTTAATTTTTTTTTTAAAGTTGGAACAAAAATACAAACAATAAATTGCAATGAATACTAACCAGAAAAATCCCATCGACCACCATATTTTATTAATATCAATAAAAAATTGTTCATTACCACAAATTAAAAAATTTTGAACCAAGAATATTTTGAAATTAGTCGTGAATGACGATAATAGTAGAAAAAAATCAGGAAACTGAGAAATATTTGAATTAAAAAATCTCATTAATGAATTAATTTTAACTGATTGAGTAAAAAAGGAAAACAAATTCATAGAAAAAAGTTAGAGGGAGAGTAAACATTTGGAAAAAAATGAAATATGACTTTTGGTTTAATTATAGGCAGAATAGTCTGGTGAATTCTCGTACTTGTATCGGATTGTATATGGACTCTTTTACTTAGTTTTTGTCATTCAGATCCTTATAATCCACATAACACAATATATTAAACCCCTCTCACCATTGATCATCCTTACGTGGCATTAATATAGATGAGTTGGCAAGAGAGTGTAGTCACACACCTGCAAAGGCAAATGAATATGATATTTGAAATTTCAACTTTTACTTTTAATTTATTAAAATTATTTTTTTTAAAAAAATAAAAGGAAAAAAACTCCATCTTCTTCCCCACACTACCTCCATCTTCTTCCCCACACTATCCTTTTTCCAGCCACCCCAACCCCAACTTATTTTTCTTTCTTATCTACACCCTATTGTTATTTATCTTCATTTTTCCTTCACATCTTTCTTCTTCCCCCCACCCATCCCTATTTTTTCCTCTTCAATCATCACTTTCCCTCTTTTTCCCCTCCCATACCTGAATTTTTATCTTTCTGTCTTTCCTTGCTCCTTTTCAACTTCTTTCTTGTTTGTTTTTTTTTTTTGTTATCCTAAATAAAAAATAAAATTGAGAATTTTTTTTGAACATAATAAGGAAAGAAAAATCAGAAATTAGTGGAATTGTTGATATCTCTAATGAGTAACTTGACCTCTTTTGGTGTCAAAATCATTCTTGTATTTCTAAGCAATTTGGGGTGTGAAATAGTAGTTAGCATTGGATTATGAAAAGTTTGGTTAGACCCGGTTGTTAGGTGGCATGCTTGTTGTTATTGTGGTTGTTAGATGACTTTGGTTGTTATTACTTGATCTCGTCGGTAAAAATGGCGATGACGCTGGCAAAAATGGACGCCTCCGTCAAAAATGGAGACGACGCAATGGCTCCATCGATTTCTCTGGCATCGACGAGATCCTCTACCTTGTTCCGACACGTTTGAATTTCTATCCATGACGGAAAATCGGAAATGTTATATTAGAATTTATAATTGGATTCTAATGGATTTTATGACGCCGGCTTGGTGGTGAAATAGTGAAAATAGGGAGGATTAGAAATGTCAATAAAAAATTAAAATGACACTAGCGTGGAGTGAAGTAGTTTCATGAATTCATCAGATTGCTGGATTGTGAAAAAATTGAAGAAGAAAAAAATGGGGATATGGAGATGGTGGAGTTTTAACAGTGATGGTGGGTTAGGGAAGGTGGAGGAAAGGTGTACAACAATAATAATTTAATTTTATTTGAATAGATTTTTTTAAATTTGTTTTTTATTTAATATTTTTACTAATAATTAAAAAATTATTATGAAGAAAATTATGACTTGACATTAATATATATGACATGGATATAATATGTCATTTATGTAAGCGAGAGTGAGATACAGACATAGTCAGAGGGATTTAAAAATCTCATTTTGGTAAAGCTTAGGGGTCCAGATGACAAAAAATCTAAGTAAAAGAGTCCATAATACAATCCGATACAAGTACGAGAGTCTACCAGACTATTCTGCCATAATTATAATTGATTGAGTAAAAAAAGGAAATCAAATATTCCAATATTGCTTTGAATCCCTTAAATTTATGGCATTATTAAATATCCTTAATGTTATCTGTTTCTTATGGTATTAAAAAAAACTTTTTTAAGTATTATTATAAAAATCTATTTTTTAAATAAAATGTTATAACCTGAAACTTTTTATTGTTACAACTTTGAAAATTTTATTCTGTTGCTATAAGTTGAAAATATTATACTAATAAATATCATCTATGCAAATAGGGGAAGATAATCAAAAGGCTTGTACATTTAATTAATAGAACAGTACAATTTCTACAAAAATTCTGCGATCCTATTACTATATAATCAATTGCGAGTGATTATGACAAACATGTATTATTTCTCTTCAAGCATATTTTGGGTCTAACCACGGGAGATACAAGAAAAAGTAAAATATCATTATTTTGAATAGCAAAGAAGTTACAAAATTAATGTATAGTAAATGCATAGCAGATGTTTGCTAAAATTTCCATCCATTAAAATATGAAGAGAAGTTTGTAGGTCTTACATTGAATATCCCTCTTCGAATATGGTTCCTCAGAAGAGTTGAAAAAAATATTTTATAAATTTAATATAAGGTTTTAATTACGACGACTATAGTTGATTATAATTGTGTTCCCAATTAAGATGGGTTGTTTCCTTCTGGTTGATTGCTGACATCTGTAATCTTACTGTAGAACCCTCAGTTGAAGTTCCAGCATCTGTAGCAGCCTTGAGTCCCCTCTTCATTTTCGCTTTCAAAGCCCAACCAAGAAGACCAACTTGAATGGGCTCATCAAATATTGACTTCTTGAAATGGGTACCCATCTGTAATTCAGATTTAATTTGAATCTTCATATCAACCTACTCAACAAACCATGTCTGTTTAAAATACTAACCTGTGTAACAAGAGCATAAAGTGGCAACGTGCTATAGCTTCATAACACTTGAATTATTACCCTGGAAAAACACAATCACATCATCATCAAACACACGTTTTCTCCTACATTTGCGCATACCAAACTGGCCACTGGACTTTACCCTATAACAAGTCGTGGAACAATGAAACCAACTTGTCCCATTATGCAAGAATCAAACCCATATTGCACCTATTGACACAACGACAAAACTACCTAAATTAGGAGTAGATAAGTAAGCTTAGTGAAAATCATAGTATAGTATAATAACTTTAGCTTACCAATATCCTGAAAAAAGAATGCTATCTCAAAAGCATTTTGGAAGAGGATAAAGTGTATCAAGACAAGGACAATTTGAGGGCGCTTGAACCAGAAGTGATCATCAGAAGGTTGGACCACCAATTCACCTTCTATCGCGACATGTTTCTCTGCTACCTCATGAGCTAACTGTATAATTACATGCTCCAACTTCGTGCCAACCGCAATCAGAAGCTGATATAAACCAAAAAAAAAGAAGTTTAAGTGGAAGAAGATGAGGTTGTTGCTAAAGGAGCCTCGTGTTTAAAAAAAATATTAAGAGTAATTAAGAAAGAAAAGTAATTGAATGTGTGAGAAAGGAAACACCCACATTCAACATGCATCTTAACTCATGAGAAGGTTGATAGGAATCTAGAAATGCTCCAGGCTACCCTTAAATTAAATGACTTTTAAATAGAATGGTACACTTTTGTGGACTTTCTTTTTTACTAAATAAGTGGGATCCAACATAGTTAAAATATTGATTCTGCCACTAAACATTTGACAAATAAAGAAACGTGTCATTTTTTTGGCGACAAACTAAACAGAAAAAGTGTGTCACATAAACTGGGACAGAGGGAGTGATTGTTTTGTTTGAATGGCTATTCTTAAAATTTGAATTAGATCTAGCAGAAGGCTTAGTAAAGATACAACTCACATCAAAAGGAATGAACGCAATCCAGAAGTATGTATGCCAACCTGGAGAGTATAAAATGAATTAATCAGCTTTCATATATAAACCACTACCAAATGACCAAACTGAAAAATCAATGAAACTTGTAAAATATCAAAGCCAAGTGAAAGTTATGCAGGAAACACTGTTAAAAGCAGTGTCTGAATAAATCATCTAAAAGAGTGCTGAAAAATGAAAATAGTAACACAAAACCAACAGAATTCTAACACGTGGCTTTATTGAATCATAACTTGGGGATGCATAAGGAGATGTTATCAAATTACAACTATAGCATGTACAACACTAAGATTGCTGGTAGCCAATTATTACTTGCCAAGACAACCCTTTTTCATTTGTTCTGCATAAGTATACCATTGAAACATTTCAAAGCAGCTGCAAGGTAAAAATGACTATTCCAAGTTTGAGTTGGCATACCATTAACATTCAGAAACAAGAAGAGGACAACAAATACCCAGAGATACTAACTGCAAAAAAAAACACAGGAAAATGGCAACAAGTAAGAAAAACACCGCAAATTCTTCCCGGTGGGATGGGCTCCTTATCCCTCACCTTCTTCAAACTCCGATTCATATTTCTCATAGAGAAATCTCCGATGTGGCAGAGGAGGTAAGGAGAATGGACACTAACCTGATACCAACGACAGTCTTAAAATCATCTTCCAGAGCACGAATCATGTACTTGTGAAAATTAAATTTTGGGTTTTGTTTGCAATGTGTCTGCCAAAGAGAAGAAACTTAATACTAAATGAGCAATTAAACACCTAAAGATGGGAAAACACTAAACAATTATCTCAGACAAGTAACGTAGTGAAGTTACCATAATGAACCCCAAACACAGAGTAGCATAATCTAACTTGCTGACAGAACCATAAAATTGCTTAAAGAAAGAGTGCTGCAAGTTTTGTGGAAACCAAATAAAAGTATGAGATGCTTATGTTAATGTAAAGGCACTATAAAACCACGTGATTACTCTACTATAAATTCCCCATTTCTACATTTTCTGTCTTACTCATAAATAAATTGATGTTTGTTCAGCATGTTTTTCAAATTTTTGTTAGTGCCAACTTATCATATTTGTTGAGAATAAGAACTAGTACTTGCTTGTATAGAATTCTCAGGTAACAGGGCCCTAACACAACAGTAAATAAAACTTGCTAATAATATAAATTCTTTCAACGCACTTAAGTAGTGAACCATATATTAGCTAAACTAGATATATGATGGAGTTACTGGAGACAGGATCCAACATTTGCCTTTCTCACAACATAAACGGATAAAAGAAAGTGATCATATATGTCCATCACATATTCCCCTGTCATTTGAAAGCGTATGCACCTTCCCCATCTTTAATAGCTTAAATTTAATGATCTTTCTTTTCTTTCCACATAAATGTGTTGTAAGAGCAGTTCCCAAGGTAAGTTTTACCATACATAGGAGAAATATATGATGGGGAAAGAATGATTGCTTATTGAGGAAAGAAACTGCTTACCAACCAACCAAAAATGGCTGAGCATTTGCCCATACCCACAAATCGATCCCTGATGAAATCGTGTTGCTGGACATGTGTAACCCGTGGTTTTAAAACTGCAAAAGAAAGCATCAAACTATTTTAGTTTTAAGATCAGCTTGATCTAGATATAATGCATGAGGGGAGTAACTCCATATTGCTTCTTACTTATCTTTCCTCTCATTGGTTGCAGTATGAGAACAGTTCACTACCTTAAAGACTTGGTTAAGATAGTAACTAGTTTTATAGGGAGCACATTAACTACAGGGACGACATAAACTTTTATATCGGCCATTTAATTTCTTTCATCTTTGATTATTATCATTTCGAACCGTGTAAAGCGGTTCCCAATTGTTATGTAAAATTAAAGTTTTCCACATAAGCTTTTCATTAGGTCATTTACTTTATTTCTTCTTTGCTAATCGTCATTTAGAACAGTGTTAAGCGGCTCCAATTATCATGTAAAATTAAGCTCCTTATAGAGAAAATAAATCAAATTATATCTGTTTTTTTGGCGATATGGATCAAAGAGTTTGATAAAAGACCTCACAGGTAATCAATCATACATACCTTGTGCAGTCTCATAATTAGCTTTTGCAATACTGTCCTCACAGTGCTTCCGTTGACGTATCTGAACCATCAGTAAATTACAAACACTCAATTCAAACAACAAACAAAGTTGAAGAGAAGAAACGAGGAACAAGTTAATAAAGTAGAGACCTTGGCTCCTCCAAATACAATAGTCAGAAGAGAGAAAGTCACGTGAACAATTGCAAGGACAAAGATGAAAATGTGAAGGTGATGCAAGGCTTCAAGAGAGAGTAATGGTACCTTATGCTGAAACAAAAAAAAAAGGAATAATGATATTAGAAGTCAGTATGTAGTGAAGTAGAGTAATCTAACTAACGAAAAATGACGAGAATGAGATACTGGAATTCAACTCAAGAGTCAGGATACTTAAGAAAATAATTCAAGTAAAACAAATTGATTACTTTAGCAATGCAATCGCCAACAACTGCTTCTTCTTCAGCTAACAGACGGCGAAGATGTTGTGACTCATGAGATAATGAACAAGGTAGCAAGTGCAAGACCACATGGTTAGGCACACAAATCTTGATTATGCTACTTTGAAGAACCGTCAGTAAAAGGGATATAAACCCCAAAAGCATCAACTCTGCATATTCAACATTACAAATTAATTATAACTAGAATTAAAAATTTACAGATCTTGGTATGGACCTTCTTTAACTTTCTGTAGCGCTTCATATAAAGGCTTCTGATTCTTCTTCTTCAGATACTGTGAAGAGATAGTATGTGAGTTGAATATGAAATTGAATTAAAAAAAGAATAATTTATATACATACCTTTCCAGTATAATGGACGAGACGCTCAACGGCAAGAGAAATGGCAGCGATGACGGTGCAGACGGTGGCCACCACCCAAGTAGGGGTAAATTCCAATGTTGACCCTTCTGCTTCTCCTTCTCCGCCACTCATTTCTCTTCCCTTTAATCTACCTAAATTCAAAACTCTTCTTCTTCTTCACAAATGTAACTCAAAAATGAACTTTTTCTTTCTTTTCTTTTCTTTATAAACAATATTTAAGATTATGACAATTTTCTTTGTTGAATAGTTATATATTACTTTATATATACTAATTTCTATTATATAGAAGAGTAGAAGAGTAAAGTGGGAGGACCACGATCCGCCGCAACTTGTCTTTCTTGTGTGGTATCATACCTGATGGAATGATTGTTTTCCCTTGTCTCTGCGAAAGAACTCCCTTGTTTCATCGGTGCAGCTGATATTTGGTGAGAAAACTCCTTGCTTGTCGATAAGAGGAAATAAGCAATTGTAGTAAGCGACCAAGGGTGAAAATTAATTTCAAGCTAACAAAAATTTATTAAGAAAGATAATTAATAATTCTAGAAACTGTTATAAATACATTGAATTAAGTGGATAGTCCATAAGGTTGGTACATGAACAACCATTCATATTCACTAGGTGACATGAACCTTTTTGGATAAGAATGTATCTATTTATTATGATACTTAATATGGTAACCTTTTGAGTGATTTCTCACTCTATAAATAGGATTGTTCATTCACTATTGTAATATATACATATGAGATTTGCATACACTTGAATAAGAAGAAAATTTCCCTTCTTCTATCTATCTCTCTTGTCTTCTTCTCTTTATGATTATATTCTTATGAGCTTGATTTTATAACACGTTATCAGCACGAGTCTCTAGCCAATTAAGATTGAGTTTTACTTTTTCTTTAACTCATGTTTTGGTTGATCTCGTTATGAAGATTAAAGTATTATATGCATAAAATCAGGTATGTATTTTCTAGAATATTTTTATGATTTTGAATAAAATAGTATTCAGTCACTAACAATTATCAGGAACCAAAGACATATACTACTATTGGTTGAATATGACATGCTATACAAAATTTCTTAAATAGAAGAAGGTATAAAATTTTAATAGCATGAATTTGAATGTTATTTTGATTGTTTTGAAAGACTCAAAGGATGAGTCATGTTGTACTTCGATTTATTATACCGTTGGTTAAGGGTAAGACGATGAATTCAAGTTTCATCGCACCAAAAGGGTAAGACATCAGGTTAAAGTCCGGATGCACCATAATGAAAAATATTTGAGGATAAGACGATAGATTCAAGTTCTATCGCACCAAAAGGGTAAGACATCAATTTGAGATTTGATGCACCGTGATTGGGTTCAAGTCCCATAGAATTATGGCGTAAAACGCCTTATATGGATAAGACATTGAGTTTGAGTCAATGCACCATAATGATGATATAATGATGACTAGGCTTTGATGAAAAGTCTTGAAATTCGTTCTATTGAATTTGCTTCATTCCTTGAAAAGAATGTGGTAGCAACATGTAATAAATCTGAAATCCGCCTGTTAACTTGCTCCATTCAATCATATGAATGTGGTAGCAGTGAATGTTAGTCTGAAAGATGACAAATGATTAATGATATGAATAAGGGCGTGGAGGGACATAATTATAATAGTCATCATTGTGGTAATGATAAAAGGAAGAACACTATAAGTTCTTCAAATAGTCCTTCAAAATGTGAAGGCAATTTAAATAAATATGTGAACTTAAAGTTCAAGGGATAATTCAGTTGCATAATGTTGCAAATCAGTTGCCAGAGGAATGCACTGACCCTATGATATAATTCAGCTGTGAATGCTTCAATGTGAAGTCCTTGAAGGATAGAGTCTATGATACGCCGAAAGCGTAATAGACCAATTGATTCCAAATATAAAATTCCTTAAAGAAGGAAGGAGCAAATGATCAATATGGTCATGATAATGAGGCAAGTGCTATAAAAGAGCACATTGACATAACACTTCATAAAATCTTGAAAAAGGTTCAGGTACCTGAAATAATAAAAAATGAAGAGATCTCGATAAGTTATGTCTTGTTGGAATCGATATCAAATAACCGTCAACGGTATCTTTGATATGAGGTAGCGCTCAATGATATAAATTGTGACGAGGATCTTGAATTCAAATCTGTCATATAGTGTGGACAGATAAATGGTTGGCCAAGTAAAATGCACAATTCAAGTATATTTTGTTTCACTTAGAAAAGTGACATTTTGGACTGGTAGTCCATAAATCAAGGTATAATGTCAGTGGGGTACAAATAAATTATTATGCGATAGTATAACCGTAAGATATCAAATACGGTTTGTGCCTTGGGGCATAAAGGTTTATCGCAAAAATCCTGACATTATTGGAGATGTTTTCTCCTTTGGTGGATGCAATGAGGTTTGTTTTGATCTGGCAACATATGAAAAATTTGAGTGCATGTAATGAAAAATTGTAATGAAGGTTATATGAAAATCCTTGAAACAATCCAGGTGTCTGAAGCATATAAATGTTTGAAAGAAACTTATCCAATAAAGCTTCAAGAATCCTTATATGGATTGAAATAGTCAAGGAAGAAAAAGGTACAAAAGAATGACCCTAATTGTCCTTGTATTTTTATGAAAAGGTCTTGGTAAGACAAAATTTTGTCTTGACCTACAGATTGTTAATTTGACAAATAAAATATTTGTCTAACAGACAACAGTGCACATACACTGAAAATTTTTGATGCAATTTTATGTGGATATATCGCATTCATTGAGTACCCCAATGATTATGAGATCACTTGACATAAATGATGATTCAGTTTGATCTCAAAAGAAGGATAAGAGTTTCTTGGTGATGAAACTCTATCTTGGTGCAATCAGGGCACTAGTGCATCTTACTAACAATATTTGACTAGATATTTGTTTTGCAGTAAATTTACTGGCAAGATTCAGTTTCTCCCCGATAAAGGACATTGAAATGGTGTTGAACACATGATTGAATATCCTCAAAGGACCATAGTTATGGGCTTATTCTATTCCGAGGAATCCAAAACAAATTTGATTGGTTACGCAGATGCAGAATATTTATCTGATCCGCATAAAGTTCTATCTCAATCACGCTATGTGTTTGCATGTGGAGGCACAATAATATCCTGGGGATCAATGAAGCAAATGTTGCTCTGCAGAAATAAAAGTCCTTTATGAAGCAAGTCAAAAGCGCGTCTGGTTGAGATAAATGACACACCGTATTCAAGAAATGTGTGATTTTTCTTTAAAAAAAAGAATATACCAACCACAATGTACAAAGATTGGAGACATCATCACAAGAAATCAAGTGATGTTTTAATCAGGGGGAGTACAATACGCGTTGCACTCTTTTTCCCTTGATCGAGGTTTTTTCCCACTGGATTTTCCTGGCAAGGTTTTTAATGAGGCAACAAATGGTGCGTATCAAAAGATATGTGTACTCTTTTTCCTTCACTAGAATTTTTTCCCACAGGGTTTTTCCTAGTAAGGTTTTAACGAGACACATTATCTATGGACATCCAAGGGGGAGTGTTATAAATACATTGAATTAAGTGGATAGTCCATAAGGTTGGTACATGAACAACCATTCATATTCACTAGGTGACATGAACCTTTTTGGATAAGAATGTATCTATTTATTATGATACTTAATATGGTAACCTTTGGAGTGATTTCTCACTCTATAAATAGGATTGTTCATTCACTATTGTAATATATACATATGAGATTTGCATACACTTGAATAAGAAGAAAGTCTTATCTTCCATCTTACTCCTCTTGTCTTCATCTCTTTATATTTATATTGCCATGAGCTTGATTTTATAACAGAAACATCTTTTTATATATTAAGTGAATAATGATCAAGGGCAAAATGTAATTTCACGCTAAAAAAATATCAAGAATGATAATAAAAAAATTAAATAATTTTAGAAGCATCTTAAGTTATTATTATTACCATTAACTTATTTTATTATTACTTCACTTTCTTTTCTTTTATGAGTTATTATGATATCTATTTTATTATTACTCTATTTTACTATTACTTTAATTTAATTTTTAATATTTTTTTATTCATCGTGCTTGTAAAAATGCCTACTTTTATATAAAAATTTATCATGAATTAATTATTTTCATCTTTATTTTGGCTCTAATAATATACTTGAAAATAAATAAGTGTGATCAAATTAATAATATATATTTGATTGAAATTAAAGAAAAAGATGTTGAAAAGTAAATTTACAAATAAAAATGAATAGGATGATATATTTGTATTAAAGACGACTAAAATGTAATTTTATTCTAACAAAAATCTAACAAGAATAAATAGTTCTAGAAACATCTTTATATATACGAAGTGATTGATGATCAAAGGTAAATATGTAATTTCATGCAAGCAAAAATATACCACGAAAGATAACAACAAAATTAAATTGTTCTAGAAACATATTTAGTTATTATTATTAGTATTACTTCACTTTTGTATTTTCTTCATTTTTTATGAGTTATTGTAATATCTGTTTATTATATGAAAGTAAATAAATAATGATTACGCTTAGCTCTTAATAATTATATATCAAGTATATTATTAAGTGGAATCAATCAAAATTAAAATTAGAATTTATATGCATATTTAAATTTTGTGTATTGAAATATTTTTAATTTTCTGATTTTAAATATGCTATATAAAAAAATAATTCAGAAGTTAATTTTCTTTTCGAAATAAAATAAAACAATAAATTCATATAAATAAAAAAGGAGGGATACATATATCTACTACTATATAGAAGAGTGAAGCGAGAGGACGACCAAGGGCGAAAATGAAATTTCAAGCTAACAAAAATCTTTTAAGAAAGATAATTAATAATTCTAGAAACATCTTTTTATAAATTAAGTGAATAATGATCAAGGGCAAAATGTAATTTCACGCTAAAAAAATATCAAGAATGATAATAAAAAAATTAAATAATTTTAGAAGCATCTTAAGTTATTGTTGTTACCATTAACTTATTTTGTTATTACTTCACTTTCTTTTCTTTTATGAGTTATTATGATATCTATTTTATTATTACTCTATTTTACTATTACTTTAATTTAATTTTTAATGTTTTTTTATTCATCGTGCTTGTAAAATGCCTACTTTTATATAAAAATTTATCATGAATTAATTATTTTCATCTTTATTTTGGCTCTAATAATATACTTGAAAATAAATAAGTGTGATCAAATTAATAATATATATTTGATTGAAATTAAAGAAAAAGATGTTGAAAAGTAACTTTACAAATAAAAATGAATAGGATGATATATTTGTATTAAAGACGACTAAAATGTAATTTTATTCTAACAAAAATCTAACAAGAATAAATAGTTCTAGAAAGATCTTTATATATATATATATATATATATATATATATATGAAGTGAATAATGATCAAAGGTAAAAATGTAATTTCATGCAAGCAAAAATATACCACGAATGATAACAACAAAATTAAATAGTTCTAGAAACATATTTAGTTATTATTTTATTATTGCCTTACTTTTGTATTTTCTTCATTTTTTATGAGTTATTGTGATATTTGTTTATTATATGAAAGTAAATAAATAATGATTACGCTTAGCTCTTAATAATTATATATCAAGTATAATATTAGGTGGAATCAATCAAAATTAAAATTAGAATTTATATGTATATTTAAATTTTGTGTATTGAAATATTTTTAATTTTCTGATTTTAAATATGCTATATAAAAAAATTAAAATTCAGAAGTTAATTTTCTTTTCCAAATAAAATAAAACAATAAGTTCATATAAATCGAAAACGAGGGATTCATATATTAAAAATGAAATGTACATGTGTTATTATTGAAATGAGCTTTCATATATTTATTTTTAAGAAAATTGTTTGGCTTCTTTCTATTAATTTGTGCATATATGTGCAGCTTTAAAGATTTGAACATTTTAATATAGAAATATAATGATTTGAAAACTTTAATTTCTTCATTTTAACTTCTAATATGTTATGTATTAGAAAATTACATATAAAAGAACCAAAAAACAAAATGTAAAATTTAAGATATTTTTAGAAAACATAGTTAAAAAAACATTATAAAATTTGATTGAGTCCCTTATTTTTGTTGAAACAAAAAAAAAGTTGCATATATTGTTTGAAAATAACGTAAGAACTGAAAAGTACTATGAATCACAGTAAAATGACAACTAAAAATATGTGAGAATCATATAAGAAATTTCGTTGACTTTTCTAATATCACTTGTATCATATAAAATAAAACAGATATAGTAACATATATTATTTGAAAATGACACAAAAGGTACATAAATTCATAATTTGAAATATTTTTTTAAAAAAATACATTTAAAAAATTTAGTTCACTTTTTCAAATTTAATTTATTCGCAGACACCTGATATCTAATAATATAAAGAAGAGTCTACGAAGCAACTGTTCGTCAACATGCTTGCTTTCTAGACAAGGATAATTTGGTAAGTTACTCCCTAATCTGCTTTTACTTTTTTGTGATTGTTTATACAATTTGATTTGGGAGTTGTTCGTTTAATGATTTGTTTTCTATAATTCCTTTTCTGTACTTTTGTTGATAATGCAATGTTTTTAAAAGTTTATTTGTCCCTTCTTTTGTATCTTTTTACAACAAAACTATTGCTATATATTGGTATATATCGAAATCTGAGCCTTTTCAATACCTAAAACTCATAAAATGCTAATGTTAGGAGTTACTCTGGCCCACACGTCTCATCAGTAATATTTGAAAGGAAAAATTACGTGGGATGGCAAACATTCCTGTGTAATTAGTTAATAAGGGTATAGTTTAATTTATTTATGGTTAGTAAATACTGTTTCAGTATTTTTGCCATAATTAATGGGATTCACTACCTATTTGTATATTGGATAAAAATAGTCATTCAAAGATTTTTATATAATTTTATTCAAAATCAAGTTTATCTCTCCTATTTTGATTCCATATCTTTTCCTAAAATTACTCTTCCCTTCTAATTTGAATTTCCATTGGGGAGATTTTGACCTTCATGTTCTTCCACTTTTCCCAGGTAACCGCCAAATTCATGGCTTTCAATATTTTTCTTCTTGATTCCTTCTACAACAATTGTATATGTAGTATGATTGTTAGTTTTTTCATTTTTTAAAAAAATCTTTATTACTTATTATATTACAAGTCTTTCAAAATCAGAATGGATGATTTCTCTTCATCTATGAGGATTACGAGAGATATGTCATTTCATGTCAATGTTGTTGATAATCTACCTTCGTTTCAAATGGGTTAACTCAGGATTTTGGGGTCAATATAGGGTCTATGACAAAACATAAACAAGTTTAAGTTGAACAATCTATTGAAGAATTGAAATCCATGAACAAAAAATATCCCAATGGCAATTCATAAAGTCATCAACAACGCGAAATCTAGCGGCATTAAGATTGTTGAAGGTGAAAGTAAGAGAAAAGCCATAAACATTGATTCAGAGGAGATTGAATCTGCCTCATCAAAATTGGACAAATCTGAAGAATATTGGGAACATGAGGTAGTGTATATACAAATTACAAAGTTATGTATATAGTGGGTTGTATATTAAGGTAATATATACAAAGTATTATGAAACAGTTCTTAATTGTATATTCTATTAGTTGTATATCAATTACTAATGTTAGGTATATAGTTGGTTGTATATTAATGTAACATATACAAATTCTTATGAGGCAATATCTATTTGTATACAATTATTTAATTTTGTATAATTTTTTGTTAAATTCACTTTATAATACATATACAAAATCATAATACATTATACAAATTCGTCGATATATACAAAAAATTATGAACCTTAATAAAATATTGTATATATAAACGTCACACACTCAAATGTAGAAAAAAATTTCTAGCTTACTATATATACAATTAACAAATGATTATATATATATATATATATATATATATATATATAAGAAAAAATAGGAATATAATAAAATATTGTATACAAACAGATTACCTAAAAAAATAAATTAAAACATACATATTATGATGGTCATATGCAATTTAAAAGATAAAATCATTTACACACAAATATTGTATAAAAATTACATACAATTTCTCAAATATATACAATATAATTAATATATATATATATATATATATATATATATATATATATATATATATATATATATATATAATTGAGAAAATATTTGATTTTGAACTGGTATTGTCTTTCTATTGCTTTAGAATTTTTTTTTTTGAAAAATATTTGATTTTGAATGTTTTGCTTAAATCATGGGATTATGTGAATTTATTGTTAACATCTTTTGTGCTACTATTACCATTTATCAAAAAAATATTTTTTTGTATAAATATAATTTAAAAAAATGTTTTATACAAATTTTGAGTCACCTAACAAACTAACCTATACTAATGGAATGTAATTATGTAAACTATATCCACGAAATGTAATTTCATAAAATCCGCTTGCCATATATAGAATTTTCCCTATTTAAAATTAATTTGTAGTTATTTTAGGCTTTCTATATTATTGTGTTTGAGATCATGCATGATAAAATTAACTAATAAAATTTAATATTTCATATGTCATTTCATTAATAAGGCTAAAATTTAAATGATTATATGAATCTTCATACACTCGACATTCCATTAATGTCACATAAATTAGGATAGAAAAATAATATTTATATTCTGAAAATCCTTTTTATGATATTGTTGATGCAATATCACATTTGAAACGTGAAAGTAGTAAGTGACTTTTCCAATATGTCCTCATCTTTTATTGTCTCCCGATATAATTTCAAATACAGCAAAGTTGTATTCAATTACGGTCTTAAAATTTTGAAATCGTAAATGCATTCACTCATAACGAGAAATCGAGATAAAGAGAGAATATTATATAAAACACATCAAATATTATAAATCACAATAATTAATAACTTATATATAAAAAAAATTTAAAAAAATTAATTGACTTAACTTTTAAAATTTCATTTTTATTACATAAAATCAACACAAAGTAATATATTATGTGAAAATTACGTAAAAATACTATAAAATAAAATAATTAACAAAAAGTGTAATATATATTGGGTCCCGTAACTACCGTTTGAATTTGTGTTTATGTGAAAATTACGTAAAAAATATTATAAACCACAATAATTAACGAAAAGTGTAATAGATATTGAATCCCGTGGTGGCACGGGGTCCATATCTAGTAGTATATGACATGTCTAATGGTCTTTTACAAAATTAGCAAATCCAACTTTTATTTTGAAAATTAAAATTAAAGCTTTCCATAAGACTAAAAATAAATAAATTTAACATCCTTTTTTTTTCTTTTCGAGTTCAACACAAAAAAAATGAACATTGGTTATTTAAATAATAATATTTGGATGTTGGATACAGTAATTAATAATTTTTTTGTTTACGTTTAGCGAGCGTGTAAAAAAAAACAAATTAGTTAGTATTCAACAAAAACATTACCTACTTTATAATTCTACTTCTCTATTTATATCAAAATATTTGTCACTATTTTTTCTTTTTATTAGTCAAATAATATCAAACTTCAACCAATATTTTAACATTATTTTTCATCATATTGATAAAGAGAAATTTGTAAATTCATGCTACTTCTAATATATTTTTGGAATATCTATTATTTAATTTCAAAATATATAGAGTATAAATTTAATATATGAAAGGCTTAAGTCATCTATAGCCACTTAAAGTTGTCCACATATTTCATTTAGGCACCTTATCTTAGACTTGTTTCAATTGAACACCTTTTTTAGTTTAAAAAAATACCTATCGAACATATTGACAATCAACTAAAAATAAAGATGGTGTGTCATACACTCGCGGCTGACATGACATGGTAGCTAATAAAAAAGAGACATCTGACATTGGGCCCAGAAAAACACAATTAAATAAATAAAAACTATTTTTTGAGAAAAAAAAAATTAAAAAAGAGCAACCTTCCCTTTTCTTCTTCTTCTTCTTCCTAGAACCACTCCCACCCAACCCCAACTTTAAATTCCACATTTTTTTTACCAAAAGACACAAAATCGAATCACGTTTCGAATAACCATTTTCACTTTGACGTTTTTCCTTTTAATTTGAAATTATATGTTTTTTTTTCGATCAACCCACCTACCCCTCTCCTTGAATCTAATTCAATATTGGAAATGATATTTATTCCAATCACACTTTTTCTTAATCATTAATTAAGATTTGTTAAAATTGAAAAATAATAATAACAAGTTTTTGTCCAAAAAAAATCTATTCATATCTTTTTTCATCATAATTAATAGGACTTCGTCAAGATATTTGAAACTTAAATCAACATAAGAAAGAAAAAGGAAAAGCAGAAGAAGAAGAACGATAGAGGGTGAGAGAAAGAGAGAGGTGGAGGTGGTGGTGTGTAGCGTATGTAAAAAGATTATGAAAATGGTGGAAGAATAGTTGCAGCAATATTGGGGAAGAAGATGTATGTTTCTTCTTCTTTTTTTTTTTTAATTTTTTAAAAAAATTAAATTAGGTGTAAAAGTTAATGAAAAAAAAAAAATATTATTTTTCATAACTTAACGCGCTCAAAGAGAGTGCACTACACATTTTTTGCCATGTCAGCGTTTTGTGTTTAATGGAAATGATTTTTGAACAAATAAGGTGTTCAATCGACATATGAATGAGTTAAGGTGTCTAAGTGAATTTTGCGGACAACTTTAAGTGGCTGCACATGACTTAAGCCTATATGAAAATTAGTTGAACCAAAAACAAAACAAAATAAATATTTTGAATCAAAGGGAGTGTCTATATACTCGTCTACTTTTTCTTTTTAGGTATCCGTAATTATTATATGTCCATTTTAACAAATCAAGAAAGAATAAAAAATTCTCTATTATATCCTCAATTTATTATTTTGAGAACTTTTTGAAAATTTTAATTTTTAATTCATCAATTTCATAATTAATAAAGGTAAAATGATAAGCTCACTATATCAATTATAATTTTCTTAGAAGAGTGTGAATTTAAAAGCAAATAAATAATTAATAATATATGGATTAAAAGTAGAAAATTCAAATACGAAATCTAAATTATATATTACGCACTCATTTAAAAGAAGTAACTTCAATTACTAGTATTAAATTATATGTCCCATTTTGAGATAGGCGTAAATAATTAGTTTACCTCCTATAAGTTTTGCTAGTGAAAACGTGGCTCCAATCACAACTCAGTTGTTAAAGCATTAATTCCTATATATGTCACGATCCAAAACGTGTCGTGAGTGGCACCCACATTTATCCTCCTATGTGAGCGAACCAACCAATCTAAACCCCAACGTTTCAAACATAATAAATAGAAAACAATGCGGAAGACTTAAACTCATTAATGAAAATCAATTGAATAACTTCTAAAAACTCAACAACTATTATTATCCCCAAAATCTGGAAGTCATCATCACAAGAACATCTATGATCAAATTACTAAACTAAGAGTATTCTAAGAAGCTAAAATAAATAAAAAGCTAGTCCATGCCGGAAGTTCAAGGCATCAAGACATGAAGAGGAAGACCCGGTCCAAGCTAGAAGCATTAGCTCACCTGAAATCCGGTGAAATGAAGACTGGCTAGAGTTGCGGTTGAGTTGAAGACGACAGTACGTTTGCTGCACTCCACAAATAACAAAGAAAGAAACATACAAGTAGGGGTCAGTACAAACACAAGAACTGAGTAGGTATCATCGGCCAACTCAAAATAGAAAATAGTATATATCAGATCATATCATAAATCAACTACAATACTCAATCTGTAGCAAAAACATGTACAAGAATCTTTGATAAATAACGTCAAGTACACTCATGAGGACTCAAGCCTCCATATCATACTCTTTGGGAAATAGGTTCATTAAATTGAGTATATTAGCATCTTTCAAGATTCATTATCTTTATTCCTCTCGTATCGGTACGTGACACTCCGATCCTCATCATACTATCCTGGTGTCGGAACGTGACACTCCGATCCCCTAATACTATGTGTCGGAACATGACACTCCGATCCCCTAATTCTGAGTGTCGGTTCGTGACACCCGATCCCTTAATTCTACGTGTCGGTTCGTGACACCCGATCCCCTAATTCTACGTGTCAGTTCGTGACACCCGATCCCCTAATTCTACGTGTCGGTTCGTGACACCCGATCCCCTAATTCTACGTGTCGGTTCGTGACACCCGATCCCCTAATTCTACATGTCGGTTCGTGACACCCGATCCACTAATATCATTCTATTAATTCATCAAGCCTTCTCTTATACCAAGGCATCATCATCTCATTACTTTAGTTCATCAAGCCTTCTTTTATACCAAGACATCATCATCTCATTACTTTAGTTCATCAAGCCTTCTTTTATATCAAGGCATCATCATTAAGAAGGGGTTTTCAAGATTTGGGATTCAATAGCTTAATCATGCTTATTTCATCACAATTATATAATCATATTCATGCAAGCATACAATTAAGCATATAGAAGACTTTACAACACAACCCAACACATATCATTCGCTATTAAGAGTTCACTACGAATAGTATAAAAACCATAACCTACCTCCACCGAAGAATTTTGATCAAGCAAGCAATTTCCCAAAGCTTTGTTCTTCTTCTCGTTTCTCCTCTTTCTCGTTTGATCGTTTTTCCCTCTCTTTCTGTTCTTTTCTTTTTCTTATTCAAACCCTCTTTCTTTTACCCCAATTAGTATATAATTAAGTATAAAAGGTGGTGAAGTAACCCATTAATTAATTCAAGTTTATCTCTTTTAACCCTCAAGTAGTTAAATTATTAACATTAACCCACTAAATTTATAATTATAGCAGGAATAGTCCAAAAAGTCCCTTAAAACATTTAAAGAAATCCAACCCCGCCTGGGATTACGCAGCCTGTGACGGTCCGTCCTGCTGCTCCGTCACAGAGTTCAGAGACTCCATTCTATTAAAGGGTCTGTGACGGTCCGTCGTGCCCACGACGGTCCGTCCTGCCATTCCGTTACGAAGTTCAGAGAGTCAATTTCAGTACCCAATTTACAGAATTCTAAGTATTTTGGAACGAGACACCCTCGACGGTCCGTCGTGCCCATGACGGTCCATCGTGGGTTCCGTCGTCTCAGCCAGTTTTTCCAGAAATAAAATCTGCTGCTCAAAATGACTAAACAGGTCGTTACAATAGATACCAATTTACCCATCGTTCGTCCCCGAACGATCACAAGAAGAAAAACAAGGGCGAACAGGAGTACCTGAATCTGTAAACAGATGTGGGTATCTTTCTTGCATGTCAGCCTCTTTCTCCCAAGTGGCTTCTTCGACTGGTCGATTCTTCCATTGAACTTTGATGGATGCAATCTCCCTTGACCTCGGCTTGCGGACTTCTCTATCTAAAATAGCAACAGGCTCCTCCTCATAAGACAAATTCTCATCAAGCAAAACTGAATCCCAACGGATAATGTAGTTTCAATCCCCATGGTATCTTTTCAACATAGACACATGAAATACCGGATGCACTCCGGACAGCCCTGGAGGCAAGGCTAACTCATAAGCCACCTCCCCTACTCGCTTAAGTACTTCAAAGGGACCAAGATACCTTGGGATTAGTTTACCTCTTTTACCAAACCGCATCACCCCTTTCATGAGCGAAACCTTCAGTAAGACTTGTTCACCCTCCATAAACTCCAAGTCTCTAACCTTTCGATCTGCATATTCCTTTTGCCTACTTTGCGCCGCTAAAAGCTTTTCTTGAATAGATTTCACTTTCTCTAATGAATCCCTCAAAAGGTCAGTACCCCAAGGTCTAACCTTAAATGCATCAAACCAACCAATGGGAGACCTACATCTCCTCCCATACAATGCTTCAAATGGGGCCATATCAATACTTGAGTGATAGCTATTGTTGTAGGAGAACTCTGCTAAGGGTAAGAAGCTATCCCAATGACCACCAAATTCTATCACACATGCGCAAAGCATATCCTCCAACACTTGAATCGTTCTCTCAGACTGACCATCGTTCTGAGGATGGAACGCAGTACTAAGGTCCAACCTAGTACCCAATTCCGCATGCAATGTTTTCCAAAACTTAGAAGTAAACTGCGTACCTCTATCTGATATAATGGAGAGTGGAACCCCATGCAATCGCACCACTTCCGAGATGTAAAGTTTGGCTAACTTCTCTGCATTGTAAGTCACCTTGACCGGAATGAAGTGAGCAGACTTAGTTAGCCTATCAACAATTACCCAAATGGAGTCATACTTACCCATTGTCTTGGGAAGACCAACCACGAAGTCCATTGCAATTCTTTCCCACTTCCATTCAGGAATGAGCATTCTCTGAAGTGTGCCTCCAGGCCTCTGGTGTTCATACTTTACTTGCTGACAATTTGGACATTTGGCAACAAACTCCACAATGTCACTCTTCATTCTACTCCACCAAAAGTGTTGCTTTAGGTCACGGTACATCTTGGTTGCACCAAGATGTATAGAGTACCTTGAACTATGAGCCTCTGTCAGAATAGCGTTGATCAAATCATCAACGCGGGGTACACATACCCTTCCCTTGATTCTCAAAACACCTTCCTCGTCGATTGTTGCTTCTTTAGCCTCTCCTCGCAACACTTTATCTCGGATCCGGATCAATTTCTCATCATTAAACTGCCTTCCCTTAATCTTGTCAAGAAAGGAAGATCTTGCCTTCATACAAGCTAACAATCCTCCTTTCTCATTTACTTCTAACCTCATAAAGTTGTTAGCCAGAGTCTGAACCTCTCTAGCCAATGGACGTCTAGAAACTTGCAAGTGGGCTAGACTTCCCATGCTCCCTGCCTTTCTACTTAAGGCATCTGCCACAACTTTAGCCTTTCCCGGATGATACAAGATGGTGATATCGTAGTCCTTCAGTAGTTCCATCCATCTCCTCTGTCTCAAATTCAAATCTTTTTGAGTAAAGACATACTGTAGGCTACGATGATCTGTGTACACTTCACACTTAGCCCCATATAGATAGTGTCTCCATTGCTTTAAGGCGAACACTACCGCAGCCAATTCCAAATCATGGGTCGGATAATTACGTTCGTGCACCTTTAATTGCCTTGAAGCATAAGCAATTACGTTCTTCTCTTGCATTATCACTGCACCCAAACCCGAATAGGATGCATCACAATAGACAATGAAATTCTTACCTTCCACTGGCAGGGTAAGGATTGGTGCAGTAGTCAACAAGGTCTTGAGCTTCTGAAAGCTTTCTTCACATTCATCCGACCATACAAATGGAATATTCTGCTTAGTCAAGTTCGTCAATTGGGAAGCAATGGAAGAGAATCCCTTGACAAATCGACGGTAGTAGCTAGCTAAACAAACAAAGCTCCTTATTTCTGACACATTAGTAGGTCTTACCCAATTCTTCACTGTCTCAATCTTAGAAGGATCCACCATCACCCCATCCTTAGAAACCACATGCCCCAAGAAGGACACTGCATCTAGCCAAAACTCACACTTGGTGAATTTGGCATAAAGCTTTTTCTCCCTCAACATTTCCAATACCATTCTCAAGTGCTCCTCATGTTCCTTCTTGCTCTTTGAGTATACCAATATATCATCAATAAATACGATCACAAAGAGATCCAGATATGGCTTAAAAATCCCATTCATCAAGCTCATGAAAGTAGCAGGGGCATTCGTAAGACCAAAAGACATCACTACAAATTCGTAATGTCCATACCTGGTCCGAAAAGCAGTCTTTGGCACATCCGTTGCCCGTATTTTCAATTGATGATAACCGGACCTCAAGTCAATCTTAGAGAAGACACAAGCGCCTTGTAACTAATCGAACAAGTCATCTATGCGAGGAATGGGATACTTGTTCTTAATAGTTACCTTGTTCAACTGCCGCTAGTCTATGCACATCCAAAAACTCCCATCCTTCTTCTTCACAAATAACACCGGAGCACCCCAAGGAGATGCACTTGGTCTAATGAAGCCTTTGCTCAACAACTCTTGAAGTTGAGCCTTTAACTCTCTTAACTCCGCGGGAGCCATTCTATAAGGGGGTATAGAAATGGGGCGAGTACCCAGTTCCAGATCGATGCAAAAGTCAATATCTCAATCTGGTGGCATACCAGGAAGATCTGCAGGGAACACATCCAGAAACTCACGGACTACCGAAACCGACTCAATTGAAGGTACTTGGGTAGTGTCATCCATGAGATGTGCCAAGAAAGATAAACACCCTTTACTAACCATTCTCTTAGCACGAAGAAAGGACATGATACG
This sequence comes from Solanum lycopersicum, assembly GCF_036512215.1. Classification (NCBI taxonomy): domain Eukaryota; kingdom Viridiplantae; phylum Streptophyta; class Magnoliopsida; order Solanales; family Solanaceae; genus Solanum; species Solanum lycopersicum. The sequence goes on along the minus strand of NC_090808.1, from coordinate 18,145,768 downwards.
AACCGGAGTGGAAGTGTAGTCGCCCTCCCACAATAACGGATTTGTCCCAGGCTTGGCTAACGTCACAGTTTTAGCATTACAATCAAAGATTGCAAAATTCGGAGAAAGCCAAGTCATACCCAGAATTACATCAAAATCAACCATTTCTAAGATAACCAAGTCTACATAAGTATTGCTCCCCACAAAGTCACCAAACAAGACCTAAACACTTTTTCAACTATCACAGACTCACCCACCGGAGTAGAAACACGAATAGGCATGTCAAGCAATTCACAATGTAAATTAATGACCATTAGCAAATGCGGAAGATACATATGAAAATGTAGAGCCAGGGTCAAATAATACCGAAGCCATACAATCACAAACCAAAAGATTACCTGTGATAACATCATCAGATGTCTCCGCTTCAGACCTCCCAGGGAAAGCATAACAATGGGCCCTATCACCTGTCTGCCCGTTGCCCCTACCATGTTGTGCTGCAGTAGTTCCCATTTGTCCGTCACCCCGGCCGTTTTGGTGACCACCATTACCTCGGCCACCACGTCCGCCAGAATAGCGGCCTCTACCATGACCACCTCTACCTCTAGCTATTGGGGGTCTATTACTCTGTTTTGGACAATTCCTCCTAATATGTCCAGTCTCCCCACATCCATAACACTCCCTGGAGTCAAGCATAGGTCTCTCAGAGAAGTGTTGACCGGTCTGAGGTGGACCCCCAACTACAGTCTGTAGTGAAGACTGAATTGGTCGGACTGAGTAACCTCCTGAACCCTGTCCTCTAGAGTAAGAACCATTAAACTCACCTCCCTTTCGAAACCTTTCTGATGTCGTTGCCATGGTGAAGTCATCTGGCTTCACTCCCTCTACCTCTATCACGAAGTCTACCACTTCTTGAAAAGATTTCGCTGTAGCTGATACCTGTAAGGCTGAAATTCGCAACTCTGATCTCAACCCCTTCACAAGTCGGCGAATCCGCTCTTGTGGACTGAAACATAGTTGGGTGGCATACCGGGATAATGCACGAAACTTAGCCTCATATGCAGTAACCGACATCCTACCTTGTTCTAGGCTCAAAAACTCATCTCTTTTCCTATCCCTCAAAGTGCGGGGTATATACTTCTCTATAAACAAGCTAGAGAATGATGCCCAAGTCATAGGTGGTGCCTCTGTTGGTTGACACTCAACATGTGACCGCCACCACATTTTGGCGTTCCCTTGAAACTGATAAGTCACAAACTCAACACCAAACCGTTCTACTATACCCATCTTGTGTAGTAGCTCATGACAGTCAACCAGAAAATCGTAGGCATCCTCAGATTCAGCACCCTTGAAGACTGGAGGTTTCAATTTCAAGAACTTACTGAAAAGTTCATGCTGATCATTTGTCATTATCGGCCCTGTAGTCAGAAGAGGAAACGTGCCTATTTCCAATGAGGCATCCATGCGGGGAGCCACAATAGCCGCATGTTGTACCTCCAGAGCCTGAGGTGCTGGTGTAGAAAACACTGGAGGCGCTTGTCCTTGATCAGATAACCCGCTAAGATAAGCAAGAACCTAATTGATCATCTCTGGGGTAGGTTGGGGTGGTAATTCCTCATTTTGTACTTGTTCATTTTCCCCATCCTCCCCTTCTCTTACTACTTCCTCAGTCGGTGGAGGAGTCACCGTCCTAGTACCAGATGGGCCAGGCGTTCGTCCTCTTCCTCTAGAGGACGTCTTCCCGCGACCTCCACCGCGGCCTCTTGCTACTGCTCCTCTTTGAGCTACAGTCTCAGTGGCTGGCTCAGATGCATCTTGTCTTGCCGATGTTGATGTTGGCGCGGTTGTTGCTCTAGTTCTAACCATCTGCGAAATAGAGTGAAGATGGTCAGATACCAATTTGTATCACCTAGATACCAATTGGATCCAAGTAATAGCACGAAAGAAAGAAAGAAAGAATGAAATTTTCCTAAAGTCTTATAGCCTCTCAAAGAAAAGTAAAGGCGTCTCCCTACCGTTTCCTTAAGACTCTACTAGACTCGTTCTTGTTTGATGAGACCAACGAACCTAATGTTCTGATACCAAGTTTGTCACAACCCAAAACGTGTCGTGAGTGGCACCCACATTTATCCTCCTATATGAGCGAACCAACCAATCTAAACCCCAACGTTTCAAACATAATAAATAGAAAACAATGCGGAAGACTTAAACTCATTAATGAAAATCAATTGAATAACTTCTAAAAACTCAACAACTGTTATTATCCCCAAAATCTGGAAGTCATCATCACAAGAACATCTATGATCAAATTACTAAACTAAGAGTATTCTAAGAAGCTAAAATAAATAAAAAGCTAGTCCATGCCGGAAGTTCAAGGCATCAAGACATGAAGAGGAAGACCCAGTCCAAGCTAAAAGCATTACCTCACCCTGAAATCCGGTGAAATGAAGACTGGCTAGAGTTGCGGTTGAGTTGAAGACGACGGTACGTTTGCTGCACTCCACAAATAACAAAGAAAGAAACATACAAGTAGGGGTCAGTACAAACACAAGTACTGGGTAGGTATCATCGGCCAACGCAATATAGAAAATAGTATATATCAGATCATATCATAAATCAACTACAATACTCAATCTGTAGCAACAACATGTACAAGAATCTTTGATAAATAACGTCAAGTACACTCATGAGGACTCAAGCCTCCATATCATACTCATTTGGGAAATAGGTTCATTAAATTGAGTATATTAGCATCTTTCAAGATTCATTATCTTTATTCCTCTCGTGTCGGTACGTGACACTCTGATCCTCATCATACTATCCTGGTGTCGAAATGTGACACTCCGATCCCCTAATACTATGTGTCGGAACGTGACACTCCGATCCCCTAATTCTGCGTGTCGGTTTGTGACACTCGATCCCCTAATTCTATGTGTCGGTTCGTGACACCCGATCCCCTAATTCTACGTGTCGGTTCGTGACACCCGATCCCCTAATTCTACGTGTCGGTTTGTGACACCCGATCCCCTAATTCTACATGTCGGTTCGTGACACCGGATCCCCTAATTCTACGTGTCGGTCGGTGACACCCGATCCCCTAATTCTACGTGTCGGTTCGTGACACCCGATCCACTAATATCATTCTATTAATTCATCAAGCCTTCTCTTATGCCAAGGCATCATCATCTCATTACTTTAGTTCATCAAGCCTTCTTTTATACCAAGGCATCATCATCTCATTACTTTAGTTCATCAAGCCTTCTTTTATATCAAGGCATCATCATTAACAAGGGGTTTTCAAGATTTGGGATTCAATAGCTTAATCATGCTTATTTCATCACAATTATATAATCATATTCATGCAAGCATACAATTAAGCATATAGAAGTATAAGGTGGACGCTTCTCACCTTCCACCTACACCTTTAGATATGACAAAATGTATATAATTAGTACAAACACATGTACTAAGTATGACTTAATACATAAAATCATGAGAAACAGACATTTATGAGAAACATGCTCTTTTTTTTAATGAAAACATAATATTAAAAGTATAAGAACCACATTTAAGCACCAAACATCACATTTAGAACACCATACAAGTCATAAAATTTATAACATTTTAGGTAACATTACAGTGAAGTTACCATAACCTTACAGTAAGCCTTTCATTAACTTCATTGTAACTTCATATAGAACCACACATCAAATAGCATCAATCATACATCAAAACATATAGACATGAGATCCTCCTACCAAAGGTGATTCTAAGACTCACTTGAGTGAGTTATGAAGCGATCGCCAATACAATCCCTTCACACACACCTAAGAGATCTTTTAGACTACCTAAGATAAGATCATTCTCACTACACACAATAGCATACATATAATATGACATTCTCTTCCCAAAGGTTATCAAAAGACTTATGTAATAAAAGAAGAGACCGCCCATACACTCTCTCCAAGCTTACCTAAATAATCCTTAAGACTACCTAAGTTTAGATCATGTCTACTTTATCAATTTACTTTCCTATCTAGAGTTATTCTTAAGACTTCCCTAGGTACGACATGAAGTGACTATTCTTATTCTCTCTTCATACCTTAACTAAACAACCCTTAAACTACTCTAGGTAAGTATTTAGTCATTAGCCTAGTTTCCAACTTTAGTCATTGTCACTTTCGGGGAGCACCCCCTAGACATAACTGGCATCTTCGTCCTTATCGAGGACTAAGACTAACCTCTTAGCTTACATCATTACATTCATAGGTTAAAAATGCAGAAAAAATTTAAACTTTTCTTCTATCTATCATGAGGTTTACATAGACCTCTCACATACACGTAATATATATATTCATATGGAGTATACTTAGACCCTTCGTATAAGAAGATTACATAGTCTTAAAACCGTAGGTCTCATCTCATAACCATCTAAACAAGAGTACAACAAACAATTGGGCATAACACATACACTAATACAATAAAAGGCACATATAGGCTATATAATCTTTAGTACTCAATATAAAGAAATGAACATATTGTCTTACGACTAATCAATATCCGAATTTAGAAAAGGGCATGGTCCTCGAAGTGGCGAGGACTTATTTAACTTGAAGGATGAGAATTCCAAGTCTTCCTTCAAAAGTCGTCACAAGATCTTCAACGACCGGACCCTAACATATTAGGGAAAAGGGAGAAAATGGGGTTAGCATATCACTTATACTAAGTATAGAACCATATGAACACAAACATAAAATCATGTTAAAATGGGACATTTCATTAAAACATGCAATTTCCTTTGAAAAGCACCATGCACATTTCAAGAACCAATACAAGTCAAGAACACATATTCATTAAGTCATGACCACATTCATCACAATACCAACAATAATAAGTCTAGTCAAGTCAACATACATATAAACATAATTGAGCACATAGTCAAGACAACTCTATCATCAAGTCATAACATCAACAAGCACGTACAAGAGTTCATAACATCATAACCAAAGCAAGACTATTACTCATACAACCTCATTAAGTCTACTAGTGAAATGACTAAGCAAAGCCCCATAACCTTACTCAATCAAGTACCTAACAAGAACCACAACCAATGTCCAACTTCACATACTATATCTTTTAGACAAATCATCATCATACGTTAGCAATATAGACCATAGACATAATCATAAGTGAAACGAATGTCATATAGTGTCATCAACATGTAAGATCATCATATACATATCATTTACATTTATAAGTATATTCATACATAAGAACACCCTTATAAGACTTCCCTCAAGGCTAGATAGTCCAATGTATAAGTAGAGTCCCATACCCCTACCTAGACTAAGTCAAACCTCTCAAGGAATCCTAGTTAGAGTCCACTTTATTACTTCATTTTAATTTCGGGAGCATCTTGCCTTAGCCGACATAGACCACATGAGCCAATGTGGAATTATGTATCATGAAACCCTACCCCGAAGAAAGGTGGACTACTTACCAAGGTAGTACCAAAACATGAACATATTATCTACGTGGATTCACTAGCTAGTATACCTATGAGAGCAACATAGTTCAAGAACTAGGAGATATAGTTGGGTCCCTCTTTATGCTACATGAATTATAGTCTCCAATCTCATGAGTACAATCATGAACCTACCTTCCCTATGTGGGAAGGGACACTCCTCACTCTAGTTCACTCGGTGCTAAGCTAGAGTCCCATTTGAAATGTATTTAGTGCCTTTATAATCATCATATCTTAATGTAGGTCATAGGGTCTGCCCCTTATATAATCATCATCGTCATGATAACTTAATAAGAATTGCATGAGTATTGTCCTTTCATTAAAATTCATTCATGTGAGGTTAGGCAATTTACATATCACACCATAATAAGGCACATTGGTAAGTTATCGCCATCCTTATAATATTTACATCTTAGCCAAAAACTCACAAACCATAGTTTAAGACATTTCAATTCAACATCATACCAACCCTATCAATCTTAATGTAAGGTTTACTTCAATACAACATCATCACTTAATCACAAGTTATTATAATTGAAGTAAATAATTGAGATCAGAAGAGTCACCCAATCTCCTTCACAATACCATCATCAAGGTCTTACCATCAACCCTCCAGTTCAACCCATCAATGGGTGTAATATCATTACACAATTGTAACCAACATAATAATAACGTCAATGGAATCACTATACAACATTCATCACTAGTTCATAACCTAGAATAAGAGACTTAGGTCAATTACTCAAGAACTAGCATAATTGGATTATAGTATATCACAATCTACTCATAATTGGCATGATAACAACATAGGATAGAAACTCACACACTAACCAAGCTAATTGTATAAATACTATACAATTCAATTCAAGATCACAACCTAAGGTTAAGGGGAAAATGTCATCTTCCATAAACTAGGAAAACGTATCAAGAATTATTATAATGTTACCATAATACATGTTAATCTACTCACAATAACCAAAAGGAATCATAACCAAGTAATTCACAAGATCAATATCGTAATAGAAGAAAACCCATCTAAAACTCTTTTTTATTGAAAAAGATTTGAAGGAACCCTTTGGGGAAAGAGATTCCAAAGGTGAAAGGAATCCAATATCTCACTAATTTATGAAGTAAGATAAAGAAACTTGATATTTTTCAGATTTAGAACCCTCCTTTGCTTGGTCATCAATGGGGTTTCTTTGGGAGAGAGAAAGAAGAGAGAAGGAAGAGCAATTGGGTTGTGCGAATTATGCGGGTTAGATAGTTTAATTAGGTTAGAGTCTTTATGTAGGCCATTAACAAACTTAATTACACCTCCCTTAATCCCTAAGTAATTAAATAACCACCTAATTAATTAATTTAACTAACCTAAAAATGTGCAGCAAAATAGTGCCTTGACAAACAACACAGCGACCAACGGGCCATTTGTTAATCGACAGGCACTGTTCATGGCCGTCTTGTGAAGTTGTTGTTTTGGTCAAAGAGTTGTCTAAAAGGACCTTTGGCCAAAATGTCTAAGTTTCCATCGAATCCCTGTCAATTGGAACACGCCTTATCGATGGGCCACGTTGGTGAACACTGTCCCTTGATAGCTTTTAGCCACTTTTGCAATGGTCCTCCTCAAGGGCCCTTGGTTGGTTCTTGGGGAGTCATACCCAAAATTTTCAACCATAAACCAACTCTAATACATGTTAGACACCTAACCTCCTAATTTCATTATTTTCCTACTCTTGAAACCAAGTCAAATATGCTGGCACACTAACACCTCTCGAACTAGTTTCAGGACGTCTTGGACGTTCTTTGATATTTTGATTCTAGCACTTCCTAAATGACTTAAATACATTATAGTTGACTTATAAATAGTGTTATAACTCTTATGCTCTCATGTTAGTCTCTAAATTAGGCTTTACACTTTTGGAGTATTACATTATCCCCCCCCTTAGGAACATTCATCACCGAATGACATTAAAATTCTTTAAAGGAATTAATAGACTCATGACTAGAAGACCAACCAACAACAACACATCAAAACATGAGTAAAAAATCAAATCAACATAATCTCATGGCCTTTTACACAATGCAACTCCAAACATCCTTTTTAATTCATGGGATTTCGACATTCATTTCATGCTTATTCATTATGCCAAGACTTTTTTCAACACAAGTCAACATGCTCAATACAATTCATGAAGGCACAATATACAAAAATGCACAACTTAAACTCAAAAACAATTAAAAAGCAATATTTTCAATGTTAGGCATAAAGTTCATTGTGATTCACTGTAACATGCACTTTTTGCACAACTTTACCAAAATCAAGGCAATTGAAAATAAACTAATTATTTTTACTACAAGTAGGAATAACTTACCTTAGTTATCAAAAAGATGGGGTAACGAGATTTCATGTCGGCCTCGGCCTTCCATGTTGTATTCTCAACTAGGTGATTCTTCCATAACACCTTTACGGATTCCACCTCTTTATTCCTTAACTTCTTTACTTATTTATCAAGGATTTGAACCGGAACCTCCTCATAATTGAGGTTCTCTTGAACACCGAGACCTTCAATAGGAATAATGATCTGGGGATCATCGATACACTTCGTAAGAATCGAAATATGGAACACAAGATGAAACGAAGCCAATTCACTAGGCAACTTCAACTCATATGCAACCTTGACAATCTTTTGCTAAATTTCATAGGGACCCACATAACAAGGACTCAAATTCTCTTTCTTGCCAAATCTCACCACCCCTTTCATAGGAAAATTTTTTAGATACACTTCATCACCTTCTTCAAACTCTAATTCTCTTCTCCTATAGTCGGCATAAGACTTTTGCCGACTATAGGCTATTTTCAAGGGAATCCTTATAATATGAACCTTCTCCAAAGTCTTGTATATCAAATCGGGACCTAAAACTGAAGACTTGCCTACTCCAAACCATCCAATTGGAGATCTAAATCTCCTACCATACAAGGATTCATTTGGAGACATAACTATAGATGAATGGTAACTATTGTTGTAAGAAAACTCAACCAAAGGCAAGTGTTTATCCCAATTTCCCTTGAAGTCAACTATACAAGCCCTAAGCATATCTTCAAGGGTTTGAATAGTATGCTCCGCTTGACCATCCATTTGGGGATGAAATGCGATACTTAACTTCACGTTGGTACCCAACCCTTTTTGGAATGACCTCCAAAACCTAGATGTGAATTGTGCACCCCTATCTGATATGATGTATAACAGAATACCTGTCACGAGCCACAAGTACACCCTAGAAATAGAGCATCCTTGTGTCGTCACATAACAAATGAGACTTCAAGAAGTTTCATCTAAGCCTCTCGTATCACTAATTGTATAATAAACATTCTATAATGAGCAAAAATTTAAAACTCTCTTCACACATGAAGAACTCTTTCATATACAATACACAAGCGGAAGACTTTCATTTAAAACATTAAATCTTTACAACATCTACTTGAACCATCTAAATTTTAGAGTATACAATATTTGGGACTAATCCCATACAAGACAATAAAATAAAGACTATGACATAAGGGACATGTGGATATTTTCCTCGAATCTATGAGGACTCACCAATACTTCATCTTCAAGCCTTAGAAATCTATCCAACCTCCATGGCACATCAAGGCTTCCAATTCCCTACACTTTAGTCAAAAAGGGAAAAGAAGGGGTTAGCACATTAGATGTAGCAAGTATAGAAGCCATGCAAGATCCATGAAAAAGGGACATTTAGTAATAACATGCTTTTCATGAATTTTTATTAAAACATCATACAAAAATAACAAGAACAACATTTAACAACTTAGAAACACATAAGAAATCATTTAAGAAAAAAGTCACATTTTTAGAAAATATTACAGTGAATCCACTTCACTCTATGGTGAACTCAATTCACTGTTACAGTGAAGTTCCTTCACTTCACTTTAGACATCTTCTAGTATGTAATTATCCCACATAAAGCTATCCTAAGACTCACTTAATTCACACAAAGAGAGACCGCCCATACAACCACTCCACGCATTGCCTAAATGATCCTCAAGACTACTTATGATGAGTCACATACACACTTACAAGACATCAACCTAAGAACATGAGATTCTCCTACAAAAGGTGCTTCTAAGTCTCACTTGAGTGAGTTGTAAAGCGACCGCCCATACAATCCCTTACACACACACTCAAGAGATCCTATAGACTTCCTAGGATAGAATCATGCTCACATAATAAATCAACACATAGATGATATGACATTCTCCTTCCAAAGGCTATCAAAAAACTTACTTAAGTAAATCAAGGAGATAATGTCCATGATTGACCTCTTCAAGATTACCTAAGTATTCCTTAGGACTACCTAAGGCATAGATCATGTCCACATAATAAACCAACTTCCCTAAGTAGAGTCATTCTTAAGACTTATCTAGGTAAAATAAGAAGTGACCATTCCTTTGCCCCCTTCACACCTTAACTAGACAGTCCTTCACTACTCTAGATAAGTACTACTTAATTTAACGTACTTTCTACACTTAAGTCATTACATTCATTAGTTCATTTAAGAGTCATTAATCATATAAAGGACATTCAAATAATGGTCTTGGACAAGACCTAGGGACTCTCACTAACACCTTCAAAGCCTGTTGTGAAATGTCTAGATAGCGTCCCATACCACCACCTAAACTTGATAGAACTTCTCTAATGCTAGTAGGTATCCCATATGATGAGAACTAGAAATAAGCGACATAGACCATGTTAGAAAACACATGGAATCTGGAGTTCTAACCAACTTTGATGAGGGGTTCTACTTGCCAATGTGTAGAACTTGGGACACATCCCATGTAGGCGCATGGTTAAGGAATATAAAGGGCACGCTTTGTAATCTAGTCTCATCCTTTAACTAAAACTACTTACCTTACCATACTTAATCAATGCTAGCCTTCGTTCTCATAGAGTAATTTACAATTAAGGTTCATATAAAAGGGTTCCATAACAAGTTCATAACCCAATCACATTTATCCTACCAAAGAGGTCCTTTTAGAACTACCTTCCAATGGCGACAAGAATCTCATGATGACTTTCCTAAGGACGTTCCAGCCAATCAACCTTAAATCCATCATTCTTTTACTTGAAGGATACCATTACGACTTTCGACTTCAACATACATAATCTTACCACTAGGTTCAAGGTTTCACATAAAGGAGCCTCTTAACATCATTCAAGGTCTCACATATCATTCAACATTCAAGACTAAGAGATTTTAGCATCCTAAGTCAAGACATTACATATTCATACTCATACAAATATCAAGTAAAGGACACAAGTAAACCAAGACAAGTCACCACATACTTCACCTTAACACATATTACTAGTCATTCTATAAGCACATAGGAATAACCATTATCATCCTTAATTCATCCTAAACACTACCATTATCATCATCAATATAACAATTATAGACTCATATAGTCAAGTAGGAACAACCATGTATCAACCCTAAGACTACACATAGAGCACATAGTCATAGTCTACATGATTTCCTAACATACATAGAAAGAACACATACTTTCACATCACTTCACATATAGATTGATATACTCATACTTCAAATAAATAAACTATACAAATCATCATAATACTTCAAGTAGTGCTGACAAGGCCATGATCATCATATTGCATAAAGTAACGCCCACAAGGCCACATCAATTCACATAGAACCTCCACCATAAGTAGACCATTCCAATAACAATAGAATTGAAGTCTAATTAACATAAAATAAAAGGAATTAGGGAAGCATATCTCCACTCCATCTTACAACTTCGATTTCAAAGCTAAATCATCAAATTCGATATCTTAAGGCCCTTATCCATGGCCATAACCAACAATTCAACATAAAATTCATGAAACTAGGCCAATTTACTTCACATTCATAAATCTAATACAACCTAGATATCAATTTACTATAATCGTTACATCAATTAAAACCCTATATGAAACTACATTAGAATTCATAAACCTTAAGTATATATCAATTCAATAAGCCTAATATTCAATAGATCTAAGAATGTACAATATTAAATTGATTAAATTGAAACATCCTATAAAACAATCAACCATAATCTATACATGAATCAAAAGCCCATAACGATCTACACATGAATTCATCAATATCAAAGCATGATCACATAACCAATATTTTAGTCAAATTGAGATATTTGTGAATGTCAAGGGTTCATGGAGAATTTCATTTGAAAAAATCAGTTATACATCAATAACATCATATCTTAACGTTTGAAAACCATTATGCATGAACCCAAGACTTAGAGTAGAAATTGGACTTTTCATCTTTTTGAAAACTTCAAAAATCATCTTTAAAATTGGATCTAAGATGATAGAAAGCCTTAGATGAAGAACTCCCATACCTTATTTTAAGAAACCAATGAAAATTTAAGAAGAAACTCCATTGAAGAACCATCTTCAAGCTCCATCTTCACCTTGAACTCACATGGAAGTTTTAGGAGGAACTTTTGGAGGGAATGTGTTCTGATTTAGGTGTTAGGGTTATAATGAGAGTTTAATGACTTATATACTCTTAAAATATTCATAAAAACTCAAAAAAAAAAAACCGTCCAAAGACTTAGTGGGGCTTGGGGTGAATTTACAACTTCATCCCTCAACTTAACATAAAACTGACAGGAAAACTCACAGCCCCATCGACGCCAACATTGACGGTCCGTGGTCTCAGCCACGCCCCGTCGATGGGGTCTCATGGGTTGTACCTGCAACTCTTCAACCTTCAGGCCAAGTGTATCCATCGATGAGACCCATCGACGGGCCGTCGTCTAATTGATTGGCCGTCGTTTGGCTCAGTCGACTGCCACTGCCTGACAATGTTGAGCTCCAAGTTGGGGTCCTCCTTTAGGGACCCTTGTGGGTCCTACATGGAGTCGTACCCATAATTTTCCAACCCAAATATGTTTTTATATGAGTTTAGTATGTATCTCATGAATTTCATCCAAAACAAACACGTAAAACTTGATGAAACATACATACACACACAAGGTTGTTTCAAGGCAATCCTTTCGAACGTCATGGACGTTTGACCTCCAAACTTCACGAAACTTTACACACTGCCTACATTCACTATAATAACTCTTGTAATGACCTTATAACATTATTAATCACATATAAACACATAAAACAACATATGAGGCACAAAGGTGACTTAGTCGTCGAACATCTTAGTCGTCCCTTGACTTTTGACTTCCAATGCACCTAAAATCTTAGACATTGCCTCAAACCCACATTTTAGACCATTTTAGTACCTTATACCATCACGACAACCTTGTTAGGTGCTATCTTCACCTAACTCATTTTTTGGGTCTTACAATACCATGGCGACACACAATCTCATCTATGAAGATCCTTGAATAATCCTCTGGCGAATAAGTAGACTTGACGGGAATAAAATGAGTGGATTTGGTCAACCTATACACAACCACCCATATAGAATCATGTTTCTTTCATGTATTTGGAAACCCTTTCACAAAATCAATATTTATGTCTTCCCACTTCCAAGTTGGAATTTGGATTTCTTGGAGTACACCACCCGGCTATTAATGTTCATCTTTCACTTATTGGCAATTTGGACAGTTTGCAACAAATTCCGCTATGTCCTTCTTCAAGCCTTACCACCAAACCACTTCTTTAAGGTCATGATACATCTTTGTAGAACCTGTATGAATGGAATAATGCGAACCATAAGCTTCCTCAAGAATACAGTTCCTCAAGTCATCAACTTTTGGCACACACAACCTTCCTTGAAACGTCAAGCATCATCCCGCATAAGGAGAATAACCCATTAAGCTTGCTAAGAAATGATTTCTTCAAATCCATCAATGATAGATCAAGGTTTTGTTTAGACTTCACTTCAACCACCAAAGACGATTCAGAGTTATGATGGACCATAAATACACAACTCTAGAATCTTCCATTCTAATCCTCAATCTAGCCAACCTATGAACATCTTTCACTAGGTCTTTCTTGTATTCATCTACATGAGGCACACTACCAATGGTCATACGATTTAGAGCATCCACAACCTTATTGGCGTTGCCGGGATGGTAGAGAACACTCAATGTCATAATCTTTCAATAATTCTAACCATGTTCTTTGTTGGAGATTCAACTCTTTTTGAGTAAAGACATATTGAAGACTCTTATAGTCGGTATACACATCAACATGGAAACCTCCATATTTTAAAGACAAAATACCACGGTCACTAACTCAAGATCATGAGTTGGATAATTGTAACAACCCGAATGACTATGCAAAGTAATGCCTAAACGTACCTAGAATGCCTAGATTAAACTAGGTTCACATGGCTTGATGCGCGTGGAACCAAACCTCAGAACAAATGCACCAGCCAAGCCAGACCAACTTGGTGAGTTAGTTGAGCTATTCAAGGCTGGGTGCAGCCATGTAGGGCACCCGAATATTAAGATTCATCCAAATAGGTCTTAACCGGACTTGAAAGGGATAATCTTAGGTTTGGAGGGTCTAGGGGTAAAATGGTCTTTTCTAGGATAAGGATAGTATTGTAATAACTCTAAGTATTTAATTAAGTAATTAATTAGTGTAATTAGGGGACGATTTGGGTCGAGTTGACCCGGATTAACCCGATTTACGAGTTAGGCTTCGCCCGGTTCAATCCTTGGTGGAAGCTAAATTAAGTTGAATTAATTGTTATTTAATTATCAAATTTAAGTAAGGTCATATTAATCATTTCACTTAAGTCTTAGTAAATTAGATTTTTAATTTAGATAACAAAGAGTCCTAGTTTGACTAAGTCTTTACCTAAAACTCCTACTCCTAAACTTACTCTCACATCTCTCCACTCTTATTATCACGTCTCTCCACTCTAATTCTCACGCTTCATCATCAGTAAAAGAAAAAAATCAAAATTTCATCACTCTTGAAGAAATTGTACGCAAAAAGTCAAAACAAAAACTAAACTAAAAACAAAAAGCAAAAGCATTTTTCTCGACGGGTTGCGCGTGAGGTTTCAGTGGTGAACCATTGTTTTTGTGGGAGTTGGAAGCGCATTGGATCAGGTTTGGAACGGTATTTAATGATGAAATAGGTATGGGTTTATCCCTTTTGGTCCTTTCCCAAGAGACCCCTAAGATGTAGTTATATTATAATCTGAAAACTAGGAATTCTATCCCTTTGTATGTCCCCGTCACTAGCTCCCATCAATTGTGGTAGGTTGGGTATGTTTGCTGGTAGAATTTAGGGATGTAACGTGTTTTCTTGATGATTATGTTCATGTATGCATACTTGGATTTATATGATTGTTAAGTATGTCTTTTTCAAAACTATGTGAAAATGGCATGTTAAATCCTTACATTTCTGTATGCAATTACTTGTAGAAATTGTGATGTTCATGGGAGGTGTAATGTTGATGAATTGAGTGAAAGCTCTTGGCCAAATGTAACCACAAAAAAGCACATAATAATGTATGAAATATCCAACGAATTGCCTAAGCATCTAACGTATAAATGTTGAGAAACAGAAATCTGAAAATTTTGTCTCCGCATAGGTAGCATTGAGGATTTGGGATTTTTTTAAAAAATGTGTGAGGTCATCAAGGATTGAACCTGAGACCTCAATGTATGTAAGTTGTTGAAAATTCAATAATAAAAATGAGGTAAAGGGGATTCAAAATGGGGTAAGGCTCGAGTGAAAAAATGAAAGAGGGAAAAATAAATAAAATGAGGTGTGTGGGGATCGAACCCACAACCTCTCGGATAGGTGAGGAAATTAGGAGAATTATTAAACAAAAGGTAGAAATGAGGTTGTGGGGATAAATCCCACACCCTCTTGACGTCAAATAAAAAAGGAAGGAAGAAAATAAAGAAAAAAAGTGTAGGCGTTGGGGCTCGACGTCGGGTACCCAAGCCAAAATTTTATATTAAAAATTAATATAAGACTAAGTGTTGCTCAAGGTATTTGAAATCGGGTTCCCTTGACCAATCTCGTATTGATACATAAGTCTTACGTGAATAAATAATTAATAAATGCCACCTATCAGAATCAAATTCGAGACCTTGGTATACTTACAAGATACATAAGTCTTGTACCACATAATCTTGGGAAAGTATAAGTCACTTTGAAGAATTATGAACAAAGCCTCATGGGTTGTACATGGATTTATAAGTCTAGCGTACGTTTAAAAATAAGTGAACCTAAGATGTATTTTATGAAATCACGTGACCCAGGAGGGTTAAGTAAGAGTGTGAAACACACTAAAAGGCCAAGTGCATTGGCATATGACGAAATGAACATTCACGTAATGGGTGAGTAATTATGAAGAGCTAATATGCTAAAGTTAATGAATGTTGTGAAAACATGATAAGAGGCTAATATGAAAGATGAGATCAATCTCAAATGAGACTAATAAGTGTTACCAAAAATTGTACTCACCTATGAGAGTGTAAAACTAATAAAGAGACCAGTTTCTAAGAAACACTCTAATGAAAGTATCGAGATTAATGCACACTTAATACTAATGATGAGATGAGAAATCATCTAATGAGCAATGATGCCCTCATTCTAGAATCCAGCTTCTATGATGTGTGAGATGAATATAATGGAACTTTATACGAAACACCAATAGGCTATCTATGAGTCACGATTACTTATCTCAGGAAGGCAGAGGTTCGTGTAAATATCATGAGAGGAGACTATCTGTTTAGGAGGGTATGGGTCTCCTTATATCTCATATTCTTTGAATCTATGCTGCCAACATAGGGTTTTAGCAGGGTTCATTTCCCTATATACGCTAGCATGTTTTGGTTTCACTTTGGCCAGTGATTCCACCTTTTTTCAGTGTGGGGTAGATACTGGATTAAAGTTAAGTTCCCAAGTAAAGAATGAGGCTAGCCTCATGTAATGCACACAATGAAATGAATGATACGAAAGTTGTTTGGATAGGATAATCAAGATGTGAACTAGACTTAAGTAGTGACACTAGGTCATTCTTGGTCATTGCACAGTGAACTCAATGAGAGTTGTAAACAACATCCTAGGTATATAAATGGATAAAAATGAAGTACGTATGAATGAATGAAGCAGACTCTGTGTTTGCTAAAGAAGGCTCCCTAGTTGAGTTCCCATATGTTGAGCCATCATTTGGGAATAACTAATGTTAAGTCCGTGATTCCAAGGTCTCACGGCATATGAACGAATGATATATGATATATGTATGTGCTAAATAAAATATGTTATGTGTTGTGTGCAATATGAAAAGAATGGTGATGCATGTTACTCTCATAGCATGACTTTCCTAATCTTATTTGGCAAGTCCAACTGACTTGGCTTTCCATAACTCATATCCTTAGGAGAGATCTCTTCTTAATCATGCATGTCCTAGGTGTGTAGTTGCATACACCCATACTTAGTACAATTGTGTACAAATCCCATACAACCCTTTACTTTTAGGTGCAGATGCAGGTGGACGCTAGAGCTTACGAGACTACGTTGAAATTATCCGAATGTGGAGCATTCATCCGTACTTGGTAGGCCCTCATGCTTTTGAGGATGCTTATCTCTTATATTCTATCTTAGACTAAGGCATGAGCTAGTAGAGAATGTTCCACTAGCATTTCTTTCATACTTACTTTCAGACGTCGTATTGGTGCCTTTTTGTCAACCTTATATTAATTCAGTTATGAACTAATTCCTTCATTTGAATATCTTATTATTAAATGGTTGGTGTTAACTGATGTGATATAATGCAAGTCTATGTATACTTTAAATCAACAAAAAGTTTGAAGTTTCCGCTAAAATTAACCTATATGATGTAATGATGATGTATGTAGGCTTGTCTGCAACCTCTGAGAGGTCAACGACGCCAGTTTCGGCTAGGGTCTAGACCCCGGTCGTGATAATAATTATTCTCATACACCTTAAGTTATATATAGCCATAGCTATTACTTTCCCGTGTCTAATAAGAACACACCCTAAGCCCACTCGAGATGTATCACAATATACAACGAAGCCCTTGGACCGGTAAAGTCAATATCGGAGCGGAAGTAAGCCTATTTTCAAGATTTGGAAGCTTCTTTCACATGCCTCCAAACACTCATATTTCACACTCTTTTGGGTCAAAGTAGTCAAAGGAGATGCAATGAACGCAAAACCATCCACAAACCTCCTATAATAACCTTCTAAACCCAAGAAACTCCTAATGTTGGTTGGAGTCAATGGTCTAGGCATATTTTTCACCGCCTCAGTTTTCCTTGGATCAACCTCAACACCCTCACTAGATATGATATGACCAAGAAATTCCAGCGACCTCAACTAAAACTCACATTTTCTATACTTGGCAAATAATTGGTTTTCCTTAAGTACATGTAACACCACCCTCAAATGGTCCATGTGTTTACCCTCATTTTTGAATATACCAAGATGTCGTCAAAGTAGAAAATGACAAATGAATCTAGGTAACTTGAAACACCTTATTCACGAGATTGATAAATGTTGCTGGGGCATTAGTTAGACAAAAGGACATTACAAAGAACTCATAGTGACCATATCTAGTCCGAAATGCCATTTTTGGTATATCCTCACCTCTCACCCTAAGTTGCTGATACCTTGATCTCAAGTCAATCATAGAAAAATATCTTGTCCCTTGGAGTTGATCGAACAAGTCGTCAATCTGAGGGAGAGGATACTTGATCTTAACAGTAACTTTGTTGAGTTGGCGATGATCAATGCACATTCTAAGGGACCCATCCTTCTTCTACACAAACATAAACCAGAGCACTCCATGGAGAAATACTAGGTCTAATGAAGACTTTTGTTTAGTAAATCTTTGAGTTGAGCTTCAAGTCTTTCAATTCGTCCAGCACCACCCAATAAGGAGGAATTGAAATGGGATTGGCATCAGGTTGGAAGTTAATACCAAAATCAGTTTCCTGTCCGGGACGGATTCCAGGAAGATCATTAGGGAACATCTTCGAAAATTCCCTTATTATAGTGACTAACTCAATGGGAGGATTTTTAGAGTCTAAATCTATGACTCTTACAATGTGGTATAAACACCCTTTTGAGATCATATTACAAGACTTAAGACAAGAGATGATACGACCTCTAGGAATAGAATTTCCCTCCTTCCACTCTAAAGCGGGTTCATTTTGAAAATTGAACTTGACAATTCTTGTTCTACAATCAATGGAAACAAACAATCATGCAATGAATCTATCCCCAAGATGACATCAAAATCAACCATATAAATTTCTACTAATTCAACATGAGTAACTCTATTGGGCAACATTATAGGACAATTTCTATATACCCTCTTTGCAACAAACGAATCACCTACCGGGGTAGTTACCACAAAATATTCTTTTAGAATATCAGGAAAATTATTAAACTTTCTAGCTATGAAGGGGTAACAAAAGATAATGTAACACCCGGATCAAGTAAATCATATATATCAATAGCGAAGACTTGCAACATACTAGTCACCACATTGGGAGAACTCTCTTGTTCACTCCTTGAGCAAAGAGCATAAAAGTGATTCTTCTTTGGAGGATCCATATCAGAACCACAAGCTTGAGATTTCCTACTACCCTTGTCTTGTCCCTTCAAATTTGGACAATACCTAACCTTGTGGCCACTCTTGCCACACCCAAAGCAATTGTTCGTCCAAACAAGGGAATCATCATAATTGTTCTTGCCACACTTTCCACAAGTTGGCTTCTTGTTTGGTGATCTAGTACCACTCCCCTTTTGAGACTTTGGGTTACACACCCTATCGTAATGAGCCTTGAAAAATCTGGTAGGAACTTGATTAGAAAACCTCTTCTTGAACCTACGTTTATCTTGAATGTCAATCTTACCCTTTGAAGAACCACCATCAAATGATCTTTCCCTCCTGGCATCCCTACTGTTTCTTTTAACCCTTGTCTCTTCCTCTTGTTGAGCATGAATCATGAGACGAGAAATGTTCATATTATCATGTAGCATAGACGAACAACATTCTTTCTTCAAGTCATGTGATACCTCCATCACAAAGTGTCTCATTTCATCCCTATGATCAGAAACCAAAGAAGGAGCATACTTTGGAAATTTAGTGAATTTCAGAAATTAGTCAAGTACACTCATACCTCCTTTACGAAGGTTGATGAATTCCTCCACTTTGACTTCCCTCTTCTCTCTTTGAAATAACTTATCAAGAAAAGCCTTCTTGAAGATCTCCCATGTCACCGCTCAACCTCATAAAGTCCTATTTTCTCTCTATTGGATGTACCAAGTTTGGTCCACATCCTTGAGTTGGTATGTGGAGAACTCGACCTTCTCACTAGTAGTCGACCCCATAGCATAGAAAATCTTGTAGGTTTTATCAATGAAATCTTGGAGGTCTTCCTCAACTTTGGACCCATAAAAAGTAAGGGTATTCATCCTTGAAAAATCCCTCAAACGGGAGGCCATGGTGCCAACATGTTGGTTTTGTAGGGGTACAACCTTCCGGTTAGCTTGGGCCGTCATAGCTTGTGCTTGAGTGGTGACATCTTGTGTTTGAGTAGTAATTGCTTGGGCCATTTTGAGAAGGCTGCCCTTATGTCCCATCCATCAAGGGAGGAGGATAGACCAGAGCTTGTTCATCATTATAAACTCAAGAGGAGGAAGTTGATTGCCTTTGGGAGGAACTCCCGCATTGGAAATCTCTTCATCAAGTCTTCGAGCGACTTCTCTTTGAGTATTCATTGCCTATAATCATAATAAAAGGATTAGATGTTGAGGGAACAAGCACGATATTGGATTTCCAAGAAAAATAAAAATTTTTCTAAGCATTTTATAGTTTCCTATTCATAAGTGTGGTGCGCTTCACAATTATGAATAATAATCTACATAGAAGTGTTCAAGCGAGACATCAACTCAAAATATATTCAACCTCATGCTCTGATACAAAGTTTGTCACATCTAGGGAGCACACCTAGACGTAACCTGCGTCGTCATCCTCATCGAGGACTAAGACTAGCCTCTTACATTATATACATTCTTAGGTTAAAAATACGGAAAAATGTAAAACCTTTCTTCTATATATCATGAGGCTTACATAGACCTCCCGCATACCCAAATATGTATATTAATATAGAGTATACTTAGACCCTTCGTATAAGAAGATTACATAGTCTTCTACTTTAATTACGCACACATATATATAAGATATAACATAGTCTGAAAACTGGATGTCTCATCTCATAACCATCTAAAAAAGATTATAACAATTGAGCATAACCCATACATTGATACATTAAAATGCACATATAGGCTTTACAATCTTTAGTACTCAATTGAAAAGAAATAAACATATTTTCTGAAAGACTAATCAATATATGATTCTAGAAAATGGCATTGTCCTCGAAGTGGTGAGGACCTACCCAACTTGGAGAGTGATAATTCCAAATCTTCTTTCAAAAGTCATCACAAGACCTTCAACGACCAGAACATAAAATGTTGGAGAAAAGGGAGAAAATGGGGTTAGTACATCACTTGTACTATGTATAGGACCATATGCACACTCACATAAAATTATGTTCAAACAGGACATTTCATTAAAACATGCAATTTCTTTTAAAAGCACCATGCACATTTTAAGAACCAATACAAGTCAAGAATACATATTTATTAAGTCATGAAAATGTTCATCACAAGACCAACAGTACTAAGTTTAGTCAAGTCAACATCCATATAAACATAATTGAGCACATAGTCAAGACAAATCTATCATCAAGTCATAACATCAACAAGCACGTACAAGAGTTCAACATCATAACTAAAGCAAGTCTATTACTCATGAAACCTCATTAAGTCCACTAGAGCAATGACTAAGCAAAGCCCCATAACCTTACTCAATCATTTACCTAACAATTACCATAACCAATGTCCAGCTTCACATACTATATCATTTAGAAAAATCATCATCATACCTTAGCAATATAAACCATAGACATAATCATAAGTGAAACCAATGTCATATAGTCTCATCAATATGTAAGATCATCATATACACATCATTTACATTTAATAAGCATATTCATATATAAGAACATCCTTCTAAGACTTCCCTCAAGACTATCGAGTGCAATGTATAAGTAGAGTCCCATACCCCTACCTAGACTAAGTTAAACCTCTCAAGTCATACTAGTTAGACTCCACTTTGTTACTTCATTTTTTCTTTCGGGAACATCTTGCCTTAGCCGACATAGATCTCATGATCCAATGTGGAATCATGTGTCATGGAACCCTACCCCGAAGGAAGGTGGACTACTTGCCAAGGTAGTACGAAAAGGAAATATTTTCTAGGTGGATCTACTAGCTAGTATTCCTATGGGGGCAACATAGTTCAAGAACTAGGAGATATATTTGGGACCCTCTTTATGCTACATGAATTATAGTCTCCAATCTCATGAGTACAATAGTGAACCTACCTTCCCTATTCGGGAGGGGACACTCCTCACTCTAGTTCACTCGGTGCTAAGCTAGAATCCCTTTTGAAATGTCTTCGTGCCTTTATAATCATCATATCTAATGTAGGTCATAGGGTCTACCCTTTATATAATCATCATCATCATATCTTGATAAGAATTTCATGAGTATTGTCCTTTCATTAAAATTCATACATGTGAGGTTAGCCCGTTTACATATCAGACCATAATAAGGCACATTGGTAAGTTATCGCCATCCTTATAACATTTACATCTTATCCAACAACTCACAAACCATAGTTTAAGACATTTCAGTTCAACATCATACCTACCCTATCAATCTTAATGTAAGGTTTACTTCAATACAACATCATCACTTAATCACAAGTTATCACAACTGAAATAAAGAATTGACATTAGAAGACTCACCCAATCTCCTTCTCAATACCATCATCAAGGTCTTACCATCAACCCTCCAATTCAACCCATAAATGGGTGTAATATCATTACACAATTGTAACCAACATAATAATAAAGTCAATGGAATCACTATACAACAATTCATCACTAGTTCATAGCCTAGAATTTGAGACTTAGGTCAATTACTCAAAAACTAGCATAATTGGATTATAATATATCACAATCTACTCATAATTGGAATAATAACAACATAGGATAGCAACTCACACACTAACCAAGACAATTGTATCAATACTATATAATTCAATTCCTGATCACAACCTAGGTTTAGGAGAAAAGGTCATCTTCCACAAACTAGGACAAGGTATCAAGAATTAATATAATGTAACCATAATACATGTGCTTTTATTTGAAGAAACTTCATGAAATTATAACCTTTTTTTATCCACTACCCATAGTCCTCAAGATTTGTGATATGTTTGAATAGCCAACTTAGGCCAAAATCATATGTTTGGGGTGTGGTGAAAAGAATATGTAACTCAATAAGTGTAAAGAAGTTCCTCTTGACCCATGGTTTTGAGAAAGACGGAACCCCTCCATATAAAAAAAGAGACAAAAAGAAGAAAAGAATGAAAAATATTTAAAAAAATAATGAAAAAAGTTGTTGAATAAAGTTGTGAAAATGTAAAAATAAAAGGGGTGTCCAACAGTCCATTGAAATTGGGCGAATTGTGAGTACAAATGTCACGACAGGGAGCATCCTCTAGACATAACTGACGTCATCGTCCTCGGAGAGGACTCAGAAAAGCCTCTTAGCATTCATCATAACATGTCATCAGTAAAAATGTAGAAAAAATAAAACTTTATACATATTGAGGTTTACATAGACCTCTCACATACTACATATGGTGTTTACTAAGACTCCTCGCATAGGAAGCCTACATATGCTTCTCATTTAGACGATATAATTAACATATAAGGATTTTGTCTAATAATAACGTCTCATATTTAACCATCTAAGATGAAGTAGAACATTTGGGCATAACCCTCGTACAAATATGTAATTGCCACATGGGGCTTACAAAAATATCTTCTACAATAGGAGAGAAAAGAATATCTTAAGACTAGGAAATTCGACTAGGCTAGATAGAAGAAATCTTCCTCGAACATTAAGGACTCCCTAATCAAATTGGGAAAGATGTACAAGTCTTCTTCCAATTGACCTTGATACATCAACGGCCCGAACCTACATTGTTTTAGAAAAAAGGATAGAATATGAGTTAGTACATCCACTTGTAATATATACGGAAACATATGCACATATAACCTTTGAAATCATGCTTAAGGGGGCATTTTGTTCAAAGTCATGCAAATTTATTTTTGAAAGCCTTAATTCACAAATAAGAACACATACAATCCAATGATCACATATTCATTAAGACAAGTCCATATGCAACACAATACCAACACCATCAATAAAGTCAAGTCAACATAATCATTAGCAACATTAAGTCATATCAACATGTAAAGTAGCATATCAAGAGCATATAGACAAAGCAATCTCCAACATAATGTCTGAACAACAGAACATGTACAAGAGATCATATCATCATAACTTATAAGACCGTTACCAACAATACCATCCCAAGCATACAAGTGGATTTCTTATGTGAAGTCCCATAATCCTCTTAATCAACTAAACAAGGAATAAGATCATAAGTAATGCCTAACTTCGTATAGCATAGCATAGCATCATGACTAGTCATCATCATATTTAGAAATATAGACCAATAACATGTTCATAAGTGAAACTAATATCATGTAGGATCATCAACATGTAAAGTCAACATATGCATATGATTTACTTTATATGATCATAAGAACCACCTCCTAGGACTTCCCTTAAGGCCAATTAGTGCAATGTATAGGTAGAGTCCCATACCCCTTGCTACACTAAGAAGAAACTTTATGTCACCCTAGTTAGACTTCACTTTATTACTTCCATTTTTCTTTTGTGAATGATCACCTTAATTAACATAGACCATATGAGCTAAACATGGAATTTGGTGTCATGAAACCCTACACTAACATGTGATGGTCTAGTTGCCAAGGTAGGAACAAAACATGAACATAGAATTATAGGTGGATCCACTAGCTAATATTCCTATGGAGGCAATATAGTTAAGGAACTATAAGTTACGTCTTGAACCCTCTACATTTCCATTAGCAATTTGAGCCCTCATCTCATAAGAATGTTTGGTGAATCTCCCTTCTATGGGGAGTCAACACCTTTCATTTTCAAGTTCACACGGTGCTAATGTAAAGTCCCTTTTTGAAATGCTATTAAGTCATTATTTAACCATCGTAACTTAATTTAGGTTAAGGTCATTTGTGAGATAACATGTCATTATCTTATCACCTAAGACACACAAGAGAAACCATCTTCAAACTTGTATTATCATAGCTTAACCATGATGTAACATTCAACATAATCATATCATGCCATCAGAATTATCATATCATATATTCCTACTCTAATCACATGTAGTACTTCAATTTCACAACATCATCACCAAATCTATCCATCATTATTGAAGAGTTTCAAGATCACAATGTCCTACCAAGTAGCTTCCATAGCTTTCATCAAGAATCTCACCCTAAATTCATCATAATTATCCAATAACTGACTCATCATCATCATAATATAGCGAATTGAACAATAACATAACCAATTCTAACCAACCTAATGATCTTCAAGTCCAACTCATATATGGTTAAGGCAAATGGTCGAATTCATATATTCTATCATCAAACTAAGACAATGAATAAGAAATAGAACAATTAACCCACAAAAAACATATTCTATCATTAATAATAAAAGGAAATCAACATTAAATCCAACTGAAAGACAAATCACGATATTGGAAAAAAACCCATGTTTTTGACATCTTTAGAAATCAATTTGAAAGAGCATCTTGGAGAAAGGAGTCCCAAGAGTGAAGAGTTTTCATACCTTAACGATCCCTGAAGATTGATGTAATGAAATTTTGAAATATTTCAGCCCTAATAACCTTGAACCTTAGTCTTCAATGGTGTTCTTTAGGGAAAGAGACAGAAAGTAGAGAGAAGTTATAGAGAGTTTGAGTTTGGGAATTGTGGGGTGTTGGGTTAGTTTAATTAGATTTAGGCCTTATATAGTGCCCCTAATAACTTAATTAATCACCCTTAACCCTAATTAATTAACTAACTAACAATTTAATTAAGTCCTAACTAAAAATCTTGACAGTTTAACAGACCCTCAAACGACGACTCTTCGACCTACGGACCATAGGTCCATCGATGGCCCGTGCCGGCAAGTCTTAGTTCGCGAGAGAGAGTGATTTTTTACCATATTGATGATTTTTCTAAGTATGGACCTACGACTTCATTGATGGGCTGTTGACCCATCAATGACTCGTCGTTTGGTCCGTTGTTTTTGACAATTTTTTGTCATTTGCAAGGGACCTCTCCAAGGACCCTTGGGGCGGTCCATGGGGAGTCGTACCCGGACGTTTTGACCCTAAACACACTAAAATACTTGTTTAACACATTTATACCAATTTTCATAAATGTTTGACTCTTAAAACCCCATGAAACATGTCAAGGCACACTAGTGCAAATTTCACAATTAACCGGACGTCATGGACGTTTCTTGACATTTTGACTCTAACACTTACTAACTAGTTTAAATAAATTATTTTAGGCCGTTAAAGAGTTTATAAGTCTTTGTTCTTCATGTGAGGCTCTATATTAGGTCTTGGACTTCTGAAGTGTTACATTATCCCCCCTTAGGAACATTCGTCCCCGAATGACACTATAATCTTTTTATAGGAAGAGGATGACTCAAGAGTAGAAGCCCAACCAACAACAACGTAAATCATTTGAGACACAAACCATATGAGTAATTCACAACTCAAATCAACATACCAGCATGGCATTTTCACATAGTAATTCAAATTATAGTTTACCACATATAAGAGCTCAACATCACATCATGAAGAACTACCTTCTCAGTATTAGCATGAGCTCAACAGGATCATCAAGTCACTTATGTCAACCTTCTTTCAAAAGTCATTAACGTGCTTAATACCATTTCACGATAACAATATAAATAAGTGCAAAATAATCCCAAGAGCATTTTGACATGTAAACTCATTTTAACATGAACCTTTACCATAAATATACATATTTAGCAAATCAAGCCGAATTCAAATTTATTCATTATTTTTAAGAGGATTATTACTAACCTAAACTTAAGCTAGAATTTTGAGGAATAAATGAGGATAATGAGAATTCATGTCGGACTCGGCCTCCCATGTTGGTCTCATAACTAGGTGGTTTTTCCATAGGATATTTACGGAGTCCACCTCTTTGTTCCTCAACTTCTTGACTTGGTGATCTAGAATTTCCACTTGAGCCTTTTCATAGGAAAGACTCTCATCCACACCTAACCCTTCAATAGGAAGAATGGACATGGGGTCGCCAATATACTTCATAAGCATGGAGACATGAAATACCGGATGAACCAAAGCTGTTCATTAGGTAGTCTCAACTCATATGCAACCTTTTCGACCCGTTGCAAAACCTTATAGGGACCCACATACAGGGCACTTAACTTCCCCCTTTTTCCAAATCTCATCACCCCTTTCATAGGTGAAATCTTCAAATACACCATATCACCTACTTCAAATTCAAGATCTCTTCTTCTATTGTCGGCATAAGACTTTTGCTGACTATAAGCTATTTTAAACCTATCCCTTATTACCCGAACCTTCTCTAAAGCGTCATAGATTATTTCAAGACTAAGGAGTGAAGATTCACCAACCTCAAACCACCAAACCGGAGACCTACATCTCCTACCATAGAGTTCCTCAAATTATGCCATGGAAATACTCGAATGGTAGCTATTAATATAGGAGAACTCAATTAACGGTAGCTTATTGTCCCAATTCCCTTTGAAATCTATCACTCAAGATCTTAAAATGTATTCTAGGGTACGAATAGCTGCTTGACCATCCATTTGGGGATGAAAAGCGGTGCTAAGCTTCACTTAAGTACCCAACCCTTTTTGAAAATACCTCCAAAAATGAGAACTTAATTGAGCACTTGTATCCAATATGACGGACAAATTAATCCCATGAAGACTCACAATCTCATCAATGTACATTTTTGCATAATCCTCCGCCGAATATGTAGACTTGACGGGGGATAATGTGAGAAGATTTTGTCAATCTATTCACTATACCACAAATTGAGTCTTGCCTCCGGGTTCGAGGCAACCCAACAACGAAGTCCATATTAATTTCGTTCCACTTCCAAGTAGGAACATCTATTTCTTGGACTATACCACTAGGCTTTAGATGCTCGGCTTTAACTTGTTGGAAATTTGGACACTTGGATACAAACTCCACTATGTCCCTTTTCAATCCATCCTACCAATGTACCTCTCTAAGGTGATGATACATTTTGGAAGAACTCCGATGAATAGAATATGGGGAACCATGATCTTCTTCTAAAGTCTTTCCCCTTAATTCATCAACATCCGGTACACACAATCTACCTTGGTACCTAAGCACACCATCCCTCCCTTGGGAGAATGACTCATTGAACTTGCTAAGTACCAATTTCTTCAACTCCATCAATAGAGGATGAATATATCGCTTAGACTTCACCTTAACCACTAAAGAAGACTTGGAGTTATTATGAATCATAAAATGACCATTTGGGGAATCTTCAAACTGAACACCCAATCAAGCCAACCTATGAACATCTGTCACTAGATCTTTCTTACCCTCCATATCACAACTGGGGAGCAACCCCTAGAAGTAACTGGTGTCGTCGTCCTCGGAGACGATTAAGACTAACCTCTTAGAATTCATCTTTAAACATCATAGGTTAAATTGCGGAAAATTAAAACTTCTTATCTATTTCTACATTAAGATTTACGTATACCTCTCCCTTACACATAATATATACATAGGGGATTTACATAGACTCATCGCATAGGAAGAACTTCATAGGCTTCTACTTATATTTTACGTATAACCCTTACTTTATTACAATAAAAGCCCCATATAGTACATACAAAAATCATCTTTAGTTGAAAAGGGAAAGAACTAAATGTGTTTAAACTAGAAAAACATCAAATATATAGATAGTGGCATCGTGTTTGGAAGGCGAGGACATGCACATAAAACATATAAAATCATGCTAAAAGGACATTTGTTCGAAGTCACGCTAAGTTACTTTGAAAAAGCCTTATGTACAATCAAGAACGCTTATGAGACAATAATCACCTATTTCTTAAGACAAAGCCATATAAAATACATGACCAACATCATAAAGTATAATCAAATCAACATGTTTAATAGCATATTTGAGTACGTAGTCAGTACAACTCTAACATCATGTGATAACAACAAGAATTTATAAGAGTTCATAGCATTACAAAGAGTAGAAAACTGATATACCGTGGTTTCACGGTATTATTAATACTTTTTTCTTAAGTTTAGTGTGTCCAAAAACCTTTTTATGCTAGTTTTTATATAAGTTTCTCTTTGTTTTGCAAGAAATCTGCCCAAAGTTGAATATGGAGATTTTGAGCAAAGAAATGCAGAAGAGACCACCTACGGAGCTTATGACGGTCCGTAGGTGGCAGCGTAGTAAAGCTGCTGAAGGAAGATGGGGAAGTCTGACCAAGTGTGGGGTTACGAAGCTTGTGACGGTCTGCCGTGGCTATGACGGTCCGTTCTGCAGGTTCGTCGTGAAGTTCAGAGAAGACCCTCGACGGACCGTTGTGCCTATGACGGTCCGTCATACTTGCCGTCGAGGGGAATGAAGAGAGCAGCAGAAGAAATTGCACAAGTATGGGAGGACGGAGTCCATGACGGTCCGTTGTGACCACGACGTTACGTCGTGAGGTCCGTCGACCCAGCCGCGTTTTGGCAGATTTTTAGCAATTAGAATCCTTGTTTAATTAGGTTTTTGTTTTTTATAAATAGTTCGAAGAACCTCGCTTTTGAGGTTAGACACCAGATAGTTAGACTCCGTATTGTTAGACTCTTAGATTGTTAAACTCCGTATTGGTAAACATTGTATGTGAGATTCTTGATAATCATTAGACTTTTTGTGAGATTATTGATTACTTTGAGATTCTTGCAAGTGATTTTTGGAGATTAATCAAGAAAACTTTGGATTTTACTCTTTCTCATTGAAGTAAGTACATGAAATCTTATCTACTATATTTGAATATTGTGTTTATGGCTATGAGTAACTAAACTCTATAACTAGGGTTGTGGGAACCATAGGCAAATAATGAGATAAACCCTAACTAAAATAACAATTCTAGAATAGTGTCTTGCATGTTTTAATAATTCTTTTGCTTAGAAGTCTTTTTAACAGATGGCCAACGTTAGAATTTGCATTAATGCTACTTGCCGGACCAAGGAGGTAGACAATAGGAAAAGAATTATTAACATAGATTTAGTGTATACTATCTAATAGGCTAGTTTTGATTGGTACGAGGCAATAAATTAGTCAAATATCAAATACGATGCTTAATATGAGGTAAGGATAAGGGTTAGGATAGCAACACACGTAGCCGGACCAAGGTGCGGAGTGAGATTTTCTAGATGCCGCACCAAGGATTTAGAAATACATAACTTATCACTTTGCATGCAAGATACTAGGAAAGAATTGTTATATTTAGAATTATCAAGTTATGAACCTGTGGGGAACACATAAACCCTAGTTACCTTGATTAATTGATTAAAATTCAACTGTCAAAGCTGTTAAGTGTCTCTTTCAAGTTTGTTACTTATTTCCACTTATTTAGAAATAGAAACTTCCTTTTTATGTTTTTACTTTCCAAGGAAGTTATTGACCAAACAATAGTAATAATAGGTTGAAGTTAAGTCTAGACTATTTTCCTCGTGGAAACGATCCCAACCTCATTAGTTGGGTTATTTACTTGACACGACCGCTTTACTTCTTATTTGAGAAGTAAGTTTGAGCGTATTAAATTTTGGCGCCGCTGCCGGGGAATCTAGCTTTTAGATTAACTTGAACTTATTACTATAGTTTAGTTGATATTTTCTTGATTTTACTTTGTTTTATTGTTTTTGATTTCTTTTCAGAACTATCCTCCTTGTATGCCAAATACACGGAGAGGAAGATAACCCTTGTTTCTCTATGATCACGAGTTAGAGCATACACTTCGCAATATGAATCAAAACTTGGGAATAAATGATGAGGATCCGAACTAGAACATCATAGCTCTGGTTGATGTTCATGGTCAGATGTTACCCGATGCTCTGGGTGAACATCAACAGAGGGGAAAAAATCCCGCTCCACGGCCCCAGGCATACTACAGAGGATATGATAACATAGCAGACTCGGATGGGCCACTTGTCTAGCCCCCTCTACCCACAGGCCATCCCTTTTGGTAACTAATAGCCTGATGCAAATGCTCACTGCCAGAGGTTTGTTTTCAGGGCTACCTCTAAGGATCCACATGCCCATATAGCTAAGGTAAGGGCAGTGTGTAAAAGTTGTGTAGGGAGGATTGATTTGGATTCAGATGTAATAGGTCTCAGAGTGTTTCCTCTCTCACTGACGGGAGAGGCTGCTATATGGTTCACTGAGCTCCCATACAACTCAATCTTCAGTTGGAACCAATTAAGAGATGTCTTCTTAGCATGCTACTATCCGGTCTCCAAGAAACTAAACCACAAAGAGAGAGTTAACAACTTTGTCGCACTACCAGGAGATTAGTTAGTAGTTCTTGGGATAGATTCACCTCATTCTTGAGAAGTGTTCCAAATCACCGTATAGATGATGAGTCACTGAAGGAATACTTCTATCGGGGACAGGATGATAACAATAAAGCGGTGTTGGACACTATAGCAGGTGGATCTTATGGGGAGTGTCCTTATGCTGATATCGCTGAAAAATTAGAGAAAATCTCCCGGAATAACAAAGCTTCGAGTACTAGGAAGTCTGATACAGGGAGAAACACCTTCGCAGTGCAGTCCACTCACAACCCAGCCACGGATGAGATTCGGGAAGAAATGGCTCAGATGAGAACTGAGCTTGGGTTGGTACTAAAACATGTCACAGAGGGTGCAGAAAAGATAAATGCAGTCAACTACTTGGCTAAACCACCACCTCCTAATGATGAGTGCTATTATGCGGAGGACACTTATGCAGTAAATGAGCAGACGGGGGGTTTCCGACCAAGCGCCCAAGGCTCAAATCAGGATATTGGTGCCAAGGTCAAGGGAACCAAGGTCGGAACTATGGTAACTACAACTGTGAGGGTCACTATGTCCAAGATGGAAACTACAACCGCGACAACAACTTTAACAGGGGTAACTATGCTAATAGAAATGAAAGGAATGGGCCCTATGTCCCTCCTCAAAATCGTGAAGTTACTCCTAGGGATGGTGGAGATAGTATGGCGCGAGTTGAGGATATGTTGCACAAAATGATGAGGAGGTTCGACACTAGTGATGAACACATTAAAGAGTTGAGGATTTATTTAGCTAGTATTGGGCAAAAAGTTGATACACATGCAATTTCGATTAAATAGATCGAATTGCAAGTGGCCCAATTATCTGCATCCTCACTAATAGTTCACTATGTGCTAAGATAGAGTCCCTTTTTTGAAATGTCATTAAGCCATCTTTTAACAATTATAACTTAGTATAGTTTATAGGATGCTAACCCCTTGTATATTCATAGTCCTTATCTCATTTATAATTTTATGAAACGTCCTTTCAATAAACTCGTTATAGGTGAGATCAACACATTATCATCATTATGTCATATTAAGGAACATAGGTAATTAATAACCAACCTTATATCATTTTATCTTAAATATAATCTCACATCTTCATAAATTCAAGAAATTTCAATTATATCATAATACCAACACGTACTTAATCAAATCACAAGATATGCTTCAATTGAACTTCATCACCAAGTACAATTCATCACAATTGATGTAAAGGTTAAAGATCACAGAGTCTTATCGATTCTCCTTCAAAAGCCATCATCATTGGTCTTACCCTCAACTAATCAAATTTATCCATAAATAGGTGTAATAACATCATTCAATAGTAATTAATACAATAAATACCTCAATTGAATCAATAATAACCAATTTAACATGCATTCATAACCTAGGGTTAGAGAATTGGGTCAATTCATGATCTATTCCACATACTAGATTAAATCGTCAAGAAATATCATAATTTTACAATAATACATCATAATATAATCATAATTATTAGAACAAAACATTAAAAAATACAATTTGAAGATCAATTTCGGATTAGGAAGAAACCCATATGAGAACATCTTTTTGAAAACCTATTTAGGAAGATGCCTTTGGAGAAGGGAATCCCAAAGGTTAAAGGTTACCATACCTTGATATTTTTTGAAGATTGATGGTCAAAAGTGATATTATTGAATCCCTAAAACCCTTAGACCTTGGTCTTCTAAGGAGTTTTCTTTGGGACAGTGAAAGTAGATAGAAGGTAGAGTGATTTGGGTTTGGGAATTGAGGGGTGTAAAGTTAAGTTTAGGCTTTGGGTAGGTTATATAGTCACTTAAATAAATTAATTAACCACCACTTAACCCATAATTAAAACCCTAAATTATTAAATAATTAAATGAACGCCATAATAATTAGACTGTGAAAATATAGGGTGACCTACGAGACCCCGACCTACGCTCCATAGGTCAGTCGACGTCCTGGTCCCCTAACCATCCTGCAGGTCCGAAGTTATGTTCAGAGACTATGTTGTTGTCCATTTTGAAAAAGTGGATAAGTGTTGGTCGGTGGAGGCATCGACGCCCTGTCAATTGACCTACGCCTCGTTGCCTGCAATTGTAGTGGACACTGTCTTGTGACAACTTTTTGGCCGAAATGGAAGGGTCCTCCTCAAGGACCCTTAGGGTGGTCCTTGGGGAGTCTTACCCATACGTTTTACCCTAAAAAAACTCTAATATATTTTTAACACGTTTTTACCAAATTTTATCAATTTTCAACTTCTATAACCTCGTGAAAAAGGCTAAGGCACACTAGTACCTCTTTCACTAGTCTCTGGACGTCATGGACGTTTCTTAACATCTTGACTTTAAAACTTTCTACATGAATTATAAACATTATTTTTGACCTTAAATTTTTTTTACAAACCTTAGACACTCACGTGAGGCTTTAAACTAGGTCCTGAAATTTCAGAGTGTTACATTATCCCCCTTAGGAACATTCGTATCCTAATGACTCTAAAATTCTTTCGAAGGGAAAAGATAGACTAAATACTAAATGCCTAAGAACAACAACATAATCAAAAAATGTGTTACAACTAAAGTCAACATAACAATATCACATTTACACATAGCAACTCAAAACATCTTTTAACATATATAAGAGCTCAACATCACAACATGAGGAGTTTTCTTCTTAAACACAACATGAGCTCAACAACACATATAGATTCACTTTTTCCAAAAACTTCTTTAAAATGACATAAAGATGCTATATATAATTTTATCAAGTCAACAACATACCAAATACACAAATAAGTGAAAATCAAGAAAAAGATCATCTTTTCATGAAAATTTAATTTTAGTAAAAAATTTACCATTTTTATGCACATCTTTGCCAATCAAGTCAAATTCCAATTTACTCATTATTTTAGTTATTAATAGGAAAAACTAACCTTAATTAGCAAAGAGATGAGAATAATGGGACTTATTGTCGACCTCGGCCTCCCATGCTGCTCCCTCGACTAGGTGGTTCTTCTATAACACCTTCACGGAAGCCACCTTCTTGTTCCTCAGCTTCTTCACTTGTCGGTCAAGGATTTCCACCAGAACCTCCTCATAGCAGAGATTCTCATCCACATCTAGACCTTTAATAGGAAGAATGAACTCAAGGTCAATAATGCACTTCTTAAGCATGGATACATGGAATACCGGATGAGCGAAAGCTAGATAACAAGGTAATCTCAACTCGTATGCAAACTTATTGACCCTTTGCAAAATTTCATAGGGACCCACATAACGAGGACCTAACTTCCCTTTCTTGTCAAATCTCATTAGCCCTTTCATAGGTGAAATTTTCAAATACACCTTATTACCTTCTTTAAACTCTAACTCTCTTATCTTATTGTCGGCAGAAGACTTTTGCTAGCTATAGGCTATTTTCAACCGATTCATTATGATATGAACTTTCTCCAAGGTATTATAGATCAATTCGGGACAAAAGAGTGAAGACTCGCCAGCTTCGAACCAACCAATTGGAGATCTACATCTCCTACCATACAAGGCTTCAAAAGGAGCCATGGATATAGTTTAATGATAACTATTGTTATAAGAGAACTCAACCAAAGGATAGTGTTTGTCCCAACTTCCCTTGAAATCGATCACACAATATCTAAGCACATCCTTAAGGGTTTGAATACTACGCTCCGCTTGACCATCCGTCTGGGGATGAAAAGTGTGCTTAACTTCACTTGTGAACCTAAACCTTTTTGGAACGACCTCCAAAAGAGAGATGTAATTGAGCACCTCTATTTGATATAACGGATAAAGAAATCCCGTGAACACTCATAATATCGTTGATATAGATCCTTGCATACTTTTCCACCAAATAATTAGAATTAACGAGGACAAAGTGAGTGGATTTATCAACCTATCCACAACCATCCATATAGAGTCTTTTTACCTTCGTGCTCGAGGCAAACCCACTACGAAGTCCATATTAATGTCTTCCCACTTCCATGCAGGAACTTGTAAATCTTGAAGTAAGCCACCCAAATTTTGGTGCTCGGGTTTCTCTTGTTGGCTATTTGGACACTTTGGAACAAATTTCGCTATGTCCTTTTTCAGTCCATCACACTAAAATACTTCTCTAAGGTCATGATACATCTTTGTAGAACCTGGATGAATCAAATAATGGGAACCATGAGCTTCCTCTAGGATCCAGTTTCTCAAATCATCCACATTGAGAACATATAACTTCTCTTGGTACCTCAAAACACCATCCCCCCTAAGGAGAATGACTCATTAAGCTTGCAAAGAACCAATTCCTTTAACTCCATCAATGAGGGATAAAGGTGTTTCTTAGACTTCACCTCAAACACCAAAGATGATTTGGAGATATGATGGACCATAAAACCACAATTAGGAGAATCTTCTAACCTCACAACCCAAATTAGCCAACCTATGAACATCTTTCACTAGGTCTTTCTTGTATTCTTCAACATGAGACAAACTACCCATAGTCATACTACTTAGTTCATCCGCAACCAAGTTGGCCTTGCCAAGGTGGTAGAGAACACTCATGTCATAATCTTTCATTGATTCTAACCACCTCCGTTGTCGGAGATTTAACTCTTTTTGGGTGAAGACATATTGAAGACTCTTATAGTCAGTATACACATCAACATGAACATTATATAGGTTATGCCTCCATATTTTCAAGGAAAAGATCATGACCTTTAACTCAAGATCATGAGTTGGGTAGTTCTTCTCATGAACCTTGAGTTGCCTAGAAGCATAGGCTATAACCTTATCGTATTGCATAAGGACACAAAAAAAATCCCACTCGGGATGCATCACAATATACGACAAAAACCTTAGTACCCAGCGGTAAAGTCAACACTAGAGCAGTGATAAGCCTATCTTTTAAGATTTGGATGCTTCTTTCACATGCCTCTTACCAATCAAACTTGAGATTCTTTTGGGTCAAAGTAGTCAAAGGAGATGCAATGGACGCAAAACCATCCACAAACCTCTTATAGTACTCGGCTAGACACAAGGAACTTCTTATACTGGTTGGAGCCAAAGGTCTAGGACAATTTCTAACCGACTCATTTTTTTGGAACAACCTCTACATCCTCACTAGAGCTGATATGATCAAGAAGCGCCACTAACCTTAACCAAAACTCATACTTGCTATATTTGGCAAATAATTGGTCTTTTTTCAAGACTTGTAACACCACTCTCC
Source organism: Solanum lycopersicum (assembly GCF_036512215.1). Taxonomy (NCBI): domain Eukaryota; kingdom Viridiplantae; phylum Streptophyta; class Magnoliopsida; order Solanales; family Solanaceae; genus Solanum; species Solanum lycopersicum. The sequence goes on along the minus strand of NC_090808.1, from coordinate 18,109,279 downwards.
AATGCCCCATATGATCACCCTTATTTTTCGAATACACCAAGATATCATCTATGAAAACAATCACAAAGGAATCTAGGAGTTTCGAAACACCCTATTCATTAGGTCCATGAATGTCGCCGGGGCATTAGTAAACCCAAAAGACATCACCCTAAACTCATAGTGACCATATATTATTCGAAAGGTTATTTTGGGAATATCTTCATCTCCTCTCTAAGTTGGTGATATCCCGACCTCAAGTCAGTATTAGAAAAGTAGATTTCCCCTTGGAGTTGATCAAAAAAGTCATCAATCCATGGAGATGATACTTATTCTTAATGGTCACTTTATTGAGTTGCCGATAGTCAATACACATCCTAAGCTACCCATCCTTATTTTTCACAAATAGAACAGGAGCACCCCATAGGGAAATATTATGTTGAATGAAGCCTTTATCTAGTAAATCCTTGAGTTGAGCCTTAAAATTTTTCAATTCGGATGGATCCATCCGATAAGTAGGAATTGAAATGGAATTTGTATTCGGTAGCAAGTCAATACCAAAATAAATTTCCCCTTCGGGAGGAATTCTGAGAAGATCATTAGGAAAGACCTTTGGAAATTTCCTCACTACATGGAGTAACTCAATGGGAGAAACCTCGGAGTCTAAATATTTGTCACTCTCAATATGGTACAAGGACCCTTTAGAGATCATCTTACAAGCCTTTAGACGAGAAACGATACAACCTCTAGGAATATAACTTCCCCCCTTCCACACCAAGGCCGTTTTATTAGAAAAATTAAACTTGACCACTCTTGTCCTACAATCAATGGAAGAAAAACAAGCATGGAATGAATCCATTCCTAAAATCACATCAAAATCAACCATATCAAGTTCTACTAATTCAACATGAGTAACCCTATTGGGCAACATTACATGACAATTTCTATACACCCTTTTTGAAACCACCGACTCACCTACCAGGGTAGTCACCATAAAAGGTTTACTTAAGATATCAGGATAAATATCAAACTTTTTAGCTACCAAAGGAGTACCAAACGACATGGTCGCACCTGGATCAAGTAAAGCATAAACATTTATAGAGAAGACTTGAAACATACCGGTCACCGCATCGGTATAACTCTCGTCTTCACCCCTAGAGAGGAGACCATAAAAGTGATTCTTTATTGGAGCATAAACATTAGAACCACTTTCTTGAGATTTCCCACCAATCTTGTCTTGCCCCTTCACATTAGGGAAACCCCTAACCTTGTGACCCTCTTTTCAACAACTAAAGCAATTTCCTCTACCAACTAGGCATTCACCCCAATGCTTCTTACCACACTTGAATCAAATTGGTTTATTACTTGGTGACTTTCAAATTTTAGCCTTTTGGGACTTAGGATTAGATTATCTATAATCACGAGCTTTGAAAAATTTGGAAGGTACTTTATTCGAGAACCTCTTATTGAATCTATGCTTATCTTAAATTTCCAACCTCCCTTTTAAGGAACCATTTTCAAAAGACTTGGCCCTTTTGGCCTCCCTATTCTTCCTCCTTAACCTACTGTCTTCCACTTGTTGAGCATGAACCTGTTAACGACAGATATTCATATTATCATAAAGCACAGACGAACGACATTTTTCAACCAAATTATTGGACACTCCCATAAGAAAATGACTCATCTCATTACTTGGATTAGACACCACGGATGGAGCATACTTAGGAAATTTTGTACATATCATGGAGTAATCAAGTACACTCATACCTCCTTGACGAAGGTGGATGAATTCTTATACCTTAGATTCTCTCAACTCTCTAGGAAAGAACTGATCATGGAAATCTCTCTTGAAAATCTCGCAAGTCACCGGACCACCTCTTAGAAACCTATTATCTCTCCATAGGGTGTACCATGTTTTTGCCACATCTTTGAGTTGATAGGCTACCAACTCGGCCTTTTCATCCGTAGTCACACCCATAAACAAGTAGAATCTTATAGACTTCATCTAGAAAATCTTGTGGGTCTTCCTCCGCTTGTGACCTGTAGAACATAGGAGGGTTCATCCTAGTAAAGTCTCTCAAACGAGATGCCATAGTGCTAGCATGTTGAGGCACATGGGGTCCAACTCTTGGCCATCATGGCTTTGACTTGAGAAGTGACACCATTAGCTTGTGAATTCATGGGCTTGGCACAAATTGAGAAAAGCTGCCCTTATTTCTCCATCGGTCATTGGTGGAGGAACAACCAGAACTTGATCACCCATAGAAACTTCTTCAAGTAGATGGACTTGATTGTCTTGCTGAGGAGCTTGGTTGTCCCGAGCCCCCGCATAAGCAATCCCTTCCTTGGCCCTTCGTGCTGCTGCCCTTCATATTGGCTGCCCCTTAGAGTATCTATACCTATAACCATAATAAAGGCATAGGTGAAAAGAACACATAAAGTACAACTCTAGAGGAATGACATAGGAACACAAGAAAATGAGGACTTCCTAAGCATCATATATTCTCGTATTCATAAGTGTGTCACGCTTTACAATTACTTATAAGAATATACATAGACATGCTTTAGGTGAGACATCGAAACCTAAAGATGTCAAACCTGATATCAAGTTTGTCACATCCGCGGAGCACCCCCTAGAAGTAACCAGTGTTGTTGTCCTCAGAGAGGACTAAGAGTAACCTCTTAGTATTCGTCATTGCACATCATAGGTTGAATTGCGAAAAAGTTAAAACTTTTCATGTACTTGTACATTGTGGCTTATAGAGACCTCTCACTTACACATAATATATACATAGGGAGTTTACATAGACTCCTCTCATAGAAAGCACTACATATGCTTCTACTTCTATTTCACATACATAGTATAACAATATAATCTCATAGAAAGTCTAGGATAATTTTGGAATTCAAATTATCTAAATCAAAAACATTATTCGGTCATAACCCTTGCTTCATTACAACAAAAGTCACATATAGAAATATACAACAATCGTCTTCAATTGAAAAGGGAAAGAAATAAATTTCTTTAACCTAGAACGATATCAAATAGCTAGATTATAGAATCGTCCTCGGAAGGTGAGGACCTACCAAGCTTGGAGATTGAGAGTCCAAGTTTTCTTCAAATGGCCCTTCTAGAAGCTCAACGGCCGGGACTTACATAATTGTAGAAACATAGAAATATCGGTTAGTACATCACTTGTACTAAGTATGGAAACATGCACATAAAATATTTGAAATGATGCTAAAAGGGACATTTATTCAAAATCATGATATGTTAATTTGAAAAGCCTTATGCACAATAAAGAACGCTCATGTGCCAATAATCACCTATTCCTTAAGACAAAGTCATATACAACACAAGACCAGCATCAAGTATAATCAAGTCAACATGTTTAATAACATATTTGAGTACATAGTCAATACAACTCTAACATCATTTTATAACAACAAACATGTCTAAGAGTGCATAACATTACAACATATACAAGACCCTTACACATAACCCACCATTAATTTGACAAGTGCAATGACCAATTAACGCCCCATAAGCTTACTCAAGCAAGTAAACCTAGCAAAGGACCATAAGCAATGTCTAGACTCACAAAACATAACATTAAGAGTAATCATCATCATATCTAGAAATATAGACCAAGAGCATGTTCATACACGAAACTAACATCATATAGGATCATCAGCATGTAAAGTTAACATATACATAACATTTACCTTATAAAACATAAGAACAACCTCCTAGGACTTCCTTCAACGCCAAATAGTGCAACGTAAAGGTAGAGTCACATACCTCTACCTAGACTAAGTCAAACCTCTTCAGACACCCTAGTTAGTGTTAACTTTATTATTTCATGTTAGTTTAGAGAAAACTTGCCTTAACCGACATAGACCACAAGAGCTAAATTTTGAATCTGGTGTCATGAAACCCTACACCGATATACGGTGGAATACTTGCCAAGGTAGTACCAAAACATGAACATAGAATTCTAGGTGGATCCACTAGCTAGTATTCATATGAGGGCAACATAGTTCAAGAAATAGGATATATACTTTGGACCCTCTTTACGCACATTGCATTATAGTCTCTAATCTCATGAGTACAATGGTGAACCTACCTTCCACATTGGTAAGGGACACTCTTCACTACTAGTTCACTCGGTGCTAAGCTAGAGTCACTTTTTGAAATGTCTTTAAGCCATATTTTAATAATCATAACTTAGTATAGGGAAATAGGTGACTAAACCCTAGTATATTCATAGTCAATGGATCATTAGGAATTGCATCAGAATATCCTTTCAATACAACCTTTATAGGCGAGACCAACACATTATCATCATCATGTAAAAATAAGGCACATAGGCAATTCATCACCAACCTTATGTCATTTCATCTGAAACATAATATCACATCTTCACATAGTCGAGAACTTTCAATTACATCACTATACTAACACCTACTTAATAAAATCACAATATATGCTTTAATTGAACTTCATCACCAAGTATAAGTCATCACAGTTGAAGTTAAGGTTCAAGATCACAAAGTCTTATCGATTCCCCTTCAAAATCCATCATCATTGTTCTTACCCTAAACCAATAAATTTCATCCATAAATATGTGTAATAACATCATTCAATAGTAATTAACACAATTACTAAGTCAATTGCATCAATACTAATCAATTCAACATGAGTTCATAACTTAGGATTAGGGAATTTGGGTCAATTCATGATCTATTCCACATACTAGGTTAATTAATCAAGAAATATCATAATTGAACAATAATACATCATAATATAATAAGAATCATCAAAATAAATCATAAATGATACAATTTAGAGGATTAATTTCGGATTAGGAAGAAACCCATATGAAATCATCTTTTTCAAAACCAATTTTGGAAGAACCCTTTGGGGAAAGGAATCCAAAAGGTGAAAGGTTCCCATACCTTGATATTTTTTGAACATTTATGGTGAAAAGTTATATCCTTGAATCCCTAGAATACTTAGACCTTGGTCTTCTATGGAGCCTTCTTTGGGAGAGAGAAAGTAGAGAGAAGCTATAGTGATTTGGGTTTGAAAATTGAGGTATGTAACGTTGAGTTAAAGCTTAGGGTAGGTTATATAGTCACTTAACTAATTTAATTAACCACCCCTTAACCCCCAATTAAATGCATAACTAGTTAACTAATTGAATGAACCCATTAATAAACGGACAATGAAAATGCACGCTTACCTACGAGACCCAAACCTACGGTCCGTACATTAGTGGATTACCTGGTCCCCCCCATCCTGCAGGTCCGTATTTAAGTTTAGCGACTATGTTTTTGCCCATTTTGGAAAAATAGATAAGTTTTGGTCGACAGACGCATCGATGCCCCATTGATTGACCTATATCTCGTCGCCTGCAACCGTAGGTGGACATTTTCTTGTGATAACTTTTTGGCCAAAATAGAAGGGTCCTCCGCAAGGACCCATAGGGTCGTCCTTGGGGAGTCATACCCACACGTTTCCACCCTAAACCTACTATAGTATATATTTTATACCTTTCCACCAAATCTCATCAATTTCCGACAATAATGAACCTACCTTCCAGTATTGGAAATTGACACTCCTTACTACTAGTTCACTCGGTGCTAAGATAGAGTCCCTTTTTTGAAATGTCATCAAGCAATCTTTTAACAATCATAACTTAGTATAGGTCGTAGGATGCTAACTCCTTGTATATTCATAGTCATTATCTCATTCAGAATTTTATAAGAACGTCCTTTCAATAAACCCACATTATCATCATCATGTCATAATAAGAAACATAGGCAATTCATAACCAACCTCATATAATTTCATCTTAAAAATAATCTCACATTTTGATAAAATCAATATATGTCAATTATGTCATCATACCACCACCTACTTAATCAAATCACAAGATATGTTTCAATTGAACTTCATCACCAAGTACAAGTCATCACATTGAAGTACAGGTTAAAGATCACAAATTCTTACCGATTATCCTTCAAAATCCATCATCATTGGTATTACCTCAACCAATACAATTTTATCCACAAATAGGTGTAATAACATCATTCAATAGTAATTAATACAATAACTAAGTCAATTGCATCAATAATAACCTTTTCAACATGTGTTCATAACCTAGGGTTAGGGAATTTGGGTCAATTCATGATCTATTCCACATACTAGGTTAATTAATCAAGAAATATCATAAATTAGACAATAATAAATTATAATATAATCATAATTATCAGAATAAACCATCAAAAATACAATTTAGAAGATCAATTTCGGATTAGGAAGAAACCTAAATGAGATCATCTTTTTGAAAATCAATTTAGGAAGAAACCTTTGGGGAAAGGAATCCCAAAGGTGAAAGGTTCCCATACCTTGATGTTTTTTGAATATTGATGGTCAAAAGTGATATTATTGAAGACCTAAAACCCTTAGACCTTTGTCTTTTATGGAGGCTTCATTGGGAGAGAGAAAGTAGAGAGAAGGTAGAGTAATTTGGGTTTGGGAATTGAGGGGTGTTAAGTTTAGTTTAGGCTTCGGGTAGGTTATATAGTAACACCTTAACCCCTTAATAAAACCCTAATTATTAAATAATTAAATGAACCCCTTAATAATTAGATAGTGAAAATGCAGGGTGACCTACGAGACTCCGACCTATGGTCCGTAGGTCAGTCGATGGCCTGGTCCCTCCACTATACTGCAGGTCCCTAGTAAAGTTCAGAGAATATGTTGTTGTTTATTTTTAAAAAGTAGATAAGTGTCGGTCAATGGAGGCATCGACGCCTTGTTGATTGACCTACGCCTCGTTGCCTGCAACCGTAGGTGGACATTGTCTTGTGACAGCTTTTTGGCCAAAATGGGAGGATCCTCCTCAAGGACCCTTAGGGTGGTCCTTGGGGAGTCATACCTGGACGTTTTGACCCTACACATTTTCTAGTTTATATGTTACACTTTTCCATCAAATGTCATTAATTTCCAACTTCTAAAACCTCGTGAAAAAAGCTAAGGCACACTAGCACCTCTTTCACTAGTCTCCGGACGTCATGGACGTTTCCTAACGTCTTGAGTCTAAAACTTCCTACATGACTTATAACCATTATTTTTGACCTTAAAACAGCTTTAAACACCTTATACACTTATGTTAGTGTCTATACTAGGTCTTATACTTTCAGAGTATTACACTCTTCCACATGAGACACACTACCCGTGGTTATATGGCTTAAAGCATCCGCGACCATATTGTCCTTGCCGGGGTGGTACAGAACTCTCATTTAGTTATCTTTCAGTAATTAGAACCATATTATTGGTCTTAGATTTAACTCGTTGAAGTAAAAACATATCGAAGACTCTTATGGTCGGTATACAGATCCTCACGAACACCATACAAGTAATACCTCCATATTTTGAAAGCAAACACTATGGCCACTTATGCAAGATCAGAAGTTGGATAATTATTCTCATGCACCTTGAGTTTTCCAGAGTTATAGGCTACTATCTTCCCATGTTTCAAAATAACATAACCCAAATCCACTCGGGAAGCGTCACAATATACCTTTTAGTCCTTGGTACCCTCTAATAAAGTCGACACAGGAGCAGAGGTAAATCTTTCTTTCAAAACTTGTAAGATACTTTCAAGTGATTTGGACCACTCAGATTTAACACTCTTTTGGGTCAAGGTAGTCAAAAGAGAATCAACGGAAGCAAATTCATCGACAAACCTCTTATAGTACCCGGATAAACCCAAGAAACTTCTAATGCCGGTTGGAGTCAATGGTCTAGGCCAATTCTTAACCGCCTCAGTTTTTTTTGGATCGATCTCTATACCCTTAGTTGAGATAATATGACCAAGATATTCCACTGATGTCAACTAAAACTGACACATACTATACTTTGAAAATAGTTGGGGTTCCTTAAATATTTGTAATACCACCTTGAAATGGTCCATATTTTCACTGTCATTCTTTGAATATACCAACATATCGTCAATGAAGACAATCATAAAGAAATCTAGGTAATTCCAAAACACCCTATTCATAAGGTCCATAAAAGTCACCGGGGCATTTGTGATACCAAACGACATAACTAGAAACTCATAGTACCTATACCTAGTCAGGAAATACGTTTTAGGTGAATTCTGACCTCTCACCCTTAGTTGGTGATACCCCGACCTAAAGTCAATCTTAGAAAAGAAGCCAGCTTCTTTGAGTTGATCAAACAAGTCGTCAATCTGAGGGAGAGGATACTTGTTCTTAATGGTGACCTTATTAAGTTGATGATAGTCAATACACATTTTTAAAGGACCCATCCTTCCTCTTAACAAAAAACACCAGAGCTCCCCATGGTGAGATACTAAAGTGAATAAAACCGTTGTCTAATAAATCTTTGATTTGAAGCATTAACTCTTTTAAGTCCTCTGGATCCATTTGGTAAGGAGGGATTGAAATGGGATCGTATCCCGTAACAAGTCAATACCAAAGTCTATTTCCCGCTCGGGAGGAATTCTGGGCAAGTCATCGGAAAAGAATTCCGAGAAGTCCTTCACTATTGGAACCGACTTTATAAGAAGAATTGCGGACTCAAGTCTTTGACTCTTACAATATGGTAAAGACACCCTTTAGACATAATTTTACAAGATTTTAGACAAGAAATGATATGATCTTTAGGAATTGAGTTTTCCCCCTTCCGCTCTAAAACAGGTTTATTAGGGAAATTGAATTTAACCACCATTGTTTGACAATCAATGGAAGAAAAACAAGTATGCAACAATTTAATTCCCAAAATGACATCAAAATAAACCATATAAAGTACTACCAAATCCACCCATGTAACTCTATTGGGAAAATATATAAGACAACTCCTAAAGACTCTTCTATCCACAACAGAGTCACCCATCGGGGTTGTAACCGAAAATGTTTCAATCAAAATATCGCATGGAACATCAAACTTTTTAGATACTAGATGAGTTAAATATGATAAAGTATCAATGGGGTCAAGTAAAACATAAACATCAATAGAGAAGGCTTGTAACATACTAGTGACCACATGGGGAGATTCCTCTTGCTCACCCCTAGAGCAGAGAGCATAAAAACGGTTCCTCTTTGGATCATCCAAACTAGCACTGCTTGCTTGATCTTGAACACTCCCCTTATCTTGAATCCTCAATTAGGACAATCCCTAACCTTATGTCCCTCTTTTCCATAACCAAAGCAATTTCCCATTCCCACCAAGCATTCACCCCTATGCTTCTTACCTTACTTTGCATAAGTAGGTTTGTCACTTGGTAAATTACACTTCTTCCCTTTTGAGACTTAGTGTTAGACAACCTATCCTTGTTTGACTTAGGGAAATTGAAACGAACTTGGTTGGAGACCCTCTTCTTGAACCAAGGCTTGTCGTTAATTTCAATCCTACCCTTGGAAGTACCACCGTCATAAGACTTGACCCTCTTAAACACCCTATTCTTCCTCTAAAGTTTAGTCTTCTCAACTTGTTAAGAATGAACCATCAAATGACAGATATCCATGCTATCATGTAGCATCTACGAACGACACTCTTCAAATAAGTTATCAGACACTCCCGTCACAAAATGACTCATCTCATCCATAGGATTGGATACTAAGGAAGGAGCATACTTGGACAATCTGGTGAACTTCAAGGAGCACACTTGAACACTCACACCTCTTTGACGAAGGTTGATGAATTCTTCCACTTTCGCCTCCCTTTTCTCCTTAGGAAAAAATCGATCTAGGAAATCCCTTCGAAACACCTCCCAAGTTATAGGACCTTCTCTCAAGGCCATATTGTTTCTCCATTAGATATACCAAGTTTGAGCCACATCCTTGAGTTGATCGGAATTTAGCTCGGCCTTTTCATTTGAATTCACTCGTATAGCATATAGAATCTTATAGACCTAATCAAGAAAGCCTTGGGGATCTTCATTAACCTTAAAGACAAAAAAAGTACGAGGGTTCATTCTTGTGAAGTCCCTCAAGCCAGAACCCATGGTACTAGCATTTTGTTGAACATGAGGTCCAACCTCCCTATTTGCTTGAGCCGTCATGCCTTGATCTTAAGTATCTACCGCTTTTGCTTTGGTAGTCATATCTTGAGCCAAATTTACAAATGTCGACTTTATCTCTCCATCTTTCATAGGTAGAGCAATGACCGGAGCTTGGTCTTGTGGAGGAACTTGATTACCTTGTGGAGGGGATTGGTTCTCTTTGGGAGGAACTCTCGCATTAGCCAAATCTTCCTCCACCAAACTTACAGTTGTCCTTCTAGTATTCATCTCCTATATCCACAAGAAAAGGATTAGAAGAAACAGGGAAACCTCGAATTTCAACTCTTAAGGCACGACTTTCAAGATTAGCAGTAAGTGAGAATTCCTAATAAAATAGCCTCTCATTCATAAGTGTGGCGTGCTTCTCACCCATGAACAAGGCTCTACGTAGACGTGGCTTAGTGAAACATCAATCCTAAGATTATTTCAACCTCATACTCTAATACCAAGTTTTTCATGATTGGGGAGCACCCTCTAGAGGTAATCGGCGTTGTCTTCCTTGGAGAAGACTTAGACAAATCTCTTAGCATTCGTCATAACATGTCATTGGTAAAAATGTGGAAAAATTAAAACTTTATACATATTGAGGTTGGCATATACTTCTCACACACAACATATGGAGTTACTTAGACTCTTCGCATAGGAAGCTTGCATAGGCTTCTCGTTTAGACAATATAATTAACATGTAAATATTTAGTGTAACAATACCATATCACATTTAACCATCCAAGATGCAGTAGGACATTCATACATAGACCTCTTACAAATCTATAATTGCTATATAGGGCTTACAATAATATCTTCAACAATAGGAGAGAAAAGATGTCTTAAGATTATAGCAAATCTGACTAGGCTAGATAGAAGGCATCATCCTCGAACATTGAGGACTCACCAATCAACTTGAAAAGATGTCTAAGTCTTCTTCCAATTGACCTTGATATATTAATGGCCTGAACCTAAATTGTTTGGAGAAAAGAGAAAGAATATGGGTTAGTACTTTTGCTTGTACAAAGTATGGAAACATATGCACATGTAACCTAGAAATCATGCTTAAAGGGACATTTTGTTCAAAGTCATGCTACATTACTTTTGAAAGCCTTAATGTACAAATAAGAACACATCCAAGCCAATGATCACATATTCATTTATACAAGTCCATATGTAACACAAAACCAACATCATCAATAAAGTCAAGTCAATATAGTCATTAGCAACATAAGTTCATATCAACATGAATAGTAGCATATCAAGAGCATATAACCAAAGCAATCTCCAATATAATGTCTTAACAACAAAGCATGTACAAGAGTTAATATCATCATAACTTATAAGACCCTTATCAATAATCCCATCCCAAGAATACAAGTGAAATACTCATGTGAAGTCTCATAACTCCACATAATCAAGTAACAAGGTATACCAAGAATACAAGTGAAATACTCATGTGAAGTCTCATAACTCCACATAATCAAGTAACAAGGTATAAGATCATAAGTACTGCCTAACTTCATATAACATAGCATTATGCGTACTCATAATTATATATAGAAATATAGACCAATCACATGTTCATAAGTGAAAAAAACATCATATAGGATCATTACCATGTAAAGTCAACAAATGTATATCATTTAATTTATAAGAGCATAAGAACCACCTCCCATGATTTCCCTCAAGGACAACTAGTGCAATGTATAAGTAGAGTCTCATACCCTTACCTAAGAAAACCCCCATAAGTCACCCTAGTTGGAGTTCACTTTATTAGTTTTATTTTAATTTTGGGAATAATCGGCTTAACAGACATAGACTATGTGAGCTAAACATGGAATCCGGTGTCATAAAACCCTACACCGAAAGAATATGGTCTACTTGCCAAGGTAGGACCAAAACATGAACATAGCATTCTAGGTGGATCCACTAGCTAGTATTCTTATGGAGGCAACATAGTTAAGAAACTAGGAGATATGTATTTAATCCTCTACATGCCCATTATCAATTGGAGACCTCATCTCATGAGAATGTTTGGTGATCTCCCTTTTATGTGGAGTCAACACCTCTCATTGTAAATTTAACTCGGTGCTAAGCTAAAGTACTCTTTTGAAATGCCATTAAGTCATTATTTAACAAACATAGCTTAATTTAGGTCATAGGAGACTAACTGCCTTGTCTATCATATAATTTAGCTCATTAGGTATAGGATGACAACATCCTTTCATCATAAGCCATCATTAGTGAGATCAACATTTCATTTTTTTATCATCTAAGGCACACAACACAAACCTTCTTCAAACTTGGATTATCATAGCCTCATCATGATCTCACATTCAACATAATCATATCATGACATCATAAATATTAAATCATATCTTCCTACGGTAATCACATATAGTACTTCGATTGCAGAACATCATCACAAATATAATCTATCATTATTGAAGCAAAGAGTTTTAAGATCACAATGTCCTACCAAGTAACCTCCATAGGCTTAATCAATAATCTCAACCTAAATTCATCAAGTTTATACGATAACACAATCATCATCATCATAATATAGTGAATTGAACAATAACATAACCAATTCTAACCACCCTAGTCATCTTCAAGTCCAATTCATAACTAGGGTTTGGGTAAAGGGTCAAATTCATAGATTCTATCATCAAACTAAGACAATGAATAAATACAACAATTAAACCATAAACAATTATATTCTATCATTAATAATCAAAGGAAATCAATATTAAATCCAATTGATAGACAAATCACGAAATTGGAAAGAAGCCTATGTTTTTTACATCTTTTGAAATGAATTTGAAAGAACCTCTTGGGGAAAGGAGTTACAAGAGTGAAGAGATTCCATAACACCACAATACTTGAATATTGATTGATATAAATATGAAATCTTTCAGCCCTAATGACCTTGAACCTTAGTCTTCTATGGTGTTCGTTGCGGAAAGAGAGAGAAAGTAGAGAGAAGTTGGTAAGAATTTTAGTTTGGAAATTGTGGGGTGTTAGGTTAGTTTAATTAGGTTTATACCTTATATAATGACCCCAATAAAATTAAATAACCACCACTTAAACCCTAATAAATTAACTATCCAACTAACTAATTAAGTAACTAACTAAAAATCTTGACAGTAAAACAGACCCTCTAACGATGACTCTTCGACCTATGGACCGTAGGTCCATCGACGACCCATGCTGGCAAGTTGTCGTTCACGATAGAGAGTGGTATTTTTAAACACTTTGAATAATTGGCTATGACTAGGCCTAATATTCAATTGACGGGCCGCTGATCCATCGACGACTAGTCATTTGGTCTGTCGTTTGGCCACTGCCAATTCGACAGCTTTTGGTCATTTACAAGGGTCATCTCCATGGATCCTTAGTGTGGTCCTTGGGATTTATACCTGTATGTTTCAATCCTAAACACTCTCTACTACTTGTTTAACACCGTTGTACCAATTTTCATAAGTTTTAAACTCTTAAAACACTACTAAACAAGCCAAGGCACAGTAATGAACCTTTCACAAATCACCGGACGTCATGAATGTTTCTTGACGTTTTGACTAACACTTCCTAATATTTTTAAATACATTATTTTTGGCCTATAAACAATGTTCTAAGTCTTAGTTCTTCATGTGAGGCTATAAATTAGGTCTTGGACTTGCGGAATATTACAACAAATGAGACTGATGAAGAAAAGGAAAAAAAGTGTTGTTCGCACCATATTTCATGAGGATTACAACCATGGATGCTAAATGACCACACCTTTACACTCAACCGCGTTAAAATCCTTAAAATGAACTTTTTTATCGTGAGTTAACTGAAGCAATTGTTAGTAGAAAATAAGGGCAAACCAATGGGTGAAATCATGCACTATGTTCATCTTTGTGAGTGTGAGTATCGTATTTGATTCTAGAGCTTTAAATTATTGAAATATTTTATGTGAATATGGGATCCTTCGTTTTGTGAGGGCATTTGAACACCATTGTTGAACTTGAACTTGCATTTGAAGCAAGTATTGTGAACATGAGAATCTTTGATAATGGTGGGTCACAACTTGAATCATTGAGTGCACAACTGATCCTTGTATGAGTAAATTGATTATTTTTGTGTGCATTCGTTATTCAGTCTTGTGTAGAACTCTTTGCGACATCCCTTTTGACATGCTGAACTTGAGTTTTACTTGAGGACAAGCAAATACTTAATTTGGGGGCGTTGATGAGTCCACGATTTCGACTTATTTAGGGATTTATTTTAATAGATTGTGTCCTAAAATGCTTATTTTGTGTCAATAATTGATATAAAATCCTTGATTTTCATGTATTTTGTTTGCTGAACAAAACATTGACACTAATGAGAAAAAAATAAAGTAACTAGAAGAACGAAGACAATAAGGCCTGGTGATTGCCTAATCTATTGGGCGAGTTGCCGAGTGTCTAGCATCTCAGCTAAAGTATAGTGTGCCAAGCCTTGAAGGAGAAAATCAAGTCTGTAAGAAAAGTGAGAAGTCGGTATGTCATCGAACAGTTCCACGATGTAGTGATTATATCACCAAAAGTTACAAACTTGAATCTAAAGGCCAAAGCAAAAAGGCAATAAATTGACCAAAGAGTAGATGGAAATGTGGATCGGCTATACAAACATATTGCGCAAAGTGTTCCTCAACAGCACAATTTTTGGCGACTATAAGTATATGATCAAACCTCATGATTAGTATGAAATTTTATTTTGAACATTTAGGAGAGTAATTTTTGATTTAGAACTCTGAATATTGAGACTAATTTTTTCCTTAGCTTTGAAGATTTGAAACTTTCCATTTTTGAGAAATCGAAAGTGGGTATTGAAGATTCTTCAATTTGGACCTTTGTAAAGACGAAATTAATCATACCCAGTTTATGGAAACATAATTTGGTAACGAGATCTATCTTATTATGATGTTTGGTAAAACCCTAATTCTTGGGGTGTGATTATGTGATTGTGGGTTGATTTAACTTATGGGTAATGCAAATTGATAGTTTAAATGTTGTTTAGAAGTGATTGTAATTAGTTATTTTGGGTTGAATTAAGTTGCAAATGAAATTCTACCTTCGTGTTTTTAACTTGCTCGAGAGAGAGAATTTAAGACCACGTTTACTAATTTGAAGGTATGTGTCTATTGGGTTGTCATGGGGTCTGCTAGAGAGAGTGAATCCTAAATATATTTCAACACATTCAGCTCAAGAAAGTGAATGAGTAAAGTGTAGATTGTTCTAAATCAGTTCTTGTTGGTTTCCGAGATAAACCAACTTGGTTCGAGGTAAATTGTTCAAGACAAAGTTTATCCCCACTAAAATCTAGCTTAGTCACTAATTTACAACTATTTACTATTAGTTGCAATTACCGATTTTTCTACCTTAGCCTATAATGCAATCACATACCAAGAACATGTTTCTTTACTTGTTAATTAGTTTTATTTGTTGTTGTTGTAAATGATAATTATAATCAAAACATTCTTGTTATTTGACACTTGTGTTACCCCCTTAATTCGAGCTATGCTTTTATTTGTAGATATCTATTTCTATGATTCACTTAGACATATTTATACTTTCCTATTAAATCTTAAACAGTTACCACTCCCTATAGGAATGATCCTAAACCAATTGGTTTTATTATATACTGACTAACAGTCCTTGAATCTTAGGATAAAATTAAGTGTCTTTGATAGATTTTTTTCAATCAGATGCATTAGTCTCTGCCCTCACTGGAGCTGTAGTGAAATGGCCCTCTCTGCCTCTACCCTAGCCATCAATCCTACCACCTGAGATGCTTCCTTGGAGACCACCCTGAATACCTTGATAACCATCCTGACGATCCTAAACCTGGCCTTGATCCCTAGCTTGAGGTACTTATGGTGGAGCTAGTTGGTGTACCTATGAAGCGAGAGAAATTGACCCACAAAAGAGCAATCTTTGGCCTAGAGATCCAACTGTCTGCAATAAAAACAACATGAAAATGATTAACTCCAAAAGAAAAACAACCATGGCCCGAATCACATAATTCAGATCTATCTCGAATATGATGGAGTCAAACTCACTCAGCCTATTTCAGTCACCCTCTAAATTCTGCAATGAATCCTCAAGTGATTACCTGGACTGACTTTACTGAAACCCTGTTAGGTCCTATACAAAGAATAGTACTACTTAGATCATAGTAAAATTCACAGAAATGTTCTAACCTATAGTAGAATTGAAGTCTTTGGACCTGGGACAAGATTCGCTATAACTACCCTTACTCCCCACTTTCTTATCGCCAACCCCATGGGTCTTACAATAAAGTTGCTCAATAGTGTGGGTTTAATTAACAACATCTGCAAAGGAACAACCCACAGATACAATAGACTAGATCTCAATTTGCAACTAAAGTCTCAACCACGAAGTGATCATCAAACTCTCTCCTCCTCAATAGGTAGAATCATGGTAGTGTGGAAGGAAAGCTTATGAAACGTTACCTTATACTCTGACACAATCATAGATTCCAGCTCCAACTTTGAGAGCTGATCCATTGCCCGCGTAGCTCATCTAGTTGATACATAGTAAAGTTGGCTTCTCTTGACTCTACTAGGAACAAAACATGAAGTCTCTCCTGGATAGATAGAAACTCATGGGCATCCTCAACCATAGCTCGAGAGAACCTCAAAGGTGAAAGTTTGAGAAATACTCTGAGCATTTTCTACTCTTCTAGCGGCATGACTCCAACCCAATTATGGGTTAGACAACCTAAAGTGGCACCTGGGACTAACTTGCCTCTACTGAAGACTTACCCTGTTGTCTTGATGTTAGTGGTTGTTCTTCATCTATAGCTCGGGAATGTTGCACATACCAAAGAACGATCATTAACTATGCAATGGTTGCCTGAACCTTAGGGGACATAGCTGGTCCTTGTGGTGGCTTAGTTGGTCAGAGCCCCAGAGGTTGAATTGGAACCCAGTATGATGGAGGGTTTGCTGCTTGCTTTGAATCCCTCTCTCTTTATGGGCTAATGCTCCACCTCTAGCCGATAAGACAGAATGACCCCTACCTCAAGCCATCATGCACCGCAAATGCGACATCCTGTGAAATGAGGAAAATAAGTGAGATTTCAAGAAAATAATAACACACACGCTACACGAAAGAGATACAAAAGAGAGCAATTCCGAAAGACACCTCATAACCTTCACAACATCGGATACATACATCTTTATAGTGATCTATAGGAATTTACTAGCTATTAGCTCCATCTAAGTGATACTAACAAACTTGGAGCTCTGATACTAACTTTCAGATGACCTGATTCCTCATATCATGATGACACCTATTATGACACAGTACTAGGTAAGACAACCCGTAACTCTGAATAAAAAGTAATGCATATAAGGTTAGAACTAAAATGAAATCAAACTAAACCACATAATTAAACAAAAGTTGAATCAAAGTAAAAATTATATACAAAAGATTTCTCAAAGAACCTGGAAGTCACAAGAATAATGTTGTCTAAAAATAAAAGTATAAGTCCTAAAAGTTAACCTAAAGAGAAGCCGTCTCAAAAGTAAGAGACTAGCTACATAATATACCGAAGGAGACTAGAATGTCAAGGATGCCAAGTGCTTACCCGCATCTCAAATCCCCAAGAGTTGTTGATGGCATGAAAAATCACTAGTGATAGTTAGTACTAGGACCTACATCACGAAATTGATGTGCAATGTAGTAGGAGTACAAAAAAGGTACTCGGAAGGCATCCTAGGCTAACTGTAGAATAAAGGTAAAGGTAATATGAAATGATAAAATTCAGACTCAAATAGAGGTCAAAGCGCATAAAAATAGAGAATATGAGCATACTGAAAGTCTATAGTAGTACAACTAATCTAAACCTAACTATACCTCCATAACCCCAGTAGGTACACTAATCTATAAGTTTAAATAAAACTAGAATGAACCCCCATAAGTACGAAAGGTACACATAATAGCTTATTATACTAATTGAAGAGTACAGAAATCTGAACACAAAAAGTAAAACCTGGATTCTAGCCCAACTAACCACATATACTCAATAATTTAGTCAACTCACTACCCAGCTAGCAAGAGTGACAAATCAATCTAGGTCACCTATCTAGCCAGACCACTACTAACCTTGATAGAAATAGTGAACCCAGGGGCGTGTCGACTCCAAAGATGATCTCAAATATCAAGTCCATCGAGACAATCACCCACTCCTAAAGGCGTAGGTTGCCTAAGTAACAAGAGTGTCTCAATGGCATGTCCAATTTGAAGAGGATCTTAACAATCAATACCAAGCCATCGTGGAACGATTTCGACAAAAAAGAAATCACAAGAAGTCTCCAAGCCTGAAACCCTCCAATCACAAGTCTCCATGATAGCAACCTACAATAATACATCAATCCCGCAAAGTAGGGAGAAGAAACAAAATATCAATAGAGCTATTAGAATTCCTAAAAAAAGGCTTATACTATAAGACTAGAGTTTCTATTCCAGTCAACAATGATCTGGTCCATCTGAGTTGACATCACAGAAGAAATACGCCTAGCATACCACAAGGATCTCATGTCTAAGGCAACACTAGTCTAGTCCTAGACTAAGGCCACACATACTAAAATATAACAAGTAGCATCAACATATCAATTAATCACAACATGGAATCATACAAAGTCTTTGTATAGCATGGTGTTGTGCCCAAAATAATACCAATCAATCCTAAAATATAGTATAAAAAAGAAGGATAATACAAAAAAACTCGGTACTCACTCCCAATTAAGTCTTATTTGCATCCATTTACACATTAAACTCAATCGAAATTGTTAATGAGGGAGATTCTCCACGAACATTAAGGTTTGGATAAAGAACCTCTGTGATACAACAAAAACCCTGTCAACATGGAGACCACACTACCCTACTATCATGAATGAGACAAAACACTACAACGCAATGCTAGATCACAAAATCGGTTGCCAATGTGGATATGCTCCAGAAGTGGTAAATAGTCACTACATATAAGCATACCAACATCTCACACATGACATAAAATTCACCGAATGGACCCTCATAGTTCATTCAGAATCATGTGAACCCAAACATAATGTTCTACCCTGCCCAAAGCCTGCTAAAGTCATAATATACTAACTTTTACTCTAAAATACCAAATTGTTCATGGAACCTTTGAATTTTAAACCAATACCTTGCCTATTGTTCCCTGAATCAATTGGTATCATTAGAAATTATACCCAAGCATCTAAATATCAAATGTTGCATAAAATCAATCTATCACTATATACACTTTAACTTCTTACTCAAGAGCTCAAATCCACGAGAGAACATTGAAATAACAACAACACTCAAAGACCAACATTTGCATTCTATGGTGATGAAATTGATGAAATTCTATTCAAAGACTCGAAACTCTAGTTATTACCAGAAAAACAACTTTAAGCCTCAAAAACATTCTTAAATCACAATGTTCGAATCAAACTTTATAACCAACTGTAATTACCCTCCATGTCATTTATCTATTCATGCCTTCATTTTTTACTTTTAAAGTGTTTCTATAGTGATTCCAAGTCATTTATGACTTGTTGGGAATGATAATTTTTGACTTAGTTGTTTTGTTTTTATGCAAATATTTGAGTTTTGGATTTGTTGAACCTTGAACAGTTGATTTTGACCAAAAGTTTAGGAATATGACCTCAAATTGTAATTCTCAAAATTCCATTAACTCAAAATGGTTATATTAGGCTAGGGTGTGGTTGGCATAGATCCTGAGGCTTTTAATGTGAGTTTTTTGTGATAAGGCGTTTTATCTTTCATGATTTGGGCTAAGTTTGGCATTAGTCAACAATGATGGTATATATGTATGGATTAAAGTTTTGTAAGTGTAGTTAATGGTTGAATTTTGAGTTTGGTCTAGAATGGCCCTTCATGTAGTCCTCGAGGCTACTAGGCTAATTCTGATCCCCTTTATGGATTTTGTCTAAAACATGAGTTTGGTCTGGACCCACTTTTTGTTAAAATGATGTAATATGGAAGTTTCAACTACTTCTTTGAGTTTGTAATATCAAAATTTTATTTGGTGACATATCTCCATTTTGTGCGCTGGTTCCAAATGAATTCTAAACACCCCGTTACAGGTTTTGAAGTTGGCCAAAACCATTTTATATGCATCAACATGTGTAGGAAAAATTTGGTCTTCACATTAGTGGGATAATAAATATGTTTGTGGAGACCACTGAGCCTGGTCACCATATTCATGGGGTCCCTAGTACTGCACAAGGCTTCATGTTTGGTTTGCGCAGCAACATTGCGGGTCCTTTGTTCCTTACCCTTAGTAATCGTGGGACCTTTGCCACATTCGCAAAGTGTAACACCAAAAAAATATGAACTACAATTGATAAAAGGAGATGGGAAAACCACATAGGGGTCCATGGTTCGTAAAGTGTCACACATACCGTGAGGTGGTGTCACATCCGAGGAGAACCCCTTAGAAGTAACATGGCGTACTTGACCTCTAGCAGGTATTATACAAGCCCATAGTTATCATTTATCGCATTGGTCAGTAAATTTAGCAAAAAATTTAAAACTTTTCATAGCACATCATATGATAGAAACTTAACTTCATATATATAAATATAAGTCATAATACATATTTTGACCCTAAGTCTCTTTGCCATCTTAGACTCAACAACATTAGAATACATTAGGGACACGACCCATAAAACATAAGACATAACTATACATAATTTAATAAACTTTACATTAAGATGTGAGTAGGGAATCCATGGAACTTAGACACCCCTTTCCTTGAGTTTGGAATCATTTATCAAGATCCTGAATCTTAGACATCCTTTTTAAGCATCCATTACCTACACTTTGTGTAAAAAATAGAGAAGAATGGTATTAGTACAACAATTCACTAAGTATGGCGACCATGCAAAAATATGCATTTAAAAGGGACATTTTCTTGAAATCATACTTCATGCCTTTTTTAGTAAATCTTCATAAAACCTTTAGAAAATTACATATAAATCATTCCCATACTTCATATAGATATATTCAAAGGCCAAACATCACATAAGATCACATATATAATTTAAGTCATTTTCAAGTCACATTACAGCGAGCTAACTTCCCTTAACAGTGAGTATTCCTTTCTTTTATTTATTAACCTCCCAAGTAACCTCTCTAGTGATACTTGGTGCAATGCATCACCTTAAGGCCACAAGGAAACATATATATAACCTACATAAGCAAACACATATCATCATATAAGCATAATATATCAAAGACACATTTAAGTCAAGACTACATTGGCTTTACAGTAAGCTACTTCAAGTTGTACATATTTTTACTTCTTTTCACATCCATCATTATAAGACCTTGTTCATGACCCCAATCTTAGTCTACTAGAGCAATGCACATGTGAAGCCTCATAACCCCACACATGCTTAGTAAACCCTTCACGAGACCACAAACCTTGACGTTCAATTCATACATACACAAGTAAGTAAAGACAACTTAATTCATGTCAATACAAGACCTTCATCATATAGTCATTTAGACCAACATAGTGCATATAAGGATAATATCACATCTCATAGATTCATACCATGAACACCTTCATAACAAGTAGATAGATACTACAATGTCATGCGTAAGGACATAAACATAATCATATACATTAGGTCACCTTCTTAAGACTTCCTTAGCAGCTACTTGTGCAATGTCTAGATGGGTTCATTACTAACACCTATACTTAGTAACCTCCCTTAAGTCCTCCTAGTTAGGATCCTATTCGTTTACTTCCATCTTCCATTTTACTTTAGTGTTCTTACCTAGCCAAGGTAAAACATTAACACATTCTAGCATACTAAGTGAATTCACATTTCTAGATCCTATGTGGCAAGCATAGTTATGGAACTTGGAGATACATGTGAAAATACTCTTTATGCCAAGATGGGGCATTATGGTGTTCACTTATGGAAATCCTATTTATACCTATTGAGTCATTGTGGTTATACACCTCATGATATTTATGGTAGACCTTCCTTCTCACATTGGGAAGGGACAAACACTCATATTAAAGTTCCCTCGGTGCTAAGCTAAGTTCCCTTTATTGAAAATCCATTACTACATTACTTTATAAAATATAGGCATAGGAGATTCATCCCCTCATATGCTTAGCTTATCGGTCAAAGATTAAAGTTCATCAACCTAAATCATGCGCAAAGATCCTTTCACATGGACATAATATATATATTAGCACCATGTAGTATAGCATACACTTGAGCTCACCTTTCAAGGCTCTTCATTTGACCAGATCATCATTCATGTGTGTGTGTGTATACTTATATGTGAGCAAACATTTCACATTACACATAATGTCACACATGTTCATATAACAATGCATAAGTCTATATGTGTATCTATATGAGCAATCCTTTCATATCAACACTCCAAGACATTATGCACATTCACTCTTCATCATATCATATACTTAACATCATAGCATTTAAGTCATATTCATAACATGTTCATTTAATCCTGTGCATGTCCTTAGAAGATCAACCTAGGAACAATCCCATAAAGGTGCACATTGGCAATGCATAGTCAAAGTCCCATACCCTTGCCTATGCTAGTTTCTATCAAGTCATCCTAGTGAATAATACATCACACAACATCGTAGAATGGTTAGAATAGCATAAGACTCATTTATTTAAGACTTACAACATTCTTACAGTAAGCTTTAGTCTTTATGTAATTATATTAGATTTAAATCATGTTACCACGACCGGAGTCTATACCCTAGATGAGTTCGGCGTCGTTGACCTCTCTGAGGTCGCAGACAAGCCTACTTATGTCATTCTTACTTCGTTTATGTTAATTTCAGTGGAAAATTTTAAACTTTTTGTTTCTTAACATCCATACCAATCATTCTATTAGATTAATAATTTTTAACCATCAACCTTCTAACATTAAGATCATCAAATATAAGAAATAGTTTAATATCGAATTAAGTTTATACTTGCCAAAATGGCACCAATACAATGTATGAAACAAAGCGGAAAGAAACGCTAGTGGAACATACTCCACTAGCTCAATCCTATAAATAAGCTAGAATATAATCGGCATGCATCCTAAAAGCATGAGGGACTACCAAGTCCGGATGAATACTCCACGTCCGGATAGTTTCACCGTCAACCAGTAGCTCTAGCGTCCACCTATGCCTGAACCTAAAATTGTAGAGTTGTATGGGATTAGTACACACTTGTACATAGTATGTGTATATGAAAGAACACACCAAGGACATGTATGATTAAGAATGACTCTTTCCTAACAATATGATTATGGAAAGTCAAGTAAGTGGACTTGCCAAATTGGGATTAGCAAAGTTAGTGAGCTTTCCAAATTTGGATTAGGAATGTGAGTGAACTTTCCTAATTTGGATTAGAAAATTCATACCATGAGAGTAACATGCATAATCATTCTTATCATATTGCACACAACACATAACTTTTTGCACATAGCACATAACATATTGCATATATCACATAACATTTTTAATATCATTCGTTCATATGCCATGAGACCTTGGAATCATGGACTTGACATCAAGACTTCCAAAAAATGAGGGCTCTACATATGGTACCTCAACTAGGGAGCCTTATTTAGCAAACACAGATTCTGCTTCATTCATTCATACATACTTCATTCATTTCATTCATAGGCTAGTGTAAACACAAGCTATACCCAAGATGTAGTTTAAGACTTTCATTGGGTTCACTGTGCAATGATCAAGAATGACCTAGTGTCATTACTTAAGTGTAGCTCACCTCCTGATTATCCTATCCTAACACCTTTGGTATCATTCATTTCATTATGTGCATCATTTGAGGCTGGCCTCATTCATTTATTGAGAACATTAACTCTAATTGACATAGATCATGTGAGAATCATGAAATCTAGTGTCATGAAACTCCAAACCGAAAAGAGGTGGAATCACCGGCCAAAGTGACCCAAAAACATGCTAGCGTACATGGGAATTGAAATCCGTCAGATCCATATAGTGGAAGTATAGGTTCGAAGACTAGGAGATATAAGGAGACCCTACCCGGAAGTCCGGACAGTCTCATCTAATGAGAGTTATGTGAACCTCCGCCCCTCCCTAAAGAATGCATCATTACTCCTACCTTGTTTATTGGTGCTCAGTATAAAGTTCCATTACATTCAACTCATACATCATAGAAGTTGGCTTCTAATATAAGGACATCATAGCTCAATAGATGATTTCTCATTTCATCATTAGTATTGAGTGTGTTAATCTCAATACTTTCATTAGAGTGTTCATAGAGACTGGTCTCTTTATTAACTTTACACTCTCATAGGTGAGTACGTTTTGCTAACATTTACTTAGGCTCATTTGAAATTGCTCTAATCTTTTACATTAGCCTTATATCATGTTGTTACCACATTCATTAACATTAGCACATTTCCTCTTCATAATTACTGAACCCATTTTATGTGAATGTTCATTTCATCATATGCCAATGCACTTGTCCATTTAGTGTGTTTCACACCCTTACTTAACCCTTCTAGGATTTCATCATTTCATTGTTCATTTCATCATTTCTTTGTTTAATTCATTATTTCATTGTTCATTTCGTCATACGCCAATGCAGTTGGCCATTTAGTGTGTTTCACACTCTTACTTAACCTTTTTAGGGTTACATCATTTTATCACATACATCTTAGGTTCACTTACTTTTAAATGTATACTAGACTTATGAGTCTATACATACAAGCCATGAGGCTTCATTCATAGTTTGTCTAAGTGAGTCATATTTACCCAAGATTATGTGATACAAGACTTATGCATCTTTTAGATATGCCAAGATATTGATTTCGATCTTTAGAGACAACATTTATTGAATATTTACATAGGTATGACTTATGCGTCAATACGGAATGGGGAAAGGGAACCTGATTTCGAATCCCTTGGACAACACTTATCTTATTTTAAACTTGATAATCGGATTTTTCAAACTTAGGGGACCTTAGTTTGATCCACATCAACCCCATAATATTTCCTCTCTTTTTCTCCTCTCTTTTTTCGTTTAAGTCAAGGAGGTTGTGGGTTCAATCCCCCACAAGCTCATTATTTTTATTTTAATTTATATCTTAAATTTATCACCTATTTAAGATGTTGTGGGTTCAATCCCCACTCTCCACATTTATTTTCTCCTTTATTTTTCTCCTAACTCTCTCATCTATTCAAGAGGTTGTTGGTTCAATCCCCACTCACCACATCTATTTTTCCTTGAATTTTTTACACGAATGTTTTATGAAATTTTCATTTAGTGATGTTATGGGTTCAATCCCCAACAATCTCACATTTAAAATTTTATTTAAACGAATCTCATTTTTTTAAAGTTGGTTGAGACTACAATTTCTAGCAGGCTGGAATTTAGTCTCTTCCATTTCATTTTTTCTTAATCTTTTGTTGATTTTTTTTGTAGCTTTCATGTAATGATATCGTGGGTTCAATTCTTAGTGATCTAACTTATTACATTCATTTTTCATTTCATTTTTTTTGGCCGAACCCAACCTACCAAATGCTGGAAATTTTTTCACTATTTTCAGCATCTTTTTATCATCATTCATACGTTAATTCTTAAGGCATTTCGTGGATCATTTGGTGCATCAATAAGTGTAATATTTTTATGATTATATTCAGACAAGAAATACCATTTCATCCAGCAACATTACACCACTTTTAAACCTCATGACTTACACAAACATTCGCACATAAATTTCAACCATAAAAACATATTATTTTTCACATACTTTCGGATGACATAACTTAACATGCTTACAATTCCAAACACATAATCAAGAACAAATTATCACGAAAATCAAACTTCATACTTAAACTACGAGCAAACATACCAACAAAATGATCTTTAACCCATTTCACATTGAAATCGAAGAGATACTTGGGACAAGGAGTTCGAAAAGAATGGGAACAACCCTAGTTTTCGAGTAAATTCATCTGAGGTTTAGGGTCTATTGGGAAAAGGACCAAGAGAAAGAAAACCCATACCTTATTTTACTTTCAAATCTCGACTTTCTTCCCAAAATCTTCTCCAAAAACCACGTCAAAATCCCCTCAAAGTCAACACCAACTCGACGAACAAACTTCACTTTGCCTACGTGATAGATTTCGTTTATTTTCTTATATTTTCATTGTGAGATCTTCAAGTGTGAAGAACATTGATTTACCTACGGATTTTTGAAGTTTTTTGGCAGAGAGAATCGTGAGTGAGAGTGATAGAGACATGAGAGAGAGATGAGCGTGGGAGAGAAGAGTTTTCTTAGGATTAAGAGTCTAGTTTAGGATTTAGTCAAATAAGGTTTTTATTTAATTATTAAAAATATGATTTACTTTTATTTTAAATCAGCTAATAAATAATAAATATATATTAATTACATCAATTTACCAACTTAAATTAAAAACAATTTAATTCATTGCTTCCTCCTAGGTTCGAACCAGGGTGGAGCAAGACTTCACTTCAAGAGCCCAATTATGGCCCTCTCTCCCCAAAATGACCCTCCACCTTATTAATTAAATAAATAATTATATAATTAGGATATTTACGATACTACTCTTAGCCTGGAAAAAAGATCAGTTTACCCTTAGACCCTCTAAACCTAAGATTTTCCCTTTTTATGTTTGGTAAAGACTCCTTCAAGTAAATCTTTGTATTGGAGAGTCCTACATGGTTGGAACCAACCTTTCCTAACTCAAATAACTCTCCAAGATCGTTGGATTGGATGTAGAAAGGGTTCCGAGGTCTTGTTCTACGCGCATCAATCCGTGTGAACCCTGGTCTAATAAAAGGCATTCTTGACACATTAAGCATTTCTTATCTTATCCATTTTTAGGTTTTTTACATTATCCCCCCCCCTAGGAACATTCGTCCCCGAATGACACTACTGTTTACTAAAAATAAGTAATTCATCTATAGAATGCATGCATACATAGGTAATTCAATACTCCCCATTGGTGAATATCCGATTTACATATTAACATGATGGTGCACATCCTTGAAACCTACTAGTAGCTTCACAATAATAGACTAAGAAACTCTTTCCTAAACTAGTCTCATCAAAGCATAGTACATAAGTAAACATGTAAGTCATACAAATCAACAACAAACATGATGACTCAAACAAATTAACCTCATACTAGTGCATAAACACCATACACAATCAAATACATGAAAGACTAATTAAGGCTATGCACCCAAGACTTTACCTGTGGTGCCTTCACCAGCATTCCAAGACTTGAGTTCGAAGAATCGTTGCCTCCTTGGAGCCTGTTCACTTGGACCCATTAGGTTGAACTCTCTCCTTCCCCTGTTCTTGAATTCTCCTATTAGGGCAATCCTTTATAATGTGACCGGGTTTGCCACAAAAACAAGTTTAGAGTCCATCATACATTTTCTCCCATCCAGTATGCCGCACTTCCTACAACGTGGCCTCTCATGGGCGGTAAAGTCTTACGAACCTCAGGGAGTAATCCCTGATTGACATCGATCCCTACATAAGGTTGATGAATTCCTCAATTTAGCCTCCTTCATTTATCTAAGAAAGAATCGCCCTAGAAAAGCCATCTTGAAAAGATCCCAAGAAATAAGACTCTCTCCTAAGGCTCTGCTATCCTGCAACACCTTATACAAGAATTGAGCTACATCGTTTAGCTTGTAGGATGCAAACTCATACTTGTCCTTATCAATCAAACCCAATTGCTTGAGCTTGTAAAGTGCTAGCTTGGGCCATCTGTACAAAATTTAACCTTACTTCTCCATCTGTCAACCCTGCTGAGTTAATAGGAATCTCTATTCTTGCAGCTAGAGCCTGGGGAGAAACTTGAATTACCCCAGTAGCCACTCCTCCAATCTCCCCGTCTGCTTTTCTCTTTGTATTAATCTTTTAGAAACATTAAGAGTTGATGTTAGATATGCTCTTAACACCAAAAAATCCGACATTAGAGAAGGCACGATTAGATTAGAAGAAAGGAAATTTTCCTATGCATCATGCAGTCTCTAATCCAGGATAGCGGTGCACTTCACTACCATGACTTAGAAACTACTTAATGTGGTTGATGTGAACTTATTATCCTCAGAAATTAACCTAGCGCTCTGATACAAAATTTGTCACGATTAGAGTCTATACTCCATACAAGACTGGCGTCGTTGACCTCTCAGAGGTCGCAGACAAGTCTACTTATGTCATTCTTGCTTCGTCTATGTTAATTTTAGCGGAAAATTTGAAACTTTTTGTTTCTTAACATACATACCAAAACATTCTATTAGATTCATAATTTTTCACCATCAACCATCTAACATTGAGATCATCAAATGAAAGAAATAGTTTAATATCGAATTAAATGTATACTTGCCAAAATAGCACCAATACAATGTATGACCCATAGCGGAAAGAAACGCTAGTGAAACATAAACAACTAGCTCAATCCTATAACTAAGCTAGAATATAATGGGCAAGCATCCTTGAAAGCATGAGGGCCTACCAAGTCCGGATGAATACTCCACGTTTGGATAGTTTCAGCGTCCACCTGTGCCTGCACCTAAAATTGTAGAGTTGTATTGGATTAGTATACACTTGTACAAAGTATGTGTATATGAAAGAACACACCAAGGACATGTATGATTAAGAACAAATCTTTCCTAACAACATGATTATGGAAAGTCAAGTAAGTGGACTTGCCAAATTGGGATTAGGAAAGTTAGTGAGCTTTCCAAATTTGGATTAGGAGAGTGAGTGAACTTTCCTAATTTGGATCAGCAAAGTCATGCCATGAGAGTAAATGTATCACCATACTTATCATATTGCACACAACACATAACATCTTGCACATAGGACATAACATATTGCATATAACACATAACATTTTTCATATCATTCGTTCATATGCTAGGAGACCTTGAATCATGGACTCTACATAAAAAACATCCCAAAAATGAGGGCTCTACATATGGGAACTTAACTAGGGAGCCTTCTTTAGCAAACACGTAGTCTGCTTCACTCATTCATTTGTACTTCATTTCATTTCATTCATAGGCTAGTGTAAACACCATCTATACCTAGGATGTAGTTTAAGACTTTCATCGAGTTCGCTGTGCAATGATCAAGAGTGACGTAGTGTCATTACAAAAGTCTATCTCACCTCATGATTATCTTGATTATCCTAACCTAACACCTTTGGTATCATTCATTTCATTATGTGCATCATTTGAGGCTGGCCTCATTCATTCATTGGGAACTTTAACTTTAATCGACATAGATCATGTCAGCATCATAAAATCTAGTGTCATGAAACCCCAAACCGAAAAGAGGTGGAATCACCGGACAAAGTGACCCAAAACATGCTAGCGTACATGGGAATTGAACTCTGCCAGGTCACTATATTGGCAGTATAGGTTCGAAGACTAGGAGATATAAGGAGACCCTACCCGGCATGCCGGACAGTCTCATCTAATGAGAGTTATGTGAACCTTCACCCTTCCCTAAAGAAGGCATCATTACTCATACCTTGTCTATCGGTGCTCATTATAAAGTTCCATTACATTCAACTCATACGTCATGGAAGTTGGCTTCAAATATAAGGACATCATAGCTCAATAGATGATTTCTCATCTCATCATTAGTATTAAGTGTGTTAATCTTAATACTTTCATTAGAGTGTTCATTGAGACTGGTCTCTTCATTAACTTTACACTCTCATAGGTGAGTACGTTTTGCTAACATTTACTTAGGCTCATTTGAAATTGCTCTCATCTTTTACATTAGCCTTATATCATGTTGTTACCACATTCATTAACATTACCACATTTCCTCTTTATAATTACTCACCCTATTTTATGTGAATGTTCATTTCATCATATTCCAATGTACTTGGCCATTTAGTGTGTTTCACACTCTTACTTAACCCTTCTAGGATTTCATCATTTCATTGTTCATTTCATCATTTCTTTGTTTATTTCATCATTTCATTGTTCATTTCATCATATGCCAATGCAGTTGGCTATTTAGTGTGTTTCACACTCTTACTTAACCCTTTTAGGGTTACATCATTTCATCACATACATCTTAGGTTTACTTATTTTTAAACGTATACTAGACTTATGAGTCTATACATACAAGCCATTGGGCTTCATTCATAGTTTGTCTGAGTGAGTCATATTTACCCAAGATTATGTGGTACAAGACTTATTCATCTTTTAGATATGCCAAGATATTGATTTCGATCTTTAGAGACTGCATTGAGTGCTAAATGACTTGAATTTGTGTCCGTTGTAAGTTTGGTGCATTAACTTCTATAGGGTGATATGATGAATTTTGTGAGCTTCACTATGATTTATTGAAGTCCTTGTTGTTAATAAAGTGTTCTAAGTGTTATTCCAGGAAAAATGTTCCGAAGTGGGAGATATTGTAAGACCCCAAAAATGAGTTAGGGTGTGTAGAGCCTCACTTGTTACTATAATCTTTTTAACATTTTATTTAAGTGTTTTAAAGTATGCATGATTGATTTGAAGTGATTTGAAAGTCAAACGTCGAAGACACTCGAAAGTTAGCCTTTGAGACATGCATGTGTGTGTCTTGAGTGTGCCTAGCATGTTTGAAGGTGTTGCATGTAATTGTTTTGAGTGAAACTAATGTGGAATGTACCTAACATGTTAAGGTGTTTATTTACATTGGAAATTCTCAGGTACGACTCCCAAGGGAAACGCAAAAAGCCCTCAAGGAGGACCCAAAGGCTGTCAAGACACTGCCTTGGCAGTGTTAATCGACGAAGCCAAAGGACAGATCATCAGTCCACCAATGGCTCGTCAATGGTGAGGCGTAGATGGACACTTATCATGGTGAATGCTTAACACTTTTATCAAGCTTCACACCCAAACGACTGCCTACAGTATGGTCCGTCAATAGACCTACTGGCGTCATTTATGTCCGTCAATGGTGCCTGCAACTGCATCCACGCACGCTGTTTTAATTAAGGGGTGAATGAGAAATTTACTCCACGTTCTAACATGACCCTACATGTTTGAGATGGTTATTTTTGGGTGTATTTACGTGATCAAAAACGTAACAACCCCATTCCTTGTTCAATTCACACATATTAGACTTCCCTCGCAAACAAAACTCTCTCTAGAACCTCCATTGAAGGTGAATCTCAAGAATAGCTTAAAGCTTGGATTCCTATGGGTTCTTCATAATGTTTTAGAGGTTTTATTCTGCAATAAGGTATGGCGATTCTTCATCTCTAGTGATCCTTCCATCTAGAGAGATAATCTCATAGTTTTCAAAGAAGTTTCATGATAAAACTTCTTCTTCTTCAATCTCGCCATGGGTTCTTTCTCAAAACATTTTCAAAGTCTTAATAATGATAAATTGATGTTAACATGATGATTATAAAGTGTATTTTAATCCAATTTCATAATGAACCCATGTCCCCTTAAACTCTAGATTTAGCCTATGTATGGGCATTGTGATCGTGGCTATTTATTGATTGAATTATGATTCTAGCATGTTGAATTTCTTATATATAATTTTTATATTGTATATTTATGTTAAATTTTTTATGAGTGATCCATGTGGATCAAGGTTTGATGGTTTGAAACACTAACCTATGTTCATACATGCTCACTGTAATCTCAATTTCTTGGCAATTGTAGTAGGATTTCGTTTAAGTTATGGTATATTTAGCTACTGACTTATATGTTTATTTTTGATTAATTGTGAGTATGGATAATTGATTATCAAATCAAGGGAGATTGGTAAGTGATCTATGTTTCTCTACTTGCTAGTGAATTGATGATGTAGGGTAGATGTTAGTAGCATGATCTCTTAGTAGATTATGAATGACATTCTATATGATTAATTGTACTTTAGATACTTCCTATAGTGTGTTATGATGAGGGATTATGTTTTGTTGTCCCAATGTGGTTTGATACTTGAAGAAATTATCTCTACTTCTTATAGACTATATTCACTGTAATATGGACTCTATAGGGTATGAATGTATGATTTAGTCTATGTAGAGATACTAGTATATATTGTCCTATATTGTATATTGATGAATTAAGGAGGTTGATCATTGATGATCCATGCAAGGAAGAATTTGTAAGAGATCAACTTCCCTTCACATTCTATAATTTGATGATGTAGTAGACTTAATATGATCTTAATGTTGTTATGATTAATGTATGATTTCAATTATGTTAGTATACCTTTAGCTACTTCCCTAGATATAAATTGTTGATGAAATATGGGTATTGGTCATTGATGACTAAAGGTTGAGAAATTGGTGAGATTCCTACTTCTTCTACTTTTCTTATAGTATTGATAGTTGATGAAGCATTGTATAGCATTGTATGGTTGGTCCACTTATGGTGGTGGTTTTTACTTTATTGCCAATATAAATTTGTGATGTAAACATGGCCTTGAAGGCAATTATACTATGAATGTGTGTTGGTGATGGTCACCCTATGTGAAGTATATGCCTAGTTTCCTACTAGCTATGATCTAGGTTGTATGGCTAATGTTATGAGAATGTAAATCATTATGTTTATATATATGTGATGTCTATGATGAGGTATTATAATTCTATATGTGAAGTAAATTTGATGTAGGTGCGTAATGACTAGAGCTTACTGTAAAGATGTTGTAACTCTTGAATAAATGTGTCTTATGCTAGGATATCTATTCTATGATATTGTGTGATGTATCATTACTAGGATGACTTGATAGGTGTACTAGTATGGTCAAGGGTATTGGATCTTGTCTATGCATTGCACATGTGTACCTTGATAGAATAGTCCTAGGTTGGTCTTCTAAGCACATCCATAGGATTGTATGAGTATTTATAAATATGACTTATATTCTATGATGTTAAGTATATTGATACGATGAAGTATGAATATTCATAGTGTCTTGGTGTGTTTATATGAAAGGATTGCTCATATAGTTATACCTATAGACTTATGCATTGATTTATGAACATGTGTGACATTCATGTGTTATGTGAAAGGTTTGCTCATATATAAGTATACACCAAATATATATGATAATCTAGTCAATGAAGGGGACTTGAAAGGTGTGCTCAAGTGTACACTAAATGAGATAAGTGCTTACATATTCTACGTCCATATGAAGGGTTTCTCACATTATTTAGGTTGATGAACTCTCATGTATGACCTATAAGCTAAGTATATGAGCAGATCACTCTCCTAAGCTTAATTTTTATAAGATATAGTTATTAATGACTTTTTAATAAAAAGGGAACTTATCTTAGCACCGAGTGAACTTGATAATGAGAGGTGTTGGCTTCCCTTAGAGGAAGATTCACCATTTAAGTTCTCATAAGGTGTTGAATTCCGTTGGAGGAACATTCACCTATGGTTCCATATGAGGTGTTGATATTCGTTGAGGAAGATTCACCCATGGTTTCTCATGAGATGAGGCTTTTATGTTAATGAGAATGTAGAAGGTTATGTATATCTCTTAGTTCCATAAACTATGCTTGCCACATCCGATCTAGCAAGTGATTTCACTTAGTATGCTAGCATGTGTTAATGTTCTACCTTTGCTAGGTAAGAACGCCTTACCTTGGTGTATGGCTCTACAACACCAAATTCCATGTTTAACATCCATGTTCTTAGTGTTGTTTAAGTTTATAGTTTCTCTAAAGTAAAATGGACAATAGAAGTAAAGTAAGGACCCTAACTAGGATAACCTAAGGGTAGTTGCTTAGTGTAGGTGGGGGTACGGGACTTCACCTATACATTGCTCAAGTGTCTCTTGAGGAAAGTCCGAGGAAGGTGGTCTAGTGCATGTGAATGTGCATATGTTTCTTATGCATGACATTGTAGTATTGTTTATATGAAGAGGTCTTCTTTTATGTGTATAATGTTGGTATTATTGAGTATGTGAATGAAAGTTCTACTTGAGTTGCATATAGTTGACTATAGTAGTACGTTTGAAGTGTGAAGCACGTCTTTTGATGCTTATAGTCTTACGATAGGCTTACTAAGAATGTATAAGATTATGGGGCTTCACATGTACATTGCACTAGTAGACTTAGAATAGGAATGTGAGTAAGGTCATCGACTATGGTTCACTATAATGTCTTTGGGGTCTTAGACTTGAAAGTGTCTTGTGGTTTTGCTAGACTTCTATGATGGTATGTGTTGTCTTATGTAGATTATTTTTGTGACTTCTTTGTGGCCTTAAGGTGATGCATTGCACCAAGTATCACTAGAGGGTCATATCGGGGAATAAGAAAGTAAGAAGAAAAGTATTCACTGTAGAACGAGATAGTTCATTGTACAAAAGAAAATAGCTTACTGTAGTGTGGTTTTAAAATGCCTTATATGCAATGTGGATTTTATATGATTGATGACCATTAAATATTCTTATATGAAGTATGTAAATGATATAATTCTCATTGTATAAAGGTTTCATGAAAATTTTCTCAAAATGACATGAAGTGTGATTTCAAGAAAAATGTCCTTTTTTCAATGCATGTTTTTGCATGGTTGTCATACTTAGTGTATTTTGTACTAACTCCAATCTACTCTACTTTTTACACAAAGTATAGGTTATGGATGCTCAAAAGGATGTCTCTATCATTGAGGACCTTGATATTTGATTTTCAAGCTCAAGGAAAGGAATCCTTAAGTCTAAGGATGTCTGAATGTCTAGCTTAGTGTAAAGTCAATTTATTATTGTACTTATGTGTTATGTTTTAAGGGTCGTGTCCCTAATATACTCTAATTATGTTGAGTCTAGGGTGTGAAAAAGACATTAGAGTCTAAATATGTACTTATGATATTTTATGTAAATGAAAGTGAAGTTTCTAGCATATGATGTGCTATGAAAAGTTTTAAATTTTCCCCTAAATTTACCTATGAGAATGCGATGAATGATAACCATGGGCTTGTATGAGACCTCAGAGAGGTCAAGTAAGCCATGTTACTTCTAGGGCGTGCTCCCATGGTCGTGACATTCACCATATTGTTCATTGATCATATTCTTATGTACTCATAAAGTAGAAATATCATGCACAACATTTGAGGATTATGCTACAGTTGAGCATATTCACATTCTTCGGTTTGAGAATAATACTTTGTTATATCTTTGAGATCTGGTGTTAAAGGGTGATGTCAGTTGGCATACCTTAGATTTAGATGGGATTTTGATTTTTGCTGGCCGTATTTGTATCATGAGAGTTAGAGACTTGATTGAACTGATCGCTTATGAGGCCCATTGTTTCAATATTCTATCTCTAGAACTTGGAAGATGTATCATGATATAAGGTAGAACTATGGGTGGAGAGACATAAGGAGTGATATTTCAGGCTATGTGTCCTATTGCATGTGTTTTCAGTACGTGAAGGCCAAGCATTTGAGACCTAGTGGTGAGTTTCAGAGGTTACCCATTCCAGAGTGCAAGTCGTATTGCATCACCACGGGACTTTTTGCGGGTTTAGCTCAGCCTTCTAGAAGGTGCTGATAGGATTTGGTTCATCATTGATTTATTCTCCAACTTAGAACATATTTTCACTTTTTAGTCATCATTCTACACGGAGAAGTTGCTTGTATCGATGTGAAGGGAGGCTTTTCTTCATATCATGTTTCTTTCTATAATATCATATTGGGGTTCTTAACTCACTTCTAAATCTAGGAAGACCTTTTGGGAAGTGTTGGGCACTCATGTTGACCTTAGCACAACTTTCCACCCATTGACCAAAGGGCCATCTGAACATACTATTTAAGTTCTTGATGATCTACTACATGCTTTTGTTTTGGAGGTTGGAGGTCATTAGGATCGGTTCTTTCCTTTGGCAGAGTTCGAATACAAAACAACAACTATGAATCTAGTATTCATATGGCCCCCGTATGAGGCCTTGTAACACAAGCATAGTTACTCTCCAATTGGGTGGTTGAAGCTTACAGAACCTAGGCTATGTGGTACTAACTTTATTTAGAAGGTCTTGGACCAAGTGCCGGTGATTCAGAATAGGATTAGGGACAACTAAGAGTAGACACCAGAGTGATTTTGATCCTAGGCATCGAACTTTGAGGTGTTCATTTTGTGATTAGGAAATCTCTGTGTGTCACCCATGATGGGAGTGATGAGATTTAAGAGGTGGAGAAAGCTTATACCCAAGTATGTTGGCCATTTTGAGATCCTCTGGAATGTTGATGAGGCTACATATGATTTGGTTCTACCTCCAATATTATTAGATACTCTCCTTGTTTTCCATGTTTTGATTTTGTACCGATATGTTCCTGATGAGTCTCATGTGCTCTAGTATGATGCAATAGAGTTGGATTAGAGTTTTAACTTTACGGAGGAGACATTTTCTATTCTAGCCAAAATGTAAGGTAAATTCATTCGAAACCCATTCCTATGGTTAAGGTCCGTTGGAGGTATCATCCTGTTAAGAGGACTACTTGGGAGACCGAGTAGGAGATGCGAGACAAATTTTGCGGATTTGAGCCTTTAGGTACTTGACTCTTACTTTTGCGGATGAAAGCCATTTTTTAGAAGTGTATGTCGTAACGAACCTTCATGATTCGCCACTAATTATTCCCTTTTAGTGAAAAAATTTACTTTTCGTGCTTTAATATATGAGATACATACTTTTAATGACGAAACATAAAAATTTGTAGCAAAGTTTTATCCACTAAAGTTTCCCACCAAAAAGTTAATTAGCGTCATTTTGTTAAGCAGTGTTAGTCACGAATTTAAAGTTATCGCTGAGACATTATTTTGTCACTAATAGTGTATGTGATTCATGACAAACTACAACATCAAAACGTCACTAATTATTCGCTTTTAGTGACATTTTTTTTCATGCTTAAATATATGAGACACATACTTTTAGTAACTAAACATAAAAATCCGCAGCAAAGTTCTTTCAAAGTTTCCCACCAAAAAATTAATTGGTATCATTTGTTAAGTAGTGTTAGTAAGGAGTTTATAGTTATCGGTGACACATTATTTCGTCACTAATAATGTATCTAATTAATGAGAAAATATTTTTTGTCTTATAATTTATTAAATTTTGGACACAAAAAATTCATCTAAAAAAATATGTTGTTAAAATATCGACAAATTAGAGCTCGTAGTTAAATATTTTAAATTTTAGCTATGAAAAGATTTAGATTTAATAATGACATTTATTTCATCACTAAATAGTGGCAAACATTTGTATTCTCTCTAATCAATATGTGATTTAGTGACAACAAAAAAAATTATAACAAAATATGTAAGGTGTTAAATACGGATGACTTAAATTTTGTAGTGAATAATTCAACTGTTTGCTACGAAAAAAATTCATAGCTAAATATAATTTTTTTGCTACAATTGTTCATAAGTATAAGTGACAAATTACAAAAAGAATAATACCAGTACTTCATAAGAAATAGACAAATTTCATTCGTTAATTGGCAAGTGAAAATATTAAAATGAACGAATTTGGTCAATTTTGTATAAATGAAGAAGTTCAATACATCTATTTTCTTAAATTACGCAATTATAAAATGCATTATTTGAAAATCATGAGTGGGGCACGGTTCTACCATAAGATCATTTACATTTGTTGGTTAAACCATTTGTTTTTTATTTGATACACTTTCATTGATAAGCTAACTTTTCAAGTCTTTGTGCTATTTTTTGTGCGTGTCTGTTTATTTGTGATTGGTAAAATACATAGAAAAAGTCGCATATTTGTTTTTGTGTAACAATATATACATATTTAATAGTAATTTCAGATACGTACATAAAGTGACTATACAAAACATCGACTTACAAACAAAGACTTTGCAAAGATGCGATATATTTTTAATGAATTTTATTAACTTTTCCATTATTGTTAAAATGAAAATAAACTAAAAAATAAAAGCACAAATAAAAGAAATGAACTAACTAGTATTTCAAATATACTATCATGAAGTACTATAGTTATGGGTATCGATGTTCAACTTAAACCAATTTTTCATTTTTTTTATATAAAATCAAAAGTTTGATTTTAAGTAAATTTATAATTGTACTGAATAATTTTAAAAATTTATAAACATAAATAAAATGACAAAATCGTACTGAATATATTTAAAGATATTTAAAAAATACACAGTTTAATTAAAACATAACCTAATTTGAATGAATTGTGGGTGGTAAATATCATATATTTGTGTATGAGTATAAATAATCATAGAATATATTGTTTTCACAAAGGAAAATGCACAAGTACCCCCTCAACCTATGCCCGAAATTTCAAAAGTGTGTCTCTGAAATTTTGGGCATAGGTTGAGGGGGTACTTATGCATTTTCCCTTTCCGCAAAAGTTAAATTTGAAACAAGTGAATGAAATACAAAATAAAACAAAAATGAAAGATAAAAGAGAGTTGATCCGATGGTAAGCACTATTCAGTTCCAACCTTAAGTTGTGAGTTCGATTCTCCAACAAAGCATAATGTGCGAGTTGCTGGCCATGGGTTGAAAAAAAATTGAGATAGGATATATGTATATCATAGGAAAATAAACCATTTATACAATGATGAATTTTATCCCTAATACATTTAAGAAAAAAATAATTTTTTTTGTATATAAAATATAATCATTAGTGACGACATTAGATTTTGTTCAACAACGAAATACAAGTAACTTTAGAGACAATCGACTTCGTCACTGATTGAAGTAAAATAATTAGCGACGACATAATTTTGTCGGCAGTAATCACCTTTTTAGTATAAAGCATATTATTAACTACAAAAAATATACTTTTTACAACAATTAAATTTGTCACAAATGTTTAAACTTTTGGGGACGATTTTTTTTTTGTAGTTAGTAAATACTTTTAGTGATAGAACACTTAATCGTCTTTATATACTTTTAGACGCACATTTAGTGATGACTGAGTGACAAATTATTTTTCGTCTCACAATATTTTTGGTGACTAAATATGATTTACAAATGATAATCAAATTTGTTGTAGTGATTTATACCTTCCTTCATCATTTATAGTGTTCCTATAGGATACTCAAGTCATTTATGATTTGCTTGGACTGATTGTTCAGTTACCTGGTCGTTCATTTGGTTTTATGAAAAAATATATTTTGTGGAGCTTTCAAACATTGAATGGTTGATTTCGATAAAAATTTAAGGAATAAGACATCAAAATGCACTTCTCACAGTTCCATTAACTACGGAAATGTAATTTAGGCTAGTGGCATGATCTTCATGGATACCATAGATTTCGGTGCAAGTTTGTGCAATATGGCATTTTAGCTTTTAAGCTTTGGCTTAAGTTTACCTTTGGTCAAAATTGTTGATAAACATGCATGGATGAGAACTTTGTCAGTGAAATTAGTTTTAGAATGTCGAGTTTTGTCTAGAATTACCCTTCATGAAGATCTCGAGGCTAAAGGCTAATTTTGTGTCCCCTTATAGATTTAGGATAAAAATGGAGATTGGGTGTGGGATATTTTTTTTGTCGAGAGTAACTCGTATGAAGTTTTGATTCCTCCATTAACTGTGGACTAAAGAATTTGATATGATAGCCTCGTTTCTGTGCACAGGGTTTTGAATCAATTCTAGACACCACGTCACAACTTTTGAAGTTGGCCAAAATTAATTGATATTAATCAGATGGTGCATGCCAAGTTTGGCCTTTGCATTCGCTTAACAAGGGCTTTGTTTGTCAAGACTACTGCTCTTGGTCACCAAGTTTGCAAGATCGTAGCCGTGTTCGTGAACCTTAACATTCGTGAGGCCCTACCATATTTGTATTCCCTCAATTACTTACCATTTTGATTCATGGGGGACTTTCAAACTTTCCGAATGGTTATTTTTCATAGCTCAATGTTCACGGGCCCCTCTTAATGCGTTTGCAGGAAGTATTTTTGTATGGTCTTTCATTAAAAACTAGACCCTTAATAACTCTATTTTTCAAACTTCAAATAGAAATTTTTCCTTCATTTTAGCTCCATTTTAGGGATTCAAAGTACTTTATATTTTTGGATCTAAAGGCTACATGGGTGATAAGTCAAGGAGTATCAGAAACTCTTTGCTGAGGTAACATTGTTATTTTTGGGAATGTCATAGATAAATTGTGTTCTTTAATTGTGTAATCATTGCATCCGAGCCCCTAAGTTGTGTTCCAATTTTGAACACACATTTGGGGGATTTTTCAGGTGTTCCAATTTGGAACAAACATTTTGGGGATTTTTCAGGATTTTTTGACAGACTCATTCTCAGAATTCCTGGAATCATTCTCACAGTTCCCATTTTGACTCCAAAATTGGACAATCTAAGTTTTAAGTGAATTTGGGGTCTAAAAGACCAAAATAACTTTGTGATTCTAGTTTTAATTGTGTCGTATTATTCAGAGGTCGCACGGAAAGGAAAAGCTCTAGGAACATGATTTGGAGCATGTGTGGTCAACTTAAAGGTGGACTACAACTTCTCTTCCCTTTGATTGAGCCAAAGTACATCAATTCATGTTCAATTTATTTATTGCGTGTGGTTACCGAGGTAATCATATGACCCACTTAGAAAACATGTTTTAGGCTTATTTTTTAGTTTCTAAGCATAATAGTTGTGATATGTGATCACCTTTATCTTCTGGTTAGCCTTTTGTGTTGTTATTGTTGATCATATGAGCATGTTTGTCCTTTGTCTAGGTTTAGACTAGTTCTTGCCATATAATTGTGATATTTGGAGCTTTTTTGGCCTTATTTCTACTACAACATTGTTTTAGATGACTTAGCTCCTTGTAGATTGGTGTAGCATACTTGAGTTTTATGTAGTGATCCTTAGATTAGGCATTTACTCAACTTTGATGAACTTTTATCCAATAACCCTCTTTATGCGACCCCATATGTTACATTTGAGATTTTGGGCTTTGTTTGGCGACTTGGGATTGGAGTTGGTTTGAGCTTGTAGTGTTGTTCTGATAACTTAAGAGTGCACATCCTTCCATGGTGGTTCTATTATGAGAACTGAAATGAGATACTTCACCAGATTCAAGGTCTTATCATGTCGATCTATATCCTCTACAGAGTCGATACACTTTGTCTACATATTATTGCCCCTTTGGGGACTATCCACAGTTCGTGGTCCGTGCTCTGTACTCGTTAGGGTTGGGCACCTCTTATTGGTCACTCTGATGTTCTTCACAATTAGAGGTGCGATCTATCCCTCCCTTGTCTATGGACTCGTTGTATTCTATCTTAAGTAGATTTAGCTATTATTTGTACTTGTCAGGCTTATGTGTGTCCATTCTAGGATTTACCAACACTTACATGCGCGTGTACCTTCTGGGCTTATGGGGTCCGAATAGGTTTGTTTAGATGTAAATAGTTCATTTCTATCTTAATACACGCATGAGTTTTTCTTTAAATTCCACTTTGACCTTGCTTGTGTCAATATTCTGCGCGACCAATGACCAACACCTTATATTTGTTTTATCATTTCATATTGCTTTTTTTTCCTACTCAGTCAGCCTATGATGTCTACTAAGTGCATATTGTTTCATTCCGTATCTGTTTTGTGATGCTAGTTTGAGCACCAACTATCAACATTTGTCCTTCGAGCCATTTGCATATTTTGATCAGAGGCGAGGGTTGTCACCTTTGACGTACCTGTCTCTTTCAGTATTTTGATAGCTAGATTTTTTCATTTTGAGACAAGATACATATTGTAGGTCCACTTTTGGCACTTGTACTTTTTTTATTTAGACAACTCTATACTTTGAACTTCGAAGTTTGGGGATGTATCTATGTATTTTGATCATTTTAGCTTGCTTCCGCTATTTTGTTCCATATAAGTTATTAGATTAACATTTCCGCTTTGTTTCTACCCATACATCCATTACTTGTTGCTGTAGGTTATGAGTTGGCTTACCTATTAGAGTGTTATAGTAAGTGCAATACTGCATCGAGAAATTGCTTTGTGAAACAAATTTTGTAAACTAATCAAACATGACTCCAGGAAAGTACAAAGAGGGGTAAAACAATATTCTTTAATAAAACCTCCAAAAAACACCTTCAGGTTCATAACAATAAAGGAGAGCAAGGCGAGATAATATCTCAATTCTCAAATGGTCACTTAAGTATGAACTTTTTTCATTGAAAGTCACTCAGTTTTGATTCTTTACTCTAAAATCACTCAACTATGGACGTTTTCCACACTCTAAAATCACTCAACTATGGACGTTTTCCACAAAAAGTCACTCAACATTGATTCTTAACTCAATAGTCACTCAACTTTGAGTTCTTTTTGTAGAAAGTCACTCTACTATAGGTATTTTACTTACAAAATCACTCAACCTATTTATTTAAAATTAAATAAAATTTGTTGACATGATAGTTTTATTCAAAACAATTTTTTTAAAACAAAAAAGGTATTTATATAAATCATTTAGTTACCCATCCTACTTAATCCG
Source organism: Solanum lycopersicum (assembly GCF_036512215.1). Taxonomy (NCBI): domain Eukaryota; kingdom Viridiplantae; phylum Streptophyta; class Magnoliopsida; order Solanales; family Solanaceae; genus Solanum; species Solanum lycopersicum. The sequence continues at coordinate 18,066,647 of NC_090808.1, read as the reverse complement.
CCACGCTAATAATCATATCTTACTAAAAGTGGGAAGCTCCATAAATAAAAAGTTGAATTATCATTTTATCCCTAGATTAAATTAAATGACTAATTAATTAAAATAATATTATTTAAACTATATTTTTGAGTTGTAAGTTATTTATTAGAAAGGAAATGTGTAGAATTATTAGAATTTTAAATAAGTACATGAATTAATGTTTTCCCTTTTAATGTTAAATTAAAGAATATGAAAAGTTGTCTAAATCAATATATAGGGATAATGCACAAGTACCCCCTCAACCTATGTCCGAAATACCAGAGACACACTTATACTATACTAAGGTCCTATTACCCCCCTGAACTTATTTTATAAGTAATTTTACCTTTTTTAGCCTACGTGACACTAGTTTGAAAAAAAATCACCATCGTTGGGCCCACAAGATAGTGCCACGTAGTTCAAAAAGGGGTAAAAAATTATTAATAAAATAAGTTCAGGGGGTTAATAGGACCATAGTATAGTATAAGTGTGTCTCTGAGATTTCGGGCATAGGTTGAGGGGGTACTTGGGCATTATCCCCAATATATACCATCAAATACAAATTGGTCATCCTGAATTCTTCCACTAGCATTTCTACGTAATCCTATAGTATAGTTCCTTCTTTTCCATCTTTTTTTGTTTGGAAGACTTTTAATCATATATAGATTTCATCAAATTACAAAGGATTGTTTCAATTCTAATTCTTTATTCATGATTATTTCTCTTTCTTAAATTTCTTGTTACTGTTTTGCGTAGAAATGTAAAATCCCTATGATATTTTCTTGCAATGTATGCATTGCTATTTGGCTTGGAGTAATTTTGGTTTTCTCAACCAATCACAATGAATTATTATGTTCACAACTACAATGTTTAGAAATACAAATGGACACATGAAAGGGTTTTGTTATTTATTTTTTATTTTTATTTTCTTTTTGCTTTTGCTTAAATTTATCAATATTTGAGGTGTCTATGTTCAAATAGATAAAAACAAGAAAATTGAGGATGGAGTTCTAGGTGCAAACAACTATATAATCTCTTTCAATGCTATGAAATTAGTTGGTGAATTAAAATAAACCTTTTTTACTTAATGCATACTAATTGATCATTTATTTTTGAAAATTGTCTAATACTTAGAACTATTTTATTTTATTCATCTAGATGATTGTTATGCTTTTTAAATTAATACGATATTCTTTGCAGTTAATTTTTGAAACTGGTATTACTTTTTTTATTTTTAATAAATCAACTAAATTAATTTATGATCTAAGAGTAACAATAAAGGGTATAACAAGTTTGACATGTTCGTTGTATTTAGAAACACTAAAAGAATTTGGAGGAAGATGAATGGAGTTACAAATATCAATTATTATTTCTACATTGTCCTACAATAACCAAGTTTGAATACCTTATATTTAAAAGAACCAAATTCATTTGATTCAATATTTTCGTGCCTTTTTAAATAAATTATACATGCAAGGTTTGGTTCAAAAATATTAGGTTGTACTATTTATTCTCCATTTATTCTCTGTAATAAAAAATACTCTGATTTATTAATATATATACCCCATTATTGTGGAAGTTTACTCACGGGGTGTTACCACGAAATATTGGTTTCTGTCTTTCTCTCTCTAGATCTCTCATCTCTATCTCTTTAAAGTTCTTGAGTTCTTCATTCAGCAAGTGTGTGTCCGTGGATTCGATCCTAACAACTGGTATCAGAGCTAAGAAGATTCAACACGATCACTAAAGATGAATAGTTCAAAGCTTGGAAGCGAGAAGTTTAATGGATCCCATTTCAATTTCTGGAAGATGCAGATCAAAGATTATCTGTACCAGAAAGATCTTCACAAATCATTGACCGAGGTGAAGCTGGAATCCATGACGGAGAGAAGTGGAAGCTCAAGGATCGCCAGGCTCTAGGGTTGATCCGGTTGACTTTGTCAAGAAACATGGTGTTCAACATCGTGAAGGAGAAGACTACGTCCGGTCTGTTGAAGGCACTGTCAAATATGTGTGAAAACCATCGGCGATGAACAAGGTATATTTGATGCGTAGATTGTTCAAATTATAAATGTCTGAGAATGATATGTTTCTGATCATATAAATGAGTTCAATATGATTGTGAGTCAACTCAATTTTGTGGATATTAATTTTGAAGCTGAAATTAAAGCATTGATTTTGATGTCATCTCTGCCCGAGTCTTGGGATGTTGTTGATGCTGCGATTAGCAGTTCTCATGGATCTGAGAAATTGAAGTTTGATGAAATCTGTGATGTTGTTCTTAGCGAAAGTATTAGCAAACGAGAAGTGGGAGATTCATCAGGTAGTGCACTTAGCGTTGATCAAAGGGGGAGAAGTAAGACAAAAGGACAAAATCAACATGGTCGATCAAAATCAAAGAATCGAGAAAAATCCCCGAACAGATCAAACGTGACTTGTTGGAACTGTGGAGAAAAAGGTCACTTTCGGACGAGCTGTACAAATCCAAAGAAGAAACAGAATCAGAAATTTAGAGATGACAATGATTCTGTAAATTTAGCAGAGGACATTGGGGATGCTCTAATCCTTTGGGTAAACAGCCCAGTTGAATCATGAATTTTGGATTCTGGTGTATCATTCCATTTGTCTCCAAGCAAGGAATTGTTCCAAAATTTAAAATCTCAAAATTTTGGAAAGGTGTATCTTGCTGACAATAAAGCCTTAGAGATTGAAAAAAGGGCGATGTTTGAATAAAGACTACCTCGGGAACCAGTGAACATTAGAGGATGTCAGATATATTCCTGGGCTCAAGAAAAATCTGATCTCTGTTGGTCAGTTGGATAGCACGGGATATGCAGAAGAGTTTGGGAAAGGTTCGTTGAAGATTGTGAAAGGTGCTATGGTAGTAGTTCGTGGCACCAAATATAGAACCTTGTACACCACTGCAGGGTGTATTAACATGACCGTTGTTGCTGAAGGTACTTCCGGTTCATGCGCGTGGCGGAACAAACTTGGACACATGAGTGCTAAAGGAATGAAGATATTGGTTGTAAAAGGAGCACTAGAGGGTCTGAAGTCTGTTGATATGGGTCTTTACGAGAGCTGTGTTATGGGCAAACAAAAAAGAGTAAGCTTCACAAAGACTCCTAGAGAGCCAAAGAAAGTGCAGTTGGAAATGGTCCATACAGATCTTTGCGGACCATCTCCAGTATCATCACTTGGAGGATCCAGATTCTATGTTACCTTCATTGATAATTTTAGCAGGAAGGTATGAGTTTACTTCTTGAAGCATAAGTCAGATGTGTTTGCAACTTTCAAGAAGTGGAAAGCTGAAGTTGAGAATCATACCGGTTTGTAAGTCAAATGCCTAAGGTCTGACAATGGAGGAGAGTATGACAAATCAGAGTTCAAGGCATTTTGTTCAGCTGAGGGATTTAGATTGATGAGAACAGTTCTTGGTAAGGCAAGGCAGAATGGAGTTGCTGAGAGGATGAACAGAACATTGAATGAGTGTGCAAGGAGTGTGAGGATACACTGTGGGCTGCCCAAAACATTTTGGGCAGATGTTGTGAGCACAACTGCATACTTGATCAATAGTGGACCATCAGTTCCTTTAGGGTTCAAGATTCCAGAGGAGGTGTGGACAGGAAAAGAACTCAAGTACTCACACTTGAGGACTTTTGGTTGCACTGCTTATGTTCATGTTGATCCAGAAAAGAGAGACAAGCTTGATGATAAGGTTGTGAAGTGTTACTTCATAGGCTATGGTTCTGATTTGTTTGGTTACAAGTTTTGGGATGACAAGAACAGAAAGATGCTGAGACATTGCGACGTTACATTTGATGAGTCTGTCTTGTACAAGGACAGAGAGTAGAAGGTTCTAGAGATTACAAAGAAAGTGGGAGTTGAGATTCAGTTAGAGAAGAGTACCCCCCCCCCCAAGAGATGTTGAAGCAGATACTCAACCAACTCCTACTAAAGAATCTGAAGTGGAGCAAGTTACACCTGAGCAAGTGTTAAGGAGATCATCCAGAACCATCAGGGCACCAGATAGGTATTCACCTTCATTACACTATCTATTGTTGACTGATGAGGGGGAAAAAGAGTCTTTTGATGAGGTTCTACAGGTGGAGGATTCGATCAAGTGGGAGCAAGCCATGGATGATGAGATGAGGTCACTTAAGAATAACGACACATGGGTGTTGACTGAGTTATCTGCAGGGAAGAGAGTTTTGCTGAACAAGTGGGTGTTCACAATTAAGACTGAACCAGATGGAAAAAGAAAGTTCAAGGCTCGTTTAGTAATTGAAGGAAATTCACAAAGGAAAGGTATTGATTATGCTGAAATATTTTCTCATGTTGTGAAGTTAACCTCTATTCGAATTTTGTTAAGTATTGTTGCATTAGAAAATTTGCATCTAGAGCAAATGAATGTAAAAATAGCGTTTTTACATGGAGATCTGGACAAAGAGATCTATATGCAACAACCGAAAGGATTTGTGGTTCTAGGCAAGGAACACATGGTGTGCAAGCTCACCAAGAGCTTGTATGGACTAAAGCAAGCACCAAGGCAGTGTTACAAGAAGTTTGACTCCTTCATGACCAAGAGTGGATTCTGCAAAGCTAAAAAAGATCCTTATTGTTACTTCAAGAAATACACTGATTCATATGTCTTTCTACTCTTGTATGTGGATGATATGTTTATTGAAAGATCTAGTATGAGGGAAATTAAAAATATGAAGACAAGGTTATCTGCATCGTTTGAGATGAAAGATTTCGGTCCAGCGAAGCAGATTTTTGGGATGAAGATTTCTTGAGATAGATCTGTTGGCACTTTAAATCTATCTCAGGAGTGTACATTGAAAAGGTGCTGAGCAGATTCAGGGTTAATGATGCTAAACCCAGGACTACTCCATTAACAAATCACTTTAAATTGTCAAAGGAGCAGTCACCCAAGACTGCCGAGGAGCGTGATCATATGACACTTGTTCCATATGCTTCAGCAGTTGGGAGTTTGATGTATGTTATGGTCTGCACTAGACCTGATATAACACATGCAGTGGGAGTCAGTTAGTAGGTACATGGCAAACCCAGGGAAAGAGCATTGGAAAGGTGTGAAGTGGCTTCTGAGATATCTGAGAGGTACATCTAGTACTTCACTTTGTTTTGGCAAAGGCAAGGTGACTCTACAGGGTTTTGTGGATGCTGATCTTGGTGGGGATGTTGACTTGAGCAAGAGTACATCCGGATACATTTACACCATAAGTGAAATAGCAGTGAGCTGGATGTCCAGCCTTCAAAAGTGTGTTTCTCTTTCATGAACTGAAGCAGAGTATGTGGCTATAGCTAAAGTTGGGAAAGAGTTGATACGGCTGGCAGATTATCTGGAGGAATTGGGCAAAAATCAGAGCAAGAAGATTCCTTACTCAGATAGCCAGAGTGTCATACAGTTTGTGAAAAATCCAGTCTATCGTTCAAAGACAAAGCACATTAGAAGGCGATACCATTTCACTCGCAGGGCAGTAGAGGATGGAGATATGTGCTTGGAGAAGATAAAGGGTGCAAAGAACCCGGCAGACATGTTGACGAAATGTGTTGATGTCAGGAAATTGGGGTTATGCAAAACCTCGGTTGGCCTTCTATTGTTGTTGCTACAGATGTTGCAGTGCGGTAAAGATGTTGATAATAAAGAGATTTTTTTCTGAGAATGTATTTTTTGGATGACTGAATCAGTCTCCAAGTGGGAGAATTGTTAGGTTGTGGAGCCTCATAATATTTGATGTACTAGTCATATATTACTGTACTATTTATTCTCTGTAACCAAAAATACTCTGATTTATTAATATATATACCCTACCACCGTGGAAGTTTACTCATGGGATGTTACCACGAAATATTGGTTTCTCTCTTTCTCTCTCTAGGTCTCTCATTTTTTTTCTTGAAAGTTCTTGTATTCTTCATTCATCAAATGTGTGTGCGTGAATTCGATCCTAATAAAACATCTACAGTTGTGAAAAAAATTAATAGTTAAATGATTTTTGAGTTAAAAAAAAATTGTCCAAAAAGATCTCTCGGATAAATGGATATTGGATCGATGATCTAGTCCTACCTCACCTTACCTAACACCAATTTTTCAGCTTAGAATTTATTATCTCATTTACGCTAATGGATGCAATCCAACAAGGATCACAAACTGTGAGAGAAATCAAAATTGTGTCATATCATCCAAAAGTTAATGTGTTTTTTCCATATTAGGTGTCAACAAATTTTATAATTTGGAAGGTTAAAATTACGTATTATTTTATCAAACAATAATCATTTAGATTTTATAAGCATTTTTTTTTTTTTTATCAAACACTAGTTATTGTTCAAAAATGCTTTCTAAATTAATTAGGTAAATAAAAAATTTTCCCACCCAACTATAGTATTCTCACTTACCCTCTTATGTGACTTGAAACCTCAACCATTTGATCAACAACTAGAGAAATCTTCACTTTTTAGACACATAAAAATTATTTCTCACAAGTTCTTTTTTTTTGGAAAAGTGTTTTTTAAAAAAGACATAATATATACACAGGCACCACTCAAACTTGGACTAAGCTACCAATTAAGTAATCCATATTTGAAAGTACACATCTAGATATCTCAACTTGGTCTCAAATGACAAGTAAATACACAAAATCATCTTCACTATTGATGAGTGGTAGATTTGCACTCATTTGAGGCCTCTTTCACTCAGTAACTAGTATCCTCAATGCCTAATTTTATCCTGATCCGATGATTCTCGATGATTTGTAGCTATGAAGTCGAATACACAAGGATGAATGACTGAAAGAATTGCCAAAAGGGTGACAATAAATGCAAAACTACACTGTAATGATCGCCAAACACAAAGGAGAATCACCTAATACACTTATTTTCGGCTAAATTCAATGTACACAAGGCATTTCTACAAAGAATTATTGGCAGACTTCAGAAGAAGAGACGATGTGCCAAGTGCAATGGTGAACACCACCAAAATTGACAGTGACAGATGATAAAATTGAACTCTATCAGGTATTGATCGACGATTTGCCAAACTAGAAAGGCTTTTAGCAACAATAATTTTTATTGCAATAGAACAAATATTTTCCATACATCTTTAGCAACAATTTTTTTTGTAGCTGTTATACACACATTCCACATTTCTTCTAAAAAATTTACACAAATATTTAAACTAAAAATTATTTTGAATTTGTAAAGGTCAATACATAAGATTGATGGACTAGATATTTTACCAGTACAATCTCTACAAATTTCACTTCGCTCTCAAAGAACAAGAGTGAAGTAACCACATGTTTACGTAAATATAAGGAAAAAAAATGACGTTTCTAGGTATTCAACTGTATATATCTAAACTGAGATATCAACACATTTATGGAATTCCATAAATGGTAAAGGAAATAGATAACTAATACTAAAGTGGTTTATCAAGTGGCCATATCAATTTTTAACAGAATTCAATTGGACTCATTAGACTTCAATTTTAAAACATAAACTAGTTACACAAGGTTAAAAAGGAACCAAAATATCAACTTCTAGAATGCAACTAACTGTGAAGCTACTAGATTTCCAAGACACCTATTTGATCTAATTTAACTTCTCTTGAAATTTCCTATAGACATACATTGATCAATGTCCATAATTATGCAAATATGATGATTTATAGCAATGATGATAGACTACTAAGCTATTATAGCAGACACTAGAATATTTTCAATATATACAATTGCATAAAAAGATCTCTTAAAGACATGATTTTCCTGTTGAAGCATTTATTTCATTAGTTCTCTTAAAGTAGAGTTTTTGATCATCACATCAATACAAGAATCAACCATCATCAAAATCAGTAACTAGAAATATTGATTATTAGCTTTAAGTGTTTTCTAGACATAAATCGGATGCAAGAGTGGCACTTAGCATATTATGTAATCTTTATAATCATAAAGCACAAAATAGGAGGGACCAACAAAGATTTAATTGCAAAAAAGAACAAGAAATAAATCTAAGTAATTATTATATTTTAGTATGTACATAAAGAACAATTCATTAATCTCAATAGAGAAAAATGGAAGTAATATGTTGAAAAGCACAATCCCATTCCAAGATCTAACTATCATATCAAAAATTGCATACAGTTCCTAACTAGTAGAGCAACAACTAATTTTATCAGTCAATTCTCACTGTATTAACTATACTTTTCAGTTACACTACTCCAATCAATTATTTCTGAACTTTCACGATTTTATCCTTTCAGCTGAGCATCTTCGTATCATTAACAACGCATGTGTAACTAACTATAAAGATTGTCACCAAAGAACCCCAAAAACGTTTTAAGGGAACTACAACCATGCAAGTCTAAAATGTACACGTAGATTTACAATGTAAATACGATTTGACATTTGGCAAGAAGCACTTAAACAAATATCTTCCACAGCAACCTAAGGTTTGAATAGCATAATTTTGACTGACCTATAGATAGTTGAATTTCACAGTATGCATATCTTGTAGTAGGGGATTAACTTTATTACCAAGCCGTTACAGGCTTCACCAAGCTCAGACAGCAAACCAACCAATTTAGGCGCAGAACTATTGACAACATCCACAAAAATATTGACTTAAATATGTATTAGGTACGAAGAAGAAAAAATTATATGAAGATGAATTTAACGTTAACTAAAACCATTAAGCCAATGCTTCAAACAATGATAACACAAAAAAAACCATAAAAAGAAGCAGATTGAGGTACAATAAATCGATCCATAACAAAAGGAAACACTAAATGTGTCGTATTAATGTGATGCCTTTCGAAAATTCAAAGGGGAAGCTAATAGCTCCCTCAGAAAGAGATGCTCAGAATTTAAGCATAGCAACATTTACATAATATTGTCCAAGGCTCACTATGGTGATACTTATACAATTAAGATAATAGAATACAATGATCAACATTGTCCATGGACGGGAGAGGAGTGAGGAGCAAGAACACAAATGCAAATGGGTTAGGAGACTGCCAGAGAAGACTTTTTATCTAGTAACCTTTTTGAATTTCACTCTTATATCCTATACAACCCATATTCACAATACAAAAAATTGTCAAGTTAATCATAAAACAAATCACTAAATAACTCCAAAACCACAATGCACTTCTTAAAGATACCTTTCAAAAGATTACTGACCTTCTTGTTTATCGAAATAATGAATTGTTTTCAAAAGAGATTTGATGACTATTAGTATACATTATTAGTAGCATGCAACTATTGCCTCGGGTTATTTTCATGACACAAGAATCCTATGAGAGCACTTGAATGTAAAACTTACTCGATACACGTAATTCGTAATGACAAGGTTCGAAGGAACTTAAGTTCCACCAGTTTTCGTTCAAAATTGGCTTTTAAATTATACTTATTAAAGTCTAAAGCATGCTAGTTATGAAAATCCAAGGAGTTCTTTGTTAGATATATTTTTGAAAAGAAATGAGATTGCGTACAATTTATGTAAGAGAACATTCAAATGATAAGAATCATAAAAATGAGTCTTTTAAAATATAACATCTAAAATTTATTAGAATTGACTAACTACTTCAACACACAGATAGATTTCTATACAATTGACTTTAGATATTATCTCTAACCTTAGCTTTTATCTGAGAATTTAGGATATAAGTTAGAACAATTCTTTATATGAAGTTTAAGACACCTTTTAGAAATCAGATAATCCAATTGAGCAAATTTAATTCAAGAGAGAGAGTACAAGTTAAACCCGATCAAACATACACAACTAGGTGTGCTACTTTGAACCAAATCTTATATGAGTTGAAATAGAAATATAGAGAAAAATATTCCTTGCTTTGTCTGAAAGAACGACAGAAACTAAAATGCTCAAAATTATAATGCCTTAATCATTTGATTGGAAACAAGTTACCCGAAATTTATTATCCTATATAAGTTATCTTACCATGTATTTTGATAACTTATGCCATCTCGAAGCTATAAATAGTGTGGTAAATAATCTCTAATACCTCCAAACAAATAACTTCTAATAGTCCTCATCTTACAGTTCAATATAAAATGCAGTCAAGACATTAACCCAGCAAAACCTCAAAGGAAAACACATTGATAATATAAAGCTAGAAATCAAAGCTAGCAATTTTTAGTTTTGAACAATGAAAAGGACAACTCAGAATAAGATTAGGCATAGTCGACTAAGGACAAAGTAAGAGGCTAAAATAAATGACCTTAGAAGTGCCACCGCATAGTGAACCCAAGAATCCAAACAGGGGAATATGGTTGTCGATTTTATAAAGCACATCCTTGAGTTGTGTTCCAGATCCGCCAGCAACCCCTTTCAATACTAAAGATACGGCTCTCCGAGATGTATTTACAACAATTTTATCCTAGAGGTTCATCAGCAAGATGATATATGCATTTACGTACATGATAGAAAATTGACTCATATGACCAGAATTACATAAATCCTTCCATTCCAAATGAAATCCTTACCTTGCGAGCCCGTCAATTTCGAGGAAGACAAACGAACGAAATGTTGGAAGAAGTAGACTAGAAACAGCATGGACAGTGCAGAGAAGATGACGACGAATAGATCAGTCCCAATCTTTACCACGCTTAATTCTTTGTAATCAAGAAAAAAAAATTACATGAATTAATTTCTTAATTCTTCCTAATAGTCTTATCGGAGAAGAAATCAGTTCAGCAGTTGAAAAGAAAAAAAAACAAATAAGTTGTGGCAAAAATTTTGCTCTATAACAACAACTAAATCAAGTTGTTGGCAGTAGTTGAAATTAGCAACAACTTTTTTGTTGTTGGCGAAAAGTTGTTGCCAATTCTATATTTTGTTGTAATGGACATGCATGCATACACGATTTACTTAATTTTAGGTTACTCATGACTACTTTCATGGATGGTATAACCTCTCCATATTTTGTAATGATGGCTAAGCCTCCTCACTCTTAAGGGTGTGATTATGGGATTGGTATTGATTTAACTTAGTGGGTTTATTGAATTGCTCTATTTTATGGTCATTTATCATGCATTTGAAAATTTTGCAATGTGTTTAATTCATAAATTGAGGTGGCCAACTGATTTTTGTATCGATCTTACATTGATGCTTGAAAGTGACCAATATGAGTGGGTGATTAGTTCATTGTTTGATAACTAGTAGTAAATCCAAGGTAATGGATTGGATTTAAAATTTGCATGAATGAGACCCAAAAGAAATTTCATGAAATATTGTTATGAGATTGAAAAATGATTAACATAATTGAAGATGACCCAACCTATTAACATTCTTTAGTTGTATTGACAAATTCAACACTACCCCTAGTGATATTAATATCCAATCCCCATCCCCCTCCAGTCTATTAGAAATTTCGTAGTTAAATTTTGTGGAATCATCCACCCATTAGCTAATTAACTATATTGAGATTAGTTGCAATCTAATTTACAAATTTGATCCTTTACCGCATACCATTCCCTATGAGATTCCTCCCCAACCCTTAGTTGTGTATTTTTATTTAAAACGACCACCTTCTCTTTTAATTGTTTTAAGGAGGACATTTGTGTGTTATTAAAAATTACACCGCTTTCCAGGAATGGCATTAGGAATTCAATTTGAAAAGTAAATTGCATGCTAATTTACTGTTTTGTTGAACAACCTTACACTTGTCTATTTTGTTTTGCATTCTAGTAGGTGAATGAATGAATATGCATGGTGGTGAGGACTCTAGTTGCCATGGGTGTGAAAAAGACATTAGAAGAGAAGACGAGGTGGTATCTCATACTACCTATGAAATTGGAACAATTTTTTATCACCGATACACAAGGATGTTATATTTGTCATAACCAAGACCATGTTCCAACTCATCAAAGAGGAAAGGTTATTTGGGGCTCTCGAACACGAAGATCCTAATTGACATCATTGAAAATTCGTAAGTGTGTAACCTTTTTTCAGCTAAGGATATTTCACAAGAGTTATCCAATGCTTGTCGGGAATGAAGGTTTGGACTAAATACAATGATAACTAGTGCTATGGATAGGAACGGGAAGATGCTATATGTATGCAACCTATCAATCCACAGGATCCGATGAAGTCATAAACAGATGATTTTTTGACTAAAATCCTAAAAGTGGTGGAGGGTTCAGGTATAATCTTGCAAGAGATGAAAAATGATGTTTCAACTTTGTCCACCGTTGTAATCTCACAGTCATCATCCATAAAGTCGCTTGAACAAAAGATGGGACAACTGACTTCTCTTGTGTATGGTAATCCTTATAAGAATTCAATGTTTCATGCAAATGAGAATCAAAGGGATCCAACTGAAGTTTCAACTATAGTTACTAGAAGAGGAAAGACTTTTCAAGAAATAATAAAGCCAGATAATGTGAATTCTCGAGGGGGGATTACATGATGATGAATCACCTAAAGGAATGGGTAAGACACGATCAAAAGAAGTTGAAGTGGGGGAAAATGAAAAGGCTAAAGTAGACAATGGTGAAACTTTATCTACATTGCCTCTAATTAAGATAACGCCACAATCTCCTCAACAATTGAGGAGAGAAAAAATGACTGTAAAATTCCAAAAGTTTGTGAAAATAGTGAAATAATTGAAAGTTAATATACCAATGGTGGATGCGTTGACCGAAATGGGGGTTATGCCAAGTATATGAAAGAACTAGTCATAAATAAGAGGGTGATGATTGGGAAACCATTGAAATGCCGCATTAATATGGTGTGGTAATGATAAAGGATCTGATCCTTAATAAAGATGACATGAGGGCTTTCACTATTCGATACACCATTTCTGTGCGTACTTTTGCAAATGACTTGTGTGATCTTTATGTAAGCATAAATTTGATGTCACCAATAATATTTCATAAGCTCAGATTTGAGTAATCCAAACCAAATAAACACGAGACAATTAATGAATAATCATTCAATAAAAAGACCGGTGTTTGTGGTTATAATGTGCTAGTGAAGGTTAAAGAATTTATGTTCCCCGCATATTTTGTAGTGCTTGATTGTGAGATTGATATTCATATGCCAGTTATTCTTCGTAGACCATTCTTGTCCACGCGAAAAGCATTGGTTGATGTTGAAGGTGGTTAGTTGAAGTTGCGAGTTAATGATGAAGTGGTCGGCTTTAATACTCATAAATATATGATGTATTGGAGTGACATGCATGTTGTATCTCACTTGGAACAAATTGATGAAGTTGTGTCATGTATTGGTGAAGCAGTGTCATGGGGATTTATTAGCTCAAGTATTACTTAATTATGATACAACCAAAATTCTCGACTATGATGAAGTCTTGGATGCCCTTGAGCATTCACATTAAGAGGAAATTAGGGCCTTTTTTATATAGTTTAAGTGTCCTCAAAATCCTAATTTATTCTCTATAATGATGTTAAATTAAGGCTAAGGAGCAAGGCAAGGACCCTATCAAGCCAAAAATAACAAACAAGTTGAAGAAGTGAATAAAGTGATCCTGGTGATTGCCAAGACAATTCGTCAAACCACCGAATGGCTCTTTACCTCACATAAAGTTCCAGCATGCCATCCTTGGTGAAGAATCAACTTGACGACATTAACGGGCAATCGACAGATTATCGAACGACTCACCTATGGCGATCGTTATCTCATAAAATCATAAAACAGTAAAGACAAATGACCAATGCAAATCGGTGATGGATTGAAGCAAAGAGAGTATCCTCGACCGGATTGGCGAGTCCCGACTGCTCCGCCGTAAAATTGTACAACAATAAATTGAAATTAAAATGAAATTTATGGAGTATCTCCCAATTTTGATTCCTACAATTTTTTTTTTGAGTTTTTGTCTCGATTTTTTGAGTTTCCATTGTTGATTTTGAGGATTTGCAAGTAAGTCCCTGAATATATTCAATTTGGACCATTGTAAAGACTTGAGCACCTTTAACCATGTCATGTGTAATGTATTTGATAATCATTTTTCTCTTTTAATAATGTGTAGCTAAAACCTCAATTCTTAGGGTGTGATGATGTGTTTATTTGTCAAATTATCTTATGGGTATTGTTGATTAATGATCAATTTGATGTTTCAACATGGGTTTAATTATTAGTTGTGTTTTAATCAATGGATTGTAGTTGCAAATGAAATTCTAGCATACAATTCTTGGTTACTTGAGAGAGGTTTGGAAGAAAAGCTTTTGATTAATGATTGTAGGTATTGGGTTGATATGGGTTCATAACAACAAAGTGAATTATAAACTATATTTTTCCTATGCAACTCGAGAGAGTGGATATTATAAGGTTTCAGGCTGTTTTGTAGTGTTATACTTTTTGATGTTTTAGAGAAATTGCCTTAAACGTAATAGTTATTACAAAACACTTGCACTTATAGTCCAGCTTACCCATAATGATTCAAAAAATGATTGTTAAATTTCAATCACACATATAGCATAATTATCTTATAATCAATCACACCCTGAGAGTTTCTCTTAATATTGTTGTTTCCCCTATTTTTGGTCTTTTTAAACTGTTAATTACAAATCAACCCCACCCCATCTGACATTTGTTGTCCCTCCTTTAGAATTGTTTGCATGTTTTCTATAATTTCTAATGTTATAACCTCTAGACCACCTTTGTACTTCATAATTGAATTTGAACATTGTACCGCTCCATGTGGGTGCAACCCAACTCTTCGTTGGGTTTTATACTATATAATGGTTGTTTTTATACCTAGAATTGGAAGTGGTATAATCTGAGCGTTAATCAGAATTGAGGGGGAGTGGTTTTGTGTAGAATTCTATTATTGAAGTTGAATTGGGATCATTTTGTAATGTAGTTTAATCGACTGACTTTGGTTCGTTTTTGTGTTGGTTTGTGTTGAGCAGTGGAAGAGATGAGAGTGAATGGGAGTAAGGGTATCCAAGTGGTGCACCAAGACGATATTGGAAATCTGAACGACATGAATGACTTTATTCAATTGGATGGTGGTTGTGGTATACATGTACCTATTGTTTAGGGGGAATGTTGTCCTCCCTATTGCTAGCACGATGCTACAACTCTTCCAAATGAAAAGATTATATGGACAACTAGCCCATGAAGACCCCCATGAGCATATTCGGAACTTCATGGACGTTTGTGGTCCGTTCTCATTCAAGAATGAATCACAAGAATTAGTTCGTATCCGCTTGTTCCCAATTCTCTTTGATAGGTGAAGCTACAAATGGTTGGAAGGTGAACCAACATTGTTGGATGTGAGATTCTTCCCCCCCCCCCAATCAAAGATGATGATGATCAAAGTTAGCATCCAAGGTTTCAAACAAATCGAAGGTGAACCAATCCACAAGACGTGGCTGAGATTTAAAAGGTTGGTACTTCAATGTATGACTCATGGACTGCCAAACCATATATTGCTACAATAATTCTATAGGAGTATTGACTCGGTGAACAAAGGAGTTGCTGATCAACTTGTTCCTTGAGGTATAATGCAAAAATCCTATTAAGTAGCGTCTCAACTCCTTGATGGTATGACCAAGATAAATGGAACATGGTACACTCGTGAGGACCAGATGTCTCCTCTCACTTTTAGGTTGACTAGTTTTGACACATGTAGGTTGCACGTGAATATCAAACAATTTACCACCACACAATTTTAAGAATAATGTGAATGTTATTAAAAAAATTGTCACTCTTAAAATTTCTTAGTTACATGTCTTAAATATCATTACACTTCCCTTTCCCATAGTTAAAACATTGGAGGCAACCCCTCTTTTTATAGCCAACAAAGGTAGTGTATGGAAAACTTCATATTGTGGCTTATCAAAAAGAAGTGAGAACCCTTCAGAAAACTCACAACCCTTTAAAATGATAACAACTCATCGAAAAAGTCATAACTCTTCGGTAAAATCGCCACCCTTCGGAAAAATCACAATTCTTCCAAATTGTCGCAACCCTTTAGGAAAGTCACAACCCTTCAAAAAGGTCAGAATTCATGAAGAAGTGATAACTCTTCGAATATGAACCAACCCTTCAATGTGAAAACATCATTGTCTTTAATATAGTATAATTTAATATAATACACATAAATAAAAATAATACAATATAAAATGTAGAAGATCTACTATATTTGGTGTTTTAAGTTGGGGGGTACTATGATAATTTAACATTTAAGTTAAATATTATATTTTTTTAAGGTAGTATAGATCGATAAAAAAATTATAGATATAGATTGATCTAATTTTATTTTGATATAAAGTTTTAAAAATAAAGAGAACTTTTATTTTAAAGATCATACATAGATAATATATAAAAATGTATTTTAACTTTGCAGTCTTAAAGATGGGCGGCACCACAAAGAAAAAATAATATTTTATATTAAACAGAACAAAAATAAAAGTACAATGAATAAATTTGAAACAAAAGAGTACTTATTACATGTAATTTGGACTTTTCATACAAGTATTTGATTAAATATTTTTTCTCCAATAGATTGAGACTTTTTTAGATTCTGAACACCAAGTTATTTTTTGTGCAACAAAAAATCGTTGAACTTCTTATCAAGTAGAAGGTGCTGCAAAAGTATATTTTATGGTAATGAAAATAAGTACATATTAATTATCAAGATAATCTTCTCATTTGAAGTTGAGTTATTTCGAGATTCATTTTGTTGCTTTAATTTCTGTTGAAATATCTAATTTACCCACAAAAATTATTATAATTGCACAATTAAACAACTCTCAAAACCTTCATTGTTTTAAGCACAAGAAAATAAAACATATAAAATTTGTAGTTTATAGTTTGAGAAACCCCCTCTATGTATAGACAATAATTGATAGTATGAAAAGGTGTTTATCATGTCTTTTCATATAAGTCACAATCCTTCAGAAAAAATCACAACTTTTAAAAAATGTCATAACTCATCGAAAAGTCACAACTCTATAAAAAACTTTACAACCCTTCCGAAAAGTAACTACCTATCAATGTGAAAAGGTGTATGCTTTTAATATAGTATATCATAAATAAATATAATATTAAATATAGAATATATACTAAATTGAGTGTTTTAAGTTGGCGTATTATAGTAATATAACATTCATGTTAGGGAGTTCATGCTTTAAGGTAGTATAGATGAAAGATTAGATCGAAAATGATCACGAGAGAGAACAAAACATAGCCAAAATGATGATCTAGTTTGATCTATTTTTGATAAATTTGATGGGTAGTAGGTTGAAGCGTGTAAAAGTTGTGGGTGTTTGTGGAGAAAACCCTGAAGAAGAAAAATTTCAAACGTTCTATAACGAGGAAGTGAACTTCCTTGAAAATCAAGGAGGAGTATTTTGTTCAATCTATCCAAGGCCGGGTGGAAATCCGGTTGGAATAGAGATTATGGAGGGAGAGATCGTGATAGGGAATAGCGTGACCACACTGCTACTTAGAAGGAGAGAGATGGTCAAAAAGAAAGATGCATCCACCTCATGAATACGAAGAGCCTATATATCAAACAACTGACCCGGAGAATACTTTTATAGAAGACATGGTTGCACACATTCTCAATAAGGCTGAACGGTTGGACAAAGTGTTAAAAGAAATAAAGGGATGTCTCAACGCTCAATTAGAAGGTGAGGTCACACTTAGTGTACACCAAGAACCTAGAGACAAAAATGGGTAAAATTTCATCTCATTTGAACCAAAGGCTAAATTGGGGGTTGCCTAGTTAAACAATTGTTATCTCGAAAGTGAAGCTTGAATTGGTATTTCCATCGTCCCACATATTAAGTAAGACACTTATTGGGAGGCAACCCAAGTCTTTGATGTTTTAAATTTTTTTATAATGGGTGTTAATTTTGCAGGTTGAAATGTGAAAAGTGTTGGAAAACATGGGTAATTAGGCAATCCAAAAGTCGGGTCAACGACTCTCCAAAGAGGTTGGCGATCTTGATTTGGACTACTGTTGGAACCAAACAGCTTGATCGAAATTTGGTAAAACTCGGCGAGCCAAAAAGTCAGCCAGTGACTCGCCAAACATGTTGTTGATCCCCACTTTTTCCACCATTTGAACCCCCAAATTTCTAGGAGTTCTATAAGACTTGGTGATCCAAAATACCACTCGGCGCATGGCTGAGTGGTTCAGCGGGCTTGACTTACTCTACCAACTAGTGCACGAATTGAAAGGTTTTAAAGGACCAAACAATTTTGAATTCAATGGTCCTTTATTTTCTCATCTTTTAAACTTCCGTACTCTCACCCTGATATTAATCTTTCATATTGTTGCATTTTACCTTTGTTTTATTTGGGTTATTTTCTTAGAATTGATTTTTGATTATTTGCCGCCTAACATTTCAAATATATTTCAACAAAAAAGCTTGGTTTCCAAACTCAAACTCTATATGTGTTTGAACTCGAATGAAATCTGTATTTTGTTTTTGAATATCACTGGGTAATCATCGTGTGACTATTCCTTTGCCTAACTTTAAGTGAAATCATTATTTATCGATCTTTAATCATGATTCCCTTTCTTTTATTGTTCAAATTGAGTCAAAATTATTGTATTGTGTTGAATATTTGTTTGGTCTAGTAGGGTGAAGTCTGAGTAACCCCGTATTGTGCCAAATGTCATATTTTCCCCTATTATGGAGCAATTGACGTCATTCTTAAGGATAAAAGACATCAACATGCCCATTTCGGCCAAATCGGAGTAAGTCTAAGTGCTCCAAGGGCCTGGGTAGTATGGATCTTGCTTCAATTTCATAGTGTAAGTGTTTAATTTAGAGGTCGTGGGCTGCGAGTTTGATTTCAAAGAGTGGACTAATGGGGTGAAAAACTGGAACAAAGGGCTATTTGGCGAGCTGGGTCAAGTTCATCGATTGTTTGGCGGTACACTTAAGCCCCCTAGATCTCCATTGATATCCCTAAATTATTGAGTTTGATTCTCTAACTTTCGGAGATACGCTTGAGATCGTCAGTTCACTAGGTGAAAGACTGAAATTTCTACTTGATCATTCTTCCACACCCCTAATTCCTTAAAATATATTGTAACTTTTGGCGAGCAATTGATTTCGGTGATCCGTTCAATGGCCCTAGAAATCACCGACCTACTTTGAAATATTGAAATTTTTGTTTCGAAACATTTGTCGAGGTTGACCTGGCTCATCAAAGAGGTTTGTCGACTCGCTGATTGGTGTAAGGATTCTTCCTGTAGTTATTTTGTGAAGTTTTTATTTAATGTTTTTAACACATTTCATGTTGTTTTGCAGGAATGGCTAGACCCAAAGTAGTCGGTAAAAACATGGCGCCCCTGAAGCGAGCACTAAGTCTGGCAGCAGAACAGGTAACAGGACTACCAGATCAAGATTAATCAAAACCGACACAAAATCGAGAATCACCAAATGGAAACATTTCGGAATCGGGATGGACCGGTAGCAGTAGTTCCTGATTGGAATGGTAATACCCATCCTGGTCCGCTAGCGAACCGGTACGGAACTTGGCCGAATTCTGGTAAAAGTGCATTATTTCGAATTTTTTTTATTAGAATTAATTAATTATTAAAACTTTAATTATTTTAAATTTAAAATTTATACTTTTCAAACTTTTAAAGTTAACTATTTATACTTTTCAAACTTTTAAACTTTAAAGTTTGAAAGATTGCAAATCTTTTAAGTTTTAATGTTTGTAAAATTCAAACTTTCAAATTATAAATATATGATTTAAATATTAGTTTGAGTTTAAATATAAAATTTATATTTCTAGTTTAAATTTTTAACTTTAAAAGTTTGAAAATTTAAAATTCAAACATTGAGGTAATAAAAAATTAAATTTCACAGTATTAAAAAAAATTAAGGCGAATAGCCTAGACATTTATTAATATTAATTTGATAGTACAATTTGATCTACAAAAATATTAGTAGAGTATTAAAAGACCTAATCTACACAGTCACCTTATAGGAAGGGTTCTGTTTGAATTATACCTATTATACTCATACGACAATTACACATTTAAATTTAATAGTTTGTGCTACTATAGAGATTTTTCCTTAAACCATTTAACGTTTCTCTAGTAACATGATCAGGAATCGGTTGAATAGATAAATTCTTCATTGCTTCAATGTCGTCGTCACTATAATCTTGCATTAATTCATCAACGCCATTTTGAAATTTGATCGGTTGTGGTCCAAGACCCAAATTTATTCTCTTGGCATTAATCTAATCTCTAAATAATACCGATAATTTAGAGTTATCTACTGCTAATGAATGCCTATGCACTCCAATTTGAAACCTTGCTGCACTAAAAACGCCTTTTGTAGCTACTGAAGATGCTTGAATAGATAATACATCTCGAGCCATCGGTTGAAGTCTTGGAAATCCTTTGCCGCAATTTCTCCACCATTCTAGAATATTTTAGTAGTTTCTGTATTTTGATTAAATTATGCATTAAAATCATTTCTATTATTGTGAGAAAGTTCAAGATAAGAATCTAAATAAGCATCAATATCATCTTCATTAAGTCTACTCCTAGAACATTGAGGTTCTTGATTACTTGATACATTTACATTAGAATTATATTAGGTCATACAATTTTCTAGCTTCAATTTTTATACTATCTTTAACTTCTTTACAACTAGTTATTTCATCGTTTTAACTATCAAATCAAAGTTAAAATATATTTATCAACCACCTTAGATGCACCTACATCTTTGTAATGAGGGTATAACAAACAAGCGGTTAAATAAATTTGAGGAATAGGAATAAAATAATTTTGAAAATTTTCAATCATTTTGTTAATAGATTGTTCAAATCTTGATTTATTTTTAAATTTATAAAATTTAGAAGAAATCAAAGAAATATTAGGTAAAACAGAGTAAATGGTTGGATAGTAAAGTGCAGATAATTTTTTGTAGTCGAATAAAAAACTTTTAAGAAGTCTATGAGTTTATGTATGCCATTCCAATCACTATCATCAAGTCTATATGCTATATTTGAATTTAGCATTCCAAACCATTTGTAAAGGTTTTCTATATTCATATGAGATTACAAACATTCGATATAAAGGATTCCATCTAGTAGACACTGTTTTTGAAATTTTTCTAGGTGGAAGATTATTTTTAAAACAACAATTTTAAAAATCTCTAAGCCTAGATTTAACTTGACATTTAAATATAAAATGACATGTATTTTAAACTTTCATGCAACCATTATCATACATTTGTATACAATCTCTAACAATCAAATTATATATTTGTGCATCACACCTAATATGAAAATCATCATCATAAACAGGGCAAGGTTTTAGCATTTCAACAACAACTGTATTATTTGAAGCATTATCTAAGGTTCTGATACTTATTTTACACATATTCCATAGTTTTCTAAAATATTCTAAAATTGTTTGCGGTATATAACAATTGTTTTTTTTGCATTTGACAACATTTTTAACCGAATTTTTTTTGCATACTCCAATTTTCATCAATCCAATGTGCAGTATAAGTCAAATAATCATTACCATTTACACTAAGACTCATATAAGAAGTAATAGCTTATTATACAATTATTATAACAAAATAAACAACAAAGATATTGAAAAATGTTGAGCTTGATAATCAATTTAATTGTGTTTCTAGCAAAATCTATAAATGTGTATTATACACAATTTGAATATAATGTATAAATTCGGAATTTTCAGTAAAACTAAATGCAAACCCATAACAACAATCATTTTAGCTAATTCTTCAAGATCTTTTTCTCTACTATATGACCGTGGTAAACTAGATTCAAAAACATTAGAAGGATTTAATTGTGTTTGGACAATGTTAGAGCCGCCTACTCCTATAATTTCAGGATGTTGGGGGGGGGTACCATTCTTTTTAGCTTAGGCTACCGCTTTTGCATGCAAAAATTCATTTTTACAACATGACATTAAATGATTACTCAGATGTCCCATCCCACCTTGTGTTCGTACAGTTTAATAATTCAATCTATGTTTACATTTATTATAAATAGCTTGTATTTTATCTACATTTTCTGTTATAAATAGCAACACAACTGATTTTAAGTACGTCCTACCTTAGGCCTAGAATTTACGAGGGAATGGGAGCAGGACAACGAAAGGGAGCGGTACTGGGAGAGGGACTAGGAGTACTAGTAGCCGTAGGTGGTTCAGTTTCATCATTATCATCAAAATTAGGTGTATCGATATAATCATCAACATTATCATGTTTATCCCCTTCATGCAATTCCATATCAAAATTACAACCTTCTTTGTAAATTTTCATGATAAGGATCTAATCCAGAATTACTATCAATATTAAAAACAGTATCATTAACATGTGTATAATCATCCATATTCATTCTTACTATACTAGATTTTTTAGTTTTAGATTTTGAAGAACTACTGGTTTATTTATTATTGGTGGATCTAACGTTCATTATATTATGGGATAATGCACAAGTAACCCTCAACCTATGCCCGAAATCTCAAAGACACACTTATACAATACTAAGGTCCTACTACCCCTATAAGTTATTTTATTAATAATTTTCTACCCCTTGTTGCCCTCCGTGGCACTATCTTGTGAGCCCAACGCTGTTTGACTTTTCTTTTCAAACCTGTGCCACATAAGCCAAAAAGGGATAGAAAATTACTTATAAAATAAGTTCAAGGGAGTAATAGGACGTTATTATAGTATAAGTATGTCTCTAGGATTTCGGGCATAGGTTGGGGGGTACTTGTGCATTTTTCCTTATATTTTTAAGCATCTCAACTATGCTTTGTTTTTTTACCTTTTTCAACAATCTTTTTACCGAAATCCATATTGAAATATTAAACATGCGCAAATTATGTATAATACAAAAATGTAATGCAAATAAATAATTAATAACAAAATAAATAAATAATTATTACAAAAAAAGATAAAAGTTAGAACGAATGTGCCGAACGTCTACTTAAAAAAGTAGACGTGTATGACCAAAAGCCAAGAGTTGAAAGTTAAAAGTTGAATTTTAATGCTCCAAATCTAATTTTCAAAGATCAAATTCGTAATTTCAACAAGAATAAGATAATAGAGAGTAGAGAGTAGAGAGTTTAGAGAATAGAAGATTTTGTGAGTGAAAAATGAAAGTTTAGGGGTATTTATAGGTAATAAAAAGGGTTAAAATGTAGTTTTTTTAAAAGTTTGGGGTATTAAAAAAAGTCTGGGGGGAAGGGGGTGATGAGGTGAAGTAAATTGTGTCAAAGAGCCATTAGTGGGCCCCACTAGACGTTACCCAACGGCTCTCAACAACTACTTCAGGAAAATTACCCAGACCAGACCGAGATTTACCGGACTAAGACTTATCAGTAAAATCCAGTTTTCGTCGCATTGACGCTCCCATATCTCGTACCTATTAGTCCATTACAGGACTAGCCGAAACCGGACCAGACCGGTAACAGAGTGGACAAAATAGGACTGGTATTGGAAAGTCCTGATACGCACAAAGGGACTTTGGTGAGCTTGGTCGATTTTGTCGATTGTTCGACGATACACTTAAGACCCCCTTGATCGACATTGATTTCCCTAAATTCTTGAGTTTAATTTTATAACTTTTGGTGGGACGCTTGAGATCACCGATTTCCCTCGATCACACACTGAAAGTTCTTATTGATCTCTCTTCTACGCCCCATATTCCTTAAAATACAGTGTAACTTTTGGCGAGATATTTTTATTTTTCCAATTGATTTCGACAGTCTTTTGAATGGCCCAAGAAATCACCAACCTACTTTGGATTTTTGAAAATTTTGTTTTGGAACATTTGGTGAGGTAGACCTGGCACAACAATGGGGTCGCTGACTAGTTCAAGATTCTTCTTGTAGTTATTTTTTGGGAAGTTTTTCTTGAATGTTTCTAATGCATTTCATGTTGTCTTGCATAATGACTAGACTTGAAGTCATCGGTAAAACATGGAGCCCCTTAAGCGAGCACATGGAATCACCATTAATTAGCACACAACTACATCCCGAGAAAAGACAATGAAACTACCTCAAAAGGAGGAAAAGGCAAGGGCAAGATGCTCGTAGTTGTGCCTCATGAGAAGGGAATGTTAGAAGGTTAGGGGATCATCAAGATACATCTAACATCATCAGGTAGTGAGGGGGACTCACATGATTCTCTGCTTTCTATGTCTGAGCCCGAGGATGACCAATTACTACACGTCCGAAGATTGGAGCCACGCTCCATGTTGCTGAATAATCCATATAAGATCTTAGTGACTCCAATTCCTGCCCGTTCAACTTGAACTCCACTGCCTCCTCTAATGCAAACAGTGGTCACAACACTACCAGTACATTGTCCTACTGCCCAGTGCTCAACACGCTAAAGGGTGATGGTTTGAGGACCATTCTAGAGGAGAAGAAATTGTCCACTAATACGCTCAAATTTACTTCTCGAAAAGAAGTAAAAGCTATCACAACAAGTAAAGAACCCAACTACCGAGGTTGGGATCGTTCCCACGAGGAAAATGGTCAGACTTAACTTTATTCTATTATTACTCTATTTAGTAAACTATTTCCCAAAAACAAAGAACTAAAGGGGTGTTGATTAATAAAATCAATTAGCTAAATTAAAGTAAACAAGTGACCAGTTCAAGTATTGGATTTTAATCAAGTAATGAGAGTAACTAGGGTGTAAGTGTTTCCCACAGGCTCCTAACTCGGTATTTCTAGCTATAACAATCCTTTCCCAGTATCTTGCATGCAAAGTGATAATTTAGGTATCTCTAAATCCTTGGTCCGACATCTAGAGAATTTCACTCCGCACCTTGATCTGTCTATGTGTGTTGCTTTACTAATTCTTATCTTTACCTCATATTAAGCATCATATTCGATATTTGACTAAGTTGTTACTTCGAACCAACCGACACTAGCCAATTAGATAGTATACACTCAATCTATGTTGATAATTCTTTTCCTATTATGTACCTCCTTGGTCTGGCAAGTATCAAAAAGGCCAGTTCTAATGTTGTCCATTCGTTAAAAAGACTTCTAAGCAAAAGAATTAGTAATACATGCAAGACACTATTCTAGAATTGTTATTTTAGTTAGGTTTTACCTTGTTATTTACCTATGGTTCCCATAACCCTAGTTATGGAGTTAAGTTACCCATGCTAATAATCAAACCATTCATATTGATAATATAAAAATTCATGCACTTACTTTGATGATAATGAACAAAATCCTTAAATTTACTTGAATAAATCACCAAAACACCATTAATTGATTCCGGAAAAGTAATATCAAATCACCAAAATCAAAAGTTCAATACTTAGACAATAAAACTGAAAAAAAATCCTAAGGTCTAACCCCAAAAACTAAGTTTTTCAAACTATTTATAGTAAAAAAAAACCTAATAAAAGAGGGAAATTTATTTAAGGAAAAATCTGCCAAAAATGCGTCCGAGTCGAAGACCTTTGTGACGGACCATCGTGACTACGACGGACCGTTGTGACTTCCGTCATTCCATACTTAGCACAAACCTCTGCTGCTTTCTTCAGCAACTCTCTATTACCCTCGACAGACAGGTGTAACAGACCGTTTCAAGCATGACTGTCCGTCGAGGGGTTTCATTCCATGACACTTAGAATCTGCTGAAGTTAGGTACTGGGATTACTCTCTGTTAGCCATGACGAATGTGCAGGACGAACCGTCGTGGCTATGACGGTTCGCCGTGAGCTTCCTTAGTACCACACTTGGTTAGAATTCCCCAACTTCCTCGAGCAGCCATTATATTCTCACGACGGTTGACCCCTACGTACCGTCACACTCACGACGGACCGTGGTGGGGTCCGTAGGTGGTCATTTCTACAATTTCAGCTCAAAATCTCTGCGTTCTCCTTTGGACAGATAAATAGTAAACTACATCAAAAATCAATACAAAAAGGCTTTAGAAACACACTAAACTTAATGAAAAGGCATTGAAAGTACTGTGAAACCACGATACATCAACACCCTCAACTTAAATTTGTTTTTTTTCCTCAAGCGACGCACTATGACTCACTACAAAATCTTTGTACAAAAGTATAAGTCTTTTAGCTTTCACAATCATTTGGCTATCAATCCTGATTATTCTCATTATGTTCATGCATGATATCACAATTAGGCTTGAATTATATTAATCAGACCATGACACAGACTCACCATAAACTGACACCTATCATCTTCGATCTCTCACCTAGGTTCTAATTTTTTCGGTATTTCAACTAGTGTCCTCACTTCAAAATAACATCCTCATTTTTCACATAATGATTTTAGTTTGAGTATGAGGATTACTTTTTAACACTCGCTCTTATTAGGAAAACTTCACAACTAATTTATACATATTGCCATAGACTTGCCCTTATATTCACTGCTTTAAGTTCGCCATAACAACTGTTAAGATTACGATAGGACTTTCTTAGCTTGTAATAAGGCTCAGGGTCAAGTAGGGTATATTTACGTATATTTTAGTGACTTGTTGCCCTCCTTGACATATTGGTTAACTTTTTATCGTTTTATTCTACCCTATTTCTTAATTTTATTATACTCTTTCACCTTGCTATTTTCCCTTCTTTCTTATTTTGTGTAAGTGAATCTTTTCTTTTCTTGTTTGTATTTTCACATTTTCAAATATTTATTTTCTTCTATTTTTTTATTTCAGTTTTCTTGAGTCACTTTTCTTTTGTTCTTTCTCTCTCTTTATTCTTTCAACCCACTTTCCGGAGCATTCCTCATAATAGACACCCTCAACTCATGGCTTTGCCATAAGTCAAAGTATACAACACCCAAAGTTGGTTCAGAGCCGCGATAAGGTTGTTTTCTGCTTTAGCCACCCTCAGCTTGTGCAATTGGCATAAGCTGAGGTGCACATGTCCAAGGAGGGACAAGGGCCAACACATTGTTCCTAGATAAGATCAGTTGGGGTTAAAAAGAAAGGTCTATTTTAATCTTAAATCATTAGGATAAAAAAGAGATTAATTTTTCTTCAGTTTTATGTTATTTAGGCTAAATATTGTCTATATTTAACATGGTCCTATGATCCTTTCCTAATTGTCTATTATGTCTTACTTTTAGCAGGACTAACCAGGCAAGTTCTAGATCAGTAAAAATAGTGGACTATTCAAATTTTCCTCACTCTCACTTGACATCTCATTACTTTACAAGATTATCAGACACCTAGTTTGAGCCTTAGATTTAGGGTCATATAGTGGTGCATCTCTATGTCATGCTTAAAGCCACACATTTATTAGTTACTATGCCTAGTCATGCTTAATTTTCCTTACATTAGGGTATCATTTCTGTTTTAGCCATCATGCTTCAGAGTTATAGTATGTACACAAGATATATACATGCCGGTTCAACAATAAAAATAATCAGTCTCTTGGGGAAAAAGAACACAGGCAATAAAACCCCAAAAGAGCATCGTGAGTTAGGCTACTCAGACTGCACCCTAGAACTCATTTCCATTTACCCCGCCCCCCAACAAAAAGATATAAAATTTTCCCCAATGCATAAAATAATCCAAAATAATAGTGGTTCGTGAAGCAAACCTGAGGCACAAAGCGCCGTCGATCAACAAGCTGGTGGGTTCGGTGTCCTGGAACCCACTCTCTCTGTAGTCTTGACACCCTTAGTAGTGACCTCAGTATCAACAGCACCCTCAGTAGTGCCTCTCTCAACAATCACAACACCATCAGTAGTGCTCTTCTCTACCTCAACAAATCTGGAGGTAGACGCCCCAACAACCAACTCAATAGCCCTAAACTGACGGGCCTCCTTTTTTGCAATTGAGGCTCTCCTTGCAGCCTCCAACTCTCGTGATCCCTCTTCTGTCCCTAGCCTCATACTCATTCTGACCTCTACCCCTCTTGGTATGCTCTCGTGGTGGAGGTGGTGGCACTGCAACAGTGGAGAATAAGGTCGCCAAAACAGTATCCTCGGCGAGCTCTGCAAAAGGGGCCTCAGATTCGGGCACCCTAGCCTCTAGAACCGTGTCCTGGTCCACTTTAGGACTCTCTACAACAGCTTGAAGGGTCAACATGTCCACCGGAGGGGCTGTCCGGGTTAGCACACGCAAAACAAAAGTTTCCTGGCGCTGATGAACCTCTATGATGTTCCTCTCCGTGTGCTGGGCCATCTTATGCTCCATGCGCTCCTCAGCCTCACCAATAGACTTCTGCATCCAAGGTTGAATGTGATGCATAAGAGTGGCAATTGGGCCTCAAGTTTCTGGACCCTAGCAAGTGGGACAGGAGTGGCAGAAGGAGTCGAGCGATAGGAGCTCGGAGAGGTGCTACCACTCAGGATAGACTCGACCGGGGTGGTGTTAATAGGCTCAGATGTAGCCTAGGTAGCCGTTTGGGCTTGATCTACAGTGTCCGCCAGGTTCTCACCAAGCAGAGGTACCTTCGGGTGGGGCCCTCTGTGTGGAGCCAACTCATTGGCCTCATCCCTGATAAGGTTTTATACCAACAGTGCTCGGCGGGGTATTGATCTGATCGATATGACAAATAGGCACACCTGTGTACCTGCACAAACAAAACACCATGCACGAAAATGGGTAAGTAGTAGTGACCATGAAGGCTCTCTCCTGCATGACCGCCTGAAGAATCAAAGCAAAGTCAACCTTGAACACTGCTATCATTGGCGTCATTATAACTGCATGATCCCAAGTGACAATATTGTCTGCAGTAGTGGGGGAAAGGCAGTGGCGGACTATCAACCATAAAAAATTGGTTGTGAAGGTCAGATTAGCCTTCTTGATGGCTCCATTCGGCTCAAGTACCCAATAAGCAGACTCTCCATCAATAGACAAGTACCGAGCAATCCACCTCTCGGTGGTCTCTCTCAACTCTAGTTCACGCAGGAACTGTCTATCTTTAACTAGTTTCCACCGGTAGTTGAACTCGGCAGTGAGAGGACAAGGACATGTCTACCCGTTTTCCGCAGACTCGGATTTGATCTAGCGAGACAAGTTTGGCGGGGGCAGCCCGCCTGTCTATTTGGGATCAGAGAGTCACCGCATACAAGGCGTAGAACTCTCTGAACAACTCCTCACTGTATCAGCCCACATCACAAGCCGTCCATTCTAGCCGGTGCTTTGTGAAGAGGGCATGAATTATTGGCATGGTGGGGAGACTCCCCGTGAGGAACCACCTCTCAAGTTTAAGGGTTTGGGTCATAACCCCCTTATCATTTGGCAGCTTGGCATCTGTGTACACGTGAAACTGCCCCTCAACACACAATCGGTTGGGTTGGTCGGCAATAAGGGAGGGGCCTCTTGTTAGTGGTTCTTGAGTGGAATCATCACTATCGGCCTCATCAGACTAGGCGGGCTGAGATGGAGTTGCTGGAGTAGAAGCCTCCTCAGACCCGGAGACTTTTTCTGAACTTGATGCTTTCTTAGAGCCAGAAGTATCCCTAGAGTGTGTAGCAGACCTAGGAGGCGTGCTGGTCACTATGGCGCTCCTCTTCAGACTGGGAGGCAGTGAATACGCCGGGCGCCAACTTTATGGGGGTGGATATGGTGGTGCGTGCAGCCCGTGTAGGAGTGACAGTACGTGGGGTCACGTATTCGGGGTCACTCTCATTGTCAGGGCCAATGACAAATCGGGCCAATGGGGCGACATGCTTTGAATGCCCACGTGAGTATACTCGATCTTGCTTTGGTGCCATGAGTGTTAGTACCCTCATATAACAACAATTGGTACCACTAAAACTAAACAAGACATGCATAAAAGAAAACAACAACGGAAAACCAAAACTGAACTTGCAGTGTTGTAGTTACAATATTGCATGACGGACCTATTGACGGTCCGTTGTTAGCATGACGGACCGTCATGGGGTCCATCATGAAACACTTAGGAAAATTTTTTTAGACTTCCATGAATAAAGTCTCTGACAACCGTGACGGTTGTGCAGGACGGACCGTCGTAGGCATGACGGTCCGTCATAGAGGTCCGTCGAGGGACACTTCATAAAAATATTGAGACTCTCAAAAAGAAAGTCGCTGACAACCATGATGGTTGTGCAGGACAGATCGTCGTAGGCAATCTTCATTTCCTCATATACAATAGACAGGGAATTTGACATAATTGATAGAATTTCTTGAAACATGCAACCATGAGGTAAAGGTTAATGCAATAATTTGGAAAACAGCTCCCACTAATACATATAAGTTAAACAAATATGGGAGTTCTCTTAATAATCTGGGAAATATAGGAGGAGGTGTATTTCTTAGGAATGAATATGGAGATATCATATATGCTTTTGCTATACCCTTTAGAGCAGGTACCAACAATCAGGCTAAGATACAAGCTGCAACTTATGGCTGAATTGGTGTATTCAACATGGTTATAAGAACATTCTTCTAGAGGTTAATTCAGAATTATTGAAAAAGTGGTTACTACAAAAGGATAATCCTCCCTGGAGATTACAAAGGTTTGTACAAGAATTACAAATGATTATTAACTAATGTTATCTCTTTTCATGTGTTCATATTTACAGGGAATCCAATAGTACAACAGACATACTTTCCAAACATAGTCATAATCAAGACATTACTCAACATTAATACATTTATAATCAACTACCACAGGGTGCAAAAAGTAGTCATCTTTTTGAGAAAATGGGATTACAAAACATCAGATGCAGGAAACTTATAAGGATTAAACAACCACCTTGAGTGATTCACCTGTATACTCTTATCTTACAACATATATCATGTCTTATGTATATATAGAGTTGTGTAATGCCTAGTTATAGGATTACTTGTCAAAGCTATATATTCTATGGTACAATGTTGTTGCAGGTTAAAAGAAAGCATAAGTATTATGGAAACAAGCAAAGTAGTATATGCACAGAATTACTACACCTACAGAAACAACAAAAGAAAAGGCAAAGATACTGCAAAGCTGAGGAAAACTATTCAAATTCAAGATGATTAAGGATTTAGAATAGTTGTGTTGTTTCTTCAATTAAGTTTCTCTTCTCAAATTTTATTTGTAAAAGGGAGAGTCTCCTTATTTATGTTTTCTTAGAAAATTGTATTAGGAGAGGAGTCCTCTCTAGATACTTAGTATTTCAATAGATTTCATCTCATTGTATGAGGTTGAATTGACTAACCTTAGTAGGTAAGTCAATTCTATACCTACAAAATGATAGAAGGTAAGGTTTATGTCCCCCTTCATGTAATTCTTTGTTTTTATTAATGATAAGGCCTGGTGGTGTTGCTCAACCCCTGACCCATCACAAGGGTCGTTCAAATTAAAAATAAAAAATACTTAGACAGTAAAACTAAAAAATATCCAAAGGTCTAACCCCAAAAATGAGGTTTTTCAAACTATTTATAATAAAACGAAACCTAATAAAAGAGGGAAATCTTTTAAGGAAAAATCTGCCAAAAATGCATCCGAGTCGACGGCCTTTGTGACAGACCATCATGACTTTGATGGACCGTCATGACTACGACAGACCGTCGTGGCTTCCGTCGTTCCATACTTTGCACCAATCTCTGCTGCTTTCTTAATCAACTCTCTATTACCCTAGACGGACAGGTGTGATGGACCGTTTCAAGAATGATGGTCCATAGAGGGCTTCGTTCCACGCCACTTAGAATCTTTTGAAGTGGGGTAGTGGGACTAATCTCTATTAGCGTTGACGAATGTGACAGAGGGACCGTCGTGTCTATGATGGTCCGTCATGAGCTTTCATAGTCCCACACTTGTTCGAAATTCCCTAAATTCCTTCAGCTGCCATTATATTCTCATAACGATTGACCCCTACAGACCGTCATAGTCACGACGGACCGTCGTGTAGTCCGTAGGTGGTCATTTCTGCAATTTCAGCTCAAAATCTCTATATTCTCTACTGGACAAATTTCCTGGAAATAAATAGAAAATTACATAAAAAATCAATACAAAAAGGCTTTAGACACACACTAAACTTAAGTAAAAGGCATTGAAAGTACCGCGAAACCGTGGTACATCATTCACAAACGGTATGATGGACATGTTTCCATAGGGTGAAACACTAATAATTTCTATAAGTTTGAGATTTTAACAAACCTCGGGGTCCCTACATTTACAGTTAAGTCTGAGAGTTCTGTTCCGCCTATAGTGATATGTTCTCTAAGGGTAAGAAGAACGCTAGGATATTCAGGCTGGTTAATTTTGTGATGTTTCGCGACAAGAAGGTTAAATGATGCAATGATGACATCAATGTTGTTTTGCGGTGCACTTATGTTAGCATCTATGATTATAATGACCTTGTACAGATGAATATTTTGTAGGAATTCAAGGGTTGTTGTCCCCACTCATCTATGATGTCCCCTGAGGTAAATAAAGGTTAGTGCAATAATAGAGAAGAAAAATCTGAATGTCGCTGCCAAATACTGGTCCGAATAGATCAGCAACACCATCATCCAATCCAAGAACGAGTCTATTGTCTAACACCCAAAGGTAACTTATCTAGGTTCATCATTCTTTACTAGAAGCTAAATTTTGGGTTGTTGGTAGAGCAGGAGGCCATGGGGGCAAAATACAGACATAGCTCACTCCCATTATCGATGTTGATCACCAAATTATTCATATTTGACGGTGTTCCAAGAGAGGAAAAGATGAATACGGAGGTAACAAGTACCTCCTCTACTGTAATCCGTTGTATAGAGGCCAAGTACTAGAGGGATGATGCTGGCAGGAGAAGGGAAGCACATGTGGATACTTCTCTAGAGGTTGATGTTGGCATGTTTCCGATAGAGAAAATAATGCTCCCTTAGGCTAGTGGGCCTTCAGTTACTTTTAGGCTTAATGCTTTTGGGACTCGTTGTTCATCTGTTGCACCCCTTCTCTATATATTCTGCTACTTTAGCTTACCGACCCCCTATCACCCAGGTCATATTGTATAAGATGGTCTATCTATCTCATTCAACCGATGTGTATGCCTCTCGGGTTGAGGCGTTTATGCATGGGATGATAGAGAGGGCGATAGCTACTGCCTTTGCCCTAGCTAGGGATAAAATTAGGTATCACAAGTTGGAACGAGATAATCTTAGTTTTAGAGTTGCATCTTGTGAGTAGACTCGAGGTGCTATAGAGGAGGTTAAATCCTTGAACGCGATATTACTGGGTTGAGGAAGGATGTAGACCAGGTGAAGTCCACTGATTGTATATGTTGTTTGGAGAGCAGGATATTCCCAACATGCCGAGTGCAGATACTCCTGATTGTCATGATGTGCCTCCAACTACTACCGTAGATGGGACTAGAGATGATGATGCTACCGTTGAATCAAATGCTGATACAGATGAAAAGCATCTTGCTGTTCCTCAGAAGGAATTCTATGTTGATCAAGCAGACTTGGGGGGTTCCATGCTTTACATGCTAAGCAGTCATCACTTCAGCACACATATATGGTGCCTTCCAGTGGAGACAAGGATGCTGAGATACCAGGTATAGATGCCCAGACAGAGGGAGTTGGGGATATGCACACTTCACCCAGTCCTAGCCAGGAAGGATACTTCTCTTTGTCCCCTTTGTGTTCTCTCGTTTATACATACATACATATACATATACATATATATATATATATATATACATACATACATATATATATATATACACACAAATGTATATATATATATATATATACATAGATGGTTAGATTGTGGTTGTTGATAAATTGTGGCCCATTATTTTAATTTGAAACTGGTGTTGTAATGGTTTTAAAAAAACTTTAAAATTGTTGTTTCCACCTCTTTTGTGTGTGATTGTTGTTGGTTGTTGATAAATTGTGGAACATTATCTTAATTTGAAAATGGTGTGGTAATGGTTTTAAAAAAAGTTTAGAATTGTTGTTTCCACCACTTTTGTGTGTGATTGTGGCTGTTTTTCTACAAACTTGAGTGTCGATTATGGTCAATACCAATGACTTGAAAAATGCTCTTAATTGAACAAAATGAATGTGCAGCTACAATGAGGCAACCTATGTTACTTAGGCAATGTGTGAACATTGAGTATCTCATATTTGACAAGCCGATTGTCGATTAAGTCTCATGTGATAACATTACATGTTTTCTAGAAAGTATGGAGTGTTGTTTGAAAATTGTATCAATGTGTTGTGAGGTGAGGTTGTCCCCTGAACATTATGCTTCATGACACCTAGAATTTTCCTCGTTTTTCCAATTCATTGAGTGAAGGAAGATATTTAAATGATTTAGGCAAGAATTTTATGAGTGAACCAACCTGATAATATACCTCTTTGTGTAGAACCTTGTGAGATGTGTGAACTTTTCTTGGTACCTTTTAAGACTATTCTTTTCTCGGAAGAAACTTTAACAACTTTGAACTCTTTATCCCATCACCCATATCCTTCATGAAGTATTGGTTTGTTTGAATATCCTACTTAAGCCAAAAGCCTTTGTTGGGGTGTGGTGAAAAAGAAGGAAATTCATGAATTGTGAAGATTACCCTTTTGATGGATTGCTTTGTAAAAGATGGAACCCCTTCATATAAAAAAGAAAGAAGAGAAATAGAAGAGAGAAAAGAAAGAGACTAAAAAAGAGAAAATTCATGAAATAAAGTGTGCAAAAATAGAGAATGAAATGGGGTATCCGGCGATTCATATTTAGTTGAATAATGTGGTGGATTATGAACATGTTTTAATAGAAAGAGAAGGAGAAAACGTGAGTTTCAGTCCATGCTTCATGAAGATGGAAGACTCTAAGCCTTAATGACCATACCTTTACTCTTAGCCCCGTTACAAGCCTTATCAAGACCTTTACAATCTTCAGTGAGTTGAAACGAATGTTGATTAGAAAATAAGGGCAAGCCTATAGGCAGAGTCATGCACATGTTCATCTTTTTTAGTGTGAGAGTTGTATGTAAATTATTTTAGAAATTTGGTTGAATATGGAATGTTCTTTGTTGTGATGGAATTTGAATACATTTGTTGGGCTTAATCTTGAGCATCACTGTTTATAGAAATCCTTGTTGAACTCATTCATATTGTGTTTTTTCTCAAGGAAAAGCAAAAATTATGTTTGTGGTGTTGATGAGTTCAAGATTTCTACTCATTTAGGGCTTTGTTTTGATAGTTTAAGTGTCCTTGAATACCAAATTTATGCTATAAGCTGATGTTGAAGTATTCATTTGCAGCATTTAAGGCTAAGGAGCAAAGCAAGGACACTATAAGGACAAAAGGAACGAACAAACTGAAGAAGTGAAGAAACGTGTTCATGGTGATCGATCGCCAAGACCACTCGACAAAAAGTCCAGTGGCTCTTTAGCTCGCCTAAAAAATCTAGCTTGCCAGCCCTATTCAAGAACCATCTTGGCGGTAGGAATGGGAAGTCGGTGGATTACCAAATGACTCCACGATGGAACTGTAATCGGCTAAATTCACAAAACATGAAGAAAAATGGCCAATGAAATTAAACGATGGATTGGAGCAAAGGGCAGATCAATGATCCGATTTTTGAGGCCCAAACTCTGCGGAATGACCCTTCCGGCCAAAAATTGGACAACTCTGAATTTAAAATTATAATGAAATTTAAGAAGTCTCTCCAAGTTTTCATTTCAAGAGTTTGAAGTTTTGAGTTTTTCTCTTAGTTTTTGAGTTCACGTTATAGATTTTGAGGATTGTACCTGATTTTTTGAATTTATAACATCTGGATCATCGTAAAGACTTGAGAACCCTTAACTAGAAATTGGCTAATGTATTTGGTAATTTTTTGTCTTTTATTAGGATGTCTACCTATAATCCCGATTCTTGGGATGTGATCATAGTGTATTTGTCTAATTATCCATGGGTATTATTTATTAATGATGAAATGACTATTTTAATGTGGGTTTAATCATTATCTGTGATTTAGTCTATCGATTTTAATTTCTACTGCAATTCTAGCATCGAGTTTTTGGCTTGCTTGATAGAGATGTTTTAGAACCAAATCTTTTGATTTATGATTGTAGGTATTGGTTAGATATGGGTTCAGCTCGGAAGAGTTAATTCTAAAATCGATTCTATCTATCTATCTATCTCGAGAGAGTGTATGCATTAAGGTTTTGGGTTGTTCTATAGTGTTAAACTTGTCGATGTTCAAGAGAAGTCTCCTAAATTGTAATAGTTGTTTAAGAGAAAACTATTACACTTATATCCAACTTACCCACAATGATTCAATAAATTATTATTAAATTTAAATCATCCATATAACATAATTATCTTATAATCGACCACATCCCGAGAATTCCTCTTAATATTGTTGTTTCCCCTGTTTTTGTACTTATTTTAGCTATTAATTGCAAATCAAAACCCCCCATATGACTTTAGTTGTCACTTCCTTAGACTTGTTTGTAGGTTTAGATAATTTCTATTCCAATAGCCGCATATACCACATTTGTACTACTTAATTGAATTCAAATATTGTACCGCTCCCTATGGTTTCAACACCAATTCTTCGTTGGATATTATTCTACATAAAGATACTTTTTATACCTTGTTACACGTGGAAATCCAATGACTTAAGATAGAGTCTTAAATGGGCTATAATGACTTAAGAATGTTTAAAATGATATTTCTAGACCTAATCTAATGTAATTAACTTGGTATGGAGGTATAAAGTCTAAAAGTTAGGAAATAACCATGACGTTCAAAAGATTGAAAAGTTCAACGAGTGTGTTCTTAGGTGTTATAAGGGTCTTTGTAGAGTAGTATGAGGATGTAATATTATAAAATGCTTTAAATATATATAGAAATGTTAAGGTTCAAAATGTCTGGGTAAGACTCCCTAAGGACCACCCTAGGTGTCCTTGAGGAGGACACAACCATTTGACCTAAAAAGCAGTCAAATGACAGCTTGACCTACGGAGGCAGTGATGAGCCATCACTAGGCTTACGGGCTTAAGTGAGTTTCGTGAGTTGAAACTTAGTCTCCCCAACAAGATTGCTCTTTGACCCCCTCTCTGAAAAGACATACGACCAGCAGTACAGGTTGTAACACCACCTACTGTTCATAGGTGGTGGCCGTAAGTCATTGCCAGGTAAGTGAGTCTTCAATTTTATTATAGGATCTTTTAGAGATTTAGTTATGTAACTATGGTTTATAGGGGTGACTAAGGATTTAATTACCTAACTAACACTAACTTTAAGACCCCAACCTCAAGTCATTCTAACTAAACTCACAAAACACAACTTAAAACTCAACTTCTTCTCAAAACTCTATCAACTCAAGACTCCATTGAAGAAAAATATCAAGCATTCTCTAGGGCTTCAAAAACATGACTTTTCTTCATATTTCATTAAGGATTAATAAGTTATGGGAACTCTTCACTCTTTATACTCCTTTCCTAAAGAGGTTCATTTAAATTAAATTTCAATTTCTTTCAAATTTCTAGATTTCACTCCAATTTGCGGGTTACTTAAAAACTTGACTTATTTTGTCAAGATTTGATCAATAATTATTTAATATGAATGTTTATCATTTAATTTAGTTATTACTTTAGGTTTTTGATATGATTCCGTAAAGACACATGAATGTCCCTCTTATCCTAACCCTAATTCTTGAATTATGCTGATTAATTATTAGAGGTGATGTAATTGTGTATTTCTTGCACAATTGACTGTTGCATGATGAAGAGGATTGAATTATTGGGTAAATATCATTAATTTGGGGGTGAAGTCTTGAATGGGTTTCTTGGAGGCCATTGTTAAGATCTTCAAGGTTATGAACATGTTATTGTAGTATTGTTGGCTTACCTTTGGTAATGCTTATTAATTGAAGTATGAATGATGAAGTTATTATTGTGTGATCATGCTATGAATATTATGGTGTGAGATGATGATAGGTGTATTATTATTAGGGCTTGAAGGTAATCCTCATGTATATCTTATAAATATGATTATGAAGTAATGTTTTTGCATGATGTCCGGTTGTGATGAAAGGGCTTCTCATCCTATAACCTATGAGCTATGGAAATATTATATGAGGGGTTAAACTCCTAATACCTATGTTATTAATAAATGTTAATAAAGACTTAAAGATAGTTCCAAAAGGAAATGTAACTTAACAGAATGTGAACTTGACCTTGAGAGGTTTTTCTTCACAAAGGAAGAGAGGTTCATACTATGTTCACTAATGATTTGGAAACTACAATGCTAGTTAGACTAAAGAGGAGTTTTAGTAATAATAAAACCCTTAGCTAGTTGATCCACCTAGATGCTATAAGAATGTATATGTCTTACTTTGGCAAGTAAGACACCCTCCTTTTGGTGTGTGGGGATGAAACTAGATTTTGTGTTAGCTCGCAGTCTATGATGGCTATGGCGAAGGTTCCCAAATATTAAAATGAACAATTTATAGTAAGAATATTAATACTAACTAGGACTACCAAAGAGATGTTGCTTAGTGTAGGTAGGGTAATGTGACTTTACCTATATATTGCACAAGTAGGTCTTGAACAAAATTCTAGGGTGAGTTCTTTATGTATATGTATAATCTTATGAATGAAATTATGGTGAAAATATGCCTGTTATAATGATATGCATGATGTATTCCCATTTGATATACATGATGATGGTTTCATTTAGTTTGCATGTTATTGGCTATACTTTTCATGATGGTGTATGAGGTAAAGGGCCATGCTTGTGATCTCTACGTTGGTACATGTGAGGTTATGGGGATTCATATACACATTGGACTAGTGGAATTGGATTGGGGTTATAAGTAAGGTCTTGTTAAATATTGATGAAGTGGACTCTAAACATGAAATATTGACTATCGCTTTATCATGATGTTACTCTTGAACATGAATATGTATATTTGTTATTGTTTTTGTGATATGGACTTGTATATGTTCTTGAATATGCATAAAGTCTTTTAAGTGAACTAAGCATGCTTATAAACAAATTTACCTTTGTGCATGTTTTCAAATGATTTACTTGCATATGTTTCCATACATAGTGCTTGTGGTTTGTACAAATCCATATTTCTCCTATTTTCTACACAAACTATACGTTCGAGCTATTGAGGTGATTTCCACTCCTTTGTTGAAGAAACATGGATTGCTATCAAAAGTTGGTGCATCCTCAAGTCCGAGGATGGAGATGCTTGACTCTAGTTCTAGTTTCATTTTCCTCATTGACAGACTCTATTCAATGCATATTATAAGATTTTTTGTTGACTTGAGGGCTAAGTCCCAATTATCATACTCTTATGTTTATATGACTATGTGAGACAAGTATAGGTTCTATTTTGATATATCTGAAGTGATGTTGAACTTCAAATGAAAAGTTTAAAAGTATGTGCATCATTATGATGCAATTGTGAATGCAAAGGGCTTGTCTATGACCTCTTCAAGGACGAAGAGGCCGGTTACAACTAAGGGGTGCTCTCGAGTAGTAACAAACTTTCTATCAGAGCATGATGTTGAATAATATTATGAGTGATGTCTCACAAAAACCACATCTACGTAGAGTCTTGTTCATAATTATGAAGTGCGTCACTCTTACTAATGAGAGACTATGCGGTGCTTAGGAAATTATCACTTCTTTTGGTATTCTTAAGTCCTTCCTCATGAGTGTTAACTCTATGTGTCCTTTTCTTTAATCCTTTTCTTGTGGATATAGGCTATGACTACTAGAAGGGTAGCCACAAGAAGGGTTTAAGAGGATATTGCAAATGAAGGAGTTCCTCCCCAGAACAACCAAGCTCCTCCTGTTGAGCAAGTTCATCTAGGTGGCCAAGCTCCGATCGATCCTCCAGTCACGTCGGATGGAGAAATAAGAGTGGATTTACTAAACTTGACTCAAATCATGGCTACTCAAGCTCAATCAATAACTACTCAAGCTCAAGCTATGATGTCCTAAGCGAATCAGGAAGTTACACACCGTGTGAATCAAAATGTTAGTACCATGGATTCACGTTTGATGGATTTAACTAGGATGAACCCTCCAATGTTTTTTGAGTCTAAGGTATATGAAGATCCTCAAGACTTTCTAGATGAAGTTTATGAGATCTTGTATATTATGGGAATGAGTTCAAATGAGAAGGCCGTAGGCTTTTATCAACTTAACGATGTGGCTCAAACTTGGTACACTCAATGAAAGGAAAATAGGGTTTTGAGAGAGGGTCCCATAAGTTGGGATGTTTTTAGGAGGGCCTTTCATGATAGTTTAATCCCAAGGGAGAAACGAGAGGCAAAAGTGAAAGAGTTCATCAACCTTCATCAATGATGTATGAGTGTTCTCAAATATTCTTTGAAATTCATCAAGTTGTCCAAGTATGCTTCATCTTTGGTGTTTAATCCTTGAGATGAAATGAGTTGTTCTGTTATGGGTGTATGCGATGATCTTATGGAAGAGTGTCGTGTGGCGATTCTTCATGAAAACATGGACCTTTCTCGTTTGATTGTGCATGCTCAACAAGTTGAGTAGACTTGACTTAAGAAAAAGAATAGGGATGCCAAGAGGGTAAGGCCCTATGATGGGGGTAATTCTAAGGGTAAGGTTGAGATCCAAGACAAACAAGGCTTAAGAAGATATTCTAACATTGGCCATCCGTTAAAAAGATTTCTAAGCGAAAGAATTATCAATTCATGCAAACCACTATTCTAGAATTCTTATTTTACTTAGGTTTTACCTCATTATTCGTCCATGGTTCCCACAACCCTAGTTATAGAGTTTAGTTACCCATATTTATAATCACAATATTCAAATATGCAATAAAAGAATTCGTACACTTTCTTCAATGAGAGAATAAAATCCAGAAATTCACTTGATAAATCAACAAAATCAACTACAATCAATTACTTAAAAAAGTGTAATTATCCAAAGTGTAATAATCAAAATAATCTCCTCACAAAGAATATAACATCAAAGTGTCTAATAACCAAGAGTATAACCCCCGAAATAAGGTTTTTCGAGCTATATATATATATATATATATATATATATATATATATATATATATATATATATATAAAACTAAAAACAAAAAAAAGAAGGACTCTATTTGCTGAAAATCTATCAAAATACGGCTGGGTAGACAGACCTCACGACGAGCCGTCATGGACTTTATCGTCCCATACTTTGCAAATTCTTCTGCTGCTCTCTTCATTACCCACGACGGCAGGTATGACGGATCATCACAGGAACAACGATCCATCGAGGGTCTCCGTTCCATAACACTTAAACTCTTTGAATTTTGGTATTGGGATTACTTCTCTGATCTTCATGTCGAACCAAAAGGACAGACCGTCATGGCTACGACGGTCCGTCACACACTTCTTAGCCCCACACTTGGTGAGACTTCACCATCTTTCTTCAACAGCTTCACTACTATGCCACCTACAGACCGTCACTGGCACGACGGACCGTCACAAGCTCCGTAGGTGGTACTTTTCTGCATTTCTTGCTCAAAAACTTCCGCGTTCATCTTTAAATAGATTTCCAACAAATAAAGAAAAACTTATATAAAAATTAATACAAAAAGGCTTTTGGACAGACACTAAACTTAAGGAAAAAGCAGTAGCAATATTGTGAAACCATGGTATATCAGTGCTACATGATATTAACTTCATGTATTTTAAGAAACTTTGAAATTTCATTTTTCAATTATCACCGGATCATCACTTTTTAGAGAAAAGAAGTGTTACATGATATATTGACTTTGTGTATTATAATGCACAATGATATTTGAGGATGTGCGTGATCTTAATTCACCAATTAAAGATGTGTCAGAAGGTCCAACTTCAACCGTAGACATGATAATATATGAAAAATATTAATTTCAACTGTTTCTAGCGTAATATAAAAAAATTAAGAAGCTCATTGCGAACCTACATAATGCATTAATAGAGCATTTATATGACCATCTTAGTGATCTTGAAAGTTGAATATTTATGCAGAATTTAAAATATTTTTTTTGATTATGTAATGTTTATTTATTTGTATTTCTGTAATGATTCACTTTTATTTGTATTATACATTATTATGTATAATGTATAATATCTGCTAGCAATTTATATCATTTAAAAAATAATGGTACAAAATAATTTTATGATAAAAGATTATATACGAAACTAATATGAATTATATATGATGATTATTTTAGAAAGAATTTGTTTCATGAAAATAAGAAAATATAAATGAAATAAATAAATAATAATATAATAATTAAGAGATAAAAATATTCCTTTTTGGTGTAAAATTTGGTGTAGTGGGTTGGAGTTGATTACACCAAATTTGCTATTAATGTAATACCTCAAAAATGACTTAGGTGAAACTAGAGCCTAAAATGTTTTTCATGAGGGTATAAGGTTATAAAAAGGTTCATAATATGGTAATGAGTCAGTGTCTAAATATTTAGATAAATTGGAAGTGAAACGTCAAGGGATTACCAAGACGTTCGACGACTAGTCACCTATATGCCTATTGTGTTGTTTTATGCGCTTATGTGTGTGTCATGAGCTTATGAGGTTCTTATATGAGTAATAACAGCTTTTATTGGAAGTGTTTTAAGTTTCATGAAGTTTGGAAGTCAAATGTCCAGGAATGTCCATGACGTTTGAAAGGTTTGCCTTGAAACGACCTTGTTTCTCTCAGTATGTTTCGTCAAGTTTTATGTGTTAATTTTCAATGAAATTAATATGAGAGGTCATAAAATCATATAAAAACATATTTGGGTTGGAAACGTCTGGTCAAACATCCCCAAGGACCAACAAAGGGTCCTAGATAAAGGACCCTTCACAAGAGCCAAAAGTTGTCAAACCAGCCCAACATACGGTTGGCAATCAACGACCATTATGTCAGTCAACGCCCCATAAGTGAGGGGAGTAGGTTGAAACATATAATTGGGAGGATTTTCACCCTTTCGACCAGTATCTGACCCAAACAATGGATCAATACGATGATCAATTGGTTGGGTGACGGTCCGTAGGTGAGAAGGCGCCGATGGTGCCTGCAACTCGCCTGCTTCACTATTAAGTAAAGGGGTGAATTGATAAATTCACCGCACGTCCAAATAAAAGTTTGGGCGGTTTCCTAAGGGTATTATAGGTATTTTAAGTGGGTTTATAATTCCTAAATACCTAGATGAATTCATTATTCTAAAATAAAAAGCCAAAACCTGTAAAAAGCTCTCTAGAACTCCATTGAAGCTCCACGGGAGATTAAAGCATGAAGGTTGATTTCTACACCAATTTATATCAATTTTAGTGGATTAAAATCATTTAAGGAATGATTTTTCATCATTGAACTTCTATCATCAAGGAACCAATATTCGAAGTGATTTTCGAAGACTTTCTCAAAAGATAGATTTCTAATTTGTGATCTAGCCATGGGTTCTTGCATTGAATGTTTTGAATTTTTGAATATTGATTTAATTGATGTTAATGTTATGATTTTAACATAAAATGTTCATGAACCCATTGAAAACATAAACAGTTCAAATTGGCTATATTATGGGTGTTATGATCATGTCTCAATGCTTATGAATTCTAGTGTAGTTTTCCTTGGGCTATTGAATGATGTAAGAATTGTATTATATTTATGTATAGGCTTTGTTTGATTGATTAATATATTATTAATTGATTTAGATTAATTGAGTATTATGATTTTTA
Source organism: Solanum lycopersicum (assembly GCF_036512215.1). Classification (NCBI taxonomy): domain Eukaryota; kingdom Viridiplantae; phylum Streptophyta; class Magnoliopsida; order Solanales; family Solanaceae; genus Solanum; species Solanum lycopersicum. The sequence goes on along the minus strand of NC_090808.1, from coordinate 18,023,008 downwards.
TATTGAATTAATGATCATGGCCATGTGTAAGGGCCTTTTGGTATTGTATTGGATGATTTAGCAATGGATTGAAGTGGTGAGAATGGATTGGTGGTAAACTGACCTAATTATATTTATATTGTTTAAATTAGGTTTTGAATTATTTTGAGATTGGTATGGTCCACTTATGGTTGCAGTGCTATGTGCTTTACTTGTGAATTATGTGGTTTCGTCGGTGTTACTTTATGTATTATAATGGCATGGACTTGTTGCATTACTTGGTATATTATGATTATTTGTATCGTTTATTTATGTGGATTATGATCATATCTATCAACTTGTGATTGAGGTGAATGTATGTGTCTTTCTATTGATGTTGTAAGGTGTTCATGTTAGACTCTCACTATGTCCTTATATATGTAGTCTTAGAGTTGATGCATGATTCTTCCTAGTTGGCCACACAATTATTATAATGGTTATACTGATGATATTATATAAGTTTATTGGGTGACCTAAATATGATGTTAGTCATGCCTATGTTCTTCTAGTATGATATGTTATATGTGAAGTCTGTTGTGTCTTGTTTTGGTAGACTTGTGTCCATTACTTGATACATGCATAATGAGAATATGAATTCTTAAATTATGATTCTAAATCCTCTTAGTCTTTTATGTATGAATGACATGTGACCTTGAATTTTACTAAGAAGGTCCTTTATGTGGAGCCTTAATCATAGTTGCAAAATTATGATATCCTTGAAGTCGAAAGCCGTAATGGTATCCTTCTTCTTTGGATGGGGTACTTAGGGATTGATTGGATGGAACGACATGAAATCATCCTTAGGAAAATCATTAATCTATTCTTGACCATTGTAAGGCAACCTTAAGGGACCTCTTTGGTAATGTTAATGTGATTGGGTTACTAGATATGCATCCTCTTCATGTCATCCTTTATGTGAATTGATCTAGAAGAGTATGTCTAGGAGAGTATATCTAGTTAAAGATGAGACTGGAGTACAAAGAAACCCTTCATATTACATTACCATGTGCCTACATGGGATGTGTCCAATTTCCGCCGTTGGCAAGTAGAACACCCTCCATCGGAGTAGGTTACAACTCTGGATTCCGTGCTTAGATACCATAGTCTATGTTGGTTATTGTCTATTCTCATCATATGGGATACCGACTAGTGTTGGAGAAGTTCTGTTAAGTTTAGGTGGTTGTATGGGACGCTATCTAGACATTGCACAATAGTCTTTGAAGATGTCAGTGTTTGAGTCCGCAAGTCTTCTCCAATACAATTACTTGAATTTCCTTATGTGATGAATGTATCTTTAATGAACTAATGAAGATAATGACTTAAGTTGGAAAGCATGTAAATGAATAAATACTTACCTAGAGTAGTTAAGGGTTGTCTAGTTAAGGTGTGAAGGAGGCAAAGTAAAGGTCACTTAATGTCTAACCTAGGTAAGTCTTAAGAATGAATCGATACAGGAAGTTTGTTGATACAATAGATATGATCCAAACATAGGTAGTCTGGACGATTATTTAGGTAAGCTTGGAGAGGGTGTATGCGTGTTCTCATCTTGCATTTCTTAAGTAATTCTTTTGATAACCTTTGGGATGAGAATGTCATATTATATATATATATATATATGTATGTATATATATATATATATATACATATATATATATATGTGTGTGTGTGTGTATGTGAAGTGAGAATGATCTTATTCTAGGTAATCTAATGGATATCTTAGGTGTTTGTGAAAGGATTGTATGGACGATCGCTTCACAACTCACTCAAGTGAAACTTAGAATCTCCTTTGGTAGGAGATGTCATATTTATGTGTTTTGGGATGTACTTTGATGCGATAATGTGGAGTGTGAATTTCAAGGGAAGTTATAGTGAACTTACAGTGATCCATTGTAATGTTACTGTAAATTTCATGTAGTATAGCTATAAACTATAATTTCTTCTAATTGTGTTTTTATTTGTTTAAATGTGATTCTTATGCTTATACTATGATTTTTTTATTTATAAAAGGAGCATATTTCAAATAAATATCCAAGTCCATGATTTTATGTATTATGTCATACTTAGTACAAGTGTTTGTACTAATTCCATACATTTTGTTATATCGAAAGGTATAGGTGGAAGGTGAGAAGGGTCTTGAAGCAAAGATTAGAATCTAGTTAGTGTTCAAGAAAAGTTGAAGTATGTCCTCAGTTGACTCTGGGGAATAATCGTGTTTAGACTTCTTATTTCAAAGTATTGTATTAGATATTAGATTGTTATATTTGTATTGTATGGGTCGTTCCCCAAGTTTTCTTGAGTCTAAGATTGACATATGTTGAGACTTAGTGTTTTCTATGATTTTAATATGAAAGATGTTTTAAGATATATCGTGTGAAAAGTTTTAATTTCGCACTACTTTTCATACATGTATGCAATGAATAATGTCAAAGGACTTGTACAAGACTTCCACGATGTCAAGTACGCCGGTCGCACTCCGACAGTGTCATATCTTCTAGGGTTTGCTCTTGAGACGTGACTGTCCACACTAAATTTTGTGTAACATTTGGCGTTTGGGTTGGAGTTTCCCTCAGTGGTTGAGGTAAAATCTAAGAAACATCTTCATCCTCTATTAATGGAGTTGAAGGAACAGTCCTTCGTAAGTCTGTTGAGTCTTTCTCAAAGGGGGATGCGTTATTATGTATCAAGGTAGCTTGTGCATTCCGGATGTGGATGCCTTAATAAAACAAATTTTGGAAAAGACTCATGGTTTCGGATATTCCATTTTTTTGGGTTCCATCAAAATGTATTGTGATATATATGATATATTGGTCGATTGTTTGAAGAGGGATATAGCGAAGTTTGTGGACAAACATCCTAATTTTCAACAAGTAAAGGTCAAACATCAAAGACCGTGAGGGTTGATTCATGATATAGCTAACCCTACTTTGAAGTGGGAAGATGTCAATATGCATTTTTGTTGTGGGTTTGCCTCGTAGACGAAGGCAAAATGATTTGATTTATGTTATTATTGATAGGTTAACCAAATCAGCACATTTTATTCCCGTCAAAGCTACTTATATGGTAGAAGATTATACTAAATTATATCTTAATGAAATTGTGAGAATGCATGGGGCTCCTTTGTCTGTCATTTTGGATAGGGGTAGCCAATTTACTTCCTATTTTTGGAAATCATTCCATAGTGGGCTTGGTAACAAAGTGGAACTTAGTAACGCATTTCATCCAGAAGTGGATGGTTTGGCAGAGCGAACCATTAAAACAATAGAGGATCTGTTGAGTTCATGTGTCTTTCACTTCAAGGGTAATTGGGATGACCATCTATCATTGATTTAATTTGGGTACAATAATTGCCATCACTCAAGTATCGCCATGGCACCCTTTGACACACTTTATTAGAAAAAATATAGATCTCTGATTTGGTGGTATGATCTAGGTGAGTTTTCTCTTATAGGCCTCAAAGCAATTTATGAGGCTTTGGAGAAATTCTGACTTATAAAGGATACATTCAAGATGACCCAAAGTCGGCAAAAAAATCTTATGCGGACAATAAAAAGAGGGACCTTGAGTTTATGGTAGGATACTTGGTTGATTTGAAGATATTACCCACGAAGATGGTGATTAAGTTTTGAAACGCATAAGGAGTGTTGCCTATGAGCTTAAATTACCTATTGAGTTGGCTCCGGTACATCTAGATTTTTATGTATCAATGCTCAAAAAGTGCATAGGAGATCCAATGTCTATCTTTCCACTACAAGGGTTAGAAGTTGATGCTAACCTTTTCTATGAAGAGGTACTAGTTGAGATTTTTAGATCGGAAAGTGAAAAAGTTGAGGTATAAGGAAGTATCTTCCATAAGGTTCATTGGAAGAATCATCTCATGGAAAATACTACTTCGAAGGCCGAGGCTAATATGATGACTCGATATCCTCATCTTTTTCCTTCTCTTCTAGTCAAGGTTGAGGATAGTAATCCATACTATTTTTTGTTATAAAGGGTCATGAGTTTATGAAAAGTTCATTTTTCATGTGTCTTGAATTATGTGTCTTTGCTGACACTTGATGATATGATTGGTGTAGCTGAATTATCTGATATTTCTTATTGTGAAATTTCTCAAGCGTGAAGTGATGAAATGATGTATTAGCTTCATGTTGTATATGTAGAGCTATGTCTTAAGGAGAAAAATTTTTTTCCTTGCATAATGATAAATGATGAAATATGTGCATAATTGGTAGTTGATATAGTTTTCACCTCGCAATGATGCATTGTTGTGTTTGAGAATGGAGTTATTATCTATTACTTTGTTAATGAATACTCATTATAAAATATGTGTTGGTTGGGCTATTAGTCTTGATTCATTAATTCCAAAAGATGGTTAAAGTGTCATTCGAGGACGAATGTTTCCCAAGGAGGGATAGTGTTACACCTCGGAAATCCAATGACTTATGATAGAGACTTGAATGGACTCTAATAAACTATAAATGATTATAATTATGTTTCTAGACCTAAAATAATGTAATTAACTTGGTTAGGAGGTATTAGACTCTAACACTCAAGAAACAAGCATGACGTGCGGAAGATTGAAAAATTGAACTAGTATGTTCTTAGGTGTTGTAAATGAGGATGTAATGTTATAAAATGCTTTAAATATGTATCAATCAAGGGGTAAGGGTCAACACTTACGTGTACATCTCCCCAATGACCACCCTAAGGATCCTTTAGGAGGACCCAACCATTTGACCGAAAAAATTGCCCAATGACAACTTGACCTACAGAGGCAGTGACAAGCTATCACTAGGATTACAATCCGTAAGTGAGGCTCGTGGGTTGAGACATAGTATCCCCACCAAGACTTTTCCTTTCCCCCTTCTCTTTAAAGACTTACGACAAGCACGATGAGCCATAACACCACCTATTGTGTGAAGGTGGTGTCCATAAGTCACTGCTAGGTAAAAGAGTTTTCATTTTTATTTTCGAGTCTTATATGGAGTTAGTTATTTTAGGGGTTACGAGAGGTGTTTATGGATTTACTTACCTGACTAAACCTAATTATAAAACCCCAACCCTAAGACCTAAGTAATTCTAACTAAACTCACATAACACAACTCAAAACTCAACTTCTCTCTAAAAACACTTTCAAATAGAGATTCCACTAATGTATGAGTGAATTGATGTATTAATTAAGGTTTTTGACCTAATTCCATAAAGACCCATAAATGTCCCTCTTCTCCAAACCCTAACACTTGAATTATGTTGATTAATGAGTATATGTGATGTAATTGAGTATGTTCTTGCACAATTGAATATTTCATAATAATAATTATTGAAATTGTGGGTAAATATTATTGATTTGGGGGTAAAGTCTTCAATGGGATTCTTGGAGGTTATTAGTAAGATCCTCAAGGTCATGAACATCTTATTGTAGTATTGTTTTCTTACCTTTGGTAATGTTGGTTAATTTTCAAGAATGAATGATGAAGTTATGAATGTATGATTATGCGATGAATATAATGGGTGTGATATGATGAATGGTGTTATATTATGAGGGGTTAAAGGTAATCCTTATGTACATTTTAGAACTATTATAATGAAGTAATGATCTCACATGATGTTGGTTTGTGATTAAAAGGCTTTCTTATCCCATAATCTATGAGCTATGGACATGTTATATGAAGGGATGAACTCCTAAGACCTATGTTATTATTATTGTTGAGAAAGTCTTAAAGATACTTCAAAAAGGGAATGTAGCTTAGCACCGACAAAAGTTGACATTGAGAGGTGTTCCATGACAATGGAAAGGAGGTTCTCACTATGTTATCTCATAAGATGAAAAGTAGAACACTAGTTAGAATACAGAGATTCTAGTAAAAACATCCTAGTTCTTTAACTACGTGCTCCCATAGGAACCTTAATTAGTGGATCCACCTAGATGATATATTAATATATATGTCTTACCTTAGAAAGGAGGACACACTCCTTTCGGTGTGAGATGATGAAACCAGATTCCATGTTAGCTCACATGGTCTATGTCGGTTATGGCGAAGTTTCGCAAATGTTAAAATGAACAAATGAAGGTACGAAGATGAACAATAACTAGGACTATCTAAGAGAAGTTTCTAAATTTAATTAAGGGAATGAAACTTTACCTATACATTAGACAAGTAGATCTTGAAAGGAATTATAGGGTGAGTTCTTTATGTGTATGTATATATATCTAATGAATGGAATTATGGTGATAATATACTTGTTATAATGATATGCATGATGTAGTATCATTTCATATACATGGTGATGGTCTAATTTAGTTTATATGTTGTTGGATATACTTGTCATGATGATGTAGGAGGTAAAGGGAAATGCTTGTGATCTCCTTGCTAGTTTACTTGGTATGTGTGAGGTTATAGGGCTCACAGACACATTGCACTACTGGACTTAGATTGAGGTTATGAGTAAGGTCTTGTGAAGTATTGGATGAAATTAACTCTAAAGATGAAATGTTGACTATGGATTTATTATGGTGATATTTGTATTATGTACTTTTATGTTCTCTTGAGATGTGCATAAAAACTAAATGGTATGTGATGAAATGGAATAACTTACTTTAGGTGGTCTTAGAGTAGCCTTAGGTAGGGAGTTTATATGATGTAAAGACTTGTGTATTGAATATGAACTATATGATATGTGATGAAATGGAATAACTTACTTCAGGTAGTCTTGAGGATCATCTAGGTGTGTGTGTGAAGGGGTTATATTGGCAGCCGTTTGATATCTTATTTAGGTGGGTATTCGGATAACTTTTAGTAGGGGGTCTATGTGAATACGGTTATGTGACTGATGATTCTTGAAAGTGTTCTATATATGATTATTGACTTGGATTATGTCGCTTAAATTCTTTTGTGAATGTTTTGATCAAAATATCCTGAAAGCATGTTCGATAGTAATTGTCAATTTTCATGGTTTTTGCATGACTTCGATATTTAGTGCATTCAATGTGCTAACCCCTTCTTTTCCTTTTTTGACGAAAGTGTAGGGAGTTAGATATCTTGAAATTCCATGGATGATGGATAGGTTTCTAAGGGTTGAAGATGAAGTAATAATGAGTCCTCATTGATTCAAGGACAAGACCCACATGTTACTTTTGTGTCTTAACTCTTTATTTTAAGTCTTGTATGGGCTTAGTACATATTTTGTACATTCCAAGTATTAGATAGTTGTAAGAGATAATGTAAGGATAGATGTTTATAAACAAAGTTTCCACTTGCGTATTAATTAATGTTTTCTTCATGTGTGAAGAAAGTTTTAAATTCTTGCTTATTTTTGGGAGTATATTATGCAATGATTGATATGTGAGGTTTGTGTAAGACTTCTTGATGTCTCATTCACTGGTTACGTCGAGGGGTGCTCGCAGGCCGTGACAAAGTTGGTATCAGAGCATAAGGTTTGGGAGTGTGTTAGAATGTCTCATAAACAACATCTAGTAGATTCTTGTTCATAATGTGAAGCGCACCACATTATGAATAAAAGGCTATTTGGTGCTACGAAAGTCTCACTTCTTCATTCTTCTAATCGTGCCTAAGAGTTTTGTTACATGTTGTCTTTCACTTATTCCTTCTATGATCGTCCCTAGAGTTTGCACTTCGAGAAGTTTGGGTTGGGGGAGATAAAAATATTATGTGTGACTTCTGAGACGGGATATGGAAGGTCGTGTTGATGACCTTAAGTTGGTTGAGTTAACTTTTAAAGGGTGGTATAGTTGACACAAATGGTGGAAAATAATGTTAAAAAGGCGAGGGAGTGATAGTTGAGATTGTTTGAAGTTGGTTTAGATCCGACCTTAGAAAGGAAGGACGTGGTATTTTAAAGAGTAAAAGGTGAGTTTTGTCCGAGGAAAGGATGTTGATGTTCAAGAGGTTTAGTGAGTAGAAGTGAGGGTCAGAATGATCTTGGTAAGATTGATGTTTACTTGAGGGAGATCCTTGTAGTATGATTATGTTGACTCTTAGATTGTATTTCTCCTAATTGTGGAAGTATGGTGAAAAGTATGGTTGTTGGGAATGAGATATCCTTCTCTTTTCCGTATGTGCTTATTCAAGCCTATAACTTAGAGTTTATAGAGACTTGGTTTATGTTGGAGTCTTTTGTGAAAAATGAGTTTCCAAATATTCTCCTTGTGACATGCATGTTTTTATTAAATCCTTGTTAAATGAGAAATACCTAAATTGTTATATGAAGTTGAATTGTTGAGTATGCCATCGTGTTGTAGGGAAAGTTGCATGTTGAGCCTTTATGAGAATTTGCTTAAAGGTGCCTTATTGAAAATTTTGCTTGAATTTTCTTTAATGAGAAATTGCATAATGTTCAATATGATGTATAATGAGCATTGTGTAGTTGATTCAAAAAGCGTTTGTAGGTGTAGTTCTATTTGCTTATATTACATGAAGTGGTTTTGTATGGATCCAAAAGTGAATTAGGTTAAACTAGAGCCTAACACGTGTGTCATCAGCTTATAAGTTCCTAAAATTACTAATATTAGTTTTTAGAAACAGTGTGTAATATTTGAGAGATTTTGGAGGTGAAACGTCAAAGAACGTCCAGTGACGTTTGAAAGTTAGCCTTGAGACGTGCTAGAGCGCTTTAGTATGTTTCATACAGTTTTTATGTAGGGTTTTGAGATAAAATTGATAGGAAAGTTTCCTAACATGTAGATTGACATATTTAGGGCGGAAACATCTGGGCACGGCTCCCCAAGGACCGCCATAGGGGTCCTTAAGGAGGACCCAACCTTGTGCCAAGAAGCTGCCCAAGGCAGCAAGACTTTGCTCTTGGGTGAAATGAGTCCGCGTCGCGGACTAGGTTCTCCTCAGGCAATAATTTCGATCCGCATTGAGGACACAAGGCGGACTTTATGGTCTTGGGACATAATTTCAAAAATCATGCGGTAGCAGCTCCGCATAGCTTACTTGTTCCCCGACGAAAGTTCCAAAAATTTAGGTTAATATTTACTTGTATAAAAGGGTCAAATTGATGTTGGGGTAAATAGGTAATCTGGGAGACAGTTAGAAATGGTTTTTAGGACTTATTTAACCCCTTTACAAAGCCAACATCCCAATACCCAATAAGAAATAACAAATCAAAAACATTTCTCTCCCAAAGTTCACACAAAACCACCATTGAAGAAGAAGGGGAATTGCAGCAGATTTTAGGACGAATTCATCAATGAATCAAGCCGGGTTTAAGGCTATAATATAAGGTATATGAACCTCATTCATTCATGGATTGTTCAATCCATGAAGCCCCGTAGTTTTCTAATCTAGAAATGGTTGTTATTGCATTATTTGTAAGATTTGATTGTGATCCCAATCTAGTGGGTAGCATTTAATGATGTTTATATAATGATTATATACTATTTTTATCGAGTTTTCATTGTGAATTATTGTAATTGAATTTGAAGTGATCATGATTATCTTAGGCCAATAGAAACTAGATAAAGGTTTTGTATTGATTCTACTTAAATTTATTTTATTCTATATTAATTGATCATGATTGAATCACTAAAGAAGGAAGTATGACTTTATTCACCTAGCATTGAAGAATTTGAAAAAAAATATAATACTAAAAGACTCTATAATCTGCCTATGAATGAAGATAGAATGAATTGATGAATAATGAACATTAGGATAGTTGTGTTGACAGTAGATTTAGGATTATTGATTTAAAGTTATAGAATTCACTTAAGCATTGTGAGATTGTCAAGGACATCCATCCATGAGAGAAGGTTGAGAAAGGCTTGGCAAGTAAACCTTGGAGTACATGCTTGACTCTAAGTTGATATGCAAAGTGAGACGGATGGTCTAGCAAGGGTCCGGACTCCAAGTAGAAGGGAGAGACACACCTAGTAGTTGTGATGACCATCCATATAGGCTCATGAGAAGGGATTCCTTCATGTAGTGTAGTCAAGGTATCCTAATAGAGATCTCCCTATCCTATGAACTTAGACATGCTTGAGAAGTATCTCATAGTGTTCATAAGCAATGAATGAACTTAGACATGCCCAAGGGGTATCTCCTAGTGTTCATAATGGGAGAATTGAACTTAGACATGTCCAAGGGGTATCTTGTAGTGTTCATGATTATAAGGAATCAAGACATACATTAAATAACTTAGACATGCTTAAAGAAGTACCTCATAGTGTTCAAAATATAAAGATAGGGGCTAGTCTCCAATGTAAGAAGTATAGAAAAGGATCCAAAAGTAGTACCTTGCTTTAATGGTGCTATGGGGATCATAAGTGCATTTCACAAGGTATAAGCTAGGGTCATTAAAGAAGAAGAGACTGAAGAAAGTATTGGACTAGAGTTGCCTTTCCTAGTAACATAGACTAAAGATGAGAGAATCTTAAAAAGTGAAGTTAAGTAGTTATAGGACAATGGAGAGTGAACATGTTAAGCATAACTTCAAGATAGGCTTAGTCTGTGAAGTAGTATAGGCTTCCTTATGTATTTGCACAAGCATGTTTGAGGAAATCATAAGGGCATAGTAATCTTTAGTATGAAGTAGGAATACTAGAGAATTGATGAAATATGATAAGCTGACTTCAAGATATGCTTATTATGTGAGGTAGTATGGGATGCTTCACATGCATTGCACAAGTGTGATTTGATGTGGCCTAGGGGCATAGTGATCATATTATATGATTAACTTAGGTCTTAATTATTCAAGTGGGCTATGATCAAGAATGACCAAAGAGATGTACTTAGCTTTGGTAGTAGTACGGCATGCTACCTTAGTCTTGCACTAGCATACTCGAGGTGGCTTGTGATGTAGTTCATTTAAGTAAGAAAGACATAGTGCTAAGAAACAACCCTTATATGCTTTATTGATTCGTTAATATGCATATTATGTTCATGTTATGCTTATGGTTTTATCTCTTATGATTATGTCTATTATTGACTAAACCCTTTGAGATATCCTATGTTTGATCATAGTTTCCTTACTTTAGACATATCGTACTAGCGCATATTGCCTGCATGTTGTCCATGTAGGGTCTTGATAAGATTGATTTGCTTTGAAGGGTGGAGTTCCAAGGTTTCCAAGAAAGAATATTTGTAAGTCCTCATAGTATCCGAGGACACCACCACTATGATGTTTTTTGATGTTCTTTTTTATATTTAGACTTATGGGATGTGACCCAAGACTATACTCATGATGTCATGGATGGTTGTTGAGACATATATTAGACGTTTTATGAAATGACTTTCACATTACGTAGTGAAAGAACATTTTAAATTACATATTACTTTTCGTATATATATGCAATGAAAGATGTCTAAGAGGCTTGTACAAGACCTTTGAGAGGTCAAGTACGCCGTGTTGTGACCTAATGTTGCTTTAACTTATAGGGTATACATGCGGGTTCTGACAGGTTAATGTCTTTTTTGTGGAGTGATATTCCTTCTTGATCAGTATATGGTTTATAATATTATATGCTTGTATAAGGGATATTACTTTGGTTTTTATCCCTTTAAGTGTTTAAGTTTCATTCGAGGACAAATGTTCTTAAGTGGGGGAGAATGTAACGACGCTAAGATGAACTAGGCTTATCTAGAGTTTCACTAGTTATTGAAGGGCTTTTAATTACCATAATTTATGTGCATGTGAGTTTTAAAGTCAAACGTCAAGGGACGAACAACACGTTCGACGACAAGTCCCTTGTGTGCTTGCATGTGTTCTAGTGTGCCTTTGCATATTTCGTGTTGAAATTGATGGGAGGGGTTTCTATGACCCAAAAGTGCATGTTTAGGGGTTTAACGTCGGGGTATGACTCCATATAGGATAAAAAAGGGGCTAGAGGATAACCCCAACTCAAGGCTTGAAACTGCTTGCAGTGGCAATCAACGACTCCAAATTGTGAGCCAGTCAATGGAACTGTCATGATAGGGGAGCACCCTTTTAAAGAAACAAGCTTCATCGTTCTCGGAGAGGACTTATACTAGCCCTTAGAATTCGTCATAACATATCTTACGTCAAAATGCAGAAAAAATTGAAGTTTTTACATATTGAGGTATAAATAGACGTCTCACATATCTTATATGGAGTTTACATAAACTCTTCCCTTAGTGAATCTTACATAGGCTTCTCGTTTAGTCAACATAACCAATACGTAATAATTTTTCTAATAAAACCGTCTCACATTAAACAATCTAGAGCAAAGTAAAACCTTCGGGCATAGAACTTATAAAAATTCATATTTGCCACATAGGGCATACAACAAATGTCTTCAAGAATAGGAAAAAAATGAATGTCTTTAGACAATAACAATGCTACTAAGGTAGAACACGACAGAATCCTTGAACTATACGACCTACCAAAACTTGGGGAAAAGTCCAAGTCTTCTTGCAAAGATACCTTGATACTTCAATGGCCCGAACTTACATTGTTTGGGAAAAGGGAAAGAATATGGGTTAGTACAACAACTTGTACTAAGTATGAAACATATGCAAATAAAACCATTGAAAACATGTTTGAAATGAGATTCATTTCAAAACAAAGGTAAGTCACTTTCCAAAAGTATTTATGTACGAAAAGAACATATACAAGCCAATAGACATAACATTACCAAACACAAGTCCGTACTCCAAACAAGACTAATGCCATCACAAAGTAAAGTAAAAATTAATATTATCAACATAAGGTCATATCAACATAAATGACATCGTATAAAGATCATATAAGCATAACAACTCCAACATAATGTCGTAGCAACAATTCATGTACAAGAGTTCATAACATCACATCATATAAGAACCTTACTCACAACCTTTTCCCTACCCTACAAGCGCAATAGACCTGTGAGTTAAACGTGGAATCCGGAGTCACATACCCCTACCAAACTAAGTATAACTTCTTAAGTCACCCTAGTTAGTGTTCACTTTATTACTTTCATTTTATATTTGGGAACAAAAGCCTTACCCGACAATAGACCATGTGAGTTAAACATGGAATCCGGTGTCATGAAACCCAACACCGAAAGAAGGTGGTCTACTTTCTAATGTAGAAGCAAAACATTAACATAACATTCTAGGTGGAGCCACTAGCTAGTATTCCTATAGAGGCAACATAGTTAAGGAACTAGGAGATATGTCTTGAACCCTCTACACGCCTATTAGAAGTTGGAGTCCACATCTCATGAGAACACTTGGTGAATTTCCCTTCTATGGGGAGTCAACGCCTCTCACTGTCAAGTTCACTCGGTGCTAAGCTAAAGTCCCTTTTTGTAATGTCTTTATTTTATTATTAATTATCATATCTTAATATAGTCCATAGGATACTAACCCCTTGTATATCATATCATTAGCTCATTAGGTATTGATGAGAATGTCCTTTCTTAGCAGCCCTTCATTTGTGAGATCAACACACCACAATCATATCATAGTAAGGCACACAAGTAATTCTTATTCAACCTTTTATCCACATACCCTCAACATAATCTCACAATTCACATAGTCAACACATTTCATCATAATCATCATATCATCATCGTCTTAATCTAATCACAGTTAATACTTCAATTTATTTCCATTAACAAGTATAAACAATCATCATTGAAGTACAAAACTCAAGATCAGAAATCTTACCAACTCACCTTCATAAGCCTCATTAAAGATCATACCCTCAATTCATCACAATAAACCAATGATCCACTCATCATCATATTAATATAGTGAATTTAACAATAATATAATCAATTCCAACAACTCTAATCATCTACAAGTTCGATTCATAGACAGGGTTAAGGAAAATGGCTCATCCATGAATTCTTCAAGAACTAGATCTAATCCTAACAATACATGACCATAGGCAGTCCATGAATGAATTAGAATAGTGAAAACAAGTCTAACAATCAATACATTTATCACTACCCATCAATTCAAGCAAGATCAAAGATTTGGGGAAATTGGGGAAAGGAAATGAACCACACGAAATCCCATTAGTCAACATCAATTACTCAACAATCTACACTTCATTAGCCATAGGTAATCAAAATTCTTCATAATTATTCATCAATATCAAGTTTAGAAGAAAAGCCATTTGTACGTAAAAACCCTTAAAATTGGGTGATTTTGAAATAAAATTTGAATGAACCTCTTGGGGAAAGGAATCCCAATATTGAAATAATCCATACCTTATGAAGACTTTATTTCACAATTTTAGTAGAAAACGTGGGGGATTAGGTCTTCTTCTTGAAGCTTCTTTGTTCCTTCAATGGAGGTTGAATAGAAATAAAATGTAGAGAGAGGTGAGAGCTTCTGGGTTTTGATTTTGAGATTTTATTTGAGTGCGTGAATGTGAGGTAAAACTGATTGAAATAAATAAATACATAACGATCGCCTAAAATACCTAAAAGACCCGTGTAGTCAAACTTGAATTCTAATTTTAGATTTTTTATTGGGAAACAAGTCCGTGTCGCGGAGCTGTTCCAGCAATATTTCCAAAATTAATTTTTGAGACAGTACAGTCTACGAAGTGGACCAAGATTTTTTGTCCATGGTGCACCAAGTCCGCGACGCGGACTTGTTTCTTGGCAGGTGCTGCCTTTGGCAACTTGTTTGGCCAAGGGTGGGTCCCCTTCAAGGACCCCTAGGGCGGCCCTTGGGGGGTCGGACCTTGATGTTTTGACCCATATATACATCATTTTACCTATTTAAAGTATTTTTACAAATTTTAGACTACATCAAAATATTTTCAAATCTAAGGACGTTTACTAGTTCAACTGCACTAGTTTCCGAACGTTATTGTCGTCCCTTGACGTTTAGGCTCTAATACTTCCTCCTTGGTTTCAATAAATTATTTTAGGCTTAGAAACAATGTTTTGGAGTTTAGTTCATCACGTGAGGCTCTAGACCAAGTCATGGACTTCAAGAATGTTACATTATCCCCCCTTAGGAATATTCATCTCCGAATGACACCTAATCTTTTTGTAGGGATAATATGACTCAAGACTAGAAGACTAACCAACAACAACAACGTACAATCATCATGACCCACAGATCATAGGATTAATTCACAACTACATTCAACGCATAACCATAAAATTACACACAGCAACTCAATTCTAAATTTACTATACATAAGAACTCAATGTATCAACATGAGAAAGTACCTTCTTAATATCAACATGAACATCAAGACTCAGTTATGCCAGCCTCCTTTCGAAAAACATTAATAACTCAATACTATTTCATGAAGGAAACAATACACAAAACACAAATAAGCGCAAGTTAAGCAAAATAGCATTTTCACATGAAAACTCATTTTAGCATGAGCCTTTACCATAATTATGCACATCGTAGCAAAGCAAACCAAATTCAACATTATTCATAACTTTAAGAGGATTGTTACTAACCTTTACTTTGGCTAGAGTTTTGGGGGAAATGATGAGGATAACACGACTTCACGTGGGACTCGGCCTCCCATGTTTCCCCCTACAATAGGTTGTTTCTCGATAAGACTTTTATGGAGGCCACATCTTTGTTCCTCAACTTCTTGAATTGGAGACCTAGAATTTCTACCAGAACCTCTTCATAGGAAAGGTTCTCATCCACTACTGACTCTTCAATAGGGAGAATGGATATGAGGTCACCAATACACTTCTTTATTATGGAGATATGAAATACCGAATGAATCGAAGCTAGTTTACTAGATAGTCTCATCTTATATATAACTTTTCTGACCTATTGCAAAACCACATATGGACTCACATACCGGAGACTTAGCTTTCCCTTCTTTCAGAATCTCATCACCCCTTTCATAGGTGAAATCTTCAAATACACCATATCATCTACTTTGAATTCAAGGTCTGTTCTTCCATTTTTATCATAGGATTTTGGCAATCGAGAGGCTGTTTTCAACCTAGCGTTTATCACCCTAACCTTCTCCAAAGCTTCACAGATTATTTCAGGACAATGATGTGAATACTCACAAACTTCAAACAACCAAACCATAGAACTACATCGCCTACCATAGAGTTCTTCAAAAGGTGTCATGGAAATACTCGAATGGTAGCTATTATTGTAGGAGAACTCGATCAAGGTAGGTGATTGTCCCAGTTACCATTAAAATCTATTACACAAGCTCTTAACATGTCTTCTATGGTTTAAATAGTACGCTCCGCTTGAGTATCCATTCGGCGATGAAAAGTTGTGCTAAGCTTCAGTTGACTACCCAACCCTTTTTGAAAAGACATCCCACAATGAGAAGTGAATTGTGCACCTCTATGCGATATGATGGACAAAGGGATCCCATGTAGGATCACTATCTCATTAATGTATATTCTTGCATAATCATCCGCTGAATTAGTACACATGACGGGGAAAAAGTGAAAAGATTTTGTCAACCTATCCACAAAAACCCAAATTGAGTCATTTCACCTCCGAGTTCCAGGCAACCCAAAAACAAAGTCCATATTTATTTCTTCCCACTTCCAGGTAGGAACATCCATTACATAGGTTAGGCCTCCTGACCTTTGATGCTTGAATTTAACTTTTTAGCAATTAGGAGACTTAGCTATGAACTCCACTATGTCCCATTTTAAACCATCCCACAAATAGACCTCTCTAGGATCATGATACATTTTGGTGGCATCCGTATGAATAGAATATCTGGAACCATGAGATTCTTATAAAATTTTGCCCCGCAAATTATCAACATTCGGTACACACAATTGACAGTAGTACCAAAGACACCAACCCCCCTTAGGAGAATGACTAATTGAACATTCCAAGTACCAATTTCTTCAACTCCATCAATAGATGATAGAGATGTTATTTAGACTTCACCTCAACCCCTAAAGATGACTTAGAGTCATAATGAACCATAAATCCACCTTTCGGAGAATCTTCTGACCGAACACCCAACCGAGCCAATCTATGAGCATATTCACTAGATCTTTCTTACTTTCCTTAACATGAGACATAGTACCCACGGTCATACGACTTAAATCATCCGCAACCACATTGTCCTTGCCGGGGTGGTAGAGAACAATCATGTCATAATACTTCAATAGTTCCAACCTTTTTTTTGTCGGAGATTCAAATACTTTTGACATATTGAAGACTCTTAGGTCATTATACACATCAATATGAACACCATATAGGTGATGTATCCATATTTTTTAGGAAATCACTACGGCTGCTAATTTAAGGTCATGAGTTAAATCATTCTCCTCACAGACCTAGAGTTGTTTAGAGACATAGGCCACTGCCTTCCTATGTTGCATGAGGAAACAACCCAAATTCACTCGGGAAGCATCATTACAACAAAACCCTTGGTACCCTTATATAAAGTCAACACCAGAGCGGAGGCAAGCCTATCTTTCAACAATTCAAATTTTCTTTCACATGCATTTGACCACTCAAATTCAACAGTCTTTTGGGTCAAGGTAGTCCGAGAAGAAGCAATGGATGTAGTACCCGGATAAACCTAAGAAACTTCAAATGTCGGTTGGAGTCAATGGTCTAGGTCAATTCTTAACCGCTTCGGTTTTCTTCTGATCGACCTCTTTAACCTCACTTGAGAAAATATGACCAAGAAATGCCACCGATCTCCACCCAAACTCACATTTACTATACTACGCAAAGAGTTGATGTTCCTTGAGGACATCCAATACAAACCTAAAATGACCCATGTGATCATTCTCACTCTTAGAATACACAAAGATATCGTCAATGAAGACAATCACAAATTAGTAAAGGTAATTCTCAAACACTTGATTCATAAGGTCCATAAAAGTTATTTGGGCATCAGTGAGTCCAAAGACATAGTAGGAACTCATAATGACCATACCTAGTTTGGAATGCCGTTTTAGGTACATCTTCACATATCACTCTATGTTTTTGATATCGCGACCTCAAAAGAATCTTAGAAAAGTAGCTTGCCCCTTGGTGTTGATCAAAAAAGTCGCCAATCCGAGCGAGAGGATACTTGTTCTTAATGCCGACCTTATTGAGTTGAAGGTAATCAATGCACATCCTATGACCTAGGGACTCCGCCTAAACCTTCAAAGTATATTATGCAATGTCTAGATAGTGTCTCATACCACCACCTAAACTTCATAGATCTTCTCTAATGCTAATAGGTATTCCATATCATGATAATAGACAATAATCGGCATAAAAATAATGGTAGCAAAGCATGAAATCTGGAGTTCTAACCTACTCCGATGAGGTGTTCTACTTGCAAATGGTAGAACTTGTACGCAAATCATGCAAGCACATGGTTAAGGAATATGAAGGGCATGCTTTGTAATCTAGTCTCATTATTAACTAGAAATAATTACCTTACCATACTCACTCGGTGCTAGCCTTCGTTCTCATAGATTCATTCATATTAATACAAAACACAAGAATTTAACATGCATATTACACACATCAACCCATGACCTAAGCCACAACATACATAATGCCTACACACACGTTTAACACATAGTTTTGGAAGCATGCTTATTACTCACATAAATCCGAACATATATCATCGATATAATCATTACAAAAAAACATAACATCTCTAAATTCTACCACCAAAACATACCCAACCAAATAAATTCAATGAGAGCTAGTGACAGGGCAAGCAAAGGGGAACATTCCTAGTTTTCGGATTAGAATTTGATTGAAACTTAGGGGTCACTTGGGAAAGGGACCAAGAGGAAGAAAACCCATACCTTTATTTGTCGTTTAACCTCTTTCAAATCTGATCTCAAGTGATGCCAACTCCCACGAAAAACAAATGCTTCTCCAACAAACTCACGCGCAAACCGTTTGAAAGATACTTTCGCTTTTCGTTTTTAGTTTAGGTTTTCTTTTGATTTTTTGTGTACAAGTTCTTCAAGTGATGAAATTTAATTGTTTTGTTCTTTTTGCTTATAAATAACGTGAGAAGAGAGTGTACAAAGACATGATTAAGAGAGTTGAGAGAGATGAGAGTAAGTGTAGGAGTTTTAGTTGAAGACTTAGTCAAACTAGGACTCCTTGATACTTATTAATTAGCGTTAGTCAAACTAGGACTCCTTGTAACTTATTAATTGAAAATCTGATTTTTTTTAGGTTTATGTAAAATGACTCATCATTCCCTTACATAAATCAGATAATTAATATTAATTAATTCAATTTAACAATGCTTCCACCAAGGATCGAACCCAGGGGAAGCCTAACTCGCGAAAGGGGTCAATTCGGGTCAAACCTACTCGAATTGTCTACTATTTTCATTAATTAATTACTTAATTAAATATCTAGGTTAATTACAATACTACCCTTAGACTATAAAAGACAATTTTACCCTTAGACCCTCCAAACATAAGATTACCCCTTTCAAGTCTGCTTAAGACTCATCCGGGTGAATCTTAATATTTAGGTGCTTTACATAGCTAGGCCCAACCTTGCCTAGCTCAACTAACTCACTAAGTTGGTTGGCTTGGCTGATGCATAGGTTTAGAGGTCTTGTTCCACGCGCAACAATCCATGTGAACCCGGTCTAATCTACGCATGCTAGGTACGTTAAGCATTACTTAGTATAGTCAATTTCGGGTTGTTACATCTCTTTACAAAAAATTTTCAATATTGGATATATCTATGTGTGTATATAATATATATATATATATATTTATATATATATATATATATATATATATATATATATATTATTTATATTATCATAAAAGCAGTAACTCCTAGCTTTAATGTTCAATTCCTATCATACCCCTAACTTTGGTTGTGACTTATACGATGAGTAGTGATTTTTATGATAAATTGTAACATTTTTCAAAGGGTTGTTACTTTTTGATAAATTGTGACTTTTTCAAAGAGTTGTAACTTTTTTAATAAGTTGTGCCTTTTCCAAAGAGTTGTATCTTTTTTGATAAGTTGTGACTTTTTCAGTAAGTTGTGACTTTTTTAAAGTATTGTGACTTCTCAGAAAGCTCGTGATATTCAAGGTAAGAAACATCCATTTTTTAATATTACCCTTTATGACTATAAATAGAGGGACTTCCACTCATTTTCCGATCACAATTTTTTATAATCTTCTACTCTTCTTCTTCTTGCAGTTTGAATTTTTATATGTAATTTATTTTCGTTTGAGTGAGTTCGAATTTTAACGTAATTTGAGGTACCACTACTCTAATAAAGTAAGTGTTTCTATCCTAAGAGGGCGTATTTCATAAAATCAAGTAATTGAGTAAAATAATATAATTTTGATGATATACCAATTAATTTTTTGCTTAATGTATGAAGTTCGAATGATTTAATCTAAATTCATTTGTTTTTGTTACAAAAATTTCTTTGTGATATATATATTCTTCTGAATATCTTTTTTCAAAAATTTAGGAATTGTCATGATACATTTTTATGGTCAAGACAAAATAATTTATGTGATTTATATTCGCATTAAGATTTCTTTAAAGTAGTTATTATTATATAAACAATGCCATTCTGTTTTACTTATTCACTATTTCTTAACATTTCATTATTTTACATGAAGAAAGGTTATATGACTTGTAAAAACGCTAATTGAAGCTGGTATTCGTTTAATTTTTATTACTTATTTAGTAGCTAATTTTATGAGATAAATATTTCACTAATGCAAATATATATTTATAGTTTGAGAGATTTTTGTATTTAAATTAACGTATTACATATGACGCAAATGTATTATCAAGTTAACGAGATCTTCTAACTTGAAAATATATTATTTTGAAATGTTCCGAGATATTTTTTCTAAGAAAAAAATTCATAACAAATGTGAAAATTTCATATGACGTCTAAACATTTTAACGTAGAATATACATGCAAAGAACATCTGATTAGATGAAAAGAAAAATATTAAACACATATTGGCTATAAGGTAATATTTGTGCGATACACCTAATTACATGATTGAACCTGATCGAACTGAAACAAAATATATATGTAATTACATTTAATTAATAGAATTTTCATTTACTATATTCATTGGTTTGCGTGAATATGAGATATATAAAACGATCCACATACAACATTCACAAAAAAAATCTGCAATATCATTTTTTGCAAAGCTTATAATCCAAATCTTCTCTTAAATAAAAAATACTATTTCCCATAATATATATTTTTAAAATTGGTAATCACGTGCAACACACATGTTAGAAAACCAGTATATATGTATATGTGTATATATATATATATATATATATATGAGTTCGTGCAATGATCACTTGTGTGTTTGGAATGAAGGACATTATGGAAAACATTTTCTCAGATAATAAGTTTCTAACTTATTCTTTCATGTTTGATTAGTTACTGGAAAGCATTGATTTCATGTATACATATTAGTGTATTTTTATACACAAGGGTTGGGGCTAAGAAGGACGACAAACTAATGGCCTAAGGGGCTTATTGACACAAACATATGGGTGGACCAACCCAATAGATATTTCCAATAATAACTATTTTAAGTAAATAGAAACACAAGAAGAAAAAATCAACTCAACAAATAAGTTTTGATCTTTGTCTGCTAACATTTTATAAAGTCTAAATAAGTTTAGATGAAGTGCTAATTAGTGACTTTTTCTGCAAAATCAAAATTAAAAATGGGTTCTTAAGATATGGATGCCAAATATAATGAAGAATTCTCTCATTACACCCATTTATTTATATTTTATATATCTATTTAAAAAGTTTATACTAATTTTATGGGCACAAATGAAACACACATGTACCAAAACTAGTTACACTAAATATGAGTTTGTCAATTGATGACTTATTTTTTTGGTATGAAGGAAAATATTTGTCATAAAATGATTCTCCAAAAAATGTTTGTTTTTAGAAAACAAGTTAAATTCAAACTTATTTTCTGATGTTATCTTGGGGAGTGGAAAAAGTTGTCTTCCTAAATTTATAATGGTGTATGTATATATTAAGAGTAAGGGTTAAGAAAAGGAAAAACTAATTCGTTAGTTGGCTTGCTAAGATCCCTTGTGGGATGAACTGACGTAATAGATATTTTCAACAATAACTATTTCACAAAAAACAAAAAATTAAGAAGAATAATCTACTCAAGAAAGAAGATTTGAGCTTTGTGTTATAAGGTTAGTGATGTACTATGGATTTACCGTACTTTTAATACATTTTTCTTAAGATTGGTGTGTGTCTAGAGCCTTTTTGTAGAAGTTTTAAAATATTTTTATCTTTGTTTTGCTGGACAGGTATCCAAAACCAAAACGCAGAAGGCATCTGAGATTTAGTTCAGTGGTGACCGACAAAGGCCATCGATGGCTCGTCGTTCCATTGACGGCTCGTCTTTCAATCGACGGACCGTAGATGGTGATCGTCGACTGAAAGTTCATGCATCTGGAGAATATCAAGGAAATATGACTAAGTGTAGGGATACAGAAGGATCGACGCTCCGTCGATTGATCAACAGACCGTCCTATTGAATCGTCGATTGGATCAGACGTAGTACAAGTACTAGTTCAAGCAAGTCTAAGTATGGAATGACGGAAGGCATCGATGGACCGTAGACGCATCAATAGATCGTGCTATTTATCCATCGATTGAATAAGAAAAGATGCCAGCTGAAGGAGAAAAAAATTATAAGTCTGGACTGAGAAAACCAGACGACCATCAATAGACCGTTTGTGGGGGTCATTGATTACAACAATGTTTTTGGACAACTTCCTTCTTTCAATTCCTTTTAATTTAGGAAAATGTTTTCTCTAAATAGGGTGTAAAACCTCCCTTTTGGGGTTGAATTCTATTACTACTATTCTTTGTTTGTCATTGGAGATTGGGTTTTTGCAACTTTGGCATGAACTCAAATTTTTGGATTTGGTTTTAAGTGATTTCTTGTTGTTCCAAGTGGAATTTCAGGATTTTCTTTGAATTAAGGAAGTTCATGATTTATTGTTTATCCACTATGAACTGTGTTATTTATTGCATGTGTAACTAAGTCCACATCTAGGGTTGTGGAAACCATGGGTGATTAACAAAGTAAACCTAGCTTAATATCAATTTTCAAATAGGTTGTCACATCCGGGTTTATCCCCTAGACATAACCGGCGTCATCGTCCTTTTGCAAGAACTAAGACTAGCCTCTTAGTCTCATGTCAATACATTCATTGGTTGAAAATGAGAAAAAACTCTTCATCACATTTGCTTGGAGGTCTACAAAGACATCAACATACACATAATATATATGTATCGAGTATACATAGATCCTTCATATAGGAAGGTTACATAGCCTTTTACTTTTATTGAACATACATATATTTAAAATAGAGAATAGTCTCAAAGATTGTCTCATCTCATACCATCTAAACTATCAAAACAATTTGCGTATAAACCTAATTCAAATGTAAAGAAGCTACATATAGGCTTATACAAGTCGTACACTAATGGAAGTGGAATGTACATAAAAGTGTTAGAAAAACAAAGGAACTTCATAGACAAGTTATTGGCATCAACTTCGAAAGTGAGGATTTACCCACTTGAATGATAGAGAATATCCAAGCCTTCTTCAAGTCATCTCGAATGATCCTTCAACGACCAGAACCTAAA
The DNA here is from genome assembly GCF_036512215.1 of Solanum lycopersicum. NCBI lineage: Eukaryota > Viridiplantae > Streptophyta > Magnoliopsida > Solanales > Solanaceae > Solanum > Solanum lycopersicum. The sequence continues at coordinate 17,999,414 of NC_090808.1, read as the reverse complement.
TGCTTTGGAAAAAGGAAGAAGATGGTTTTAGTACTCCATATGTACTAAATATGAGACCATATGCACATATAAGAACAAAACTGCTAAAAATGGACATTTATTCAAAACATGTCATTTTACCCTTTTAAAAGTCTAATGCAAAATCAAGCAAGTCATATCAATCAACCGATCATGCTTACTAACTCGAACAAATAATATGCATCCCAACATACTTGAACCCATGATTTACTACAACCCTATTATTAAGGAATAACATCATAAGCATAAATAAGAGTTAACCATTTCATAATAAGTAAGACAACTACTCATGAATCCGTATAGAGTCAACAAGTACAATGACCAAACAAATCCCCATAACCTTACTCAATAAAGAAGCCTCAACAAGAAACCCTAACCAATATACAAATCCACATAATATAACATTTTGATATACATTTATCTTATTTTAACACTACGACCCAACACATACTCATAAGTGAACTAATTAACATGTATTATCAACAATGTACAAAGTTCATCATGTACATATGATCATTCTAACATAATCATATATAAGAACATCCTCCTAAGACTCCCGTCAAGGCTAACTAGTGAAACGCTTAGGTAGAGTCCTACACCCCTACCTAGACTTAGCTAGACCCTTAGGTTAACCTAGTTAGAGTTTAATTCTTTCATTCATTTTACCTTTTGGGAACATCTTCCCCTAACCGACATAGACCACATAAGTTAGTATGGAATCCGGTATGATGAAACTCTACATCGGAAGAAGGCGGACTAATTTCCAAGATAGTACAAAAACATGAAACATTGAAACTATGTGGATCCACTAGCTAGTATTCCTATAGGGCAACATAGTTCAAGAACTAGGAGATATAGTTGGCACCTTTTTTATGCTTGATGGATTATAGTCTACAATATCAAGAGTAATGTAGTGATCCTACTTTCTCTATGTGGGAAGAGAAACTCCTCAATCTAGTTCACTTGGTGCTAAGCTAGAGTCCCTTTTTGAAATGTCTTTAAGCCTTTAATTATCGATCATAGCTTAATTTAGGTCATAGTGTCTACCCCTTGTATAATAATCATTATCAATAGCTCAATAAGAATTGTATGAGTATAAATCCTTTCATCACAATTCATATATGTGGGGTTAACAAATAACGTATCAATTCATAATAAGGCACATTTGTAGTCATCACCATTCTTATACGACATACACCTTAATTAACCTTACAACAGAGTCAATAAATTTCAATTCAAAATCATACCACCCTATAATCCTAATATAAGGCATACTACAATATAACATCATGACTTAACCACAATTAATCACAATTGGAAGTAAAAGTAGAGAGTCTAAGACTTACCAAGTCTTAATCATAGTTCACTATTTAGGTCATACCATAAACCTCAATTCAATCCCATTTAGATTATCAACATAATAATTCAATAATAAACATGTAAAAATGCTATAAGAGTCACTACACCATAATTCAATACCAAATCAATGCTTAAAACTAGGTTACTTAGGCCAATTGTCATAACCTAGATCATTTCTCAAGATTAGAATGAAAGACAACAACTCTTTCTACTTTGTTAATGAATGGCTGAACAAGACAATTGAATCTATCACAACCTAATATACATCAAGATCAACCTAAGGTTAATTGTTAAGGACCATATTGTTTAATTTAAGCCAAACCATAACCAATTACCATAATCATGTTAAAATACATATTATTCTATCCAGTATACCCTAAATAAAACATAAATAACCCAGCTCCCGCTATCAATTCTTAATTGGATGAAACCCACATGAAAACTCAACTTTTGAAATACATTTTGAAGGAAACCTTTGAGGAAAGAGTCTCAATGGTGAATTAAATCCATACCTTAATGTTTGATGAAGATTTGATGGTGAAATTGTCCCTTTCCAGCTCCCAAAACCTCCCCCTAGATTTTCTTCAATGGTGACTTCCAAATATAAAGAGAAAGAAGAGAGAAGGAAGAGAGTTTATTTTGAGAGTTGTGTTTACATTAATTAGGGTTGGGGTCTTTATGTGGGGGGTTAAATTAGTTAATTAATCTTCCTTCAATCCTTAAATAACCCCTAATCCCCTTAATTATTTTAATTATACTTAACTTAAATTGTACAAAAAAATGAACCTAACCCCGTCAACGGGCCATCTGTGAGTCGACGGGGCACTGTGCCCTCCGTGTTGCACAACCGTCATTGAGTTCAGATACTGCATATGAGGGCCTCCAAAATTTTGCGTACGTGTGGAAAAACGGTGGGCATCGACGCCTTATTGGTCCACACACGAGTCGATGATTGGTTCTTGTGGTTTCATACTGCCTAGGTAGTGTCGCCTCCTACGTGCTAGGATCCTCCTCAAGGGCCCTTGGATTGTACTTGGGGTGTCGTGCCCAAACGTTTTGACCATGAATCACCCTAAACACATGTTATACACCCTTCCAGTTAATTTCATGGATTTACGACTCCTGTAATCTAGTCAAACATGCTAAGGCACACTAGTACCCCTTTAAACTACCTTCCGAATGTCATGGTCCTTCTTGGACATTTTGGTTCTTAAACTTCCGAAATGACCTATATTCATTAAAATAGTTCTTAAAACAGTTTTTAGACCCCATGTCACCTATGTTAGTCTCTAAGACTCGTCTTGGATTTTCAAGGTGTTACATTGTCTCCTCTTAGGAACATTCATCCCCGAGTGGCACTATAACTCTTTTCAAGGAAGAAATAGACTCAAGACTAGAAGCCCAACCAATCAATAATATCAAATAAACATAAATCATATCATTTCAACAAGGTAAAATTCAAAACTCCAATTATCACTCATAAGACTAAAAACACTTCATCCTGAAGTATTTCCTTCTCATAATACACATGAGCTCAACATACATTACATAAGTCAATTAGCATAAATTTAAACTTATCAATAGTTTACACAAATTTTAACTAAGACTCACCATGTCAAAATGGGCAACATAACAAAAAAAACAAAAAGACAAAATTTCAAGTTTCAAAGGTACTACTTCACTGTAATGCAACCCGAAATGCACATTGTTGCAAGACTTCACCAAAAATCATGAAACTTCAATTTCTAGTCATATTTATATTATTAAAAAGAATGAATAACCTTAATTATCAAAAAGATGAGGGTAATGGGACTTCATGTTTGACTGGGCCTCCCATGTTGCACCTTCAACTAGGCGATTCCTCAATGACACCTTACAGAAACCAATCTTTATTCCTTAACTTCTTGAATTGCCTAACAAGAATTGTAACCGGAACTTATTCATAATAAAAGGTTATACTTGACACAAAAACCCTCAATAAGATGACTGGACTCAAGATCACCGATACTTCTTCAACATAGAAACATGGAAAACTGGATCAACCGAAACCAATTCACTAGGAAGTTTCAATTCATAGGCAACCTTACCAACCATTTGCAAGATTTCATAGGGACTCACACAACGAGGACTCAACTTCCTTTTCTTGTCAAATCCAACCACCCCTTTCATTTGTGAAATCTTCAAATGCATCTTATCACCTTCTTAAAACTCTAAATCCCTTTTCCTATGATTGGCATAAGACTTTTGCGGACTATAGGCCATTTGCAATTGATTCCTTATCATATGAACCTTTTCCAAAGTCTTATAAACCAAATCTGGACTTTGAAGTGAAAGCTCACCCACTTTAAACCATCAAATAGGATACCTACACTTCCTACCATACAAGGCTTCAAAGTGAGCCATGAAAATCGATGAATGAAAATTATTTTTATAAGAAAACTCCACCAAAAGAAAACGGTTATTCCAATTTCCTTTAAAATCAATAATGCAAGCCCTAAGCATATCATCGAGGGTTTTTAATAGTGCATTCTGCTTGACCATACGTTTGGGGATGAAAATCGTTACTCAATTTCACCTTAGTACCCAACCCTTTTTTGAATGACCTTCAAAACCTAGGTGTGAGTTGTGCACCCCGATCTGATTTGATGGATCACAGAATACCATGGTTACACACAATCTCATATATGAAGATCCTAGCATAATATTCTGCCAAATAAATAGGCTTGACGGGAATAAAGTGAGCGGACTTAGTCAACCTATCCACAACCACCCATATAGAATCATATGACATTTGAATCCCAGGTAAATCCACTACAAAATCCATACTAATATCTTACAACTTCCAAGTAGGAACTTGGATCTCTTGTACTAAGCCACTCGGATTTTGATGTTTGGCTTTTACTTGTTGGAAATTTGGACACTTAGCGACAAACTTCACTATGTCCTTCTTCATACCTTTCCTCCAATAAATTTCCCTAAGGTCATGGTACATTTTTGTCGAACCCGGATGAATTTAGTAGCGGGACCCATAGGCTTCTACTAGGATCCGGTCCCTCAACCCATCTACCTTGGGAACACATAGTCTCCATTGGCAGCTTACAATACCACCCCCTAAGCAAAATGCCTCATTGATCTTGATGAGGAACGTTTCCTTGAACTCTATCAATGATTTATCGAGGTATTGTATGGACTTTACCTAAACGTCTAATGATGACTCAGAGTCGTTACCAACCATGAATACACCATCCGAAGAATCTTCTAACCTCACCCCCAACCTAGCCACCTATGTGCATCCCTCACTAGGTCTTTTTTGGCTTCATCAATGTGGGAGACACTACCTATAGTCATACAACTTTGGGAATCCGCCACCACATTATCCTTGATGGGGTGATAGAGGACACTCATGTCATTATCTTTCAACAATTCTAACCACCTTCTTTTCCGGAGATTCAACTCCTCTTAGGTAAACACATATCGGAGACTCTTATGGTCGGTAAAGACAGCAACATGTACACCGTACAAGTAATGCCTCAAAATTTTTAGAGCAAACACCACGGCTTCTAACTGAAGGTCATTAGTAGGATAATTTTTCTCATGTACCATAAGTTTCCTAGATGCATAGGCTATCACTTTACCGTATTGCATAAGCACACACCCCAAACCCACTATATATGCGTCACAATACACAACAAAAACCTATGTACCCTCCGATAAAGTTAATCCCTGAGCAAAAGTGAGCCTATCTTTCAACAATTGGAAACTTTTATCACATGCCCCTGACCACTCAAATTTATTACTCTTTTGGGTCAAAGTAGTCAAGGGAGATGCAATGGATGCAAAACCATCCAAAAACCTCTGATAATAACCCGCTAGACCAAAGAAACTCCTAATGTCGATTGGAGTCAATGGTCTCGGCCAATTCTTCAACGCCTCTATTTTCCTTATGTCTACCTACCTCAATTGCCTCACTAGAGATTATGTACCAAAGAAATGACACCGACCTCAACAAAAATTCTCAATTTCTATATTTGTCAAACAATTTATATACCTTAAGGGTTTTCAATACCACCCTCATATGACCCATGTGATCACCCCCATTCTTCCAATATACGAAGATATCATCAATGAAGACAATGACAAATGAAACTAGGAAATTTGGAAGAACTCTATTCATTAGGTCCATACAGGACGCCGGAGCATTAGTGAGATCGAAAGACATTACCAAGAACTCATAGTGACCATATCTAGTTCGAAAGGCTATCTTTGGTGCATCCTCACTTCTCACCCTAAGTTGGTGATACCTCGATCTCATGTCAATTTGAAAAAAGTAGCTCATCCATTGTAGTTATTCAAACAAGTCATCAATCCGAGGGAGATGATACTTATTCTTAATGGTGACCTTGTTGAGTTGGCGGTAATCAATAAAAATTTTCAAGTACCCATCCTTCTTCTTTACAAACAAAACTGAATCACCCCACAGAGAAATACTTGGCCTTACAAAACCCTTATCTAGTAAATCCTTGAGTTGAGCCTTCAACTCTTTCAATTCGGCCGGGTCCATCTAATAAGAATGAATTGAAATAGGATTTGAATCTGGTAGAAAATAAATACCGAAACTAGTTTCCCGTTTGGGAGGAATACCTGGAAGGTCATTAGGAAAAATCTCCGATAATTCACTCACTACGGGGACCGACTCAATGGTAGGTATTTAGGAGTCTAGGTATTGGAGTCTTACAATATGGTATAGACAACCTTTAGAGCTCATTTTTCATGCTTTAATACAAGAGATGATACGACGTCTAGGAGTAGAGTTTCCCCCCTTCCACTCTACAACGGATTCATTTGGAAAGTTAAACTTCACCACCCTTTTCCTACAATCAATAGAAGCAAAACAAGCATGCAACCAATCCATACCCAATATAATATCAAAATCTAGCATATCTAAATTTCTACTAGATATACATAAGAAACTCTATTGGGAAACATTATTGGAAATTTTTATTTATACCCTTCTTGTAACAACCGACTCATCCATCGGAGTAGACACTATAAAAGTTTCATGCAAAATATCGTGTAAAATATCAACAATTTTTGCTACTAGAGGAGTAACAAAGGATAAAGTAGAGCCGGGATCAAGTAAGGCATATACATCAATAGAGAAGAATTTCAACATACCAGTCAGCACATTGGCAGAAGTCTGTTGGTCACCCCTAGAGAGGAAATCATAGAATCGGTTCTTCTTTGGCGCCTCATTAGAACCACTTGATTGATCTTGACAACTACCCTTGTATTGACTCCTCACATTAGGCCTATCCTTGTGCCCACGCTTGCCACATACAAAACAATTATCCGTCCCCTTAAGGTAATCACCATAGTGCTTTTTGCCATACTTCCCACAAGTTGGCTTCTCGGTTTGTAAATTTGATCTTTTCCCTTCTTGAATATAGGGTTAGACACCCTATCACCACTAGCTTTTGTGAACTTGGAAGGGAATTGACTTGAAACCCGCTTCTTAAATCTAGGCTTGTCTTGTATCTTAAGCCTATTCATTAAAGAACCCCCATCAAAACATCATGACCTCTTAGAATATTTACTCTTTCTTCTGGACCTTGCCTCCTCTACATGCTTAGCATGCACCATTAGACGACAAATGTTCATGTTGTCGTGTAGTATAGCCGAATGACTCTCCTCTTGCAAATCATCCTACACCCCCATCACAAAGAGACTCATTTTCTCTTTAGGTCCGTAAACCAAAGAAGGAGCATATTTTGAAAACTTAGTAAATTTCAAGGAATATCCATGAACACTCATACCTCCTTGGCGAAGGTTCATGAACTCCACCACTTTTTGCCTCCCTCATCTCCCTAGGAATGAACCAATCAAGTAAAGCCTTCTTGAAAATCTCCCAAGTCAAAGGACCACCTCTCAAGGGCCTATTATCCCTCTATTGCAAAAACCATGCTTGAGCCACGTCCTTGAGTTGATAGGTGGCCAACTCGGACTTCTCACTCGTGGAAAACTCCATAGACAGAAGTATCTTATAGACTTCATCGATGAATTCTTGGGGGTCTTCTTCAACCCTAGAATCGTAGAAAGTCGAAGGGTTCATTTGGGTGAAGTCTTATAGATGGGAAGCCATAGTAGTGACTTGTTTTGGAGGACGAGGTACAAGCTCTCGGTTGGCTTGGGACATCATAGCTTGGGATTGCATAGTGGCATATTGAGCTAATTTAATGAGGGAAGACCTTATATCTCTATCCGTAAAGGATGGAGGATTGACCGGAGCTTGGTAAACATTAACATCTTCTTCAAGTGGAGGAACTTGCTCACCACGGGGAGGAGCTCCCACATTGGTAATTTCATCTTCAAGTCATCGTGGTGCATTCCTTTGAGGGTTCATTCTCTCTATAAGCACATCAATAGGATTATATGCAAAGAACACCATAAGTTTACTCTAATGGCACGATATAGGATTTCCAAGAAATAGAGTGATTCCTAGGCATCACATAGGTTCCTATTCATAAGTGTGGAGCACTTCACAATTATGAATACAAATCTACATAAAGGTGGTAGAGAGAGAGAGAGACATAATTCAACGATATTCAACCTCATGCTTTGATGCAAAGTTTGTCACATCCGGGTATACCCCCTAGACGTAATCGGCGTCGTGCTTTTGCAAGGACTAAGACTAGACTATCAGTCTCATGTCATTACATTCATAGGTTGAAAATGCGTACAAATTTGAAACTTTTCATTACATCTAATTGGAGGCTTACATAGACCTCTAAATACATATAATATATATGTATCAATTCTACATAGACCCTTCGAATAAGAAGGTTGCATAGCCTTATACTTTTATTGCACATACATATATTTAAAATTGAATATAGTCTCAAAGATTTTCTCATCTCATACCATCTAAACGATAATAACAGTTTGGGCATAGCCCTACATCAAATGTAAAGAAGCCACATATAGGCTTATACACGTCGTACAAAAATAAAAGTTGAATGAACATAAAAATAATAGAAAAACAAAGGAACTTCATAGGAAAGATATTGGCATTACCCTCGGAAAGTGAGGACCTACCCACTTGGATGATAGAGAATATCTAAGCCTTCTTCAAGTTGTCTCAAATGAGCTTTCAATGACCGGAACCTAAAATTCATGGGTAAAAGGAAGAAAATGTGGTTACTACTCCACATGTACTAAGTATGAGACCATATGAACATATAAGAGCAAAACATTCTAAAGGGGGACATTTAGTCAAAACATGCCATTTTACCCTTCTAAAAGTCTAATGCAAAATCAAGCAAGTCATATCAATCAACCAAGCATGCTTACTAAGTCAAAAAACTAATATGTATCCCAACATACTTGAACCATGATTTACTACAACCCTATAATCAAGGAATAACATCACAAGCATGAATAAGAGTTAACCATATCATAATAAGCAAGATAACTACTCATGAATCGTTATCTAGTAACCAAGTGAAATTACCAAGACAAGCCCCATAACCTTACTCAATCAAGTAGCTTTAACAAGAATCAATAACAAATGTCCAACTTTAAATAATACAACACTTAGATATACATCATCTTATCTTAACAATAGACCCAACACATATTCATAAATGAACTAATGAACATATATTAACCACAATGTGCAAAGTTCATCATGTACATATTGTAAATCATCATAACATAATCATATATAAGAACATCCTCCTAAGACTCCCCTCAAGTCTAACTACTGCAATTCTTAGGTAGTGTCCCATACCCCTACCTAGACTAAGCCAGACCCCTTAGGTTATCCTACTTACAGTTCAATTCTTTATTTCATTTTACCTTTTGGGAACATCTTGCAATAACCGAGATAGATTACATGAGCTAGAGTGGAATCTAATGTCATGTAACCCTACCAATAAAGAAGGCGTACTAATTGCCAAGGTAGTACCAAAACATGAAACATAGCAACTACGTACATCAACTAGCTAATATTCCTATGAGGGCAACATACTTCAAGAACTAGGAGATATAGTTGGGTCCCTCTTTATGCTCCATGCATTATAGTCTCCAATCTCAAGAGTAATGTATTGTTCCTACCTTCCCTATGTAGGAGAGACACTTCTCTATCTAGTTCACTCAGTGCAAAGCTAGAGTCCCTTTTCAAAATGTCTTTAAGCCTTAAATTATCGATCATAGCTTAATTTCGGTCATAGGGTCTATCCCTTGTATAATCATCATCATGATAGCTTAATAAGATTTGTATGAGAATAAATCCTTTCATCACGGTTCATATAGGTGAGGTTAACACATTACATATCAATTCATAATAAGTCACATTGGTAGTCATCACCATCCTTATATCACATTCACCTTAATCAACCTCACAACATATTCAACACATTTCAATTCAACATCATACCACCCTATAATCCTAATATCACTCATACTCCAATATAACATCATGACTTAACCACAATTAATCACAATTGGAAGTAAACATAGATATTCTAAGACTTACCAAGTCTTCCTCAGAGTTCATCATTTAGGCCTTCACCATAAAACCTCAATTCAATCCCATATAGATGTTCATAATCATAATTCAATAAACAACATGAGAATAATAATAGAAGCACCATAATTCAATACTAAATCAATGCTTAAAACAAGGTTACATTGGCAAATTTCCATAACCTAGGTCAGTTCTGAAGATTAGCACGAAAGACAATAATTCATTATAATTTTGATGATGATTTGTTAAAAAACATCATCTAACCCATAGTCAAGACATTTGAATCAATAACTACCCAATTTACATCAAGATCAACATAGGGTTAAGAGTTAAGGATACTATTCTTCAATTTAGGTCAAACCATCACCAGTTACCATAATCAAGTTAAAATAAATGTTAATATATCCATTATATTCTAAATAAAAGATAAAAAACTCACTTCACAACATCAATTTCACAATTGGATGAAACCCATATGAAAATTCAACTTTTGAAATCAATTTTGAAGGAACCCTTTGAGGAAAGTGTCTGAAAGGTGAACTAGATCCTATACCTTAATGTTTGATGAAGATTCGATGATGAAATCATACCTTTCTGGCCCCCAAAACCTCCCCCTAGCTTGTCTTCAATGGTGACTTCCAAATAGAGAGAGAAAGAAAAGAAGGAAGAGAGTTTATATTGTGAGTTATGTTTAGATTAAAAAGGGTTGAGGTCTTTATATTGGGGGTTAAATTTGTTAAATAATCTTCCTTTAAAACCTAAATAACCCTAAACCCCTTAATTTTTTTAATTGGACTTAATTTAAATTGTTCAGAAAAATGGATCCTCATAGAAGGAACCCCATCAATGGGCCGTCTGTGAGTCGACGGGCACTGTGCTTTCCATGCTACACAACAGTCATTGAGTTCAGAGACTTTGCATCTGAGGGCCTCCAATATTTTTTCTATGTGTGGGATGATGGTGCGCATCGACGCCCCATTGATCCACACACGAGCCATTGATGGCTTCTCGTGGTTGCACACTGCCTAGGCAGTGTTGTCTCCTCCATGCTAGAGTCCTCAAGGGCCATTGGTTTGTCCATGGGGAGTCATACCCACATGTATCAACCAATAATTACCTTAAAAATATGTTATCCACTATTACACCTCATTTCATGGATTTCCAACTCCAAAATCTAGTCAAATTGGCTAGGACATGCTAGTACCCCTTAGAACTAGTTTTTGAACGTCATGGACGTTTTTGGATATTATGGTTCTTAAAGTTCCTAAATGAACTATTTTAATTAAAATAGATCTTAAAATAGTTTTTAAAACCCATAGAACCTATGTTAGGCTCTATGACTCATCTTGGATTTTCAAGGTGCTACATAGTTTATTGTATGCATTGATAATTCTTTCGCTTAGAACTCTTTTTAACGCTTGCACACATTACAACTTGCCTTTTTGCTACTTGCCGGACCAAGGAGTTAGTTAACAGTAAAAAAAATTATCAACATAGATTTAGTTGGATACTTTCTAATAGGCTAGTTTTGATTGGTGAGAAATAATAACTAAGTCATACATCGAATATGATGCTTAGTATAAAGTAAAGGTAAGGGCTAGTAGCTTAGACACATGTAGCCGGACCAAGGTACAGAGTGAAATTCTCTAAGTGTCGGACCAAGGACTTAGAGATACCTAATTTATCACTTTGCATGAAAAACACTAGGGAATAATTGTTATAGTAAGGGATATGACATGACGAACCTCTGGGGAACACTTAAACCCTAGCTTTTCTCACAACTTGATAAACACTAAAGATTTACTCCTGTTAATTATTTCACTTAGAGATATTAAAAGACTTTTGTTTCATAAATCCTCCCTTTTAATTTTCTATTTTAAAAAAGACTTGACTAAATAGAAGTAATCGTACATTAAGTTAAGTCTAAAACATTTTCCTCATCGAATCGACCCCAACATAATAGTTGGCTTCTTTACTTGATACGACCGGTTATACTTCTTTATAAAGGTGTAATTTTAGCATATAAAATATTGGCGCCGCTGCCGAGGAAAGTGGTATTTATATTAAACTTGATAAAATTAGTGAAATTTAGGCCAGAATTTTTTGATTTTACTATTTCTTTTGTTTTTGTTTCTCTAGGTCTAGCTCTAGTGTATGCCAATTACATGGAGTTGAGGAGAAGAGATAATTCCATTCGATCTTAAACTGAACTGTACACTTCGTAGAATGAATAATCAGCAGAACCCAACTAATATAGGTGATGTAATCAATCTCCGTCTCCCACCACCGGTTCATGCTCACAATCAAGTTGTTGCGGAAAATAAGGCTAATGATGCTTTGAGGATGCAACCTCTAATCCCATGCCCTCAAGCGTTCTATAGGGGCAACGCCAATATCACTAATTCTACTGGGTCTCTTGTCATACCTTCTCTACCGCAGTGGCACACGTTCATGGTAACTAGTATCTTGATGCAGGTGCTCACTGCAAGGGGTTTGTTTCAGGGCTAACATTTAAGGATCCCACTTCTCACATTGTCAAACTGATGTCGGTGTGTAAGAGTTGTGTGGGAAGGCCATACTTAGACATCAATGTCATCAGGTTGAGAGTGTTTCCTATATCACTGATTGTAGAGGTTTCAATATGGTTTACTAAGTTGCCAATTAATTCTTTCTATATCTGGGAGAAGTTGAGGAATGTGTTCCTAGCACGGAACTACCCGATGTCAAAAAAACTCAACAACAAAGATAGATTGAACAATTTTGTGGCACTACCTGGGGATTCTGTAAGTAGCTCTTGGAACTAATTTACTACTTACGTGACAGGTGTCCCAAACCACTACATTGATGATGAGTCATTGAAAGAGTACTTCTATTAGGGACAAAATTATAATAATAAAGTAGTGCTTGACACTATTGCATGTGGTTCTTATGGGTACTGCATACATGCAGAGATTGCAGAGAAGTTGGAGAAAATCTCTCGCATTAATAAAACTTGGAGTACTATAAAGTCTAACACTGGTAAAAACACCTTTGCAATGCAAGCTACACACAAGCCAAACGCAGATGAGATTATTGAAGAGATGGCTCAAATGAGAACTGTAATTGGGCTGGTATGAAAAATGTCACTGGAGTTATAGAGAAGGTAAATTCACTGATTACTTGATTAAACCACCATTGCCAACAGATGAATACTATTATGAAGAGGATACTTATGTTGTGAATGATAAGATGGGGGGTTTACAACCAAACTCCCAAGGCTCTAATCAGGAAAATTAGCGTCAAAGTCAAGGAGAGCAAGGTCAGAACAATGGAAATTACAACAGAGAGGGCCAATATGTTCGAGATAGAAACTACTACCATGACAACAACTTCAACCGGGGTAATTATAGTAACAGAAATGATCGAAGTGGGCCTTATGTTCCACCTCAAAATCGAGAAATTTTTCAAAGGAATGATGGAGGTAGTATGGTGCGAGTTGAAGATATGTTACCAAAGATGATGAGAAGTTTTGATGCTAGTGATGAGCGCACCAAAGAAATTGAGAGGTGATTAGGCTAATATTTGGATAAAGGTTGATTACATGTTATCCCGATTAAGCATCTTGAGTTACAAATGGACCAATTGTCTACTACTGTGAACCCACGAAAATCAGGAACTTTTACTTGCAATACCATTCAAAATCCTAAAATGATGGACATTGCATGGAAATAACTACTCGAAGAGGTAAGAAAAATTATTTATCAACCTATACCATTTGTGGTAGAAGATGAGAGTATAAAAGATGACGAGGTGGTGGAAACTAGTGGTGAATTGGTAGACAAAGTGGCAAAAGAAGAAGAGGTATACTAAAAAGTGGTCCCCATTCCTATACCACCTCCACCATTCCCCAGAGATTGGTGAAAAAGACTGAGGATGGTAATATCAGTATTTTATTACTTTGTTGAAGCATCTTTCCATCAATGTCCCTTTGATAAAAGCTTTGGAGCAAATGCCCGATTATGCCAAGTTTATGAAGGATATGGATACATAGAAGAGATCGGTATGTTTTGAGGATGATGACCGAATGCACCATTGTAGTGTTATTACTACAAGGTCTTTTATGCAGAAACATGAATATCTGGGCGCTTTGACTCCATGTACCATAAAATTATTACACATTTCCAAAGCACTGTGTGATCGAGGTGCAAGCACAAATCTCATGCCTCTTTTCATTTGTAAGAATTTGGGTTTAGGTCACCCAAAGCCCACTGCGATGTGGTTACTAATGGCCGATTGAATAGTGAAGAGGCACATTGGAATACTCCATTATGTGCTTGTGAAAGTGGAGTCTTTTATATTTTTGGCCGATTTTCTGATTCTTGACAGTGAGGTGCACTTTGAGGTCCTTATTATTCTTGGGAGGCCATTCCTTACTACGGGTCGCTCCTTGGTTAAAATGGAAAAAGGGCAGATAAAGTTTAGGTTGAACAATGAAGAAGCAACATTCATCATTTATAGGTCCATGAAGTAGAGTGGTGAGATCCAATCGGTATCTTCTATATCCTATAGAATTGGGAGTATGTCCAAGGTACAAATCGTAGAGAGCCTAGGGACTGAGACACTGGCGGCAGTGATCATGAATTTTGAGAGTAATGGTATTGAAGAGTAAGGGTCTTTGGTTGCGGCACTTGAACAAAGTGACTATTGGTCCAAACCAAAGAAATTGGAGTTAGATATAGAGCATCACCAGTCTCCATTGATGATACCATCTATATAAGATGCTCTAAAATTAGAGCTTAAGGCTCTACCACCTCATCTGAGGTATGTATTCTTGGGTAGAGATTACACTTTTCCGGTAATAATTGCATTGGATTTGAATGTGCAACAAGTAGAGTGTTTGGTGGAAGTTTTGAAGAGGTTCAAATGATCCATTTGGTAGACTATTGCGGACAGTATTGGGATCCCTCCCAATATTTGTTCACAAAAAATCCATATCATGCCCGATCAGAGGCCAAGTATTGAGCACCAGAGACGGTTAAATCCACCTATGCGAGACGTAGTGAAGAAGGAGATCATTAAGTGGTTGAATGTCGTAGTCAGATATCCTATTGCAGATAGTAATTGGGTATTCCCTGTTCAGTGTGTGCCTAAAAAGGGGAATGAAAGTAGTGCCCAATGAGAGGAACGAGCTTGTTCCAATGAGGTTGGTGACTAGATAGAGAGTTTGTATGGAATACCGGAAACTGAATGCATGGACTTAGAAGGACCATATCCATGTGCCCTTCATGTATCCATGTTCCCTTCATGGACCAGATGTAAGATAGATTCGCAGAAAAAGGATAGTATTGTTTTCTTGACGGCTATTCATGTTACAATCAAATGTTTATTGCCCAGAGCATCAAAAGAAGACCACCTTTACTTGCCTTTGTGGGATATTCATATTCAAGAGGATAATGTTTGGGTTATGTATTCACCGGCAAGTTTCCAGAGATGTATGATGTTAATATTCTACGATATGGTGGAGGACACTATAGGGGTGTTTATGGATGACTTTTAAGTTGTTGGCAACTCCTTTGATGGGTGTTTGAGTCACTTGACTGCGGTTTTCAGAAGATCTGAACATTCCAATCTTGTACTAATTGGGAAAAATGTCACTTTATGGTGAAGTTATAATATTGGACCATCGAATATCGGAAAATGGAATAGATGTTGATCAAGCAAAATTTGAAGTTAAGAGAGACTTCCTCCACCATATCTATAAAAGGCGTGAGGACTTTTCTGGGACATGCGAGTTTCTACCAGAGGTTTATTAAGGTTTTCTCCAAAATTGCACATCCTCTGTGCAAATTACTTGAGAAGAAATGTAAAGTCTATTTTGATGAATCATGTCTGAAGTAATTTTGAGGGTTGAAGGAGATGTTGCTTATTGCGTCCATAATTATTTCTCAAGATTGGAGTAAGTCTTGAGGTTGTGTGTGATGCGATTGGTGTTGCTCTTAATGTGGTGTAGGGACAAATAAGGGAAAAAATTCTTCACCCTATCTAATATGTAATTAAGGCCCCAAATGAAGCATAAAAGAACTACACTGTGACTGAACAAGACCTTCTTGTTGTGGTATTTGCTTTCGAAAAATTTCTTTCCTATTTGCTCTACACGAGAGTCATAATGCATACTGATCACTCCATGTTAAGGTAATTGATGGTAAAGAAGGATGTAAAACCAAGGTTTATTAGATGGGTGTTACTATTGCAAGAGTTTGATTTTAAGGTAAAACATAGAAAAGGGATAGAAAATCAAGTTGCCGATCATTTGTCCAGATTGGCGGATTAAGAAATGTGAGAGTTGGGTGAAAATTCTAAAGTTGATAATACCTTCCCTGATGATCATATATTATCCACTTCTTGTGAATTGATTCCATGGTTCTTCGATTTTGTAAATTATTTGGCTAGTGATATAATCCCATCGGACTTGTCGTTCCATCATAGGAAGAAGTTCATGCATGATGTGAAAAAGTTCTTGTGGGATGATCCTTACTTATACTGGATTTGTGATGATGGGCTTATTAATCGTTGCGTCCCACAATTTGAGATGTTAAGTGTTTTGAAGGCATACCACTCCTCGCCTGTGGGTGGGCACCATAGTGGTATCCAGATTGCCCACAAGATTTTTTAGTGTGGGTACTATTGGCCAACAATACATCGAGATGCTCATGAGTTCTCCAATTCAAGTGATGGGTGTGAAAGAGATGGACGAATTTCAAGGAGGCAAGAGCTCCCTTTAGATCCCATTCTAGTAATTGAGTTATTTGATGTATGGGGCATTGATTTTATGGGTCAGTTTGTGAGTTCTCATGGTATGAAATATATACTTGTGGCGGTTTACTATGTGTCAAAATGGGTGGAAGCCGTAACGCTTTCTAACAATGAAGGGAAGAGTGTCACTATTTTCTTTAAAAAAACATGTTCTTCAAATTTGGCACAACTCGGACCATTATTAGTGATGGTGGGTCTAACTTTTTCAATAAGTTGTTCAAAGGGCCTTTGGAGAAATATGGGGTTCGCCATAATGTAGAAATTATGTACCATCCACAAACTAGAGGGCAAGTTGAGGTGTCTACTCAATATATCAAGCAAATCCTATCAAAAATGGTAAATGCTAATAGAACGGATTTGTCAAGAAGGCTTGATGATGCTCTTTGGGCTTACCGTACTGCAAACAATACCTCCATAGGCATGTCTCCATACCAACTAGTACATCAGAAGGCTTGTCACTTTTCAGTTGAGTGAGAGCACCAAGCTATGTGGGCGATGAAGAAACTGAATATGGATTGGGATGAAGCAGTGGAACAAAGACTTAATTGGTCGAATGAGCTTGATGAGTTTCTCCTACAACCATATAAAAGTTCAGCCATCTAAAAACATAATATGAAGAAGGACCACGACAAAAAAGATTGAAAAACGAGAATTTGCTGTTAGGGACTTTGTGCTTCTATTCAACTCTAGGGTACGCTTGTTTCCGGGAAAACTCAAGCCAAAGTGGATGGGACCATTCCATGTTACTAAAGTGTTTCCACATGGAGCGGTTGGGTTGGATAACAAGGAGGGTGCAATTTTCAATGTCAACAGGCAAAGAATTAAGACCTACAAAGGGAATGCAGAGAGTGTCCATGAATTACTTTAGTTATATCACCTTGACGAAGTGTGAGTAATCAAGGATCATGCATCATGCCACGACGCTAAATCAAGCAATTCTTGGGAGGCAACACAAGCTGTATCCTCTAGGAAACAATAGGTTTTTATTTTCTTTGTAGGAATATTTGCTATTTGTTGTTTCACTTTGTTTTACTAATTTTATGGTGTTATTTTTATAGTGTTGGTTAGAGATTAGTTTAGGGTATGTGTCTCAAAAGTGTCCAGAAAAACACAAAAAGAATAGCTTAATAGGTGTTCGATGGACAGAGACCACAACACAAAATTCTACAGAAAATGGTCTGGTGCACAGTTCTACAGACCCCATCAACAGGTCTTCGTTCCATCGACGGAACGTCGATAGTGTCCATAGCTCCAAGGTATGCCATCTGATTTTTTATATGATTTTATGCAATCGACGATCCGTCGACTGACCTACAGTCCGTCGATGGGGTGTCGTCAGTCCAAAGAACCAGTGACCTGACCCGACCCGACTGCTTATATTAAAAGAAAATTATTCAAATAATCTCCAAAACCTTTACAGATTCCTTCCCAACCACTTCCCTCCCCTTTTTTTCTTCCTTTCCCATCATATCAGCATAACCCCCCCTTCCATTTTCATCAAAATATCAAAAACTCCAAAAATCCCCAAACTCCCAAAACCTTCTCCTTCCCGAATTCTACTTCTTTCTCTTGTGATCTCTGATCAGTGTTCAAAGGCAGGCACGTAAGTTGTTGAAAATATTACTCACCCAGTCACTCAATTACAATTTTCAGGTATTTCAATTCCCTTCTCTAACTGAATTGTCCTTCATTTGTTATTGGAAAAGAATATTGGATTGTGGGTCTTGACTTAGGGAAAAATTTGTATGTGTTTGCTTGTTAAAAAAATGGGCAATATTTGCCTTATAATGATGGAAAGTTAATGGGTAGTGGTGTAATTTGTTTTAAATATTATTGTTCACTTTCCCACTAAGGGTTTGGTAGCATCGTTGAATCCGAGTTTGAACTTTGCGAAATCATAACTCTAAGGATGAAGAATCTGTCTTGTAGTTGTTGCTTTGTGTTGGGTAAGATTATGAGGGTCTAAAAGGTGTCAAAATGTTCTTTTATAAATAAGGTCTGTAATATGTCTAACCAACAGCTCGAGACCCCGTTGACGGATCGTCGATTGATCGATGGGCCGTCGATGGGGTCTGTCGATTGATCAACCTTCAAAATGCTTAATTTTAGATGATGGAAGTTGACTACGGTCCTTGGATTGATCCGTGGGACATTCTTCACGTCTGTCATTTCTAACTGAAATCGTAATTTGTGAGAGTTTAAAATTTATTCTAAGCGTCAGACGATCGAAGTGGACTACGGTTTGTTGATTGATCGACGGGCCATTCTACACGTCCATTGTTTACAACTTATAGGTATAATGAATGAATACTAAATAATTCCTAAGTATCCAACAATGGACACTATCAATGGGCCGTCGGTTCATCAATGGGCCATTGATAATGCCCGTCAACCAGTCTTGCAGTTCTACACTGGTGTGTGTTTTGTGTTTCATTTTTCTGGTTTTATTGTTTTATGTGTTTATTAATATCTATGAGACTAACATACTATTTTCATGGTACATATGGCCCCAAACTGGAAATCGCCTATTGCAGGGGCAAGTCCAAGTCTGTGACACCATCTAATAACATTTCGAAAATCCAAGGCATGCCTTAAAGCCTAACATAAGTGCCATATGGTATAGACACTATTTTAAGTCCTATTTTACTCTTTATAATTCATTTAGGAAGTATAGAAAAAAAACATTCAAGAACATCCATAACATTCGGAAACTAGTTCTAGGAGGTACTAGCGTGCCTAAGTTTATTTAACTAGATTTTATTGGTCGAAAAATGGTGAAAATTTGTGGAATGGTGTCTAAAATGTGTTTAAGTCGATTTGTGGTCTAAAGTTCTGGGTACGACACCCCAAGGACCAACCAAGGTCCTTTGATGAGGACCCTTGCACGTTACTGTCAACACTACCTGGGCAGTGTGTACCCACGAAAGGGCAATCGACGGAGCGTGTGTTGATCGATGGGGTGTTGATGCCAACCGTTGAGAAACACTTAGAAAATTTGTTGGAGGCCCTCACCTGCACAATCTCGGACAAGGACGACGGATGTGCAGCACGAGGAGTCCTGGTCCATTGAATAACCCATGATCCGCCGATCGTGGTATCCTCGGTGGTACTGTAATTTTCATGCATGTTTTAAGTTAAGTACTACATAATTAATTAAGTGGTTAGTTAGGGCATTAGGTTATCATAATTAATTAATTAAACCCCCTTATAAATACCCCAAACCCATTAGTCTTATTATAACACTTAAAACAAAACTCTCTTCCTTCTGTTTTTTCTTTCTCTGTTGGAAGACACAATTGAAGACTAGCTAGAGGAGCTATTTCGGGGCTGTAAAGTGACGATTTAACCATAAAATATTCATTAAACGTTGAGGTGTGGGATCTAATTCACCTTTGAGACCTTTTTACTCAAAGGGTTCCTGCAAAATATTTTCAAAAGTTTAGTTTTCATGTGGGTCTTTATCAATCTAAAAAATTATGTTATGAATTGGGTTTTTTTTCTGTTTTATATTGGATAATATAATTTTATTTATATATTATAACCTAATTATGATATATCTTGATGGTTTAGTTTAGTTTGTAGAAGATGACCCTTGACCCTTAACCCTAGGTTTGATTTTTATATGAATTAAGTTGTATTTGGTTCAATTTACTTGGTTATTGATTTATTAATATAAAATGATGTTTATATACTAACAATTAACAAATTAGAGTGAATGTAGTCTTATATGCTAGTTGTTGAGAAGATGATTTAGGTTAGGAAGTTAATGTACCTAAATACCTTTTCTTAAGCTATGATCTAGTATTAAATTGCGATGTACTGATTCTTCTAGTCTTGTGATCATGTTGATTATTGATTTATGATGATTTATACCTGAATTGGGTTAAATTCAGGGTTTATGGTAAGGCGTTGATGATGAACTATGAAGAAGACTTGATAAGTCTTATGATCTCTATCATATACTTCAAATTGTTGTTAATGATGATTAAGTCATGATGTTGTGTTGGAGTATGCCTTTTAGTAGGATTTATAGGGTGATATGATGTTGAATTTAAATTTCTTGATTATTTATGTGAGGTTAATTAAGATGTATTTTTTATAAGGATGGTGATTATTACCTATGTGCCTTATTATGAATAAAAATAAAAATGTGCTAACCTCACTTATGTGAATTGTGATGAAAGGACTATACTCATACAATTTTTACTAAGCTATGATGAGGATGAATATACAATGGTTAGACTCTATGAATTAAAATAAGTTATGATGATTAATAAAGTCATCAAAGATATTTCAATAAAGGGACTTAGCTTATCACCGTGTGAACTTGACAATGGGAGGTGATGACTTCCCATAGAGAAAGATTCACCCTATAGTTCTAAACGTGGTGTCGAATCCCCAAAGAGGGATACTCATCCAATGGATTCCCATGAGAGGAGGCCCCAATTGCCAAGTGGTATGTAGAGAAAGAATACCTGTCTTTTAGTTCTTGAACTATGTTGCCCCCATCGGAAGACTAGATAGTGGATATGTTTATGTTTTGTTTTACTTTGGACAGTAGACCACCTTCCATCGTTGTAAGGTTTTACAACACTGGATTCCACACATAGCTTTTGGGGTCTATGTCGTTGAGACAAATTAAAATGAACAAATGAAGATAAACTAACTAAGGTGACTTGAGAGGTTTGACTTGGCCTAGGTAGGGTAATGGGACTCTACCTATTCCTTGCACTAGTTTGCCTTGATGGAAGCTTTAGAAGGTTGATATAATGTATGTATATGATAAGAATGCAAAAGATTATAGTATGATGACTTTAAATGTAAATAATACTATATATTCATTGATACTCTTATGAACAAGTAATTGGTCTATGTTGTTAAAAGAATGATGTTCTATATCCTTAAAAGGCTATGTTGTGTGAATTTTAATATTAGCCATGATTCTTATCGGGTCACTTGATTCAGTAATGTCATGGGGCTTTTCTTGGTTATTGCACTTGTTGGCTTTATAAGGATTCATCGATAGTAGTCTTGATTAATTATGATATGATGAACTCTTCTCCATGCTTTTGATGTAATTACTTTATTGTAGGGTTTATTGGATTATGGGTTAAAGTATGTTGACATATATGTAATTTGCTTTGACTTGATGATGCATTAGGCTTTTCAAAGAAAAAAGTAGTATGTTTTAATAAAATGTCCTTTTCAGCATGATTTCATCTTATATGTGAATATGAAATCATACTTAGTACAAGTGTCATACTAACTCCATTTCTTCCTTTTCTCGAACATTTTAGGTTCTAGCTGTTAAAGTGTTTCGGAAGGCAATTTGAAGAAGGATTGGATCCTTTGATCATCCAAGTAGGTAAGGTCCTCGTTTTCCTAGGGTGATGCAAATATTGAGCTTATGTTGTTGTTTTAGTTCTAAGACTCTTATGTTCTATCTCCTTTCATTTTAGTACGGAATGTATAAAGCCTATATGTCGTTGTCTTTACATTAATGTATTGGCTATACCTAAATTGCCAATTGTGTTATATGGTTATGAGATGAGACAATCTTCAAAGACTTTGTTCTATCTTATATACTCTTTATATATATATATATATGTATATATATATATATATTTATGTGCAATAAAAGTAAAAGGCTATGTAACCTTCCTATACGAAAGGTCTATGTATACTCTCTCTCTCTCTCTATATATATATATGTTATGTGTATGTAGAGGTCTATGTACACCTCCAAGTATAAATAATGAAAAGTTTTAAATTTTCTGCTAAATTTGACCTATGAATTTAATGATGACGCTAGTCTTAGTCCTCAAAGAGGACGACGATGCTAGTTATTTCTATGGGGTAAACTCAGATGAGAAAAACTTGGTACCAAAGCATGAGGTTGAACTATTTTTTTGTAAATATCTCTTTCAACTACGTCTATGTAAGTTCATATTAATAATTTTGAAGTGCACAAACATATGGATAGGAATCTACGTGATGCCTAGGAAACTCTCACTTTCTTGGAAATCTAATACTGTGCCATTAGAGTATACTTATGGTGTGCTTTTGCATTTAACCCAATTGTTGTGATTTTAGGAAATGAACACTCGAAAGAATGAGGCCCAAAGGCTTGAAGAGGAGATTGCCAATGCGGGAGCTTCTCCCCGTGGTTGAACAAGCTCTGGTCAATCCTCCAGCCTTTACGGATGGTGATATATGTGTTTCCTTAATCCAGTTGTCCCAAGATACCAATGCTCAAGCACAAGCTAAATGGGAGGTTGTACCCCGTCCTCATCAACAAGTTTCTACTATGGTCTCCCGTCCAAGGGATTTCACTCGGATGAATCCTCCCACATTCTACGGGTCTATGGCTGAAGAAGACCCCCATGAGTTCATTGATGAAGTCTACAAAATACTCTTGGCTATGGGGTTGTCTACTAGTGAGAAGGCCTAATTATCCACTTATCAACTCAAGGATGTAACTCAAGTATGGTATGTCTAATGCAGGGATAATAGGCCATTAGGGGGTGCTCCGGTGACTTGGGAGATCTTCAGGAAGTCTTTTCTTGATCGGTTCATCCCTTGGGAGTTAAGGGAAGCTAAAGTGGTGGAGTTTATCAACCTTCACCAAGGAGGTATAAGTTTTCATGAATACTCCTTGAATTTCACTAGATTGTCAAAATATACTCCCTTTTTGGTTTCCGATCCTAGATATGAAATGATATGCTTTGTGATGGGGGTGTAGGATGATTTGCAAGATGAGTTTCCTTCGTCTATGCTACATAAAAAACATGAACATTTCTTAACTTAAAGTGCATTCCAAACACGTGGAAGAAGAAAGGGCTAAGAGAAAGAGTAGAGATGTTAAGAAGGCAAGATCTTTTGATGGAGGTTCTTCAAAGAATAGGCTTCAGATATTAGAAAATCCTAGATTTAAGAAGTGGATATTTAATCAAGTTCTATCCAAGTTCCCTAAGATCGGTATGATTGGGTAACTAAACCGAGAGCCCAATAGGGAAGATGTGGAAACTCATCCAATGAGAAGCCTACATGTGCCAAGTGTGGAAAGGGTCATTTTTGTGAATACTTGGTTGGGATGGGAAATTGATTTTGTTGTATCATGAGTGGACACAAGGTTAGGGATCGCCCCAATATGAAGGGTCAATAAAAGGGTAATTATAGTGAGGCTCCAAAGAAGAACTGCGTTTATGCTCTCGGCACTAGGGGTGAGCAACGACTTCTCCCGACATTGTAACCGCTATGTTGAAGGTCTTCTCTATTGATATATGCCATACTTGATCCTGGTGCTACTTCATCATTTGTTACCCCTCTAGTAGCCAAAAAGTGTGTCATTTTTCCCGATATTTTGCATGAACCTTTTTATAGTGTCTACTTCGGTGGGTGAGTCGGTTGTTTCAAAAAGAGTGTACAGAAATTTTCCAATAATGTTTCCCAATAGAGTTTCTTATGTTGAACTAGTAGCAGTTTATATTCTTGATTTTGATATTATTTTGGGTATAGATTGGTTGCATTCTTGCTTTGCTTCTATTGATTATATGACAAGTGTGGTGAATTTTAACTTTCCACATGAATCCATTCTAGAGTGGAAGGGGGAAATTCTATTCCTAGAGGTTGTATAACCTCTTGTCTAAAAAAATGCAAAATAACTCTAAAGGTTGTCTATACCATATTGTAAGAATCTAAGATCTAGACTCTGAAATTCCTCCCATCGAGTCGATCCCCGTACTGAATGAATTTCGGAAGGTCTTTCCTAATGATCTTTCTGCTATTCATTCCAAACGGAAAATTGATTTTTGTATTGATTTTATACCGCATACAAATACCATTTTAATTCCTCCTTATCGAATGACTCTGGTCGTATTGAATTGAAGGCTCAGCTCAAATATTTACTACACAAAGGCTTCATAAGACCTTATATTTATCCATAGAGTGCTCCGGTATTTTATGTAAAGAAGAAAGATGGGTCCTTAACAATTTGTATTGATTACTGCCAACTGAATAAAGTCATTATCAAGAACAAGTATTCTACCCCTAGTATTGACGACTTGTTTGATCAACTCCAAGGGGCAAGCTACTTTTCTAAGATTGACATGAGATTCGGGTATCACTAATTTAGGGTGAGAGGTTAGGATATACCAAAGATGGGATTTGGATTAGATATGGTCATTATGAGTTCTTCGTAATGTACCTTGGTCTCACAAATGCTCTGGCGGCATTTGTTGACCTAATGAATAGGGTGTTCTGAATTTATGTAGATTTAATTGTGGTTGTCTTCATTGACGACATCTTGGTGTATTCAGACAATGAGGGTGATTACATGAACCATTTGAGGGTGGTGGTGCAAGTACATAAAGAACATCAATTGTGTGCAAGGTATAGCAAATGCGAGTTTTGGTTGAGCTCGGTGACATTTATTTTTCATATCAACTCCAGTGAGGGAGTTGAGGTTGATCCAAGGAAAACACAGGCGGTGAAAAATTTGTCTACACCATTGACTCCAACCGACATTAGGAGTTTTTTGGGTTAACCACGTTATTATCGGAGGTTCATGGAAGGTTTTTGCATCCATTGCATCTCCCTTGACTACTTTGACCCAAAAGTGAAAGAAATTTGAGTGGTTGGAGGCATGTTAGAGAAGCTTACAAACGTTGAAGGATAGGCTTACTTTCGCTTCGGTGTAGACTTTATCGGATGATACAAAGGGTTTTATTGTGTATTGTGACGCATTCCGAGTGGGTTAGGGTGTGTGTTTATGTAACATAGAAGGTGATTACCTATGTTTCTAGGCAACATAAGGTTCATGAGAGAAACTATCAAACTCATGGCCTTGAATTAGTACCCGTGGTATTTTCCTTAAAAATATGGAGAAATTACTAGTATGGTGTCCATGTTTTTGTTTATACCGACCATAAGAGTCTCCATATGTGTTTACCCAGAATGAGATGAATCTTTGACAAAGAAGGTTGTTAGTATTGTTGAAATATTACAATATGAGTGTCCTCTATCACACCACAAAGCCCAATGTGCTTGCGGATGCTCTATGTTGTATGACTGTAGGAAGTGTGTCTCACATAGATGAAGCGAAGAAAGACCTAGTGAAAGCTATTCATAGGTTTGCTAGGTTGTATGTGAGGTTGGAAGATTCTCCAAAAGGTGGTTTCATGGTTCATAAATCATTATTAGTTGAGGTGAAGTCCAAATAACGCCTTGATAAATCATTAATGAAGTTGAAAGGAATCAATCCTTGGCAAGCTTAATGAGGCATTCTCCCTAGGGGTGATGGTATTTAGAGGTACCAAAGAAGATTGTGTCTTCCCAATGTAGATGAGTTGAGGAAATGGATCATTGAGGAAGCCCATGGGTCCCACTAATCCATTTATCCGGGTTCCACAAAAATGTACTATGACCTTAGGGAAGTATATTGGTGGGAAGGTATGAAGAAGGACACAGCAGAATTTGTTTACAGGTATCCAAATTGACAATAAGCAAAAGCCGAACATCAAAAGTCTCTGGCTTACCAAGTTCCTAATTGGAAGTGGGAAGACATCAATATGGATTTTGTAGTGGGTTAACCTTGGACTCAAAAGCAGTATTACTATAAATGGGTCGTTGTGTATAGGTTGACCAAGTCCGGTCACTTTATTCTTGTCAAGTGTAGTCATTCAGCGGAAGACTATTGTAGGATCTTCATAGATGTGATTGTGTGTCACCATGGTATTTCGTTATCCATCATATCGGATCGGGGTACACAATTCACATCTAGGTTTTTGAGGTCATTCCAAGAATGGTTGGGTAATAAGATGAAGGTCAGTACAAATTTTCATTCCCAAACGGATGGTCAAGTGGAACGTACTATTCAAACCCTTAAGGATATGCTTAGGGCTTGTATTATTGATTTCTAAGGAAATTGGGATAAGCATTTGCCTTTAGAGGAGTTTGCTTATAATAATATTATTCATTCATCCATTTCCAAGGCTCCCTATGAAGCCTTGTATGGTAGAAGGTGTAGGTATACTTTTGGATGGGTTGAAGTGGGTGAGCCTTCGCTTCTTTGTCCCAATTTTATTTGTAAGACTTTAGGAAAAGTTCATATCATAAGGAACCGGTTGCAAATGGCCTATAGTCAGCAAAAGTCTTATATCGATCACTTGAAAATGGATTTGGAATTTGATGAAGGTGATAAAGTGTATTTGAAAATCTCACTTATGAAAGGGGTGGTTAGATTTGTCAGAAAGGGAAGTTGAGTACTCGTTATGTGGTTCCGTATGAAATCTTGCAAAGGGTTTGTAAGGTTGCTTATGAATTTAAACTTCCTAGTGAATTGGCTTCTATTCATCTGAATTTCCATGTTTCCATGCTTAAAAAGTTTATTGGTGATCC
Organism: Solanum lycopersicum; assembly: GCF_036512215.1. Classification (NCBI taxonomy): domain Eukaryota; kingdom Viridiplantae; phylum Streptophyta; class Magnoliopsida; order Solanales; family Solanaceae; genus Solanum; species Solanum lycopersicum. The sequence goes on along the minus strand of NC_090808.1, from coordinate 17,972,323 downwards.
CGAGTTAATTCTACCTATTGAGAGTCTTGGTGTGCAAGATAATCTCTCTTAAAAAACAAGGTCCTACCCTTCTTGGATGATCAAAGGATCCAATCCTTCTTCAAATTGCCTCCAAAACAATTCAATGACCTGAACAAAAAAGTTTTGGGAAAAGGAAGAAATGGGTTATTACGCCAGTTATACTACGTATGAAACCATATTCACATACAAGCTCAAATCATGCTAAAAAGGACATTTTATTAAAACATGCTACTTTATTATTTGAAAAGCCTTTTGCATCATCAAGTTAAAGAAAATAACATAGTTGTCGACATACTTTACCCATAATCACATATAACCCTCAAACTAAGTAACTACATCACAAGCAAGGACAAAAGTTCATCATATCATAATAAATCAAGACTACTACCCATGAATCCTCATAAATCCAACAAGTTCAATAATCAAGCAAAGCCCCATAATATTAATCAATCAAGTGACCAAACAAGAATCATGGATAATATTAAAATTTTAATAACATAAACTTTTAAGGATAAACAACATCACACTTTTAACAACATAGACCAATTACATGTTCATAAGATTATTAATCACCACATAGTATTATTTACATGTAAAGTCATTATACTATCATATTTTGCATTCATTATCATATGCATACATAATATAAACCTTTTAAAGCTTCCATTATGACAAACTAGTGCAAGTCATAGGTAGAGTCCTATACCCCTACCTAGGCTATGTCAAACCTCTCATGTTACCTAGTTAGTTTATCTTCATTTGTTCATTTTAATTTAGAGAATACTTGCCTTAACCGACATAGACCACAATATCTAAGTGTGGAATCTTGTGTTGTAAAACCTTACAACTGTGGAAGGTGGTCTACTGCCAAAGTAAAACAAAACATAAACATAGCTTTCTAGGTGGATCCACTAGCTAGTCTTCCTCTAGGGGCAACATAGTTCAAGAACTAAGAGATAGGTATTCTCCCTCAACATACAACTTGAAAATTGTGCCTCCTCTCATGGGAATCCATTGGATTATTATCCCTCTTTGGGTCTACACCACGTTTAGAACTATAGGGTGAATCTTCCTCTATGGGAAGTCATCACCTCCCATTGTCAAGTTCACTCGGTGCTAAGCTAAGTCCCTTTATTGAAATGTTTTTAATGTATTTATTAATCATCATAACTTATTGTTGTTCATAGGTTCTAACCCTTTTAGAATCATCATTTTCATAGCTTAGTAAGAATTGTATGATTTTAGTCGTTTCATAATAATTAACTTAAGTGAGGTTAGCACATTTTCATTATAATTTGCAATAAACCACATTTGTAATCATAACCATCCTTATAACAATTATATCTTAATCAAACTCACAATTATAATTAAGACATTTAAATTTAATATCATACCACCCTATCAATCCTACTACAAGGCATACTCTAACACAACATTATGACTTAATCATAATTAACTACAATTTTAAGTAAATGATAGAGATCATAAGACTTACCATGTCTCCTTCATAGTTCATTATCAAGACCTTATCATAAAGCCTCAACTCAACCAAATACAGGTATACATCATCATAAATCAATAATCAACATGATAATAAGACTAGAAGAATCACTATATCAAAATCAATACTAGATCATAGCTTAAGACAAGATACTTAGGTCATTACACTTTCTAACCTTGATCATCTACCCAAAAACTAGCATGAAAGACTACAATTCATTCTAATTTGTTAATTATTGATATAAAAACATCATCTAACAGTAATGGAATCAATAACTAAGTTAATTGAACCAAATACAACCTAATTTATATCAAAATCAAACCTAGGTTTAAGAGTCAAGGGTCATATTCTACAAACTAAACCAAACATTCATGATATATCATAATTAGGTTAGAATATATCCTAATCAATTCATATTATCCAATAGAAAACATAAAATGCCCAATTCATGACATAATTTTCGTAATTGAGAATGACCCACATAAAAACTCAACTTTTGAAAATATTTTTAAGGAACCCTTCAAGGAAAGAGGTCTCAAATGTAAATTAGATGTCAAACCTCAACGTTTTATGAAGATTTGATGGTGAAATAATCCCTTTACATCTTCAAATCCCTTCCCTATCTAGTCTTCAATGATTTTTTCCAATATAGAGAGAAATAAGAGAGAAGGAAGAGAGTTTTGTTTTGATAGTTATAATTTGATTAATGGGGTTGGGGTATTTATATGAGTGGTTAATTAAGTTAATTAAGTTTTCATAATCCCCTAATTAATCACCAAACCACTTAATTAATTATCTAATACTTAATTTAAAACGTGTAGGACAATTACAGTACCACTTCTGACACCACGATCGATGAATCGTGGGTCAGTCGACAGACAAGGCCTCCTCCGTGATGCACATCCATCGTCCTTGTAAGAGACTATGTAGTTGAGGGCCTCCAACAAATTGGCTATGTTTTTGTCGATTTTTGGCATCGACGCCCCTTCGATCAACACACGCTGCATCGATTACCCTTTCGTGAGTGCACACTGTCAAGGCAGTGTTGACCCAATGTGAAAAGGTCCTCCTCAAGGGCCCTTGGTTGGTCCTTCGGAAGTTGTACCTAGACATTTTGACCATGAATCAACTTAAACACATGTTATACACCCTTCCACCAATTTTCACAATTTTCCGACCTTTATAAGATTGTTAAATAGGCTCAGGCACGCTAGTACCTCCTAGAACTAGTTTCAGACGTCATGGATATTCTTGAATGTTTTGGTTTCTAGACTTCCTAAATGACTTATAAACATTAAAATAGGCCTTAAAACTATGTGTAGACCTTATGAATATTCATAAGTGAACTAATCAACATATAGTATCATCAATGTGTCATGGTCATCATATATACCTTATATATTATCATAACATAAACATATAACAGAACCTCCTCCTAAGACTTCCCTCAAGGCTAACTAGTGCAATTTCTAGGTAGAGTCTCATACCCCTACCTTGACTAAGCTAGACCCCTTAGGTTATCCAAGTTAGAGTTCAGTCTTTTAATTCAATTTACGTTTTTGGGAATATCTTGTCCTAACCGATATAGACCATATGAGCTAGTGTGCAATATTGTGCCATAAAACCCTACACTAAAAGAAGGCAGACTACTTGCCAGGGTAGTACAAAAATATTAAACATAGAAACTACGTGGATCCACTGGCTAGTATTCCAATGGGAGAAACATAGTTCAAGAACTAGGATATTTAATTCTGACCCTCTTTATGCGCCATGAATTATAGACTCCAATCTCACCTTCCCTATGTGGGAAGGTACACTCCTCTATCTAGTTCACTCGGTGCTAAGCTATAGTCCCTTTTTTGAATTGTCTTTAAGCCTTTAATTATCAGTCACAACTTAATTTATGTCATAGGGCCTTACCCCTTGTATAATCATAATCATCAGTAGCTCAATAACAATTATATGAGTATAAGCCCTTTTATCACAATTCAGATAAGTGAGGTTAACACTTTACCACTTCATAACATGTTAAGGCACATTGATAGTTTTCATCATCCTTATATCACATACACCTTAATCAACCTCACAAATTGTCAAGATATCTCAATTCCACATCATACCACACTATAATCCTATTATAAGGAATATTCCAATGTAATATCATGACTTAACAGCAATGAATCACAATTTAAAGTAAAGATAGATATTGTAAGACATTACCAAGTCTTCCTCATAATATATCATCAAGGTCTTACCATCAACCCATAACTTAGCCCAACTTGGGATTAACATCATCATACAATGATAAACAATAGAATAACAAGGCCAATTGCATCTCTATAACACAATTTATCATTAGATCACGACTTGAGGCAAGATACATATGATAATTTTAAATTATAATTCATAACCAAAATCACATCTCAATAACTAGCATGATAGGCCTATAATTCATCTTTTAATTTACTCATAATAACTCCATAGGATAGTAATCTAATCAACATCCCACTCAATTGAATTATCACAATAAAATATAGATCAACATCACTACCTAGGTTTAGGGATAGATGATCATATTCTTCAATTTATACCAAACCATCAATAATTTTCATAAACAAGTTGAATTACATGTTGATCTACTCAATATAATCATAAGAATTCATTAACTACTCAATCCATAACTTCAATTTCATAATTGAATGAAACCCATAAGAAAAAACCCAACTTTTTGAAATCTATTTTGAAGGAACCCTTCGAGAAAAGAGTCTCAAAGGTGAATAGAACCCATACCTTAATGTTTTGTTTAGAATTGAAGATGAATCCACCCTTTTCAGCCCCCAATTCACCTCCCAAGGTAAGATTCTATGGAGTCTTCCAATTAGAAAGATAAAGAAGAGAGAAGGAAGAGACTTTATTTTAGAGTTGTCTTTAGGTTAATGAAGATGAAGGGTATTCATAGTGGAAAATAATCAAAATAATTATTTTTCCTTTAATCCCCAACTAACCCCTAAACCACTTAATTAACTATATGAAATCATATAAAATTTGGCTGTGAAACTCGACCCTCATAGATGAGACCCCGATCGATCGGATGTTTGTGAGTAGACGGACAACCCCCCTTCTTTCCTGCACTTAGTCTTCTTGGTCAGAGATTGTGCAGGCGGGGGATTCCTCCAAATTTTCTAAGTGTGGGATGACAGTGGCATCGACACCCCGTCGATCAACACATGGACCATAGCCTGCACCTTTGCACTACATCGATGAGTTCAGAGGTTGTGCAGGTGAAGGGACCTTCTCCACCAGTCTATGTATGGGAAAACGGTGGCATCAACGCCACCATCGATGCACACGCGGCCCGTTTTCTGTCCTATCGATGCCCATTGCCAGGCAGTGTTGTATCAAACTACAGGGGTCCTCTTCAAGGGACTTTGGTCAGCCCTTGGGGAGTCGTACCCGAATGTTTCAACCATGAAACAACTTAAACACCTATTAGCTACCTTTCCACCAATTTTCGTACATTTCCAACTCCTAAAAGTTAATCAAATAGGCTAAGGAACACTAACATCTATTTGAACCAACTTCCTAGACGTTTTGGTTCTTAAACCTTCTAAATGACCTATATTCATTAGAAATGGACTTAGAAATAGTGTTTAGACTTTATGACACCTATATTAGGCTTTACAATGTGTCTTGGATTTTTAAGGTGTTACATTATGCTCCCCTCCCCCTTTAGACAGTCAAAATCTTTTGAAGGAAGGAATAGACTAGTAGCCTAACCAATCAACAATATCAAATCAACATAAATTATGTCATTTAAACAAGGAAAATATCAAAACATATATTACCACGCATAAGGCTCAAAACTCTTCATCATGAGGCATTTACTTCGTATAATACTTATGAGCTCAACATACATTACATGCGTCAATTAGCACAAAGTTCAACTTAACAACATGCTACCTATCATTTCATGAAGACTCACCATATCAAAATACACAACATAACTCAAAAGAAGAAAAAAAGCAAAATTTCAAGTGTTTAAGAGCAATGTTACGGCAACTTCAATGTAATTTGTTTTTTAAAAAATGATTAATGTGCAAAACATCACCCAAAAATCAAGAAAGTTCAATTTCTAGTCATTTTTATATTAGTCAAAAGGATAACTAACCTTAGTTCTCAAAAAGATAAGGGTAATAAGACTGCTTGTCGGCCTCGGCCTCCCAAGTTGCACCCTCAACTAGATGATTTTTGCATAACACCTTTACGTAAATCACCTCTTTTTTCCTCTTCATTACTTGCCTATAAAGAATTTGAACCGAAACTTCCTCAAAAGAGAGGTTGTCCTTGACACCAATATTCTCAATAGGAAGAGTGGACTCGGGATCACTGATACACTTTTTCAACATAGAAACATGGAAAACCAGATGGGTCGAAGCCAATTCACTAGGAAGTTTTAATTCATAGACATCCTCACCAACCCTTTGCAAGATTTCATAGAGATCCACATAACGAGGACTCAATTTTCCTTTCTTGCCAAATCTAACCACTCCTTTCATTGGTGAAATTTTCAAATTCACCTTATCACCTTCTTTACACTCCAAATCCCCTCTCCTATGATCGACATAAGACTTTTGACGACTATAGGCCGTTTGAAAGTGGTTCCTTATGATATATACCTTTTCCAAAGTCTTATAAATCAACTCCGGACCAGGAAGGGATGACTCACCCATTTCAAACCATAAAATAGGACCTACTCCGCCTACCATACAGAGCTTCATAGGGAGCCATGGAAATGGATGAATGAAATCTATTGTTGTAGGAAAACTCCACCAAAGGTAAATGCCTATCCAAACTCCCTTTAAAATCAATAACACACGCCCTAAGAAAATCTTCAAGGGTTTGTATTGTACGCTCCGCTTGACCATCTGTTTGGGGATAAAAAGTAGTGCTCAACTTCACCGTACTACCTAACCCTTTTTGGAATGACCTCCAAAACCTCGATGTGAATTGTGCACCGTGAACCAATATGATAGATAACGGAATGCCATGGCAGCAGACAATCTCATCTAGGAAGATTCTTGCAGAATCCTCCACCGAATATGAAGACTTGACTGGAATAAAGCGAGCGGACATAGTCAATCGATCCATAACCACCCATATGGAATTATAGGACTTTTGGGTGCGAGGTAAACCTACTACAAAGTCCATATTGATATCTTCCCACTTCCAACTAGGAATTTGGATCTTTGTAGTAAGCCACCCGGGTTTTGGTGTTTATCCTTTACATATAGGCAATTTGGACACTTAGCGATTAAATTTGTTATGTCCCTTTTAAGACCTTCCCACCAATATATCTCCCTTAGGTCATGGTACATTTTTGTCGACCCTGGATGAATTGAGTAGCGGGACCCATGTTCTTGTTGTAGGATCCAATCCCTCAATCTATCTACATCAGGAACACATAATCTCCCTTGGTACCTTAACACACCATCCCCCCCTTAAGGATAATGATTCATTCAACTTTCCAAGAACCGATTATTAACTCCATTAAGTCTAAATAAAGGTGTTGTTTGGAATTCACCTTAACCACTAAAGATGGCTCTGAGTTATGATGAACTATCGCACCCCCATCCGGAGAACTCTCCAACCTCACCCCCAACCTACACAACCTATGGACTTCCCTTGCTAGGTCCTTTTTGCCTTCGTCAAGATGGGATACACTACCCATAATCATCCAACTTAGGGCATCCGCAACTACATTAGCCTTTCCGGGGTCATAAAAGAAACTCATATCATAATCTTTCAAAAACTCTAGCCACCTTCTTTCTCGTAGATTCAACTCCTTTTTAGTAAACACATATTGGAGACTCTTATGATTGGTAAAATATCAACATAAATCTCATACAAGAAATGCCTTCATGTTTTCAAAACAAACACCATGAACGCTAATTCAAGGTCACAAGTGGGGTAGTTTCTCTCATGTACCTTTATTTGCCTAGAGGCATAAGCTGTTACCTCCCGTATTGCATAAGCACACAGCCCAAACCCACTAGGAATGCGTCACAATAAACAACAGAACCCTATGTACCCTCTTGTAAAGTCAACGCCGGAGTGAAAGTGAGCCTATGTTTCAACAATTTTAATCTCTTCTCCCATGCCTCCGACCATTCAAACTTTTTATTCTTTTAAGTCAAAGCAGTAAAAAAAGATGCAATGGACGCAAAAATATCCATATACTTGCGATACTAACCTGCTAAGCAGAAAAAACTTCTGATATTAGTCGGAGTAAAAGGTGTGGACAGGTTTCACCTCTTCCTTTTCCGTGGGTCTACCTCCATTCCTTCACAAAAGATTATGTGCCAAAGAAAAGTCACTGACCTCAACCAAAACTCACACTTACTATATTTGGCATACAATTGATGTTCTCTAATGGTTTGCAATACTACCCTCGAATGACCAATATGGTCATCCACATTCTTCAAAAATACCAAGATATCGTTAATTAAGAAAACAAAAAATGAATCAACCTAATTTTGAAATACTCTATTCGTTAGGTCCATAAATTCGCCGGAGCATTAGTGAGACCAAAACACTTTACCAATAAATCATAATGCCCATACCTAGTCTGAAAGGTCGTTTTTGATCTATGCTCACCTCTCACCCTAAGTTGATGATACCCCGACCTCAAGTCTATGTTTGAAAAGTAACTTGCCCCTTGGAGTTGGTCATATAAGTCATCAATTCGAGAAGGAGAGTACTTATTCTTAATCGTGACCTTGTTGAGTTGGCGGTAATCAATACACACTCTCATTTCTTCTTCAAAAACAAACCATAGCACCCGACAGAGAAATACTAGGCCTTATAATACCTTTATCTAGTAAATCCTTGAGTTGAGCCTTCAACTCTTTCAACTCGGCCAGAGCCATCCGATAAGGAGGAATTGATATGGGATATGTATCCGGTAGCAAATCAATGCCAAACTCAATTTCTCGTTTGGGAGGAACACCGGGAAGGTTGTTTGGGAATACCTTTAGAAACTCACTCACTACGGGTACCAACTCAACGGGAGGTAGATATTGGACAATTACTATATGATAAACCCAACCTTTTGAGATAATTTTGCATGCTTTTAGCCAAGAAATAATACAACCTCTAGGAATAGAATTTCCCCCTTTCCACTCATCAACGGGTCCATTTGGGAAGTTAAACCTCACCACTCCTATCCTACAATCAATGAATGCAAAATATGCAACCAATCAATACCCAATATAATAGCAAAATCAAGCATATCGTGTTCTACTAGATCAACATAAGAAACTCTATTGGGTAACATTATAGGAAAATTTCTATACATCCTTGTTGCAACAACCGACTCACCCACCAGAGTAGACACTATAAATGGTTCATGCAAAATATTAGGTAAAATTTTAAACTTTTTAGATACTAAAGGTGTAACAAATGATAAAGTAGCACCGTGATAAAGTAAGGCATATACACCAAGAGAGAACTTTTAACATATCGGGCACCACATCGGGAAAGGTCGGTTGATCACCCTTAGAGAAGAGATTAGAGAAGCGGTTCTTCTTTGGAGCATCACTACAACCACTTGCTTGAGCTTGGACACTACCCTTGTCTTGACTTTTCAAATTTGGACAATCTCTCATCTTGTGGCCACTCTTGCCACAACTAAAGAAATTATTCATGACCTTAAGGCAATCATCATAGTGCTTTTTACCATACTTTTCACAAGTTGGATTCTCATTTGGTGAGTTAGTACATTTTACCTTCTTGAATTTAAGTAAGACACCCTATTACCACAAGCTCTTGGGAATTTGGAAGGGACTTGATTAGAAACCCACTTCTTAAATCTAGGCTTGTCTTGTATCTCAAGACTATTCTTTGAAGAACCTCCACCAAATGACCTTGCTCTATTAGCATCTCTACTTTTCCACTTATCCCTGGCCTCCTCAACCATTCTTGCATAAACCATAAGACGGTAAATTTTCACGTTGTCATGTATCATAGATGATTGGCACTCCTGTTGTAAGTCCTCCGATACCCCCATCACAAAACGGATCATTTGGTCTCTAGGATCAGAGACCAAAGAAGGAGCATATTTGGACTACTTAATGAATTCAAAAGAGAACTCATGGACACTCTTTCATCCTTGGCAAAGATTGATGAACTCCGTCCATTTCTCCTCCCTCATCTCCCTTGAGAAGAATCGATCTACAAAAGCCGCCTTCAAAATATCCCAAGTCACCAGACAATCCCTCAACAGCCTATTATCCCTCTAATGCACATACCAAGTGTGAGACACATTCTTGAGATTGTGTGTGGCCAACTCGGCCTTCTCACTCGAAGACAGCCCCATATCATATAGTATCTTATAGACCTCATCAATGAATTTTTGGGGGTATTCATCAACCTTACACCCATAGAAAGTAGGAGGGTTCTTTCGAGAGAAGTCCCTTACACGGGAAGTCATACTAGTGACTTGTTGATGAGAATGGAGAGCAGTATCCCGATTGGCTTGGGCCATCATTGATTGGGCTTGAACCGTCGCGGCTTGTGCTTGAGAAGGCATTTCTTTGTCCATTTGAGCAAGAATATTCCTCATCTCCGCTTCCATCATAGGTGTAGGGTTAGCCGGGGCTTTATCAACATTAGCATTTTCCTCAAGTGGAGGAAGTTTCTCATCATGGGGAGGACCTCCCGCTTTAGCAACTTCCTCCTGAAGTCTTCGATTCTTATTCCTTCTATTGTTCATGTTTCCTATAAGCACAACAATGGGATTAGATGCAACAGCACACCATAAGTATACTCTATTGGAAGGATATAAGATTTCCATGAAAGAGAGTGAATCCTAAGCTTCATATAGGTTCCTACTCATAAGTGTGGCATGCTTCACAATTATGAATAGAAACCTACATAGATGTGGTAGAGAGAGAGACATAACTCAATGATATTTAACATCATGCTCTAATACAAAGATTGTCACATTTGGGTTTACCCCCTAGACGTATCTGGCGTCGTCATCCTTTTGTAGGACTAAGACTAGCCTCTTAGTTTCATGTCATTACATTCATAGGTTGAAAAATGAGGTAAAACATAAAACTTTCAGTATCACTCCTTCTAGGTTTACATAGACCTCTACATATACATAATATATAATCATATTGAGTATACATAGACCCTTCATATAGGAAGGTTACATATCCTTCTACTTTTTTTGCACATACATATATAAAAGTATAGAATTAGTCTTAACGATTGTCTCATCTCATACCATCTAAACGAATATCACAATATCGGCATAGACCTTACATCAATTCAACAAGACCATGTATAGGTCATACGAAACTAAAATATTCTCTTAAAAAGGAAAGGAACGATAGAGTCAATAAGCTTATGAAAAAGATCCAAATATAGAGGGTATAATTTCCCTAGAAAGTTGATGACCTGCCCAACTTGGATGAAAGGAAAAGTCCAAGTGTTAAAAAATGTCGCCTTCAAAACTCTTCAACAGCGGAACCTAAAATGTTTGGGAAAAGGGATGAAAATGGGGTTAGTTCTCCACATGTACTAAGAATGATATCTTATGCACATACACAAGGAAACCATGCTAAAAGGGACTTTTTAGTTAAAACATGCCATTTTACCCCTTTAGGGACTTAATGCAAAGTCAAGTAAGTCATATCAATCAACGCAACATGCTTACTATGTCAACAAGTAATAATTATCCAACATACTTGAAAGCACGATTTACTACAACCCTAACGTCAAGGAATAATATCACAAGAATGAATAAGAGTTAAACATATCATAATAAGCAAGACAACTACTCACAAGTCCTTATTAAGTCAACAAGTGAAATAACCAAGCAAAGCTCCATAACCTTTATCAATCAAGTATCCTCAACAAGAAAACATGACCAATGTTCAACATTACATATCATGGTATTTAGGTTTACATTTAATCATATATTAACATTATAACCCCAGGCATATTCATAAGTGAACTAATCAACATATAGTATCAATAATGTGCCATGGTCATCATATATACCTCATATATTATCATAACATACGCATATATAAGAACTTCCTTCTTAGACTCCCCTCAAGGCTAACTAGTGACATGTCTAGGTAGAGTCCCATACCCCTACCTAGACTAAGCTAGACCTGTTAGGTTATCCAAGTTAGAGTTCAAGTCCTTTAATTCATTTTACCTTTTTAGGAACATCTTTCTCTAACCGAAATAAACCACATGAGCTAGTGTGGAATTTGATGTCATAAAACCCTACACCGAAACAAGGCGGACTACTTGCCAAGGTAGTACCAAAACATGAAACATAGCAACTACATTGATGCACTAGCTAGTATTCCTATAGGGGGGAACATAGTTAAGGAACTAGGAGATTTATTTGGGACCCTCTTTATGCTCCATGCATTATAGTCTCCAATCTAAAGAGTAATGTAGTGTTCCTACCTTCCCTATGTGGGAAGAAACACTCCTCTATCTAGTTCACTCGGTGCTAAGCTAGAGTCCCTTTCTTAAAATGCCTTTAAGCCTTTAATTATCAATCATTGCCTTATATAGGCTATAGGTATACACATTCAATAATAATCATCATCAATAGCTCAATAAGAAATTTATGAGTATAAGTCCTTTCATCACAATTCATATAAGTTAGGTTAACACATTAGCATTTCATAACATATTAAGGCAGGTTAATAGTTTTCGCCATTCTTATATCACAGACACCTTAATCAACCTCACACATAGTCAAGACATTTCAATTCAAGATCATATCACCCTATAATCCTAGTATAAGACATACTCCAATGTAATATCATGACATAACAACAATTAATCACAATTGGAAGTATAGATAGAGATTTTAAGACACTATCAAGTCTTCCTCCTAATCTATCATCAAGGTCTTACCATAAACCCATAACTCAACCGAACTTGGGAGTAACAACATCACACAATGATAACCAATAGAATAACAAGCCCAATCGCATCTCTATAACATAATTCATCTTTAGATCACAACTTGATACAAGATACATAGGCTAATTTAACATTATAATTCATAACCTAAATCACATCTAAAGAACTAGCATAATAGTCCTATAATTCATCTTAATTTAATCATAATAACATCATAGGATAGTTATTTATTAGACAACCCACTCAATTGAATATAAATCAAGATCACTACCTAGGGTTTGGGATAGAGGATCATATTCATCAAATTAGACCAAACCATCAACAATTACCATAAACAAGCTGAATTACATGTTAAGCTACTGAATATAACCATAAGAATTCATTAAAAACTCAATCAATAACTTCAATTTCGTATTTGAATGAAACCCATAAGAAAACCCAACATTCTGAAATCTATTTTGAAGGAACCCTTTGAAGAAAGAGTCTCAAAAGTTCATATAACTCATACCTTAATGTTTTGTTGAGAATTGAATATGAATCCACCCTTTTTCATCCCCCAATTCACTTCCTAAGGTAAGCTTCTATGGAGTCTTCCAATTAGAGAGAGAAAGAAGAGAGAAGAAAGAAAGTTTATTTAAGAGTTGTCTTTAGGTTAATGAGGGTTAAGGTATTTATAGTGGGAATTAATCAACTTAGTTGGTCTTCATTTAATCCCCAACTAACCCATAAACCACTTAATTAATTAAGTGAAATCATTTAAAATTTGGCCTTGAAACTCGACCCTCACATATGAGACCCCGATCGACGCGTTGTGTGTGAGTCGACGGATAACACCCCTAATCTTGCACTCCAACTTATTGGTCAGACACTATGAAGGCGAGGGCTTCCACCAAATTGTCTAAGTTTGGGACGACGGTTGCATCTACTCCCCGTCGATCCACACATAAATCGTAGTGGGCACCACTACACTTCGTCGATGAGTACAGAGGTTGTGCAGGTGAAGGGACCTTCTCCACCATCCTAAGTGTGGGACGAATGTTGCATAGATGCCTTTTCTATCAACACATGGGAAATTTTACGTCCCGTCGATGCACAGCGTTAGGCAGTGTTGCATAAAACTACAATGGTCCTCCTCAAGGGCCCTTGTTTAATCCTTGGAGAGTCGTACCCAGACGTTTCAACCATGAAAAAACTCAAGCACCTATTTGATACCTTTTCACAAATTTTTGTACATTTTCGACTCCTAAAAGTTAGTCAAATAGACTAAGGCAGACTTACATCCCTTCGAACCAACTTCCCGAATGTTTTGGTTCTTAAACCTCCTAAATTACCTATATTCAGTAAAAATGGACTTAGAAATAGTGTTTAGACTTTATGACACCTATGTTAGGCTTTACAATGTGTGTTGGATTTCCAAGGTGTTACAGTGATGGACTCTTTACTTTGACTGGGATGGTGGATATAGGTCTCATCATGGATGAGACGAATGTGGCGGCACCGTAGAGAGGGCCAAGAGTTGAGTTGCGTCCATTGAATGAGAATTTGGTGGATACGGTAGAGTTGTCCTAAGGGGTTGATATTCCACTTAAGATCACGGCCTCCACAACACCATTGTCTGACCACCTGAGTGTGCCAAGAGGTGCCATTACAGCCACACCACTGAGGGAGAGGATTCCCGTGCAAGGAAGAAGGAGCAGGTGGACCTTGAGGATGCAAAGAGAGTTTCATTGATTGATGGGGGGACATGTCAGATGAGAGCTCGAGTGTTGGTTGTTGGGTCATCTAGTTCTAGACTGGAGGCTGTTGAGAGGATCACCACTGAGGGTTACCCTACTTTTGAGGTTATAGGTTCCAGGAAACCGGACCCGCCTGCTTATTACTCAAAGGCTCTCTGCACCTCAGGTTTGCTTCACCTACCACCCTGTCTTTATATTTCTTATTCATTGGGGACAATTGAATGTTTTTTTGTTAGGGGTAGGGTAAATATAAAGTAAGTGTTAGGGTGAAGTTTGAGTAGGCCAACTCAAGATCCTCTCATAGGGTTTTCCTTGCGTGGGATCTTTTTCCCCAAGAGACTGATTACTTTCCTGTTGAACCGACATGTTTTAACTTGTACAATGTATGAAACTAAACTATCAAGCATGATGGCTACGTATAAATGATATCACGTTCGAACAAAATGCTTGCATGAAAATATATATTATTATTGAATATATTGGCTCTAATCATGACATAGAGATGCACCACTGTATGACCATCAATCTAATAATCAGACTAGGTGTCCGACAATCTGATAGGGTAGCGAGGTGTCAAGAGAGTGTAAGGAAGTTTGATCGTTCCACTGTTGGTACCTATCTAGAACTTGCCCGATTAATCCTGCAAAAGGAATATGTTGTAGACAACTAGGAAAGGATCAAAGGCTCTTGTTCAAATTAGCAGACATCTAGACTAATGTAAAGTGAACCAAATGAAATTTTCATCCATTTTTTATCCAAATATGTTTAGCCTATAATAGACCTTTATTTTCATCACCGACTGACCTCCCCTGGGTATAACGTATTGGCCCTGGTCCCTCCTTGGACATGTGCACCTTAACTTAGGCCAAAAGTATAAGTTGAGGATGGCTAATGTAAGAAACTAAACGCATCTTTTCCTTGACTCAGCCTTAGGTATTGTGTACCTCGACTCATGGCAAAGTTATAAGTTGAGGGTGGCTAATATGAGCGATGACCCAAAAAGGTAGTATGAAAAGGGTAATGTGGAAAACAAAACCAAAAGTGATCGAGAGAGGTGACTCAGTGAAAATTATCAATTAAATGAATGAATAAATAAAAGAGTTGAAAAGAAAAAAGAAGAAGCAAGAGTCACTTCCATAAAGAACAAAGGTGAAAGCAAGGCAAAGATGACAAGAAAAGAAAAGTAAGTCGTGATAGATAGTGAAAGAGGTAGGACGCTTAGCCAAAATGTCAAGGAGGGCAAAAAGTCACTAAAGTCTACCCATATGTGTTGTACCTGATCTTGATCCCACGTTACAATCCAAGAAAGTCCTATCATGATCCTAAGAGTCTAATGTGGTGAACTTAAGCAGTGAAAATAAGGGAAAGCCTATAGTGACAAGTACTAACTAGGTGTGAATTTTTTTGAGCGTGACTGTTGAATAATGATCCTTGTACCCAAAGTTAAAATCAATTTGTGAAAGAGGAGGATTTCTTTTGAAGTGGGGACATTAGTTGAAATATCAAAAAGTTGGTACCTTGGCGAGAGGCAAAAGAGTAGAGGTGTCGGTGCATGGTGATTTTATTTGATGGTCTGATCTAGATGAGTTAGCATATAAAACCTAAGAACAGAAGCATGCACTAAAGCAACGAAAAAGTTGGGATTGATAGCCATGTTATTGCAAAAGCATAAAAAGGATACTCTTGTATAAAGTGTTAGTGTTAAGTCATAGTGCGTCTCTTGAGGACAAACAACGAATTTAAGTTGAAGGTGTTTATGTACCGTGGATTTACAGTACTTCCAATGCTTTTTCCTTAAGATTGGTGTGTGTCTAGAGCCTTTTTGTAGATGTTTTAATATGTTTTTATCTTTTTTTTAAGGAAAGGTGTCAAAAATCAAAACACAGAAGAAAGCTGAGATTTAGTACATAGGTGACCCACAAAGGCCATCGGCAGATCATATATGGAGACCGTCGATTGAAAGTTCAGGCATCTGTAGAATCTCGGGGTAATATTACAAAGTATGGGGCTACAGAAGGATCAACGGTCCATCAATTGATCGACGGACTGTCATGTTGAATCGTCGATTGAATCAGAGATAGTCGACGGACTGTGTTGTCTGTCTGTTGATTGATTCAGAGAATATGCCAGTTGAAGGAGAAAAAAAGATGCTATGTCTGGACTGACGGAAACAGTCGACGGTCCATTTTTATCGATGGACCGTCTGTGGGGGTCATCGATACATCCGCATTTTTTTGACAACTTTCCTTATTTTAATTTCTTTTAATTTAGGACAATATTATCTATTAATAGGGTGTAAGACATCATTTTTGAGGTTGGATTTTATTACTACTATTCTTAGTTTGTCTTTGGAGATTTAGTTTTTGCAACTTTGACATTAATTCATATTTACAGATCTGGTTTTAAGTGATTTCTTGTTGTTTCAAGCGGTATTTCTGGATTTTCTTCGAATTTGTCAATGTAATTTAATGATTTATTGTTTATCCACTATAAATTATGTTGTTCTATGCATGGGTAACTAAATCCATAACTAGGTATGTGGGAGTCATGGGTGATTACCAAAGTAAACCTAGCTTAATAACAATTCTCATATAGGTTATTGCATGCATTGATAATTATTTCTCTTTGAAGTCTTTTTAACGAGTGCACGTATTAGAACTCATCTTATTGCTACTTGCCGGGCCAAAGAGGCAGTTAATAAGAAAAGAATCAACATATATTTAGTGGAATACTATCTAATAGTTTAGTTTTGATTGGTGCGAAGTAATAACTAAGTCATACATCGAATATGATGCTCAATATGAAGTAAAGGTAAGGGTTAGTAGCGTAGACACACGTAGCCGGGCCAAGGTACGGGGTGAAATTCTCCAAGCGTCGGACCAAGGACTTAGAGATACCTAACTTATCACTTTGCATGCAAAACACTAGGGAACACTTACACCCTAGTTTCTCTCACAACTTGATACATACTATAGACTTACTCAAGTTAATTGTTTCACTTAGAGATATTAAAAGACTTTTATTTCACAAAATCCCCCCTTTAATTTCCTGTTTTTGAGAAGCACTTAACTAAATAGAAGTAATCATACATTGAAGTTTAGTCTAAACCATTTTCCTCATGGGATCGACTCTAACCTAATAGTTGGGTTCTTTACTTGATACAAACACATATACTTCTTTTGGGAGGTGTAATTTGAGTGTATCTGTTAGATCAAGTTAAAAAAAATTAAATGAAGAATTGATTAGCGACTTTTGTAGCTAAGTCAGAATTATAAATGGGTTCTTAATATATTAATGAGAACTATAAAGGAGTTCATTTATACAACCCCGCTTAGACTCTCTAAAAACTATATTTCAGCTTCCTTTCTTCCTCAGACACTAATGGCAAACTCGAAGAAATGCAAGGATGGATTCCAATCCAACAATAACCATTTGATGAAAATATGAAATGAAGAAGAAATATCAACTCAACAAATAAGATTTGAGATTTGTGTATAAGGTTAGATCAAGTTAAAATTAGATTAGATGAAGAACTTATTAGTGACTTTTGCAGCAAAATCAGAGTTATGAATGGTTCTTAATACGTGGATGTAAAATATAAGGAACAATTCTATCAATAAACAAATGTGTTAATACTATAAATATACCGGTTTGAAAAATTTATATGAAATACATGGAAACATGTGCAACACATGTCCTAGAACTAGTTATGTGAAAAGTGAGTTCATGCAGTGATGGCTTGTGTGTTTTGTATAAGGAAAAATGTTTCCATGGAAAATGTTTTCTTAGAAAATAAGTTTGTTTCAAAAAATTTATTGTGTTTGGTTAGTGGTTGGGAAAACTTTGTTTTCCTGCACCCACAATGGTGAATTTGTATATTAAGAGATAGTGCTAAGGAAGAGGAAAAATTTAACAATCCAAATATACACCCTGGGTGTGGCTGGCACTCGAAGACCATTGCTGGTCCCCAAGCAAACCATCATCCTGGATGACTACAAGAAGAAAACTAACTAAAGTATGCAAAAGCTTAAAACAAATTTAAATAATGAAACTCTATCACAATGCTTTAACTCAAATGAAATGTTTGAATGATCAAATACTTGCCATAAATAGGCAATTGTCGTCTTTAAAAAATTTGATAAAATAAATGAATAAAACAGACTCCCCAACAATACTGACTATTTATGAAACCTCTAATTGATTATGATGGAAGTCGTGAAAAGACCCACTACCTCATTACTAAACTGAAAAGAAGTGAAATTCTCCAATATCAAGGAGGCTCAACATAGCTAACTAGAATCTCAGATATATCAACAAAGCTCCTATTGATGAAACTCAATACCTGTGTCTATATTATCAAAAGATGCAAGCCAAAAGGCACAAAGGGAATTTTTGAGTACATAAGGGAAATTCTAAAGTATAACATAAGGTTGAAACTTGAATAAAAAGAAATGTAAATACATCTTTTTAAACTCACTCAACACAAGAATAAGATACTCAACTCGAGGATTAGATACTAAACTACAAATATATGATACTCGACTCAATGAAGCACAAATTAACTCAAGATACCCAACTCCTTATATACACTAATACCATTTCGATATAAAAAAGTTTAAAACAAGTGTAATATAAAGAAAAGTTGTTTAAAAACATGATGCCAACTTTGTGTGTAACAAGGATACAACATAACTCTGAAATGTATATGAAAATACAATAATTGCCCGGCCATCCTAACCTTGACAGGATATAGGACATGAACTACCTAATGGATTCACTAGTAAACTCTAAAAAGGAATCATCTAAGAAGTATGACCCATTTTTTTACCCATTATGTGCACATGGTTTATGGGTGTTGTGAGTTATTTGAAATTTCCCATATCGGTGCTCAATACTACCCCATTATATATATTGTCTCTGATGTTTAAAAATATATTTATTCTATGGTTTGAGATTAGTTCTCAAAAATACTTAGCTCAAAGGCTATATTGGAAATCTTTGTTTCCCTGCTTGCTTCTTGAAGAAAGCTATAGTTTTTTTCAGAATACTTACCCTAAGGCTCCTTTGGAATTCAGAGTTTCCTAACTAGTTAAATGTTACAACATTTTATACATATTGCAAATACATAGCCCCCTTATACCTTGTAAGAAAATAACTTTAACTTACTCTCTACTTATCCTGAAACTTGAATATTAAAAAGAAAGTTAAAAATGTTTAAATAAAACTCTTCAAAACCTTTAAAACTTTACTTTAACTTACTTCTAAGCTTTAGATTTGACTCTTAATTTCCTTAAATTAAATTATGGATTCAAGGTTCATGATCTCGTGTTTATGGAGATTTCACGATTTTCAATTTGGAGGGTTCATGTGAAATTATGAGCATGAACTACTCAACTCAAGAACTCATAGACACTTTTTCACTCAATATTATTCGATTTATGGGGTTCATGTCGAATTACAGGCATGAAAAATATAAGTTAAGAACTTCATGGATAACGTGTAATGATCAAATGATTAGGAATGAATCTCAAAGGTGTACTAGGAACTCAACACTTAAAGTCTTAGAACTTGAAGATACCACTTCTCTAAAAGATGCTCAACTTACGAAGTTCATGCGGAATTATAGGTATGAAACAATTTGACTCAAAGATATACATAACTAAATGGAACTCATGTACATGAATTTTCTTATTTTCTTGTTTACTTCCTCAAAATTTAGCTCAATTTATGATGGATCTCAAAGAATTCACAATTTAACTTGAAGACTTTCTTGAACTGTACTCTTAACTCTCTCTTGAATATGATTTATGAATTTAATAGTTATAGTTCATGATATGAAGGATACATGTGATATTGTAGACTCGTGAATACATATTCTTCACTCTTATACACACTTGCTTGAGTCTTATAACAAGTTAGTAGAAGTTGTAGAAGGTTCCTCAAAAGGACTTTCTTAACACACTTAAAACAATTCTCAAAAAAAACTTAAGTCTCAACTCTACCCTAAATTTGAATTATTAAATAAAGGTCTTTATCATGTTTGGACTGATTTTAGGTGTTTAGAAGTATCTTATATTAGTTAGAATCGAAAAGGAGTGAAGGTGCACTATAAACAAACTCAAACGTATAAACCGGAAGCAAATTTGATTAGGCAGGCGACACTGGGGCTATGGGTGGCGCAGAGAGCCATCCCCTAAAGTACAGAGGTGGGTTTGGGGCGTCCTGGCAGGTGCACCGCTCTAGGCCCCAATCCAGAAAATTCTATTGAGCAATTTGGTTCGTTTTCTCACCTTAAATCGCCTAAAATCGAACAGTTTCTTCCCCAATCGCTTGAATTTGATTAGTTAACTTAGCTACACTCTATTCTACAGGAAAGAAAACTAAAATTACTAAATTTGAATTCAATAAATCATCTAAAACTCAACACAACAAGACTTAGAATGAATCTGAATAATCCCTATCAAGAACTGTAATCTTTACACTTTAACCATGAAATTTCGGTGAAAAATAAAATGATTGGCGTGTGGGTGAACGAACCGAACACTATTGAAGATTAAAAACCTCTTAGGTATCAAAGCAATGGCGAAAATCCGCAACTAAACTCAAGAACGTTGACAAACTCCTTTATCCTTTCCTCTTTCCCCGTCTTTTCTCTTCTTTTCTCTTCTTAAATTCTCAACTAAAACCCTAGGTGTCTATTAGGATTATAAAACTGAATCTCAAAATATTTTAACCCTAATATATGAGTAAATATGAATTAAATCTAATTTTTTAAGGTAAGGAATAGAATACCCCTTACTATTTTCAGCTTACGTTCCTTAATTGGACAACCTAACTTCATAATATCATATCTCACTCATACGAACTCAAAATTTAACAAAATCTTTGGATTTGGAAATATAATTTAAATATTTTTCCTATGGTATCTTTTAGCATACCTATAGAATCATGTGCTAGGAGTTATGGTCATTTGAAGTTGATCCAAAACTCATACTTACCTTACCTCCTAATTTCAGCTTTTTATTATTTCCAAATTAATTCTCATTGGAAATTGAGGTGATAAATATAGTGAACTAACCTTAATACTTAAAATATTTTAAATTCCTTGGAAAAATTTACTCACCCAGAAGGATGGATCGAGTCTTAATTAGAAAAACATTTCTGGGTCGTTATAATATCTCCCCCTTGGGTATTTCGTCCTCGAATGATGGCTGAACTGGGTATAGAATAGTGTTACTCTTAACAAGATATGATTATTATAGTACACTTTCAATATATTCAAGCATAACCCAAATACCTAGTTTTGGGTTCTATACCTTTTTATTGGGGTCTCATCCCAACACTATTACTCTTTACCACCACATTGCTCATCTCAATAATCCACCTAATATTTTGCATCACCACATTCAAGACTAGTACTTTAACAACTCCATGGACTTCTACTAACCAGATATTTAAGAAATTCTCAACACTTGACTTTCTTTATCATCTTTTTATCTCTCCCTTAGGTCTAAATCTAACACTTGAAAGCCATGGACCTATTCCGTCATCTCTTAACTAGTCTACATCCTCTTAATGATGTTTTTACACTTGTGACCTAGCCACACTTCACAGCCCTTATCTAAATGGTAGGGTCTTTACTACACACATTCATTGTAACAACCCTCTCAATATCTCACCCATTCTATGTCAAGTCTTCTAAATTAAATCCCAAGACTCACATCATCACCCTTATGTTGTCATTCTTTTGGATCATGACACTCATATCAACTTCAAACTTAATGTTCATTACTAAATGCGAATGTCACTACGATTGCTTAACTACTATACCATACCTCATTAATACTATGGTAATTTGGAAACACTTGTCCACGAGCACTTCATGACAATTAGTCTATCCTTACCTCTCAGTATACTCGAATTACCATCATATTCTACTTCACAACTGAAGTACTTCTTACTCACTTACTTCGCATTATCTCTCAAATAACTCTATCATCGTCTGAATACCATGAGATTCTCCTTTTAAAATTCATAAGCCTTATATCTATAAATTAATGAATACTTTTGATCTTATATTCAATACTTACAATTGGTCATTATCTACCTAATGATACATCATTATAACCCCTATCTAGTTAAGGCATACTGTAACTCATATTGAATTGCAACACTTACTTTACCTCATATCCTGAGCTCCTCAAAACTCTTCCCTTCTTTGTCTACCACAAGTGAAAGCTCTTAATTATGTCACGACCCAAACCGGGCCGCGACTGGCACCCACACTTACCCTCCTATGTGAGCGAACCAACCAATCTAAACCTTAACATTTCAATGTAATAGCAACAGAAAGTAATGCGGAAAACTTAAACTCATTAATAAAAACCAATTCAATAATTATCAATATTCAACATCTATTATTCCCAAAACCTGGAAGTCATCACCACAAGAACATCTACTTTAAACTACTAATTCTAAGAGTTTCTAAAATCTAAAAATACATAAGAAGCTAGTCCATGCCGGAGGTTCAAGGCATCAAGACATGAAGGAGAAGATCCAGTCCAAGCTAGACGCATTAGCTAACCCTGAAGATCCAATGTGACGAAGACTGGCTTGAGTTATTGTTGAGTCGGAGATGATGGCACGTTTGCTGCACTCCACAAATAACAAGAAGAAAACAATAAAAGTAGGAGTCAGTACAAGGCACGGGTACTGAGTAGATATCATCGGCCAACTCAAAATAGGAAACAGTATATATCAAGTAATATCATAAAAACAACTATAATACTCAACATGTAGCAACAACAAGCACTATATCATTAACAATTACCGTCAAGTTCACACATGAGGGCTCAAGCCCAAATGCCATACTCATTTGGGAATCATGTTCATTAGATTGAGTATATTAACATCTTTCAAGATCCATTATCTTTATTCCTCTTGTGTCGGTACGTGACACTCCGATCCCCTAAATCTACGTGTCGGTTCGTGACACCCGATCCCCTAAATCTACGTGTCAATTTGTGACACCCGATCCCCTAAATCTACGTGTCGGTTCGTGACACCCGATCCCCTAATTCTACGTGTCGGTTCGTGACACCTGATCCCCTAAATCAACGTGTTGGTTCGTGACACCCGATCCCCTGCATGTGTCGGTACGTGACACTCCGATCCACTAATATCATTCTGTACATCATCAAGCCTTCTCTATACCAAGGCATCCTCAATCCCATTACTTTAATTCATCAAGCCTTCTTCTATACCAAGGCATCATCAATAATAATGTATATTAAAGTTTCTTTTCAATATTTGGGATTCAATATTTTCATCATGCTTATCTTATCATAATCACACAATCATATTCATGCAAGCATACAATTAAGCATATAGCAGGGTTTACAATATTATCAATACATATCATTCTCTATTAAGAGTTTACTACGAATATCGTAAGGGAAACCATAACCTACCTCCACCGAAGAATTGGAATCAACAAGCAATCTCCCAAGCTTTGATATTCTTCTTCCTCGTTCGACTCTCTCTCTCAATCGATCAATCTATCTCTCTCTTTTCTTTTCTCTTTTCTTATTCAAACCCTCTTTCTTTTACCCTAATTAGTATATAATTAAGAATAAAAGATGGCAATAATACCCCACTAATTAACTTAGGGTTACCTCTTTTAACCCCCAAGAATTTGAGTTATTAATATAAACCCACAAAATCTATAATTAAGGAAGGAATAGTCCAAAAACGTCCCTTAAAACGTGTAAGGAAATCCAATTTTGCCTGGGATTTGCGCAATCTGTGATGGGCCGTCGTGCCTGCGACAGTCCGTCCTGCAGGTCGTCGCAAGAGTCAGAGAGTCAATTTCCACTGAACAATCTATGACGGTCCGTCACGCCTGTGACGGTCCATTCTGCCATTCTGTCACGAAGTTCAGAGAGTCGATTTGCAGTACCCAATTTCAGATTTTCTAAGTGTTTTGAAGCGAGACCCTGTGACGGTCCGTCGTGCCCATGACGGATCGTCGTTTGGTCCGTCGCCTCAGCCTGTTT
Source organism: Solanum lycopersicum (assembly GCF_036512215.1). Taxonomy (NCBI): domain Eukaryota; kingdom Viridiplantae; phylum Streptophyta; class Magnoliopsida; order Solanales; family Solanaceae; genus Solanum; species Solanum lycopersicum. Next base: position 17,948,051 of record NC_090808.1, on the reverse strand, counting down.
TTCCAGAATTGAAGTTTGTTGCTCAAAACGACTAAACAGGTCGTTACAATAGATACCAATTTACCCATCGTTCGTCCCCGAACGATCAAAAGAAGGAAAACAAGGGCGAAAAGGAGTACCTGAATCTGTAAACAGATGTGGGTATCTTTCTTGCATATTTGCCTCCTTCTCCCAAGTGGCTTCTTCAACCGGTCGATTCTTCCATTGCAGCTTGATGGATGCAATCTCTCTTGACCTCAACTTGTGAACTTCTCTATCTAAGATAGCAACAGGCTCCTCCTCATAAGACAAGTTCTCATCAAGCAAAATTGAATTCCAACGGATAATGTAATTTCCATCCCCATGATATCTTTTCAACATAGACACATGGAATACCGGATGCACTCCGGAAAGCCCTGGGGGCAAGGCTAACTCATAAGCCACCTCCCCTATTCGCTTAAGTACTTCAAATGGTCCAATATACCTTGGACTTAGCTTACCCCTTTTTCCAAACCGCATCACCCCTTTCATGGGTGAAACTTTCAACAAGACTTGTTCACCTTCCATGAACTCTAAGTCTCTAACCTTTCGATCTGCATATTCTTTTTGTCTACTTTTCGCCGCTAGAAGCTTTTCTTGAATAGACTTCACTTTTTCCATCGAATCCCTCAAAAGGTCAGTACCCCAAGGCCTAACCTTAAATGCATCAAACCAACCAATGGGAGACCTACATCTCCTACCATACAATGCTTCGAATGGAGCCATATCAATACTTGAGTGATAGATATTATTGTATGACAACTCTGCTAAGGGTAGGAAGCTATCCCAATGACCACCAAACTCTATCACGCACGCACGAAGCATATCCTCCAACACTTGAATCGTCCTTTCAGACTGATCATCGGTCTGAGGATGGAACGCAGTACTAAGGTCCAACCTAGTACCCAATTCCGCATGCAATGTTTTCCAAAACTTAGAAGTAAACTGCGTACCTCTATCTGATATGATGGATAGTGGAACCCCATGCAATCGCACCACTTCCGAGATGTAAAGTTTGGCTAACTTTTCTGCATTGTAAGTCACCTTGACCGGAATGAAATGAGCAGATTTAGTTAGCCTATCAACAATCACTCAAATGGAGTCATACTTACCCATTGTCTTCAGAAGGCCAACCACAAAGTCCATTGCAATTCTTTCCCATTTCCATTCCGGAATGGGCATTCTCTGAAGTGTACCTCCGGGCCTTTGGTGTTCATACTTTACTTGTTGACAGTTTGGACATTTGGCAATAAAATCCACAATGTCACGCTTCATTCTACTCCACCAAAAGTGTTTTTTTAGGTCACGATACATCTTAGTTGCACCCGGATGTATAGAATACCTTGAACTATGAGCCTCTGTCAGAATAGTGTTGATCAAATCATCGACGCGGGGTACACATACCCTTCCTTTGATTCTCAAAACACCTTCCTCATCGATTTGTGTTTCCTTAGCCTCCCCTCGCAATACTTTATCTTGGATTCTTCTTAGTTTCTCATCATCAAATTGTCTTCCCTTAATCTTGTCAAGAAAGGAAGATCTTGCCTCCACAGAAGCCAACAATCCTCCCTTCTCATTTACTTCTAATCTCATCAAGTCATTAGCTAGAGACTGAACCTCTCTAGCCAATGGGCGTCTAGAAGCTTGCAAGTGAGCTAGACTTCCCATGCTTCCCGCCTTTCGACTTAAGGCATCTCCTACAACATTCGCCTTTCCCGGATGATACAAGATAGTGATATCGTAGTCCTTTAGTAACTCCATCCATCTCCTCTGTCTTAAGTTCAAATCTTTCTGAGTAAAGACATACTGTAGGCTATGATGATCCGTATAGATCTCACACTTAACCCCATATAAATAGTGTCTCCATTGCTTTAACGCAAACACCACCGCAGCCAATTCCAAATCGTGGGTCGGATAGTTACGTTCATGCACCTTTAGTTGCCTTGAAGAATAAGCAATCACACTCTTCTCTTGCATTAGTACTGCACCCAAACCAGAATAGGATGCATCACAATAAACAATGAAGTTCTTACCCTCTACTGGCAAGGTAAGGATAGGTGCGGTAGTCAACAAAGTCTTGAGCTTCTTAAAGCTTTCCTCACACTCATCCGACCATACAAATGGAACATTCTGCTTAGTCAAGTCCGTCAATTGGGAAGCAATAGAAGAGAATCCCTTGACAAATCGGCGGTAGTAGCTAGCTAACCCAACAAAGCTCCTTATTTCTGACACGTTAGTGGGTCTTACCCAATTCTTCACTGTCTCAATCTTAGAAGGATCCACCATCACTCCATCCTTAGAAACCACGTGTCCCAAGAAGGACACTGCATCTAGCCAAAACTCACACTTAGAGAACTTGGCATAAAGCTTCTTCTCCCTCAACATTTCCAATACCATTCTCAAATGTTCTTCATGTTCCTTCTTGCTCTTTTAGTATACCAATATATCATCAATAAATAGGATCACGAAGAGGTCCAAATATGGCTTAAAAATCCCGTTCATCAAGCTCATGAACGCAGCAGGGGCATTCGTAAGACCAAAGGACATCACTACAAATTCGTAATGCCCATACCTCGTTCGAAAAGTAGTCTTTGGCACATCCGTTGCCCGTATTTTCAATTGATGATAACCGGATCTCAAGTCAATCTTAGAGAAGACAAAAGCACCTTGTAACTGATCGAACAAGTCATCAATGCGGGGAAGAGGATACTTGTTCTTTATGGTTACCTTGTTTAGTTGTCTGTAGTCTATACACATTCGAAAACTCCCATCCTTCTTCTTTACAAACAAAACCGGAGCACCCCAAGGGGATGCACTTGGTCTAATGAAGCCTTTGTTCAATAATTCTTGAAGTTGTGACTTTAACTCTCTTAACTCCGTGGGAGCCATTCTATAAGGGGTTATAGAGATGGGGCGAGTACCGGGTTCAAGAACAATACAGAAGTCAATATCCCTATCCGGTGGCATACCAGGAAGATCTGCAGGGAACACATCCAAAAACTCATGAACTATTGAAACCGACTCAATCGAAGGTACTTGGGTAGTGTCATCCTTGAGATGTGCCAAGAAAGCTAAGCACCCTTTACTAATCATTTTCTTAGAACGAAGAAAGGAGACGATGCAGACCGGATTGGAAGTGTATTCACCCTCCCACACTAACGGGTCTGTCCCAGGCTTGGCTAACGTCACTGTTTTAGCATTACAATCCAAGATTGCAAATTGCGGAGAAAGCCAAGTCATACCCAGAATCACATCAAAATCGTCCATTTCTAAGATAACCAAATCTACATAGGTGTTGCTCCCCAAAAAGTTCACCAAATAAGACCTATACACCTTTTAAACTACCACAGACTCACCCACCGGAGTAGAAACACGAATAGGCATATCAAGTAATTCACAATGTAAATTTAGACCATTAGCAAATGAGGAAGATACATAAGAAAACGTGGATCCAGGATCAAACAATACAGAAGCCATGCAATCACAAACCAGAAGATTACCTGTGATGACAGCATCAGATGCCTCCGCTTCAGACCGCCCAGGGAAAGCGTAACAATGGGCCCTATCATTCGTCTGTCCGTTGCCCCTACCATGTTGTGATGTAGTGGCCCCAGTTTGCCCATTACCTCTGCCGTTCTGGTGACCACCACGTCCTCCAGAATAACGGCCTCTACCATGACCACCTCTACCTCTAGCTATTGGGGATCTATAACTTGGTCTGGGACGATTTCTCCTAATATGTCCAATCTCCCCACATCCATAACATTCTTTGGAGTCGATCATATGCCCCTCGGAGAAGTGTTGACCGGTCTGAAGTGGTCCCCCAACTACAGTCTGTAGTGAAGACTGAATTGGTCGGACTGAGTAACTTCCCGAACCCTGTCCTCTAGTGTAAGAACCATTAAACTCACCTCCCTTTCGAAGCCTTTTTGATGTCGATGTTGTGGTGAAGTCGTATGGCTTCACTCCTTCCACTTCTATCACAAAGTCTACCACCTCTTGGAAGGATTTTGCCGTTGCCACTATCTGTAAGGCCGAAATCTGCAATTCTGACCTCAACCCCTTAACAAACCGGCGAATTCGCTCTTGGGGACTGAAACATAATTGAGTGGCATATCTGGATAGTGCACGGAACTTAGCCTCGTAAGCATTAACCGGCATCCTACCTTACTCTAGGCTCAGGAACTCATCCCTTTTCCTATCCCTCAAAGTCCGGGGGATATACTTCTCTATGAACAAGCTAGAGAATGAGGCCCAAGTCATAGGTGGTGCCTCTATTGGTTGACACTCGATATGTGACCGCCACCACATTTTGGCGTTCCCTTGAAACTGATAAGTCACGAACTCAACACCAAACCGTTCTACTATACCCATCTTGTGTAGTAGCTCATGACAGTCAACCAGAAAATCGTAAGCATCCTCAGATACCGCACCCTTAAAGACTGGAGGTTTCAATTTCAAGAACTTACTGAAAAGTTCATGCTGATCATTTGTCATTATAGGCCCAGTAGTCAGACGTGGAAACGTGCCTATTTCCAATGGAACATCCATGCGGGGAGCCATAGTAGCCGCATGTTGTACCTCCGGAGCCTGAGGTGCTGGTGCAGAAAACACTGGGGGTGTCTGGCCCTGATCAGATAACCCGCTAAGATAAGCCAGAACCTGATTGATCATCCCTGGGGTAGGTTGGGGTGGCAATCCCTCATTCTGCACTTGTTCAGTTTCCCCATCCTCCCCTTCTCTTATTACTTCCTCAGTCGGTGGAGGAGTCACTGCCCTAGTATCAGATGGGCTAGGTGCTCGTCCTCTTCCCCTAGAGGACGTCCTCCCACGACCTCTACCACGGCCCCTTGCCGCTGTTCTTCCTCGAGCTACAGTCCCAGTGGCTGGCTCAGACGCACCCTGTCTCGCCGGTGCTGGTGTTGGTGTTGGCATAGTCGTTGCTCTAGTTCTAACCATCTGCGAAAGAGAGTGAAGATGGTAAGATACCAATTCGTATCGCCTAGATACCAATTGGACTCAAGTAGTAGCACGAAAGAAAGAATGAAAGAGTGAAATTTTTCCTAAAGTCTTATAGCCTCTCAAGGAAAAGTAAAGGCGTCCCCCTACCGTTCCATAAGACTCTACTAGACCTGTTCTTGTGTGATGAGACCAACGAACCTAATGCTCTGATACCAAGTTTGTCACGACCCAAACCGGGCCGCGACTGGCACCCACACTTACCCTCCTATGTGAGCGAACCAATCAATCTAAACCTTAACATTTCAATGTAATAGCAACAGAAAGTAATGCGGAAGACTTAAACTCATTAATAAAAACCAATTCAATAACTATCAATATTCAACATCTATTATTTCCAAAACCTGGAAGTCATCACCACAAGAACATCTACTTTAAACTACTAATTCTAAGAGTTTCTAAAATCTAAAAACACATAAGAAGCTAGTCCATGCCGGAGGTTCAAGGCATCAAGACATGAAGGAGAAGATCCAGTCCAAGCTAGACACATTAGCTCACCCTGAAGATCGAATGTGACGAAGACTGGCTTGAGTTATTGTTGAGTCGGAGATGACGGCACGTTTGCTGCACTCCACAAATAACAAGAAGAAAACAATAAAAGTAGGAGTCAGTACAAGGCACGGGTACTGAGTAGATATCATCGGCCAACTGAAAATAGGAAACAGTATATATCAAGTAACATCATAAAAACAACTATAATACTCAACATGTAGCAACAACAAGCACTATATCATTAACAGTTACCGTCAAGTTCACACATGAGGGCTCAAGCCCCAATGCCATACTCATTTGGGAATCATGTTCATTAGATTGAGTATATTAACATCTTTCAAGATTCATTATCTTTATTCCTCTTGTGTCGGTACGTGACACTCTGATCCCCCAAATCTACATGTCGGTTTGTGACACCCGATCCCCTAAATCTACGTGTCGGTTCGTGACACCCGATCCCCTAAATCTACGTGTCGGTTCGTGACACCCGATCCCCTAATTCTACGTGTCGGTTCGTGACACCCGATCCCCTAAATCTACGTGTCGGTTCATGACACCCGATCCCCTGCATGTGTCGGTACGTGACACTCCGATCCACTAATATCATTCTGTACATCATCAAGCCTTCTCTTTACCAAGGCATCCTCAATCCCATTACTTTAATTCATCAAGCCTTCTTCTATACCAAGGCATCATCAATAATAATGTATATTAAAGTTTCTTTTCAATATTTGGGATTCAATATTTTCATCATGCTTATCTTATCATAATCACACAATCATATTCATGCAAGCATACAATTAAGCATATAGCAGGGTTTACAATATTATCAATACATATCATTCTCTATTAAGAGTTTACTACGAATATCGTAAGGGAAACCATAACCTACCACCACCGAAGAATTGGAATCAACAAGCAATCTCCCAAGCTTTGATATTCTTCTTCCTCGTTCGACTCTCTCTCTCAATCGATCAATCTATCTCTCTCTTTTCTTTTCTCTTTTGTTATTCAAACCCTCTTTCTTTTACCCTAATTAGTATATAATTAAGAATAAAAGATGGCAATAATACCCCACTAATTAACTTAGGGTTACCTCTTTTAACCCCCAAGAATTTGAGTTATTAATATAAACCCACAAAATCTATAATTAAGGAAGGAATAGTCCAAAAACGTCCCTTAAAACGTGTAAGGAAATCCGATTCTGACTGGGATTTGCGCAACCTGTGACGGGTCGTCGTGCCTGCGATGGTCCGTCCTGCAGGTCGTCGCAAGAGTCAGAGAGTCAATTTCCACTGAACAATCTATGACGGTCCATCACGCCTGTGACGGTCCATCCTGCCATTCCGTCACGAAGTTCAGAGAGTCGATTTTCAGTACCCAATTTCAGATTTTCTAAGTGTTTTGAAACGAGACCCTGCGACGATCCGTCGTGCCCATGACGGATCGTCGTTTGGTCCGTCGCCTCAGCCTGTTTTTCCAGAATTGAAGTTTGTTGCTCAAAACGACTAAACAGTTCGTTACACATTATATTTGTAAGGACCGTGGAGCACCCCATAAAAGTAACATAGCTTACTTAACCTCTAAGACTCTTATACAAGCTCATAGTTATCACTCATCGCATTTTCATAGGTATATTTAGTGGAAATTTTAAAACTTTCACATCACATCACATGCTATAACATCACATCAAAAATATCATATATAAATAGTTAGACTTTAAGTCTATTTGCCATCTTAGACTCAACATCATTAGATTTCATTAGGGACACGAACCTTATAACATAATACATAACTAAACTATTACATGACTTTAACATAAACTTGATATAGGATATCTTTGAATCTTAAGTATTCCTTTCTTTGAGCTTGAAAAACACATATCAATCCCTTCACCATAGAGACATCCTCTAAGCATCCATAAACTACACTTGGTGTTAAAAGTTAAGGAAGAATGATATTATTACAAGAAATATCTATTATGACAACCATTCAAAAGCATTCATTTAAAAGGGGAAATTTTGCTTATAAACCATGCATTATGCCTTTTTATAAAAACTTCATAAAACTTAATACAATAAACATTATACCATTTACATACTTAATTTAGGCATATTCAATGGTAACGCCATTACATAAAACCATAAGTTGCATTTTAGGCATATTAAGCACCACTTTACAGTAAGCATATTTCGTTTACAGTGAACTCCTTTCTTTTATAGTGAACTTCGTTTCTTTAACTCATTAACCTCCCAAGTAACCCTCTAGTGATACTTGGTGCAATGCATCACCTTAAAGCCATAAGGTATTCATACATAAAACCTTCCTAACTAAATACATGCATTCATAGAAGTATAACATTTCACAAGACACTTTCATCTCAAGACTCACAACACCATTACAATGAACCATAGTCAATATTCACATATGCTAACTTCACTTTACCTAGTCTCTTTATAAGACCTTACTCATAGACCCAATCGAAGTCTACTAGTGCAATGTACATATGAAGCCCCACAACCTCACACATACTAAATAACCTATCAAGGGACAAAAAGCATATCACTCACTTCTTACATATCTCAAGTAAGTTCATCTTTATATAGTTACTAAGACTCAGGTTATACATATAGGGTAAGACCTCATCATATAGACAGATTAGAACCCGTACCATGCATGTCATCACAATACGTAGACAAGAATATGATATAATTCATGAGAAACACAAACATATACATATACATTAGAACACCTTTCTAGAACTCCCTTCAAGAGCTACTTGTGCAATGGATAAGTAAAGTCACATACCCTCACCTACACTAAATAACTTCCCTTAGGTTATCCTAGTTAGGTTCCTTACTTTACTTTCATTGTCCATTTTACTTTAGGGAAACTATAACTTTAACCGACTCTAAGACCATGGGTGCTATATGGAATTTGATGTTATAGAGTCTTACACTAAGGGAAGGTGCTCTACGGGGCCAAAGTAGAACATCAACACATGTTAGCATATTAGGTAAGATACCTTGTTAGATCCTATAGAGAAAACATAGTTCATGGAACCTTTAATCCACACATGTTCATACTTCACTACATTCATATATATGTCATGCTCATAGCTTAGTCATGCAATTACATTCATGTACATATAGAATTAACCTAGGAACTATCCTATTAAGGCACACATGTGCAATTCATAGACAAGGTCCCATACCCTTGTTCATAGTGGTACACCTACCAAGTAATGCTAGTTAAGGGATACATCGCATGCTTCATAGACATACACTATACATGCATATAGTTGACACAAGGGCATAAGAGAATACCCTTTCATTAGACACCATGAACGTATGCTATTTGTAAGCATGCATGAGGTGTAAGTGTATGTACATTGGTCGACATGATCCTACAAGGGATATCAAAAACATTATTAAGGCAGACACCCTCTTAAGACCACAGTGCCCATTCAAGCATAGAACACACAATACATTACAGCATAGGAGACAAGACAACTTCAACTTTTACATTCAAGACTCCTAACATTAGATAATCACACCTTCATGTAGGGGTACATACCTAAGGTGTCGTTAGTCATTATAGCTCCTTAATGGAAGCACCTAACTCTAACCCTAAAATAGTCATTCATAAGATTATAACATATAGCCACACAACCTAGATCATATACTAGAATAGAAACTAGGCATAAGCTTCACAGTGTGTCATAATCATAACAACACATTCGTATAACATCAATTAAACATCAAGGACATAATCAACACACACACACACACACACACACATATATATATATATATATATTTACAAGAAATAAACACTTCCACCATTAGTGGATCATACCACACAATGTCATTCAAGGTCTACCTAACTAGCAATTACATAAAAAGTAGATAAACTAGGTGATCTTACCAATTCATCAACCTTTTATAAGCATTGATCAATACTTATCTTTCATCAACAATTCAAGTATATGGAAGTAGCTAAATGTATCTTAATCATAAAATAAATCATGCCTAATCTATCCTAGAATTAAGATCAAATTATGTACACTCCATAATCAATTTATAGAGGATAGAAGAACATAGATCAATCTTACCAAAACTCCCTTGAATTGATCATCAATGATAAATACTCATAATTAGTCAATAATATGATACATTATATTATCAAAAGATATTCTAAACGAAATCATACTTCAATTTCCCTAGAATCGAGATCATATCAAGTACATTGCATTAACAATCAATAGAAGATAGAAGAGCATAAGTCAATATTACCAAATCTTCAAGCCTTTATCCATATTAGTTTTATTACACATAATTCATACTCAATTTACATGGTAGGAAGTAGATATAAGCAATTCAACATGCTAGAATCATAATTTAATCAACACATAATTAATATCACAATAAGCATAACATAGGCTAATTAAGAATCGGATGGAACATGGGTTCATCATGAAATTGGATTGAAATTCACTTTAAAAATCAGTAAATTATTATCAACTAATCAGAAAATTCTTTTTAAATTAATTTGAGAAAGAACCCATGGCTAGATTGAAAACAAGGAAGTTTGATTATGAACTTTCATTCAAAAACATTGGAAAGAGCTCTTTGGATGGAAGATTATCTAAAGACGAAGGATCACCATACCTTATTATAGTACATAACCACGAAATCATGATAAATAATCCATGAAAATATAAGCTCCAGTTGTTCTTGAGCTTCATCTCAAATGGAGGTTTCTAGAGAGGTTTCTTTGGGAGCGGGAAGTTTAATTTTATATCATGAACTGGGTTTGGAGTTTAGATCCTTTTAACTAATTTACTATACCCAAAAATAGCTAATTTAACCGCCTATGTTTAGGTTAGGACGTGGGGTGAATTTCTCATTCACCCTTTAATGAAACAGTGTGCCTGGTAGTTGAGTTGCATATTGCATAGACGGAGCAACCTACGCCCTGTATGCCCATCGACGGGCCATTTTGCTCGCTGTCATTTGGGTCTGAGGCTTGTATTGGTTGATTTTTCTCAATGCCTTAGTATGGAGTGATGCCACCAATCGACGAGGCGTCACCACACCAACTGGACATCGATTGACAAGCATAGGTAGACACTACTAAGGCACCATCTATGAAGACTTTGGGTCCTCCTTTGAGGGCTTTTTGCAGGGCCCTTGGGGAATTGTGCCCAAATGTTTACAACGTAAATACATTAATTAAAATTTTAAATACATTCCACATAATTTTTAACCAAGAAACGCGTAAAACATGTCAAGACACTCATGCACGTCTCAAGGCTAACTTTCAAACGTTAGAGGACATTTTTGTTACGTTTGACCTCCAAATGACTTCAAATAAATCATAAATTATTTAAAACACTTAATTAACATGTAAAAAATCTTATAAGGCACAAATGAGTCTCTATATAAATATTTTGGGGGTCTTACAATAATATGAGGTGCATAACTATAGTAACAAAATCTTCCCCATCACTATCTCCCTTATTAGAATTACTAAACCTCTGCATACTTTACTCTAACTTAGGGCTCTTTCACTAGTACTTCTCATGATCTCATAGGTCATGCTACTCTTTCGGGTAAAAATCTTACCCAAGCTCTAAACATACTTCTTAAAAAGGACATCAGCTAAAACAAGGCTTAAAGAAAATAGTACAATTCAATTTTAACTCAAATGCACAATTCAAATGAATATGGGTGCATTCCTTTAAAATTGAACATTTAACTTACTCTTGGTGTGTTCACAAGCTCCTCTAGATTCTAATGACGTTCTCAAGAGTCATGCTAAGAACAACTCATCGATACGGTTTTTCGAACTTTTATTTTTCAACCACCACTAGTATGATGGATAGTCAAATGAATAAGAGGACATACGAGTTAGAATATAGATATGTCTATGACTAAGATCTTTCACACGATTAATAGTATGAAAGAGGGGACAATATTCTTAAATGCCTATAGTACCTCATTCATAGAAGTGGCCCTTACAACCATAAATAAAATCTTATTGAAATAGCTTCATAGACACCCTAGGACACTTAAACTCTGTGCTCTGATAATAATTTTTTCACGACCTGAGTCTACACCCTCAACGTGGCCACAATCAAAGACCATTATTGGTTCCCAAGCGAACACTCATCATGGCTGAATACAAGTGGAAGACTAACTTAAGTATGATAAAGCTTAAAACTTTTGTAAATAATGAAATTTTATGACAATGCTTTAACTCAAATGAAAATTTTGAATAATCAAATACGCGCAATAAATAGGAAACTTTAGTCTTTAAAATATTTAATAAAATAAATGAAAATTACAAATTCTCCAATTGTAATGACTATCTATGAATCCTCTAATTGATTATGATATAAGTCGGGACAAGAACCATGACCTCACAACTAAACTAAAAAGTAAATAAAATCCTTGAGAATCAAGGAGGCTCAACATAGCTAACTCGAATCTCAGATTTATCAACAAAGCTCCTGGTTATTATCCTGAATAACTGTGTATGCATTATCAAAAGATGCAGGCCTAATGGCTTGGTATGGGGAATTTACGAGTATTAAAGTTTCTAAAGTATAACAGAAGCTTGAAACATGAATAAAAAGGAAACATACTTAACTCTATTCAGACTCATTAAAAACAAGAATAAGATACTCAACTGAAGGATTCGATACAGCACTTCAAAGATATGATACTCGACTCAATAAAGAATAAATCAACTCAAGATACTTAACTCTAGATACTGAACTAATCTAATTTCAATATAAAGTAGTTTAAAACAAGTGCAACATAAAGAAAAATTGTTTAAAAACATGATGTCAACTCTGTGTGTATAACAAGGATACAACATAACTTTGAAATGTATATGAAAATACAATAACTGATGTATATACAAACATTATAACTTATGTGAGTGTTTCTCTAACCGAAAACAATCACTTAAGAGCTATAGTGATGATACATATTAATCGACCCGGGCTGCCCGGCAATTTTAACCTTGCCAGAGTATTGGACCTGAACGACCTAATGGATCCACTAGTAAACTGTTAAAAGGAATCATCTAAAAAGTATGACCCTTTTCTACCCATAATGGCTACATAGTTTATGGAGGCTGTGAGTTATTTGAACTCTCCCCTAGATCGGTGCTCAATACAACTCCCAAACATATACTGCTCTTATATTTAATAACATATTGATTCTGTTGTTTGAGATTAGTTCTCAAAAATTCTTAGCTCAAAGTCTACCTTGGAAATCTTAGTTTCCCTGCTTGCTTATTTTAGCAAGCTATAGTTCTTTTCTAAAAACTAGCACTAAGGCTCTTTTAGAAATTAGAGTTTTCATTAAAACATTTTAAGTTGTTTGGGAATAATTCGCCCCTTATATCTCTAAAGAAAATAACATCAACCTACTCTTTACTTAGCTGAAACTTGATTCTTAAAAACAAAGTTAAAAATGTTTAAATAAGACTCTTAAAAACCTTTTAGAACGTTACTTTAAATTATTTCTGAACTTTAGACTTGAATCTTAACTTCTTTGAATTGATGTATGCATTCAAGGTTCATGATCTCATGTTCATGGATGATTTCATGATTTTCAAATTTGTGGGTTCATGCTGAATTATGAGCGTGAACTACTCCACTCGAGAACTCAAAGGCACTTCATCTCTTAAGATTTTTTCGCTTATGGGCTTCATGTAGAATGATGGGCATTAAAAATTCAACTTAAGGAATTCATGGATAAAATGTAATAATCAAATGATTAGGAAATCCATCTCAAGGATATACTAGGAACTCAATACTTGAAGGCATAGAACTTGAGGATACAAATTCTTTAAAAGATGCTCAACTTACGAAGTTTATGTGGAATTATAGGTTTGAAACAATTCGATTAAAAGATCTATATAACTTCATAGAACTCATGTATATGATTCTTCTAATTCTCTGGTTCACTTCCTCAAATTTTGCTTAATCAAGGATGGATCTGACAGAATTCACAATTTAACTTAAAGGTTTTCTTGAACTCTACTCTTAAATTTCTCTTAAATATGATTTATGAATTCAAGAGTTATAATTCATGATATCAAGAATCTAGGTGATATTGTAGACTCACGAATAAATACTCTTCACTCTTATACTAACCTTTTTAAGTCTTAAAACATGTTAGTAGAAGTTGTAGAAGACTTTTCAAAAGGACTTTCTTAGAATGTTTAAAAGAATTGTCAAAAAAAAAAACCTAACTCTTAACTCTATCTTGAATTTAAATTATAAATTCAAGGTTTTGATCATTTTAGGACTGATTTTAGGTTTTTAGAAGAATCTTAGATTAGGTAAAATGAAAAGGGAGTGAAACTGCATTTTAAACGAACTCAAACGGAGCAACCGGAGGCAAATTGGATGGGGCAGGGAATCCTGTGGCTATGGGTAGTGCGGATCGCCAACCCCTGAAATAAAGATGTGGGCTTGGGGCGCTTTTGCAAGCACGCCGCGCCAGGCACCAACCAAGAAAATTCTACCGAGCTTTTCTGCTCGTTTTCTCACCCTAAATAACCCAAAAATCGAACGTTTTCTTCCCCTATCTTGTATTCAATTACTTAACTTAATTACATTCTAATGTACAATATACAGCAATAAATTTATCAATTTGATATAAATAAATGATCAAAAATTTAACACAACCAGATTTAGAATGAACCTCTAGAACACCTATCAAGAATTCTAGTCTTTAAAATTTAAGCATGGAATTTCGCTGAAAAATATCATGATTGGCGTGTGGGTTAACTTACCCAACACTATGAAAGCTTACATACCTCCGGATTAATCCCATGGCTAAAATCAAGAATCTTGAAGAACTCCTTCGTCCTTTCCTCTTTCCTCCTTTTTTTCTCTTCTTTTCTCTTCTTGTCTTTTCTTGAACTCTTAACTAAAACCCTAGGTATTTATTAGTATTATAAAACTGAATAAAATATTATAACCCTAAAATATGAATAAAAAGGAAATAAATCTTATTGGGTAAGGAAAAGTCCAAAATACCCCTCACTATTTTAAGCTAATTTTCCTTAACTAGACAACCTAACTACAGAAGGTCATATCTCACTCATCCGAATTTCAAATTTAGGAAAGTCGGCAGATTTAGAAAGATAACTCAAAGATCCTTCCTATGGTATCTTGTATTGCACATAACTCAACCTGTTCTAGGAGTTATGGTCGTTTTAATTTGATCCAAAACTCATACTTAGCTTAACTCTGCAAACATCAGCTCTTTGTTATTTCCAATTTAATTCTCTTTTGAAAATCAAGGTGCTAAATTTAGTAAACTGACATTAATACTTGATAAATTTTAGATTCCATTGAGAAATTTACTCACTACGAAGGATGGTTCGAGATATATTTGGAAATTTTTTTTGAAGGGGTGTTATCACAAACTTATGGCTAACCAGCTTATTAGAAGCACTAATTGGTGGACCGAAACCCAATAGATATTTCCTACAATAAATATTTGAGTTAAATATAAAAATGAAGAACAAAAATCAACTCAACTAATAAGATTTGAGCTTGGTGTTCAGCAAAATCAAAAAATAAATGAGTTATTAAGATATGGATGCAAACTATAAATATTAATTTTGTCATTACGATTAATATCATGAATACCAGTTTAAATTTTTTCTTATAGTGTACATGGGTACATATGATTTCGGTGTTTGGTATGAAGGAAAATATTTTGCTTGGAAAAGTTTTTTTGTGAAAATAAGTTGGTTCTAACTTCTTGTATCATATTTTGTTAGTGAGTGGAAACCCGTTATTTTCTTGCATACATAATGGTGTATTTATATATATTGGAGTCTAGGATTAAGGAGGAGGACAAAGTAAGGGCCTAAATGGCGTATTAGCATACCTTATGGGTGAACCCGACCAAATATATATTTCCAACAATAACTATTTTTCATAAATAGAAATAAAAAATAAAAAATCAACTCAAAAATTAATATTTGAGATTAGTGTGATAAATTTATTTAAAGTTCAAATCTTATATTAATTTGCTAGACACTCGTGCAACACACGTGTCTGAGAAAGTTATACTGACCGTGAATTCTTATCGTGATGACTTGTGTGCTTGGTATGAAAGAAAACATGTCCAAAGAAAATAATTCTTAGAAAATAAGTAAGTTTCTAATTTATTTTCTCATATTGAGTTTGTGAGAGGAAAAACATTATTTCCCTATATGCAAAATTGTGTATTTATATATTAAGGGATAGGGTTAATGAGGCCAACAAACTAATGAGCTAATCGTCTTATAAGGATCCTTTGTAGGTGGACCCTTCCCAATAGATATTAAAACAATAAATATTTGATGTAAGTGGAAATTAAAGAAGAAATTAAATCAAATCATGAAATACGTGTCATGATCAAAATTTGACTTGATGTCACTTGTCTTATCACACCAAGATAAGTTAGCCTAAAACCCAAATAATACTATAAATGTGGAAGTGGAATGAAAATGAAATTCTAATAATATAAAATAATGTGGAAATTTATAATCAACATAAATACACCCCAAACCTTGTTGTCACATGTTCAAAACTCTTACGTGTTATAATTGAACTGGAAGAAAATACAAGTCTCAAATGACATTGTTTCTATAATAGAACAAGATCATAAAACAGAGTGAGAGGGTTCATTGAGATGAAAAACAATTACTTGACAAATTTTCACAGTAAGCCTCGGATGTATTCTGATGCGAGCATAAAACCTAAAGAAATGTAGAAGAAAGGGGTAATACCAAACAAGACATTACTAAGAAAGAAAACTCCAAAACACAAAGTTAAGTAATATGGAATATTGGTACTCTTAATCAAATATTCACAACAACAACCTGCACTAAACTTGGCAAACCTAATAGTGCACAATTTAAATAGCTCATACCTCAATAATAACACTCAAAAAAATTTCATAACAACAATACAAAAGACCAAGTTCATCTTTCACAATTTCAACAAAAAGGCCCTCACGAGTTCACAAATGATATAGATATGCAATGTTATAAGATGCAATGCCAAGTGTAGTGGTGCTTGTGTGACCTAATGATAAAACCTATTTTGTCTTACTGTGGGACCATGGGAGACTTATAAATCTAAGCATTTGACCTAACATATGATACTGTAATGACCCTCCAAGTCATGTTCTTCATCTTTGATTTTTTCAATCTTTACATCTTTCATGTGGTGACCCCAAGTTATTTATGACTTCGTGGGACTGAGAGTTCTGTCACCTAGTCATTCATTTAGCTTTTATCAGAGTTTAAATGTTTTGGATCTTTTGAACCTTGAATGATGACATTTTATCAAATGTTTAGGAATATGACACTAAAATATACTATTAGGCTAGTCTCACAGTTGGCATTACTCTCAAGGATTCAGTGTGAGTCTATGCGCTATAGGCATTTAAGCTTTTGACATAAGTCCTAACTTTGAATTTAATCAACATTGTCAATTAACAAACCCACATGACAATTTTGTTGATGGTGTTACCTCTGGATTTTTGAGCTTTATCTAGAACAACCATTTTTTGGGTCCCTGGGCTTTGTGGCTAATTTCGACGAGCCTTGTGGATTTTAGCAAAGAAGGAAAATTAGGTGTTGTGCACACTTTTCGTTAAAGCGACCTTGGATGGAAGTTTCAATGGTTCCACTGAGTCTGAAATACCTAATTTTGTAGCGTAGGATATCTCGTTTGCATGCACGAGAATCTGAATAATTATTGAGTATCCCATCAAAGTTTCAGACCCTTTACCACTTCAACTATAAACTGAGGAGAACCTTATGTTCGTGCACCCTTAGACACATACACAGTTGGAAACAACCTTGGCCAGCACATCCAAGGGAGGGCTCCACCTCATGCATGATATGTGGAACATGCATCTATGAGCCCACTCCTCATTTGCGACGTCCATTCGAATGGCCTACACAGTAAAGTCGGTCGTAACAAGACCAAGTAAAATTGTGATTTATCCTTCATCTTAACTCAGACTTTTGTGATTCAAAGTCCTACATGATTTTAGTTGTTGAGGTTACATGATGGACTGGTAAAAGTGTGTTGGTGACCCTTCATTCGAGGTAAATTTCACAAGCAAGTTGCTACCTTTATCTTCATTTGGCTAAAATTTTGATTTGATTGCTTGTTGTTGTTTTGACCAATTTGGGCCACGAATTACGTTCAATTTTGGAATAAAAGATTGATGAATATTTATGACCTTATCATAGAATCCATTTAGGATTCCTAGTGTGGTTATCACACTCCCATGTTGAGATGATTTTGCGTCCTTCTCCACTTGTTGACATTTTAGTGTCAAAATATTTTTAATGGCTTCGTAATCAAGAATTTGATAGTGTAACATTGTACAGAGGCATTTTTGGAAGTAGGTAGATCGTGTGTAGTGGATTTGAAGCGCTTGTGGTCTGCTTTGAGGTAGGCTTCGGTGTCCTTTATTGATTGGGATTCATATATTATACCAAGGATTGACTTCATGTAATTTTTGTTTTTACTTGTTGGGGTCTAGGCCTCCTCTTTTTGTTCCATCTTTCCACTATTCGGTAGGAGGTTTAGGCTTACTGCGAGTGTTGAGATCCTAAGTTTAGGCATAACTTCAACAATGGTGTAGTTCGTTCTTAGTCTTGTTAGATTAGGTTGTAACTTAAGTTTTTTATATGGTTTTTTACCGCCCATGTAATTACTTTTTTCACCCTATAGGGCTAGTAGCATAATTGGCGACTCCTCATATTCACGGGTCGGTGTCCTGCTATTCTCAATCAAGGACATGACTGGTATGATTGGGGTAGGGTGTTGTCCCTTGAGATGATTTCCCTTTTAACGGATTTAAGAACTCTTATAATGTCCTTTGCATGCTGAGAAACTGACATGTTATACTTTTATTAAGATTGTTTATATTTTTGGTCTCGAGGCCATATGCAGGTCTGTCCTTTTATAGTGTGGATTTCTTGGATGTATAATTGTTTGAATTGAGTGCATTGTTTTGGATGTTGGTTATGACATGTGTTGAACTTCTTTAAATTCTCGTGGGTTTTGTGGTACGATCTCAGTCAATGCATTTGGCATAGCGAGCATTCATGGTTATTTATTGTCTTGCTCTACTATTATTCTAAACTAGTTTTTACAGGAGTCTTACCATCTGTATCGCTTAATTTATTGGTTTTTAATATTATGATGTGTTAGGGACATGCTCTTAACTACCTGAGATATTTGATACCTTCGGGATGCACATAGTACCTTTGATAGTGAGCACGTGGCCTCCCTTTGTTTCATCATTTTAGCTTCTCATGATTCTCACACGATTGAAGTGCCAGACATTGTATACGCACTACCCATGTCCCCATGGATTCCTTTGTCTTTATTACCCACCAAATATGAAGAGAGAACCACAAAGGTCCTACCTCACCTTAATAACAAGGAGATAGGCCCATACACATGGTTACATACAGTTCCATTGCATCCTCCTAATTCATTTGTATTTCCTATCACCAGTATACTTGTTTGCACCCTCCAATTTATAGGGCTTATTGGGTTATGTTTGTTGTTTATCACTTTCATTCTTATGGGGGTATTGTTAGATTATTATTTAACTACTTGTTGTTCTCTAATATTTTTATTGTAAGTTGATAGGGTTGGACCGTAGACTTTAAGATGTCGGTCCTTATGGCCCTAGGTAGTTGACTTTGAATCTGTTTGCCTATAAATCGATTCTTGGCTTGCGCACCTGGTACATTTTTGACTAGCCTCTTACTCATTATATATTGTTTCTTGTGCTTGTTGTCTATCTAGTTCAACGTCTCCTATTTTTTATATGTGTTTTTCTCTTTTTATTACATGTTGTTTATGCTTGTGTTATCTTCAAAGTTGAGTCAGTTGTTTACTGTTGAGTACCATTTTTTGTACTCACACTACACTTCTTCTCCCTACAAATCATAGTTCTAATTATCACGTTTGATTTGGAGTCATGTAGAGCAGCTTAGAGTTTTGATATTAGGTTGAGCTGTAGAATATGGAGCTACGTATTTTCATCTCTTTTTGCTACGCTTAGTCTTTATATTTTATTTAGAGAGAACTTGTACTTATGTTGGAGTTTTGAAAACCATTAGTATCGTTTTGGATTAAATGCTCAACTGTTATTTGATATTAGGTCTTGGGATGGTTCCTTGTTCTATTTTCTGATATTACTCTCTTTTTTCTTTGTGATACATTTTTACTCCTTATTGATGGCTTCTAGATTGTAGTTTGTTGCTCATAAATGAAGGTGAAGGATTCGACTTACATGTTGGTGGAGTAAAGTAGGTTAAATTATGACCTCAAAAATTAGATCATGATAATTTTGTACCAGAGTTCTAGCTTGACTCACATTATTGGTCTAACGACTTATTCCCATCTCTAAAGAAAAGCCATCGGGGAAATCTTGGGCAAAAAACATTTTCGTAGTTACTTGAGAATTCCTAGCCTAGTCTAGATTTGGATGAAGTAAGAGTCAGTTAGTTATACAGAAATCTAATAATAAAGGAGAGATCTAAAAATTAATTTGATTAAACGAGCCGATAGCAACGACGTAAAAGAACTCATACTACTTTACGAAATTGAATTCAGTTGAGTAGAACTTTTAGAACTCATCTTAGCATGAAATGGTAGTTTTTGAGTGTCATGGGATGAAGGTGTGTTGTGAAATAATGTAACTCTTAATTTATCTCTTTATTCCTATAAAATCCTTTAGGATGGAACCGATGTGGCGGGATGGGAGCCTCCATCGCAGGGAAGTCACGAATTAATTATAAAATGAACCACAAAAATGTCATTGTTATGCAAATTTCTTTCTTAAGTATTAGAAGACGAACTAGGGCAACTTCTTGATAGTTTTTCACCATGTTTGAGGCTACATGAAAAATCTGGAGAGAACCCCCCAGATGCGACTGGCTTCGTCGTCCTCTCAGAGATCTCACACAAGCCCTTAGAATTTGTCATAGCATGTCATCAGTTAAAATTGCGGAAAATTTAAATCTTTTACATACTATGTGAAGTATACTTAGACTTCATAATTAAAATTCATAGTAGGATACATACAATATTCTTAAACTTATCTCTCATATTAAAACCATCTAAAGAGTACAAATCTGGACTTAGCCCATAAATAGTCAATATGTCATATAGGCCTTAATACAAGGGAATCCAAAGAACATAAATGGAAATACGAGTATTCTTAAAATCTACAAAAGTCTTTGTAAGCTAGAATAATCAAAATATAGCATCCCCGAACATGAGGACCTACCAATACTTAGAGAAAGAGTTCCAAGCTTCTTCATTTGACCTTCTTGATCTTCATTGGCCGAACCCTACATTTGTGGTAATATAAAGTAATGGGCTTAGTACGCCACGTGTACTTAGTATGGGCATATACTCATAACATTTAAGGACCTGCATGAAAAAGGATAATTTATCATTTCTTTGGAAATTATGCTAAGTTATATGAATGTCTTAAATGTACATATCGTAGAACATATATAAGTTAAGAATTTCATCAACATACAACACAATCATAATCAAACACATATTATCATAAAGTCATGTTCACATTTCATATTCTATAGATCATATAAACATAACACACAACACTTACCAATGATCACATCCCTAACCTACAAGTTCAATGTTCATGTGAAGCCCCATTACACCACACAACCCAGTAGATAAGGTAGGAGACCTTAACGAAAGCTTTGCTTCATATAACTTGTAACATAGGTAGTCATCATCTCATAAAGCAATATATACCTATAACATATTCATTTGTGTAACCAACTTCCTATAAGAGTAACAACATGTATCATAAGAATCATACCTTTCATGTTATGATATTACATAAGAACAATCTCCTAGGACTTCCCTTAGAGTCAACTTGTGCAATGTCTAGGAAGAGTTCTATGCCCCTACCTATAATAAGTAGAATCTTCAAGTCACCCTAGTCAACGTCCACAGACATGTCTTTCATTTTACATGAGGGAACATTCCCCTTAACCGAAATTAGACAATGTAAGCTAAACATGGAATCTGGTGTCATTAAACCCCAAACTGAAAGAAGGTGGTCTTCCGGCAAAAGTAAAACTAAACAAGACATAGCTTTATTGGTGGATCCACTAGCTCGTATTTTATGGTGGCAAACTATTAAAGAACTAGGAGATATATTAGAGACTCATTGTTCCACATTACATGGAAGCCTCTATCTCATGAGAGTCATTGTGAACATACCATCCAACTAGGTAAGGGACACCTCTCACATCTAGTTCATCGGTGCTAAGCTCAAGTCCCTTTGTGAATAACCTTTAAGTCATAATTTGTTCATAAATACTTTCATAGGTCATAGGATATTAACTCCTTGTATAAACATGATCAAGATCTCTTTAGGATCAGATGAGAATTTCCTTTCATCGCAAATCTTCATTTGTGAGATCATAATCATCTAGTGTAAGCATACAAAAGAATATCATAAACTTGCCTTATCGTATTCTTATCATGATCTCACAATTATCATATTCATAGACAACTTATATACATAGCATTTTCATACATACTTCACTACCATTGTAACATCATTTATAGTCTAACATAAACAACACAGTATAATCATGACTTTAGAAGACTTACCTCTTGCTTCCTAAGACCTTATTAAAGAATTTATATTCAATATACAACAATCATCCAACAACATAGTGAAATACTAAAAATACTAAATAGCATAACCAATAAAAACTCTTCAAGTCATATACAAGATCAATTTATAATATAGGATAAGGCAAAAGGTTATTTAGGAGTTCATTCAAGTCATAGTCCCAATCCCAACAATCACATGTTATCAAGTAGATAAAATCAAATTAAAACCATAAATTTGATAAGGAACATACTTCACATGGAAATCTGACATTACAAGTCAAACATTCAACAATGTACACTCAATCAACCATAGAAAACCATTATTTTTTATAAATAGTCATAAATCTAGAATTAGGAAGAAAACTCATTTTGTAGAGTAAAAACACTAGGAGTTGGATTGTTGAAAATCATATTCGAAAGGACCTCTTTGATAAAGGAATCCCAAGAGTGAAAAACTCATACCTTATTGACGATTGTTGAAAATCATATTCGAAAGGACCTCTTTGATAAAGGAATCCCAAGAGTGAAAAACTCATACCTTATTGACGAATAATCCACGAATTTTGGAAGAAAATCTTGAAGTCCTCGTCCTCTTACATAAAGATATTCTTGTTCTTCTACTTGATTTGGAACGTGTAAAGTGGTCTAAAACTGACCTATAATCTATAAAGAGTCTTCCCATAAAATACCCAAAAGACCATCCACTTAAAAGGGTCTTTTTAAGAAGTTAGATTATCAAAATTATGACTTTAATGATTCTACGAAGTGGATGCGCGTCGCGGGGCAAATTCCCATTCTTTTTTTGAGATTTTGGGTCAAGGTAGAGAGGATCGTGTCAGCCTCTCAATTCTTGAGGCAGAGTGCCTCGTGAAGGTTGTTTGTCACGCACCACCTTCTCCAAATCTTGCTCGCGCATGCCGTTTTTTGGCAGCTTGCCTATCCATGTTTCTATATATGTCTTTATACCAAAAAAAAGATATTGCTCGACGAACTCATTTCGGGGGGTATTGCAAAGCAAGTAAAAAAAATACGCGTACCAGCCCTTAGAAATAGTGCCCTATATGATAGCAGCCCAACTGCTTGATCACATGGCTGAAATGTACCAAGAAATAGAAAACAACTTCATGTTTGCCGCATTAGTGACTCACATGAATGGGTTGACAAAAAATATAGGGAAGATCAACATCTGATGCAAAAGGAATGATAAATACATCCCTCCTTAAGAGCGAAGAAGGCCAAGGGACAACGAGGGAAATCATATGGTAGACATTCTCTCAATCATTCTTCGCAGGGTAAGTGAACATGATAGAGTGCTCGACCAGATGAAGGAGAACGTCGAATTTATGAAATGAATAATTGGTTTTCCTTCCAGATCTGTCCAACTAATTGAGAAATCTATGAACTATGAGTTACCTCATCTCCACCCGATCAAACAATTGCGCTTACCTAGTGACACTGCGCAGGTCCCAATGATGGAGAGTGAGTAAGGACTTGCATCATGACACAACATTAACTAAGGAGCTATTTGGGAGGAAACCCAAAATCATTTTTTCTATTTTTTTCTTTTTTTTGAAATAATGGTGTGTTGGTTGTGCATGATGAATTGTGGCAAGTGTTAGGAAAGAAGAAGTTTAGGGAGAAAAAAGTTCCATTTGGTGGATCGCCAAAAAAGTCTGTTACCCCGACCTAGTCCACCGTTGTAATCAAGGTAACCTTAAGCTAAAGACTAAAAAACTTGACAATCCTAAGAAATTATTGGTGAGTCGCCAATCTATTCGGAGATCCCAATCTTTAACACCGATTGGATTCCCAAAATTTAATGGGGGTTCTGTAAAACTCGGCGAGGTGAGTGAAGCCTCACTATTTTAATATCTTTGCATCTTTATATCATTTTTGTTGTTGACTTGTACTGAGATTTGGATTGTGTTGTTGCCCAGCATCTCAATTACATCTTAATCAGCATCTAAGGTTTATTTTTAAGCCCTAAGATTCTTTTATTGAAAGTTGTACTCAAATGAAGTGACATTACTTTGTTGAATAGTGTTGGGCCTTGCTAGAAGGATTAGAATATTTATTTGCTTGTTAGGTTCACAAATTTTTCCTATATTGAGTTTAATAGTTTATAATGATAATTTTTCTTTAAAACGGATGATAAATCGTGGGTTGTGCAAGATTTTTACTGGGTTTAAGTTAATTTGAGTAGTGTAGCCTTTATTTGCCTTTCAAGGTTTGGAAGGTTGAAGTTGGGAAGTTGGGTCAAAAGTAGGTATATTGGGTCATTTGGAAAGCTGGGTCTAGCTGGCTTAATCAATCAGCGGTTTGCCTAAAGTCCCTATCTCGCCTTTAAATTAAAGCTAAATGTGATTTTTTCTTCTGTAACTTTTGGCAAGAAGCATGAGGTCGTCGAATGCATACGGCTTCTCACCGAAAGACTTCTTGTTTTCCCTTTGTCTGCACCATTGTATTCTCTATTCATTTAACTCGGTGAACTGCCTAAGTGGTTGCGCGCTTCGCCAACTAGTTCAGCGAAAAGATTCTGCATTTGAACTTCCTTACTTTGTTTGAATACTTTCTAATTTTTTCTCAAAGCTTTGCAAAAATGGCTAGACCGAAAGTAGCTGGAAGAGATATGACACCCCAACAAATAATAACGAAAAATATAAGGGAAACAAATCCTCCCAAAACAGATTGTAGACACGTAATTTTTGACCGAATTTAAAGTTTAACAACAATTTTTAGAGCATAAATAATTTTATCAATCTAAATTAAATATATTTTGACTTTTTTATTATTTTCATTAAGTTAATTTAAAAGATATAAGAATAAACAACATAAATATACTTTTTATTAAATAAGTTTATTTTGATCGTTCAAATATAAATATGTATATATATATATATATATATATATATATATATATATATATATATATATTATTTAAATAAACTAATATTTCTTAATTATGTTTTTTTGTATTAATCATTCCTTAAGCTTTTATTTATTTATTTACTTAAAGCAATTAAAAATTATACAAGTATCATTTTATATATATATATAAAGTAAAAAAACACTCCCACACACCCCATGACCCCACTCCCCTACTCCCCACTCACACCACACGTACACAAATTGACACATATACAAAAACACACAAAAAAAAAGAGGGAGAGGGGCAGAAAACAAAGAACAAAAAGAAGAGAAGAGGAAAAAAATCTGCAAGTAAAAGAGAAAAAAAAAAGAAGAATTAAGAAAAGGGAAAGGAAAAAGAAAAACAAGAAACAACAAAGAAAACTTTTTTTTTCGAAGAACCCACGCACAAAGAAAAACACAACTAAAAATAGTGGAGTTCGAGGTTTCAAGTTCGTGGTTCCTAAATTCTTTCTTTTCGTGAAATAATTTCTACAAGAGGTAATACTAATTTTACTTTATATTAGTTTTATGTCATGATAATGGAGAATGAATTGCAATATATATTGAAGTTGTTAAATTTTGCATGTGTTTAAACCATTAACATTAATTGATGTTGTTATATGAAGTATGTTCAAATGTTCATATCAACTTTATGTTTAGATCCTTTGTATAGTTATACTTACTGTGAAATTATTATAACAAATCATGATTTATTTTATATTTAAATAACCCATAGTTTATTTTAAATTTATGTAAAATTATTGTCCAAGTCATTTAATTTTTAATATTTAGTTTATAATGATAACATGTGTAGCTATTATGTAAATATATTAATTTTAGTTAGTAGAATATTCGTTTAATGTTAGTGACGAAAATTTTTTTTTGAATAAAAATGGAAGAAAAAATATAATAATAATAATAATAAAAAGAAAAAGGAAAGGTTAATAAATAAAATGTGAGAAAGAATATAATAAAAAAGGGGCAAAACAGAAAACAGAAAAAACAAGTAACAGGAAAAGAAGTATAAAAATAATAATATTAAAAAAAACATGCAATTGATGAAGAAAGAATTTTTTTTTGAAAGTTTCTTTGTCCAAACAAAAAAAAATTAAGTTGAATAAAAAAACAAATAAAACCTTGAAAGTATAAAAAATAATAATAACAATAAAATAATAATAATAATAATAATAATAGCAAAAGATGAGAAGATAAAAAGAGAAAAAAAAGGAAGTGTAAAAAAAAGAAAAAAAAAGAAAAAAAATAATAATAACAAAAGAAAAGTAAAAATAAAGAATATCTTATTTTACTCCTCTTTGTTTGATTTAATTTATATGCTTATATATATTTTTAATTAAAGGACATAGACTTATAAAATTGGATAGTTTTAAATATACCGGATAAATCAAAGATTGGGGGTAGAGCTGTCAATATGGGCTAGCCCACCCCATTCGGGCTAACTAATACAGGCTTAGAAATTTTACGGGCCAGGCCGGGCTAGCCCATTTTATGTGTGGGCCAGAAAATGATCGGCCCAGCCCACAAGTACAGGAGCTACAGGCTTGCCGGGCCAGCCCACTTTTTAAAAAATTATATTTTTTTTATAATTATTAAATTAAATTATAAATTATAATTTTAAAATATTATCATAAATATCGACAAAATAATATTACATTATGTTAGGCCTCATTTGTTTGCACTTAACGGGGTTTGAATCTCAATCATTCATATTTGTCTTATTAAGTGTGTTTGTTTTAAAGAACTGGATCTTAATTATTCAAATTCAATTTATTAAGTTCGTTTATTTTATTTTCTTATAAGTCTCTTAATGGTGTGGATATATCTGAATGAATCAGATCTGTAACACACCCTTAACACTATTAAGACTACAAAATAAGACTTATATCTTAATTCAACTAAATCACGACATCTCATAAAAAAATATTTTCTTATTTAATTAATATTAATTACATGGTTGTCATTATAATTTCCTTTATTCATATTAACATAATATACATCTTTTACTTTCTAAATTAATAAATATATTTGAATTGATAAGCACTCACATGATATAATATTTAGTACGGTGTTAAAAAATAAGAAAGTATTAGTTATTTAATCGATAAAAATAAAAAATTTCTATAATAAAATAAAATATTTTCCTAAACTATACATTTACTACTCTATATAAACTATTTTAAATTGCATTTAAATTTGATTCTCAAAGTATTTGAGTGCAAAAAATAGTCATATTAATGATGTAACTTGATGTTGAGTTCTTAAAAGATAAATCATATTAGCTTTGTCACGTTAAAAATGTTCAAAATATTATTTTATATAAAAAAATAACTATTTTACTAACAAGGTTTTTATAATATTTTATTGAAATAACGTTTAATTACATATGTCATTCAGATATTGAAAACAAATTGTCTCAATAATTTAGTGTTCAGATTCAGAGACAATATTTTAATAGTAAGATGTTTATTCAGATTTACATATCTAGATCTTAAGCATATCTTAATATTTAAATGTGTATTCAAATTCAAACGTCTTAATCTTCATGGAAACAAAAGAGACCTTGCCACTACTTGTTAATCAAATTCACAAATAAAATTATCTTTATAATATTTAGGGAAATGCACAAGTACCACCTAGACTATGATCGAAATCCCAAAGACATACCTTACTAAGGTTGTATTACCCCCCATGAACTTATTTTTTTGTAATTTTGTGTACCTCTTTAGATTACGTGACATTCAAATATTTCAGACGTGCCTCAATTGCGTGGAGTCACATAGAGTGCCGCATAAGACAAAAAAATATATAAAATTAGAAAAAAACTAAATATTTATTAAGTTTTTTTTTTCAACTAAAATTATAAATATCTAAATAGAAATATTAACCTAATTATTTTGATTTTGGACTCTTTTTTTTTTATATTTTAATATTATATTATATTTTTAAATTAACTTTTATAGGCCCACGGGCCGGCCTTACCAATATTTCTCAAGCCCCTCAAATGAGCAGACTTATTTAGGCCGGGCTAAAAAGCCCTTTTCTTAAATGGACTCCAAAAATCTTAGCCCAGCCCTATTAAATCGCGGGTTAGGCCAGGCCGGACCAACAGGCCTAGCCCATATTGACGGCTCTAATTGGGGGGGGGGGGGGTAAATAGATTTGTTTTAACAATATATTATTCAAAAATTAGTTAAGTCATAAAAATTCATAAAGCGACCGTGTTAGAACCATGGGACTCGAGGGATGCCTAATACCTTCCCCTCGGTCAACAGAATTCCTTACCCAAACTTGTTCGCAGACCAAACAAAGAGTCGTTCCCTTTTGATTAGGGTTTAAACAAAAAAGGTGACTTGGAACACCGTAACTCAATTCCAAGTGGCGACTCTAAAATATTTTAAAATAATCCCCTAATTTATTATGTCACTTAAATTGGAAAAACATTTACGCCGCCGCGTGAAAATGGGGTGTGACATCTCTGGCGACTCCGCTGGGGACTAGAATTCGAGCTTGTAAACATGGACTTCTACATGACTTTATTATTTATTTACATACTTATCAATTTTTTAATATTGTATTTAATGACATAATATGTTATTTGCTTGCTTATTTACCCATTTGATAATATGTGAATCATCATATAACTATCTTTCCTCGCGCATCCATCTGAGTCTTCTGAGATACTTTATTCGGAGATGCGATTACGCTCCCGAGCCATGAGATACCAGAGCTGCGGCAACACTCCTGGGAAGGACTCTACAGTAACACATGTCTTAGGATGGGAAAGACTAACAGTGAGGCCAGAAAGCCCTGCTACTGGTAAGTTTTGCCTTCTCGACTCGAGTAGTCCGCTCGTTTTTTTGTCAGTCTAGACACCTTCCCTATTAGAATGTTTACCTAGTTAAACAAGACTCAACAATGATTATCCCTAATAGAATTCGATTTATCTGTGTTGCATAATGTTGAATTAATGGGGAGCTCGACACAAGGGTCAAATCTGTCTAGGAGAAGTATACCTTCTTGAGACTATCATGTACATTATTTGTGTTACTTGTTGCATTATTGGGAAGACTATACAAATGTTGATCGGCTTTAGATGAATGAATTATAATGAAAAATTAACTATAATGAAAAATACCAAATTAAAGTTTTGACGTAATCCTTTTATTAAACATAGTTTTTTTTATCAAAATTCATATTTCTTTTACAAATAGAAAAATCTATTATTACCATCAAAGTTTTTCTATATAAAAAAAGATTGAAACTTTAATCAACAAAAAATAAAATACAACCGAATATACTAATATTTTTAGTTTTGGAAAAATTTTAAGGGCTATTTATATATATTATTTTTTTTCTCATTCTTCCTTTAATAACTATTTTAAAAATAAATAAATAAATAAATATAAATTAAAAAAATTGCTTTTTTTTGTGTGTGTATGTGTATGATTATTTTATTAAAATAATAATAATAAAAATTACTTTTTTTTGTATGTGTGGTTTTTACGTTATTCTTATTTTTTGAAAATTTTTTTTATTATTAAAAAAATTACTTTTTTGTGTTTAAGTTTTTTCCGTTATACTTATTAAAAAATAATATATTTTATTAAGTCTAGTTTGTCACTATCATAATGTAGAAAAATATGAATCCATATGGAAAGGGAGATAAGAGACAAAGAGAGGACCAATCACCTCGATTCATGATATTGGATAAGGCCCCGACACTCTTGAAGACATGGTATGAAAATATGACAAACCATGGACGAGGAATGGTGTTCAAACGCTTGGGATTTCTACAAAGCCTTTTGTATGTTGAGCCACGACGAGATTTGATAGAAGCACTAGTGCATTTTTGGGACCCGTTAAGGAATGTATTTCATTTTTCTGGTTGTGAATTCACCCCCACCCTTCAGGAGATAGGTGCATTCATTGGAAAGGGTAAACATCTTCACAAAGGAGAGCCTATGATACCAAAAAATATTAATGGGAGGAGGTTTCTAGAATTATTGCATATAAATGAGAATGATATAGGGGGTTATCTCGATAATGGATGGGTTCCGTTAGAATTTTTGTACAAAAGGTATGGTAAAAGTGATGGATCCGAAGTGTATGGAAAGAAACTTCGCAATAATGGGTGTCGTCTGACCTGGTAAGCACACAGTTATGATGCCTTCGTGGTGGCTTTTTTGGGGATCATGGTATTTCCAAAAAAGGGAGGAAAGATTAGCATGAACTTAGCTGCAGTCATTATAGCTTTTCAGAAAAAGCCTAATACCACCCTCATACCAATGATTCTGGAAGAAATCTATCGTGCTTTAACTATTTGCAAGGTTGGAAAAGACTACTTTGATGGATGCAATATGTTATTACAACTATGAATAATTGAACACATCCGTCATCACCCCTATGCAGTGGACTTTAAAGTAGAATGGAATGATTATATTAGAGGTCACGAAGAAAGAATCAAAGGTCATAGTTTTCCGAAGGGTATTGAAGCTTGGAAGCAACACCTCAATAATCTGACTGCTGACAAGATTGTATGGAATTATCATTGGTTTCCATCGGCCGAGGTGATATACATGTCTACTTTTCGATCATTCATCGTCCTAATGGGTCTTCGAGGTGTCAAACCTTACATGCCACTTAGATTTATGCGACAACTTGGGCGACGCCAGTTTCTACCACCTAATGAAGATATGCGGGAATTCATGTATGAGTTTCATCCTGAGATACCTTTAAGGCGATCAGAGATATTTAGGATTTGGGGGGATGCATACTCTCAAGTCCCCACAATATAGTGAAGGATCGCACAAGAGGCAAGGTGGACCAAGCGTACCTAGACTGGGTTCATGATCAGCCCCTTACTAAGGTTATGCAAGAAAGGTTAATAAAAGGACCTATAGATCGAGAAGCAGAAATTGAGGTTAAGATTAAGAAAGCTCACCTCAAAGTCGAAAGAAGCTACAAATCTACTCTGGATATCGTGAGTAATGACCTAAAAACGCTAAAGAGGAGTTGTCCCAACGTGATGCAATACTTGAAGTTAGAGTTAGAAAACACCGCTCTACCATTCTAACCTTACAAGAAGACTTGGGAATTGCCACAGGCGTTATGGAGCAACAGGAAGAGGAGTATATGAAAGAAAAGGCCCAGCTTATCTGCACACAGACTAGATTCCAAACTCAAGTTACAGACTCTATGGAATGGGAAAGAGAAATAGCAAGGTGTTTCAGTGCTTATCAGGCAGACAATGAGATTGAGAGAGGTCAAAGGATAGAGAGTGAGATGCACTCCCCCTTCAAATTGAAGAGCTCCAAGAACAAAAGGAAAATTTGACGCATGAAGTCAATACTGCTCACCCATGGTTACAGAATCGTTATGACAATATGGATGAATCCAGAGACCGAATACTACAACTCAGGGATGAACTCAACAATGTTTATGCTAGATATTTACACCAGAACGATGAGAGGTTAGGCCGAGATGCCCGTGCTTTGGCTCCATATCTACCAAAAGCGTTGGCGAAGATTTATAAGGGTCTTGGAGATGATTGAGATTCGAAGGTTCAGTTTCTTTTCGAGTCTATTTTCATAGTAGTGATTTTTTCATTTTATTATTATTTTTAGTTTTTTTCTCTTTCTTTTGGTTTTTTTATTTTATTTCATTTAGAGTCTATCTAAGTCCTAGGTACTTCTATTTTTTTTGTACTCCAATCATTGTTTAAATTATTTAAAAATAAATGAAAAAGATTTGCTTTCGATCACCTTATGTGCATATGTCATGCAAAAAAATAAAAAAAATCAATATCTTTCTCGAACTACGCAAGATCTGATTCATGGGCCAAGCATGATATGTAGGCAACTCAGGGTGTTCGATCCAAATTATTATTATTATTATTATTTTCTTTTCTTTTTTCTTTCTTCTTTCTCTTAAAAAATAATAATCATAATTATAATAAATAAATAAATAAGTAAATAAATAAATAATAATAATAAAATATTAGAAAACTAATGAAGAGAAGAATGCCTAGGTAAGCCGGGATGAAACATAAGGTCCTCCATATTAGAAGTATGTATGTGGATGCAATGTGCGTAATTTCTTAACACTAATCAGTTTGTTACTCCATTCAGAGAGAGAGATAGAGAGAGAAAGAGGGAGAAATAAAGAGAGACATACTAGCTTAAAGGTAGTTGGTTTATGGTTAACTGACATCACATCCTTACAACACAAGATCGAAAGGGAAACAGAAAATTGCCCTCAAAGACGGAAATGAATTGGACAATGATGAGGAGATCCAAAAACCAGATGACTTCACAAGAAACAAGGATAACAGAAAAGATAAAAGCGTTAAAACAACAAATGGCAGAGATGTACGAGGCTTGGATGAGTGGACAACCTCCACCGTCTTCAATATGAGACTATTTTAATACAAATATGTCTCACCCTATCCAGGTGTCAACAAGCGATCTGATATATCCCCCTGGATTCGGCCCCTATGCTAACACATCCAATGTCGCTGGAACTTCTATGGTGCGCCTTTCAAATACGCCTTTGATAAGTAATCCACTTTTTGTGTCAACTGCCCCAACTAACAGAATCCCGCAGCCAATGATGGTTCCCAAATCCAACAGCGATCCTCCGCCCAAAGTTCGGCGTGATCAAAGTTACACTCTTGAAGAGGCCATAAAAATTCACAGCTCTCATCCCCACATTCATCAATATAGTTTCCCTGTCGAAATCGAGAAGATGGTCAAGAATGAGGAACATGAAGAAATGACTAAGAAAATGAAGAGTTTGGAATAGAGTATAAGAGATATGCAAGGACTAGGAGGCCACAAAGGCATCTCGTTTAGTGACTTGTGTATGATTCCTCATGTCCATTTGCCTGTTTGTTTTAAAACTCCAAAGTTTGAAAAATACGATGGTTACGGAGACCCCATAGCTCATCTAAAGATATATTGCACCCAATTGAGGGGTGCAGAGGGCAAAGAAGAGTTACTTATGGCCTACTTTGGGGAAAGCTTAGTAGAGATTGCATCTGAATGGTTCATAGATCAGGACATCACCAACTGGCACACATTAGATGATTTGGCTAGATGTTTTGTACAACAATTCCAATATAATATTAACATTGTTCCAGATTGCTCCTCGTTAGCCAACATGAGAAAAAAGACCATGAAAATTTTTTGTGAATATGCTATCAGATGGTGAAAACAAGCTTCTAGGGTTAAACTACCGATGAAGGAGTCAGAGATGATTGACGTTTTTCTCCAAGCGCAAGAACCTGATTACTTTCACTATCTGCTTTCTGCCGTAAGGAAGACATTCGCTGAAGTTATTAAGGTAGGGGAAATGGTGGAAAATGGCATCAAGTCTAGAAAGATTGTAAGTCAAGATGCCCTAAAAGCCACAACACAGGTTCTTCAAAATGGTTCTGGAAATATTCTAGGGAAGAAGAGATGGGAGGATGTGGCCACTATTGTATCAGCGCTTAGGACTCATGTTCTAGGTAGTTCCCCACAACACTATTTCCTTCCCAAGCTCCACAATATTCTGTCCCACACACTCCATATCATGTTTTTAATGCACAACCAATTGCACCCCCTTTTTATCCATAATGGCGTGCACCAACTCCACAAAATCATCCACCACCCCCACAAGTTCATCAAAATACTGCTAGAACTCCTTTCCGTCCTAGACCACAATACAAAAAGGGAAATGGTGTTAAAGATGAGTTCACTCCTATTGGGATTCGTATGCTAGCTTGTTCCAAAAATTAAGGATGTTGAATATTTGAGTCCTATTGAGAGAAAGATGTTGAATCGTCCCCAGAGAAATTCGTATTAATCTCAACATTACGCATATTGTTCTTATGCCCCAGGGCACAACATAGAGAAATATTGGTATTTGAAAAGGGCCATTCAAGATTTGATCGATTCTAATCGAATTATAGTTGAAAGATCAAGTGGACCCAACATCAATCAAAATCCATTATCGAGGCATACTGAAACAAACATGCTAGAAATGATGAAGGGTGATGAAGAGTTAGCATCTCCGTATAAGCCAATCCTTAAGGTTGGAACTGGCATATAGAAGTCAGCAAATGTTGTTGATTTAACAAAAATGATACCTTTAGGGGCGGAAAATGTGTTAGAAAAGTTTAGTCCATCAAACACATCCATCTTAACTGTTAAAGGGGCCCTTGAAGATGTTTGGGCAAGCCCGAGTAAGGCAAAATCATTTGTTCCAAAAGGGCCAAAAAAGCCTATCTTGATCGTGCGAGCGGCCCATAATCCTCCTGTGATTATCAGGCCAGTATCCCAGCTCCCAATGACTAACCCTAAAGCTGTTCCTTGGAATTATGAGCCTACTGTCGTGACATACAAGGGAAATGAAATTGATGAAAAAATAGATGAAGTAGGAGGAATAACCCGTTCAGGAAGATGTTATGTCCCAATGGAATTAAGGAAAACTAAAAAGGACCAAATACAAATAAAGAGTCCGGTCACTGAAGGAGAGGCAGAGGAATTCCTAAGGAAGATGCAACTATCAGACTATTCCGTGGTGGAACAATTAAGAAAAACTCCAGCCCAAATCTCTTTGTTGTCTTTGCTAATACATTCTGATGAACATCGTAAGGCTGTAATGAAAATTTTGAATGAAGCACATGTTCCTAGTAAAGTTACAGTGAGTCAGTTAGAGAAGATTGCTGGAAGAATATTTGAGGTAAACCGCATCACCTTTTCAGATGATGAACTACCCAAAGAAGGTACAGGACATAACCAAGTCCTACATATCACTACAAAGTGTGAGCTTTCATATGTCACTCGAGTTATAATTGATGGAGGATCTGGAGCAAATATTTGTCCTTTATCAACTCTACAGAAATTGAATGTTAGTGCTGAAAGGGTCCGACCCAACAATGTATGTGTTAGAGCTTTTGATGGGTCAAAGACAGATGTCATAGGTGAGATAGAACTCATACTAACCATAGGGACTATGGATTTCACTGTGATTTTTCAAGTGTTGGATATCAACGCATCCTACAATCTATTTTTGGGGAGTCCATGGGTGCATAAGGCTGGAGCATTCCCCTCAACATTGCATCAAATGATTAAGTTTGAATACGACCGACAAGAAGTTATTGTTCATGGTGAGGGGGATTTGTCGATCTACAAAGAATATTCCTCCCCTTTTATCAAGGCGAATAATGAGAATGAGGCACTGGTTTATCAAGCTTTTGAGGTAGTGGTTATTGAGCATGTCCTTGAGGGGAGTGTTATTTCAAAGACAAAGATGCCCATCGCGTCTGTAATGGTGGTGAATGAATTGCTGAAACATGGGTTTGAGCCGGGTAAAGGCTTAGGAATCCGCTTGCAAGGGAGAGCTTATCCAGTGAGTCTACAAAAGAGCATCGGTACTTTTGGATTAGGCTACAAACCTAGAGTCGAGGACCAAGTGAACGCAAAGAAGCATAAGAGAGATTGATGGTCACTTACCAAGCCTATACAACCTATCTACAAATCTTTCATCAAAGCCTGCGCAACAGAATCTTATCAGTCATCTTTTCCAGAGCCAGTGATGAAAGTAAGCGAAGAAATGATCAACTATTTTCAAGATTTATTTGTCGAGGTTGATATGGTGGACCTCCGAGAAGGAACTAGCGACAGAGATGTGAAATTCATTGGTCCTGATGTCAAACTAAACAATTGGGAGGCCACCCCTCTCCCCGTTTAAGACGAGTCTTGGTAGTCTGTCTTGTTTTTTCTTTTGTCGAACGATTCATTCAAGGATTGTAATTTGGATTTTATCTTGTCGTTTTATTTCAAACATTCTATTTCTTTTTTCAATAGGATGTAATTGCATCTTTATTTCAGTCTAATATATTTGTTCGTTTTCTTTTATACACTTCTCTCTATGCCGATTCTAGTGATATGACATGCATGCAAAATTTTTTGCTAGATCTTAATATCCAATCTAATCTTCGACCAAATATTGAAATAATAAGTCAAGAAATAGAATATGGTGAAGACAGGGTATTTGAGGAAGTATGGAGGGATTTCAATTATTTTGAAAATAAGTCAAATCCAAACATGAGTGAAACTGAGACGATAAATTTGGGGGATCATGAAATTATTAAGGAGACTAAGATAAGTGTACATGTTCGACATCAAAAAGACAATATAATACAGGCCCTATTTGATTATAAAGATGTTTTTGCGTCATCTTATGATGACATGCCTAGATTAAGCACTGACATGGTTGTTCATAAGTTGCCAATTGATCCTAATTTTCCTATGATAAAGCAGAAGTTGAGAAAACTCAAAACCGACATGAGTGTAATAATTAAAGAGGAGATCACAAAACAACTTGAGGCCAAAGTCATTCAAGTCGCTCAATATCCTTCTTGGTTAGCCAATATCGTAC
The DNA here is from genome assembly GCF_036512215.1 of Solanum lycopersicum. Lineage (NCBI taxonomy): Eukaryota > Viridiplantae > Streptophyta > Magnoliopsida > Solanales > Solanaceae > Solanum > Solanum lycopersicum. The sequence continues at coordinate 17,911,438 of NC_090808.1, read as the reverse complement.
CCGTCCCTAAGAAAGACGGCAAAGTTTGAATGTGTGTTGATTATCGTTATTTGAATAAGGCAAGTCCAAAAGATGATTTTCCTTTGCCTAACATCCATATTTTATTGGATAATTGTGCTAAACATGAGGTTGCATCTTTTGTGGGTTGTTATGTGGGCTACCATCAGATTATTATGGATGATGAAGATGCAGAAAAAACATCTTTTATCACTCCATGGGGTACATATTGTTATCGTGTTATGCCTTTTGGATTAAAAAATGCAGGGGCAACTTATATGAAAGCAATGACAACCATGTTTCAAGATATGATGCATAGAGAAATCGAAGTTTATGTGGATGTTGTTATCATTAAATCTAAAAAACAGTCAAATCATGTGAAAGACATAAGGAGATTCTTCGAAAGGCTCCGCAGGTATAATCTCAAGCTTAATCCTGCAAAATGTGTATTTGGAGTACCATCGGGGAAGCTTTTGGGTTTATAGTCAGTCGAAGAGGTATCGAGTTGGATCCTTCAAAAATAAAAGCAATTCTAGAATTGCCACCTCCGAAGAACAAAACTGAGGTTATGAGCCTTCTAGGAAGGCTAAACTACATCAGCAGATTCATTGCTAAAATCACAACAACTTGTGAGCCTGTCTTTAAGTTGTTGAAAAAGAATTCTACAGTCGAGTGGACCGAAGAATGTCGAGAAGCTTTTGAAAGAATTATGAACTACCTATCGAATCCCCCTGTGTTGGTTCCTCCCGAGCCGAGAAGACCTTTGATATTGTATATGTCAGTACAGGATAATTCTTTTGGTTGTCTACTGGGTCAGCATGATGACATTGGGAAGAAAGAGCGGGCCATTTATTACCTCAGCAAGAAGTTTACTGTTTACGAAGCGAAGTACACCCTTCTTGAAAGAACGTGTTGTGCCCTAAATTGGGTAGCACAGAAGTTAAAACATTATCTTTCATCTTACACTACTTATCTCATCTCTCGTATGGATCTGTTGAAATATATTTTTCAAAAGCCCATGCCCACAGGCAGGCTTGCGAAATGGCAAATATTGCTCACAGAGTTTGACATTATCTATATAACGCGGACCTCAATTAAAGCTCAGGCATTGAAAAATCATTTGGCAGAGAACCCTATTGATGAAGAATATGAACCACTCAAAACCTATTTTCCAGATGAAGAGATATCTTGTATCAATAAAGTTATTCACGATAACGATCAAGGTTGGAAGTTATTCTTTAATGCTGCCTCTAACAGGAAAGGAGTTGGAATAGGAGCTGTTCTTATGTCAGCCCAACTTAGATTCTATTGTACTAATAATATGTTAGAGTATGAAGTGTGCATTTTAGGTCTGAGGTTAGTTGTTGACATGGGCATCCAAGAATTGTTAGTGTTAGGAGACTCATACTTACTAGTTCATCACATTCAAGGAGAATGGGAAACTCGAGACCCAAAGCTCATACCATATCAACATTGTTTACAAGGTCTTTGTCAATGATTCGTGTCGATAAAGTTTAGACACATTCCCAGAGTGAACAATGAGATTGCAGATGCATTGGCCACTTTATCATCGATGCTCCAACACCCTGATGGATCTCATATCGACCCTTTATACATACAAATTCGTGATCAACATGCTTATATTATCATGATTGAGGAGGAATTTGATGGTAAGCCTTGGTTTCATGATATCAAAACATATCTTCAGTCTGGAGAATGTCCGTCGAATGTAACCAATAATCAAAAAAGGACTATTCGATGACTAGCAAGGGGTTTTTTCTTAAGCGGAGGCATACTGTACAAGAAGACACCCGATTTAGGTCTTCTAAGGTGTGTAAATTATCAAGAGGCTTCCACAATGATGATTGAAGTACACTCAGGAGTTTGTGGACCTCATATGAATGGATATGTTCTAGCCAAGAAGATACTTCGAGCAGGATATTATTGGCTCACCATGTAGCAGGATTCCATACGATTTGTTCGTAAATGTCATGAATGTCAAATACATGGTAATTTGATACATTCTCCCCCTTCTGAGTTGCATGCAATGTCTGCTCCATGGCCTTTCGTGGCATGGGGAATGGATGTGATTGGACTCATAGAACCAAAAGCATCGAATGGTCACAGGTTCATCTTGGTGGCCATTGATCATTTTACAAAGTGGGTGGAAGCAGTAACTTTCAAGTCAGTGACCAAGAAGGTCGTGGTGGATTTCATCAATTTCAACATCATCTGTCGGTTTGGTTTTCCAAAGGTGATTATAACTAACAATGCCGCAAATCTCAACATCCACTTAATGCAAGAGGTATGCTACCAATTTAAGATTGAGCATCAGAATTCGACTCCATATCGCCCAAAGGCAAATGTGGCTATAGAAGCTGCTAAGAGAAATATAAAAAAGATACTTCATAAGATGGTGCAAAGTTCTTGACAATGGCATGAAACGTTGCCTTTTACTTTCTAGGGTTATCGAACTATAGTCCATACGTCAGGGGGCACTACCCCATATTCACTGGTATACGGGACTGAGGCAATTTTACCTGCAGATCCCATCTTTACGAATTGTTGTGGAGGCTGAAATTGATGATGATGAGTGGATCAAAACTCAGTTAAAGCAATTAAGTTTGATTGATGAGAAGCGTCAGACATTAGTATGTCATTGACATATATATCAGAAAATAATGGCATGAGCATATAACAAAAATGTGCGTCCTAGACATCTAAAAGAGAGTCAATTAGTGTTGAGACGTATTTTGCCACATCATGCCAAAACCAAAGGAAAATTTTCTCCAAATTGGAGAGGACCATTCGTTGTTAAAAGGGTATTACCCAATGGTGCTCTATACTTAGCAGATATAGAAGGCAAAGTAACAGAAACGGTCGTCAATGCCGATGCTGTGAAAAGATATTACATATGATTGAGTTTCAACATTAGAAACCCTTATGTTTGGGCTCGACATTTCAAGGGTTAATTCAATGTGATCTCTTGGTTATGTTTTTTCCTTGACTTTTCAAAAAAAAAAACAAATTGCCTGAACTACATTTGACCTGATTCTTGTTTCGGCAAGATACGTAGGCAGCCCTAATGTTGGGTTCAGTTCAACCAAATACAAATCCAAAAATTCATATTGAAGTATACTGGGGCAAAAGTAGTTTTTTTATTCATTTGGTCTCTCATCTCAAATCTCAAAATCAACCCCATCATCTAAAAAAGGTCTTTGCATCAACCCTTGATATGTCGAGATTAAGTTGGTTAAGGGTAGGTAAAAATCCTGAATGGGCACCATAAGACAAATGTGAGTAGAAACAAATAAAAATGAGAGTCTTATTGGTGAAAACCCTAAGTGGGCACCGTAAGGCGAAAAGGAGTTGAATATAAGAGAGTCTTATTGGTGAAAATTATGACATGCACCATAAGGCAGACGTGAGCTGGAGCAATTAACATGATAGAGTTTTAGCGGCAAAAACCTTTGTGAATATCAAATAGTGTATAAGGGTTCAAATTATTTATGACTTCATTAAGTGTCGGGATTCCACATCAAGATTGAATGATCAATAATGGTTGATGAATAGATTGGATAGCCAAGTCTGGAAATCAATTCAAATTGCATGGCATGATCAGTAGACTCGGCTCCCACACTCAAATAAGTTTTTCTTTCTTCTTCTTACCAAAAAAAAGAGTCTTCATCGAATCTTTTCTTTTATTCTCGTATAGTTTGTAATTTTCTTATTCTTTTTTGTCACTTTTTTTTGTATGTATTTGGGTTGAGTCTTTGTCAAAAAACACTAGGAAAGAATTTCAAGACTCGCTACCAAGTCTCTAAATGGTACTAGGCGAAGCATCAGGCTACTGAGTTATAATCTGTCTTCAAATGTTGAATTCGAAAATTCTCTGATTCTATGAAGGCTAAACAATGAGTGTAATGAGATAAAGACATTGGATTTAGGTAGCAAAATAAGCAAATTTGGATGAAACTACAATCAATCAATAAGAAGTATTGACCGTTGGAAGTAACCAAAGCATCATAAGTGTTTGAGCCGCCCTTGTCGAAAGATGGAACCACAAACCAACCACCATCTTTTCAAACTCACGAATTTTCTTTGTTGAAGCAGGGACAAAAGTTGTTTCAAGATTGAGGATTCTAGGAACCTAAATATTCAACCTAGTCTGCAGTGAGCGAAATGGAAATCCTACAATAAACACTTGTGGAATATTATATGAAAGTTGGCTAATATATATCAAAATAGCAATTACTTGAATGTTGGAATATTTATTTTATTTATTATTAGTATTAGTATTATTATTATTTTTCTCCTTGAAGGAACTGCCAAATAATGAAGATAACATTCACAATGTTTCGTTTGTATTATTAGTTTGTTGAAAATTTTATTAACAGGACCCTCCTAGATAATGGGATTAGCAGGACCCTCTTGGATAATGGGACTAGCAGGACCCTCCTGGATAATGGGATTAGCAGGACCCTCCTGGATAATAGGACTAGCAGGACCCTCCTGGATAATGGGACTAGTCGGATCCTCCTGGATAATGGGACTAGCAGAACCTTCTGGATAATGGGACGAACAGGACCCTCCTAGATAATGGGATTATAGCAGGACCCTCCTGGATATTGGGATTATAGAAGGACCCTCCTAGATAATGGGACTAGCAGGACCCTCCTGGATAATGGGATTAGCAGGACCCTCCTTGATAATGGGACTAGTAGGACCCTCCTGGATAATGGGACTAGCATGATCCTCCTGGATAATGGGACTAGCAGGACCCTCCTGGATAATGGGATTAGCAGGACCCTCCTAGATAATGCGACTAGCAGGACCCTCCTGAGTAATGAGATTAGATTACTTTCTCATAGGATTAACACTTCTTAGTCTAGATTTTTAGTTTTATTTTCTCCTGAAATAAACACTTCCTACTCGAAGTTTATGTTTTATATTTATATTTGCTAATAACTCACAAAAAGTTTCCCAGTGAAAACTGGGGCAAAAAATGTATTTATTTTTTTTGTTTGTGGTGGTTCTTAGGTGTTCTCAAGCGAGATATGGATTTTAAATTCAAGAACAAAGTTTCAAATTTTTTAGAAAATCAATTCCATGATGGTTAGAATTAGCTTCTTTAATGCATGTAGCAGCCTAACATCCTTACATTTTTCACTAGTCAACTTTTGATGAAGAAAACACGCAGCTATTCAAGACCACTTTTCGAATTTTCATTTTTGAAGAATGTCAAAAGTTCCGCCTAAGTGGCAAGTTCAGTCTCTGTTCCAATTCAAAGCTAAGATATTCACCAAAATCAAGGTGATATCGTAAAGTTAAGATTCAAGTGAAGATTCAAGAAAAGCTGCATGGATAGAAGTTTTTACATTTGTTTTTCATTTGAGTAATAGTTTTCAATTTTTATGTAAGGATAAGAGCCGCGATCTGGAGCCTCGATAGAACCTCACTTAACTTCCAACTCATCAATTTATCTCCTCGAACTACATGTGGCCTGATTCCCTTATCACCCGGGATATGTAGGATGTCCTAAAGAAGAACTCGGTCGTACAAATTTTTGTCTTTCAAATAAGAGTTCGGTCAAAACTTGTCACTTTGTCTATTTCTTTGTCTGAAAATACTTTATATTTCCAGTCAAAGAGGGGCAAACTCTAGAGACGTAATTTTTGACTGAATTTAAAGTTTAACACAAATTTTTAGAGCATAAATAATTTTATCAATCTAAATTTAATATATTTTGACTTTTTTATTATTTTCATTAAGTTTATTTAAAAGATAAAAGAATAAACAACATAAATATAATTTTTATTAGATAAGTTTTTGAAATCATCTCAAAAATTCTGTCCTAGTTGCAAACTAGATTGTCGTAATTTTTGAGATCCATCCAAGGCTAACTCCGTCGAATTTTGGTCTTCAGTTTTGACATGTTAAAGAAGTCCAACTTTAAATGAATTTTTGAGATCCTCTCAAAAATTCTGTCCCAATTTCCATTATGAAGGGAAATGGAAATTTTACTGGGTATATGACCGAGCCGTTGCGGCGCCTACGTATCCCATTGGAGCAGGAATCAGGTCAAACGTAGTTCCCCTCTCAAGGGTTAACCAAAATAGGAAGTTTTGATAAAGAAACGACTGAGGCCGACATAGGCCGCCTACGTATCTCATTCTCGAGAAATCAGGTCGAACGTAGTTCAAACAAGAAATGTGCGATACACTTTCAAAAGAAAGGTAACAAAACTTCATATGCAAAATTTTGGCCAGTGTTGGGCATTCTTTTCCTCAGAATATCTTCAATTGACTCTGTTCAGAAATGTCTTGTACTCACTCTTGAGCATCCAATATGTCATTAGTTTAGGTGGTTTCCTCAATATTGATCAAGTTGTTGTCGATCATGTTTTGTATCTTATGCTTCAGAGTTGAACAACTCTCTGTGTCGTGCCCAACAGCTCCTGAATGATAAGCACATCTGTGGTCAGCTCTGTAAAATTTTTCCAAAGGATTGGTTGGTCTTCCTTTTATAGGATAGAGCATACCTATTGCCTTCAACCTTTCATAAAGTTGAGTTTGAGATTCCCTTAATGGTGTAAATACTTTAGGAGCCTTCCTAATCTTTGGGCGAGGAAATTTTTCCTGATTGACATTATGGTTTTGGTATTTCCTTTGAGAAGCTGACCTCATATGAGTAGTCGTGATCATACTTACCTCCTTCACTTTTCCTTTTGATTTATCCATATCACTGATTCTAGCAGATTTTCCATTAGATCCAAAAGCGGTAAGTTTGGTGAGCTTTCCAGTCTTGAAACCATCTTCCAAAGCTTCTCCCACTTTGACAATCTCGACAAACTTTTGTCCCATCATACACAACATTCTTTCATAGTACTCAGGCTCTTGAATACGAATGAACATTTCAGTGATCTCACGTTCGGACATTGGAGGTTGAACTCTTGCGGCCTCCTTTCTCCAATGAAAAGCGTACTCTCGATAATTTTCTATAGACTTCTGTTTGATCTTCTCCAAGTAGTAGCGATCTGGGGCATCTTCTACGTTATGTCCAAATCTTTCCATGAAGTCCTTTGCGAGTGCATTCCAACTTTTCTATTGTTTCAGCTCTTGTGATGTAAGCCACTCCAGAGCTTCTCCACTTAGACTTCGACCGAAGAGACGCATCAATAATGCTTCGTTTTTGCCAACTCCCACGAGTTGATCATAATAAACTTTCAGATGTGCTAGAGAATTTCGTGTTCCGTTAAAAGTGACAAACTTTGGCACTTTGAACCTTTCTGGGAGGTCGAGATTCGGATGGATGCATAAATCCTCATAGCTCAATCCATCGACTTCGGAAATATAGTGCAACTCCTTCATGGCTTTCCTAATCTCTTCTTTCATATTCACCTTGACTACCTCTTCTTTTGACCTCCACTCTCTCTCCTGTTCCTTATAGTGATCAAGCTCGGAACAGTCGGCATAAGGTTCGTTTGAAGTCGGGATTTGGAAAGTATTCTTTTGAGGTATGGGTGGAACAATGGAGGGATTCTGGGTATTTTGAGTGTCTTGATAATTTTGGAGGAAAGTTTGAGGATCGCCATTTTGGTTTTGAAGATGGGGGAAGGTTTCATCATCGTTCGTATTTTTGTTTTGAGGGAGATGGAGGATTTGCAGGTTGGTATTTTGAAAAGGATGTGGTGCTTGACATGATGCGGTGGCGTGACGGGGATTGGGGGTAATTAAGTCAATGGTTGGAGGATTTTGAGTGGGGTTAGAGAGAAGGTTCTGAACTTGTTCCGTGCTTGAGGGAGGAAAGTTGAGTGGAGGTCTTCCATCTCTTGGAGGGTTGAAGGATGAAATTGGATTAGACAAATCTTGCATTCTATGCATTTCGACCCTCATTTCGGCGATTTGTTGCATCAACCGCATAATCAATTCATTTTTATCAGCGGCGGCGGGTTGAGCCACGACAACATCATTCATGTAAACCTCATCATTGTTATCCCCCATTATTGTCCTTCTTTTTGCAAATTTTGAAATACGGATGATCAACCAACTTATCAACACAAATCAGTTTTAAATACCTGACAAATGAAAAAAAACTCAAAAGATCAATATGTTAGTGTCTGGAGGTGGTAAATAATACAAGATATCACATATAGGTGAAAAAACGTAAGAGTTGCTTTATCTGGAGATAAACTAGCTCACCAACATAGAGAAATGATTAAATAGACAGGAATTTGTCTACTTGACTTTGGGATTTAGTAAATAAAAATGTCGACTTGAGTCAAGACAAAGTTGTCGGTATCTTTCATTACCGTACTTTGATTTTGATTGAGATGTAACTCTAATTTCCTTGTAAGAGTTGAAAAAGATAAAATTTCTCACAATTCTTTTGATTTGAAATGATGATTTATTTATTTATTTATTTTTTGGAAATTAAAGACTCGAAGAATATTTGGATGCACTTTTGATAGTGACTCGATATTTGTGATTAGGGTATCTAAAAGTATTTGAAGAAGAGTGAGCTAGAATATCTCCAGATAAAACAACATATTCAAATAAGCAGTTATAAACAAATATTATGCGTTCTAAACAGATATGTGACCCTTTTCTGCCAAGGGTGGGCCTAGCGATTTGAGGGATGTATACGTCATTTTGAAATATTTTTCGAACAACCTATATATCCTTCAAATTCAAACATATAAGTATGAACGTCCATTTAGGCCGTGGGCCGTTTTGGACTCAAGGTGGTCTTCTAATGGGCCCAACACGCCATGGGTATTGGGTCATCTTAGGCATATGCACTATTTTCGGGATTGGGTTTCTCTCTATCTTAGTTTGACTAAGAGTGGGTTGTATTTAAAGTGGACTGGGTAACCCAAGCGGACTACCTGGGCTAGGAAAATTAACGATCATTGACCATCAAGTAGTCAACTACACTCGTCAGGGTACCCCGAGAAGATTTTGGTTAACGAACGATTGCGAACCCGCATAATCGTTCTTTAGTGGAAATGAAATAATTGTCGTTTGACGGAAGCATGATATGTTATGCATGCAACAGTTGAAAAAGCTAAAGTAATTAAACAATCAATCGCAAATAATCAAACATGTTAATCCTAAGGTTAGAATCCTCCTAATTCCCCAGCGTAGTCGCCATTTCTGTTTTATCGAAAAAATAATTTTCGAAAAGAGTTTGTTGATTTTGAAGATATTTTTGACTTTTAGGAGTCGCCACTTAATTTTGAGAAAATTAAGAAAACTTGTTTTCAAATAATTAAACAGAAAATTGTTTGAAAACTTTTAAGGGTTCGGGATTCCTATTAGCGTCTTAGGAAGGTTTCAAAAAAAGCACCTAAGACGCTCCATTAACTACGGTTTTCCGGTGATTAACAATTTGACTATTTACTTTAACTTTTGCGATCTTTAAAGTTAGATTTCTCAAATCTTAAACGAACTTAATAAGACATTATTTCTTTAAAATTCCGTTTAAAGTTAATTTTTAAAATTTTTTAATTCTAAGCCAACTCGTGAGTTTGAAACTTTATTGTTTTAAGATTCATTTTAATTTTTTAATTTTATAAAATAAAAGGCGTCGATGGGGGTTTGGAGTTTCTAACCATAGACTAACGATAGTCCACGCAAACATATAAAACAAGTAACGGGGAGGGGAGAGAGAGAGAGAGATTTGGGTCCAAACTCGGGTTCTGTTCGCCTTAACCGAGTTTTGGACCCACCTGTTTTTTGGGGGGGGGGGTTTAACCCATTTTTCCTGTCCTATCTAAGCATACACAATAAAATATCAAAAACATAAAACAACGAGGGCTTACTCCCATTACAAATGAAATACAGATAAAAAATAATAATGAATAAATAAATAAATAAAAAACATTCTTCTAATCCCCCTTTGGATTCTCCTTCAATACTCTAAACTTCGGAATCTCTTCATCGGTTTCAAGGCTTGACTCGAATGAAAGACTTTTGAGACTTCATGGCTCTCTCGGATGCGAGAAAGAAATCCACAGGGACTTGTCTGCAATTTACATGCCACAAAAATAAGAAAAAGAAAGGGAAAAAAAGAATTAGAAATATAAGATAACTAACTTGGAATATAGGGAGTGTGAACAAAATACACTAACTAGAAGACTTCATAAAAGCATAAGAAGTAAAACATTTACACGTAAATACATAACAAAAGGGCAAATAAAGGAATCTCAACACTTCATTGATCATTTAGACAAGATGAATGCACATTATAAATCATGCTAATTAAACCTCTATGGCATAAACCTTACGCGCAACAAAGCAAAACTTCTGAAATAAGAAAGCAATAGTACAGAATTGAACATGAACAAACCAGCCGTAGCTTCGACTGATAACTAACATAACAGACGCATTCTAATAACGTAACCAAGATATAAAATACCACAAGCTTAGGCTAACACTTGAGAGAATTCAGAATGACAGAACGCAACAGCTAGCAACATGTTCAAAATGCAAAGAAAGATAAACCAACCACGATATTCCCATTCGAACATCCCAGCATGCTTGACAAAAAAACGAAGCGATGACCAACAAGGTGATAAACAACATCACATTATCGAGCTATGGGTCTTCAGAAGGGGAATAAACTAAGACTGATACGATAAAATCGATTACGAGGGCCTCATGACGAAATAAGAAAAAACAGGGAGTAACACAAACAAACAAATGTAACAAAACACAGCTAAGCAAACCATAAAGCGCGATATAACTCGATCTCAGCAAAACCGACAAATACAATCTCCTGTATTTACATCGAACAGGCCATGATACTCAATACTCGAACATTTTATCATGCTTGACAAGAGAAAAGAAATGAAACGAAGAACCAGCACCCAAAACGCAAAACAATAACAACAGATTTTTTTTTGAAACAGGCAACAAAAACGAAAAAGTAAGATGGAACAAGGGGATTACCTTTCTGAGGGCAACGAACGGGACGTCGACGAGCAGCGACAGGCTTCCACAACATCCCTCTCGAATCACAGCAAGGCGTCCGAACGAAGTGACTCTTCGCGGGAGAACTGTCTTGCTCTTCTAAACAGACAGGAAAGAAATCGCGATGTTTTCAAGGATTTTTCTTCAACTCCGATATTTCTAACAAAAAAATCTCCAATCTCCAATCTGAAGAGGGAGGGGGGTTTAAATAGAAAGAGAGTTTAGGGTTTCCATTCGAGGGCGGAGTTTCAGGCCCATTTCGAATTTTGAAATTCAAGATCTCTCCCCAAAAGCTGAAGAATCACGGAAAAGGGGAGGTGGAGGGCGGAGATTGATTCTTCGTCCTTGGCAAGCAACGTGGCTCAATCCCACGCTGCCAAGGACGAGTGCGCATCGTTTTGTGTTGTAGGTCGTACGACCTTGGCAGGGCTGCAGAGGTCCGTTGGGAGGGAGAAAACATGGGAGAGGTCGCGTGAGGGGGAAAGAGAGGAGGAGAGAGATGGAGAGAGCGTGGGGAGACGCGGGGAAGAAGAAAGGTTGGGCGTCCGCTTCGCGTGGGGGAAGGGGTCGCGTGGGCGTTTTTTGGGGAAGGCGTTTCGCGTGAGGCTTCTGTTTTTGACGTCTTTTTCTGGGGATTTTCTTTTCTTTATTTTTGTTGGGTCTGCGTTTTCTGGGTTTGCTCTGAAGAAACCTGGGGGAGGGAAAGAGAGGAGGGGAGGGAGCGTGGGAGGGGGTCGCGTGGGCGTTTGAGGGAGGGAGCGTGGGGAGATGAAATGAAAGAGCGTGAGGGAGAAAGGGAGATGAAAAAGGGGGGTCGCGTGAAAGAGGAGGGAGCGTGGATGCTTTCTATTTTCAGGGGGGAAGAAGAAGGGAAGACAGGTCGGGTTAAACGGGGACGGGGCGGGTCAGATTTAAGTTAGCGGGTCGCCTGGGAATATTGAATGGGCTGGCAATTGAGATGAATGTTGGGCCTGAGTTTAATTTGTGGGTGGGTTTTAAAGGAATTGGGTTGGAAGTTTGAGGTAGGCTGCTAAAAAACGTGTGGGCCTAGGAGTTGGGCTTGAATTTGTGGGCTGCTGGGAATGGAATTAATTAAAATGGGGAAGGTGATTGGGTTAATTTAACGAATGACCAATTAAAATGAGGAATTTTGCATTAATCAATTAACGAGCTTTTTACTTAATAAAATAATTATTAAAATTGTAAAAAGTGATTCAAAAGTATAACTATAATTTAAATTAAACTAGTTTAATAAAGCATTTAAAAATGTATATTTTTTGGTGGTTTTGAATAATCATGAGATATACGACTTATATACATAATTATGTATATTACCTAAAAATTATGACAAAAGTAATCGAAATAACATAAAATTCATGTATTATATTATTATATTCGCAAAAATTTATAAAATTAATTAATTAAAATAATTTGAAAAACTTATGAAGCTCGATAATTAATTTATGCCGACGTGGGTCAAAATTGGGTGTCAACATGACCAACTATACTGAACGACCGATTCCAGCACTAATATTTGAAAATAAAAATACTTATTGAGTGTTTTAGCTTAGTATCAATTATTATCATAAATTTTCAAGTTTTTATCATATTTTATTAGCTTTAGAACTTTTATTTTGAGCTCTATGGTTGAAGAGGGGTTTTGGAGAAGAACTTGAAGATTCAAAGGGTTTCATCTCGAAGGATTTGAACATCGGTCTCTTTGATTCTTCATTCATCCCCTGTAACAGGCCAAAATTTTCATATCCATTTGAACGCAAGATCATTTTGGTATAAATTTCTATTTCCTATACATGTCTATCTAAAACCCCAATTCTTAGGGTGTGATTTTGTGAATATGGTGTAAATTTGTTGTTGGGTATTGCTTGTTGATAGTTTATTCATTGCTTAATTGTGAATTCATTTAGTAGTTGTGGATGAATCTAATGAGGTTGTAATTGCAAATATGATCTCATATATGTGTTTTTGTCTTGAGAGAGAGAGAGGTCGTGAAACTAATACTACTAAATTGATAGACACTGGGAGTATCTAAACATGATGCTCAGCTCGAGAGAGTGAACCCTATTCTCATTCCCACTCACTCAGCTTGAGAGAGTTGGTGGGTTAAGGCGGAGTCTCTTCTTCATGCAGCAAGTGTGTGTCTCAGAGGAACTCATTTGAAACGGGGTAAGTTTCTCGTGAGAGAGCTTATCTCCCTTAAAGTATATCCTACGAGATCAATACTAAGATAGAATAGGAGTTGAAAGAAAGAGATGATGATAGACATCATATCGGTCGTGGCCTCCCAAGTAGCACCCGCAACTAACTGATTCATCCAGAACACTCCACAAAAGAATCTTCCTTGTTTCTCTACTTCTTGACTTTTCGATCCAAAATTTCAATGAGAAGTAATTCATAAGAAAGTCCTTAACTCCCAAACTTCTAATGGAACTGTAGATTTTGGATATCCAACACATTTCTTTAACATAGAGACATGTAAAATTTGATGCACCGATGCCAGTTCATAAGCAACCCAACCAACAAACCTCTAAATCTTATATAGACCTACCTAAAAAGGACTAAGCTTCCCTTTTCTGACCAAACCTCATTACATTGTTCATAGGTAAAAATTTCAAGTAATTTCAATCATCAACATCATACTCAGGATCTCTTCTTCGAACATCGACATATGACTTTTCTCGACTCTAAGGCATTTTCAACCATTTTCTAATAAGTCAAACTTTCTCCATACCCTCATGTACCAAATTTGGGACTTATGAGGGAAAATTCACCCACTCCAAACCAGCCTATAAGAGATCTACACCTCCTACCCTACAACCTCTCAAATGGAGTTATATCAATGTTTGAGTGATAACTATTATTATAGGAAAGCTCAATCAAATGCAAATAATCATCCCAATTACCCTTCAAATCAATCGCACAATCTCTTAACAAATCTTTAAGAGTTTGGATAGTATACTCCAATTTCCTATCTGTTTGGGGATAAAAGATTGTACTAAACTTAACACGAGTACAAAAACCATTTTGGAAAGATTTCCAAAACTAAGAAGTGAATTAAGTACAACAATTAGATAAATGGAAAAATAAAGGTCCATGCAACTTTACCATTTCCTCAAGTACAACTTAGCTCCTTCTCCGAATAAGAAACCTTGACATGGATGAAACTAGCCGATTTGGTCATTAAATCTACTATAATCTAAATTGAATCATGTTATCGCCAGGTGTGAGGAAATCCAACAATGAAGTCCATATTCAAGTCTTCCCACTTCCCAGTAGGAATGCTAATGTCTTTGGATAAAACTCCCGATTTTTTATGTTTAACTTTAAGTTGTTGAAAATTATGAAATTTATCAAAAAACTCTACAATATCCTTGTTCATCCCATTCAGTTGGTAGAAAGCCTCAACGAACTTCTTGAGCACGACTTCCTTTAATTCAACCAAAGTTGTATCAAGATTTTTCTTGGCTTCCACATCCGACACAAAAGAAGATTTTGAACCATTGTGAAATATAACACCACCATTAGTATAGTCTTCTAATTGAACACCCAATCGGGACAATCTTTGAACATCTCTAACAAACTCTTTTCTATCATCCTTAATATGAGCAACACAACCCATATATAACCAATCCACCACATTCTCCTTACCAAGGTGATATAGAACACTCATATCATAATCCTTTAATAACTCAAGTCACCTTGTTTTGGAAAGATTTAGATTTTTTTTGTTAAACAGGTATTGCAAACTTTTGTTGTTGTTAAAACATCCACATGAACACAATTTAAATAATGTCTCAAAATATTTAAGGCAAAAACAACTACCAACAATTCAAGGTCATGGGCATGGTAATTATTTTCATGAATCTTATATTATCTGAATTATAGGCAATATCTTTCCCATTTTGCATAGAACACACCCTAGCCCTATTTTCAAGGTATCACGATATACCACAAAACCATCAATGCCTTGTGAACTCTAAGGTGTTACATTATCTCCCCCTCGGGGACATTCATACTCGAATAAGATTCTAAACATCATATGAAGGAGAAGAATTCAAATTTAGTATCCCATCATGGATGCAATCACATAAGTGTACATATCCGAGGAGAAAACATAAACTCCAAGCTAAATCATGCTCTAATCATCATATGTTGAAGTAGATATGAAACACATACTCAAATGCACATAAACATGTAGAAATTAATAAAGTTGACTCATTTTATTAAAACTTAAACTTTTTCATGCACATGCATAAATGAGAAATCATGGGAATATCTAAGACATATGTCACCAAAAGAGTAAATCATGAGGAACTCAATACCCCAAGCTAGAGTAGGAGTAGAAATAAAGGATGAGGATATCGGGACATCGTATCAGCCTCAGCCTCCCAAATAGCATCTTCAACTAACTGATTCATCCACAATAATTTCAATGAGAAAACATCTTTATTTTTCAACCTGTAACTTCTCGTTCCAAAATTCCAACTGGAATTTTTTCATGCGAAAGATTCTCCTTAAATTCCAAACGTTCTAAGGGAACTATAGATGTCAAATCACCAACACATTTATTCAACATAGAGACATGGAAAAAAGAAATGCATCGTTTCCAACCCATTAGGGAATTCTAGTTCATAAGCAGTCTTACCTGCTATGGACCTACATAACAAGGACTAAGCTTACTTTTCTTACTAAAACTCATTACACCCTTTATAGTTGAAAATATCAAGTAAACTCAATAATTTACATAAAACTCAAGATCTCTTCTTCCTTCGACATATGACTTTTTTCAACTTTGAGTCGTTTTCAACATTTTCCTAATAAGTCAAACTTTCTCCATAGCATCATGCACCAACTCGGGACCTATTAGAGCAACTTCACTCACCTCAAACTGGTCTATAAGATATCAAAACTTCCTACTATATAATACCTTAAGTGGAGCTATCCTAATAGTTGAGATATAACTAACGTTATATGCAAACTCAATCAAACGAAAATGATCATCCCAAGTACCCATGAAATCTATCACACAAGCTCTCAGCATATTTACGAAAGTTTGTCTAGTACGCTCTGCTTGTTCATTGATTTATAAATGAAAGGTTGTACTAAGATTAAGGTGAGTACCAAGATCTCTTTTGATGGATTTACAAAATTGTGAAGTGAATGGAGTACCACGATCAGAGATATTGGATAAAGGCAATCCATGCAACTTTACCATTTTCCTCAAGTACAACTTAGCATAATCTTCCGTCGTATAAAATAACTTGATGAAAATAAAATGATCTGATTTGGTAACAGTGTTCAACTTTCACTTCTAAGTAGGAATGCTAATGTCTTGGGATTAACCACCCTGTTCACAGTGTTCAACTTTCACTTGTTGACAATTAAGACATTTATCCAATAACTCTGCAATATTCTTTTTCATCTCATTCTAATATTAGATCTCCCACAAATCACGGTACATCTTGGTGGCTCCTAGGTGAATAAAATATCGAGAACTATGAGCTTCTAACACGATCTTTTCCCTAAAGTCATAAAAAGTAGGAACACACAAGAATCCTTGGTAGCATAGTGTACCATATCCCCCTTGAGAGAAAGCCTCATTTGACTTCTTAAGCACTTCTTCCTTTAATTCCACCAAAGTCATATCAAGAACTTGTTTGGCTTTCATATCTGCCACAAAAGACTATTTTGATCAAGTGTGAACAATAACACCACCTTTCGTAGAGTTTACCAAATGAACTACCAAATGAGCCAACTTATAAACATCTCGAACTGACTTTTTTCTATGTTTCTCAAATGAGAATACAACCCATAGACAAGCTACTAAGATATTTCACCGATATATTCTCTTTAATAGGGTGATATAGAACACTCATATCATAATCCTTTAATAACTCAGACCACGTTCTCTTGGTGTAGATTTAGATCCTTGTGATTAAACACATACTACAAACTCTTGTGGTCGGTGAAAACATCCACATGAACTCCATATAAATAGTACCTCCAAATCGTTAAGGCAAAAACAACTGCCGCATATGCAAGGCCCTTGGGTAATGATATTCATTACTTAAGTTTCCTTGAATCATAGACAACAACCTTCCCATTTTTCATAATCACACACCCTAGCCTATTTTCGAGGAATCACAATTAAGAACAAAACCATAAGTGTCTTTCGGTAAAGTTAGCACTAGAGTGGATTTAATTCTATCTTTCAATGCTTGAAAGCTGTTTTCACAAGATTCGGACCATGTGAACTTAGCCTTCTTTTGAATCAATTCACTCAATGGAGAGGCAATAGAAGAAAACCCTTAACTAGACTTCTATAATAACCAGCCAAACCCAAGAAACTTCTAAACCCAACTCTTGATCACATCCGTCTTCTAAGGATATACCTAAAAACCATTATTTAAAACCTACATGGAGGAAAAATATCACTATCTAAGGTTCATGTTTTCTCACCTAAAATGAATCAAAGATTTAAGGATCTATTTTAATGAAACCTAGCTTGGATTGATTATTGAATGATATGTTTTCATAGATAATATATGAATTAGCTTGGATTCGAAAGTTGATGTGCCTTTCCATGGATAATAAGAACAAGTTAAGAAAATGATTACTGTGATATTTATGCTCAAAACTAGAAAATATTGATATGGGAGATCCCCTGTCAGTAGAGGTCCAGTTCCTTTAAAAAATCTCTATATGCCATTAACTTTTTCCCTTATAGGATGATTTTCTTAGATAAATATTAGCTAGTGGATATACATATGATAGAAATTCATGGTCTTACCTTGGAAAGTAGGAAACCCCTTTCTAGTGTGGTGAAGACATCAGATTCCTGTTGAAAATTCGCATGGTCTTATATGTCGGTTAAAGGTAAATATCCCAATGTAATGAACTAAGGTTACTTTTACAAGTTTCATGAACGTTTATAAACTTCTAGCTTTCATTGACTATGTGTTATGACTTATGTCTGCCAACCATTTTTTATCATATTATAGCTTGGTCATTGTATGTCATGGAAATGTCTATTTTTTGCATGTTTTTAATGTTTTATGCATAGTTATCATACTTTTCATATGTTTTATACTAGCACTTACTCTTGCTTACATTTCCCAAAATTTAGGGCCTGACAGTGAGGATTCCCAGTTTCGTGGCTAGAGTTAGTTGAGATTTTTGAGCTTTGGTGAGTCCTCATACTTCAAGGATGCTTTCTTTTTACCGTTTTCATATTTTTTTCCTTTATAGTTAGTTTTGGAACATTATGTATGGGTCATACCTAGATATATTTGTATGTACGAGATAACTTTGAAAAAAATGTTTAGATTTTTGCTTTACATTCATAAAACTTTTAGACTTGAAATTTTTGTTATTATATCTTTTTATCATATTTCTTGTATGATGAATCAAAGTAGATTGTATGGGACATCTCGGGTTCCAATACATCATGTTACACCTAGGGGCTACCTCAGGTTATGAAAAACTTGGTAATCAGAGCAAAATTTTAACAAGCCCTAGGAAGTCTCATAAGCAACGTAGAGTAGAGCATTGGTCATAAGTGTGAAGTGTGCGAAACTTATGAATGAGAGGATACAAGATGTTTAGGAAACTTCACTTCTTTAACTACTTTAAAGTTGTGTGATATAGTATAACTCTATAACATCTCTCTCTTAATGCTTATCTAGTGCTCTACAGGATATGGCTTCTTGAAGAGCTTATGATAGAAGGAATGTGAGGTAGAATGTGGAACAAGAATCTCCTCCTCAAGCTCTTCAAATTTTTGTAGACCCTTTGTCCAAGCAAGTGACTAATGCTAATCTTAGGGTCGTTTTCAAGTATTGTCCTAAGCCATTAAACTCAAGCCAATAGGGAGGTTGTGGTTCATGTGAACCAAAATGTGTTACTACATCATCAGGATTGAGGTACTTTATTATATGAATCTTCTAAAGCTATATGGTTAATCCTTTACAATTGAGAAAGAACCTCAAGAGTTAATCGATGAGATCTACGAGGTGTTGATGATCATAGGAGTGAATCCAATGGAAAAAGCGGAACATGTCATTGATCAGCTGAAGGGTTTTTCTCAAATATGGTTCAACAGATGGAACGAAAGAAGGCAAAATGATGTGGATCCTCTTGATTGGGAAAAGT
Organism: Solanum lycopersicum; assembly: GCF_036512215.1. Lineage (NCBI taxonomy): Eukaryota > Viridiplantae > Streptophyta > Magnoliopsida > Solanales > Solanaceae > Solanum > Solanum lycopersicum. The sequence goes on along the minus strand of NC_090808.1, from coordinate 17,892,299 downwards.
TAAAGATCGCTTTCCTTTATAAGTTATTTCCCCCTAAGATAAGGGAGGAAAATGTTCTCTCTTTAATCAACCTTTGTCAAGAAAGTATGATTTTAAAGGAATATGTTTTGAATTTCATGAAATTTTCTCAATATGTTCCTACTATGATTGCCGATCAATGGAAAGGATAAGTAAGTAAATTTTGGGTGTATCCGAGATGGTAGTTATGGAATGTCGTACCGCCATGCTCATCAATGAAATTAGAATAGCTCCTTAAATATTTGATTTGTTGAGGTATATCCTAAGAATAGGGACGTGATTAAGAGTTGTCTAGACTTCTATTCCCTTGGTATATTAGAGGTTTATTAGGTTTGTCTAGTTACTACATGATATATCGTGGTTTCACGGTATAATTAATCCTTTTTCCTTAAGTTTAGTGTGTTTGAAAGTCTTTTTGTGCTAGTTTTTATATGAGTTTCTCTTTGTTTTGCAGGAATCTATCCAAAGTGGAATGCGGAGATTTTGAGTGAAGAAATGCAAAAGAAACCACCTATGAAGCTGATGACGGTCCGTCGTGCTTGTGACGGTCTGTAGGTGGCAGCGTAGAGAAGCTGCTGAAGGAAGGTGGGGAAGTCTGACCAAGTGTGGGGTTACGTAGCTTGTGACGGTCCATCGTGGCTATGAAAGTCCGTCCTGCAGGTTCGTCATGAAGTTCAGAGAAGTGATCCAGTACCCAGATTCCAAGAGTTGAAGTGTTTTGAAACGAAGACCCTCGACGGACCGTTGTGCCTATGACGGTCCGTCATACTTGACGTTGAGGGGAATGAAGAGAGCAGCAGAAGAAATTGCTAAGTATGGGACGACGGAGTCCATGACGGTCCGTCGTGACCACCACGGTCCGTCGCGATGTCCGTCGACCCAACCGCGTTTTGGCAGATTTCCAGCAATTAGAATCCTTGTTTAATTAGGTTTTTTTTTATAAATAGCTTGAAAAACATCGTTTTTGAGGTTAGACTCTGCTAGATTAGACATCATATTATTAGACTCTGTGTATTAATTTTTGATTTGGAGATTCTTACAAGTGATTTTTTGTGATTAATCAAGCAAACTTTCGGACTTTATTCTTTCTCATTGAAGTAAGTACATGAATTCTTATTTAATATATTTGAATATTGTGTTTATGGCTATGGGTAACTAAACTCCATAACTAGGTTGTGGGAACCATAAACAAATAATGAGATAAACCCTAATTAAAAGAACAATTCTAGAATAGTGTCTTGCATGTATTAATAATTCTTTCGTTTAGAAGTCTTTTTAACGGAAGGCCAACGTTAGAACTCGCCTTAATGCTACTTGCCGGACCAAGGAGGTAGATAATAGGAAAAGAATTATTAACATAGATTTAGTGTATACTATCTAATAGGCTAGTATTGATTGGTACGAGGAAATAACTTAGTCAAATATCGAATATGATGCTTATTATGAGGTAAGGATAAGGGTTAGAATAGCAACACACGTAGCCGGACCAAGGTGCGGAGTGAGATTTTCTAGATGCCGGACCAAGGATTTAGAAATACATAACTTATCACTTTGCATGCAAGATACTAGGAAAGAATTGTTATAGTTAGAGTTTTCAAGTTATGAACCTGTGGGGAACACGTAAACCCTTGTTACTTTGATTAATTGATTAAAACCCAACATTAAAAGTTGTTAAGTGTCTCTTTCAAGTTCGTTGTTTATTTTCACTTATTTAGAGATAGAACCCCCCCCCCCCCTTTTTATATTTTTACTTTCCAAGGAAGTTATTGACCAAATGATAGTAATAATAGGTTGAGGTTAAGTCTAGACTATTTTCCTCTTGGGAACGATCCCAACCTTACTAGTTGGGTTATTTACTTGACACGACCGCTTTACTTCTCATTTGAGAAGTAAGTTTGAGCGTATCAAATTTTGGCGCCGCTGCAGGGGATTTTAGCTTTTAGATTAACTTGAACTTATTACTATAGTTTAATTGATATTTTCTTGATTTTAATTTATTTTATTATTTTTGATTTCCTTTCAGAACTATCCTCCTTGTATGCCAAATACACGGAGAGGAAGAGAACCCTTGTTTCCCTACGATCACGAGCTAGAGCGTACACTGCGCAATATGAATCGAAACTTGGGAATAAATGATGAAGATCCAAACCAGAACATCCCAGATCCAGTGGATGTTCATTGTCATATGTTATCCGACGCTCCGGGTGAACATCAACAGAGGGGACAAAACCCCATTCCATGGCCTCAAGCATACTACAGAATGTATCATAACATAGCAGACTCGGATGGACCACTTGTCTTGCCCCCTCTACCCACAGGCCACACTTTTGTGGTAACTAGTAGCCTGATGCAAATGCTCACTGCCAGAGGTTTGTTATCAGGGCTACCTTCTGAGGATCCACATGCCCATATAGCTAAGGTAAGGGCAGTGTGTAAAAGTTGTGTGGGGAGGCCTGATTTGGATCTTGATGTAATAGGTCTCATAGTGTTTCCTCTCTCACTGACGGGAGAGGTTGCTATGTGGTTCAATGAGCTCCCATACAACTCCATATTCACTTGGAACCAACTACGGGATGTCTTCTTAGCACGCTACTATCCGGTCTCCAAGAAATTAAACCACAAAGGCAGGGTGAACAACTTTGTGGCACTACTAGGAGAGTCAGTTAGTAGTTGTTGGGATAGATTCACCTCATTCTTGAGAAGTGTTCCAAATCATCGTACAGATGATGAGTCACTGAAGGAATACTTCCATTGGGGACAGGATGATAACAACAAAGCGGTGTTGGACACTATAGCAGGTGGATCTTATGGAGAATGCCCTTATGCTAAGATTGCTGAGAAATTAGAGAAATATCCCGAAACAATAAAGCTTGGAGTACTAGGAAGTCTGATACAGGGAGAAACACCTTCACAGTGCAGTCCACTCACAACCCAGCCACAGATGAGATTCGGGAAGAAATGGCTCAGATGAGAACTGAGCTTGGGTTGGTACTAAAACATGTCACAGGAGGTGCAGAAAAGATAAATACAGTCAGCTAGTTGGCTAAGCCACCACCTCCTAATGATGAGTGCTATTATGCGGAGGACACTTATGCAGTAAATGAGCAGACGGGGGGTTTCCGACCAAGCGCCCAAGGCTCAAATCAGGATAATTGGTGCCAAGGTCAAGGGAACCAAGGTCGGAACTATGGTAACTACAACCGTGAGGGTCATTATGTTCGAGATGGAAACTACAACCGCGACAACAACTTTTACAGGGGTAACTATGCTAATAGAAACGACAGTTATGGGACCTATGTCCCTCCTCAAAATCGTGAAGTTACTCCTAGGGATGGTGGAGATAGTATGGCGCGAGTTGAGGATATGTTGCACAAAATGATGAGGAGGTTCGACACTAGTGATGAACACATTAAAGATTTGAGGTGTGATTTAGCTTGTATTGGGAAAAAAGTTGATACACATGCAATTTCGATTAAACAGATCGAATTGCAAGTGCCCAATTATCTGCGACAGTGAACACACGGCGACCGGGCACTCTTCCTAGCAACACTGTCCAAAATCCAAAGAATGATGCGCACTGTATGGCAATCACTACACGGGGTGGTAGGCAAACCATTGACCCACGTATGCCATCTACTGAGGAAAATGTGAGAAAGGATAATGATAAATATGCACAATTTTTAAAAAAATATTTAACTAAGACTAGTAGCGGTAGGTCGATCCCCTCACACCATACATGAGGCTCCTACACTCATCGGTGCACATAAGACAACTAGATAGATATTCATTTTTGTTTCATCAAGTTATAATTTTTCCAATGCTATTCCTTATATTTAATTGTGGAGGTGCTATTCAATTTGAGGTAAGAAACTAGGGGTGGCGATTTCAGCCCATATTAATAAAATGAGTCCATTTTGACCATATATAATGACTTGGATCGCTCATATTATAATTGGTCAAATATGGGCTTTAAGCTATTTTAAAAGTCTGTTCAAATATGGTCAAACTGGGTTCAATATGGGTATCTATTTGATCCATAGATCACTTATTTTCACTTTCACTCAACAAAAAAATTTAGAGGTAGGTTGGTGGAAGTTGGGGTGGAGTGGGGATGAGGGCGGAGAATGCCCGGGAGGAGAGGGTAAACTTTTTTTTTCAAAAATATATTTTTTTTTTAAAAAAAGAAATAGGGTATGTTGGTTGAAGGTGGGGTGGGGGCAATGGGTTGCCAGGGGGCGGGGTAATTTTTTTTTTTAAACAATTTTTTTTTTATTTTTGAAAAATAATTTTTTTTATGGGTAGGTTGGTGAAATGTGGAGGGGTGGGGGTATGTGGAGAGGGGTACATTTATATTTTTGAAAAACAAATTTGGTTAAATGGGTTAAAATCATTTTGACCAACCATACTTGACCAAATTCATATTTGACCATATTATATTTAGATGGATTATGATCCAACCCATTTTTTCTCAAACCATATTCAACCCATGCAAAATCAATCCAATCCGACCGTTTGTCACCCTTATAAGAAACTAGGAGCCACCTTATCCATCGAGCTTTTGAAAAAGACACGTATAAAGGCGAATGATGAGTTTGTGAGTGAGAAATCTAAGAGCGCATATGCAAGTGACTTCAAGCATTGAAATTTTTTCTTATATTCATGTTAAGGTTATTGCTTAAATCATTTCATGTTTACCCATAGCATTAAGTACTATATCGTTATAATATTACTAGCTCTAGACATATTCATTGAAAGTTTTTCTCCTAATTGACATTTGAAAAGTTAATTGATATAAGTAAATATATCATAGTGGAGCGTACATAAAATCATCGCTAACTTCAAAGACAAAGACATTTGTATGTAAGTTTGACATAGTAATATAGCTCTTCACAAAATATAGCATGAAAATCTTGTGTCATATGTCGGAGGTTTGATATTTTTAATGCTTCATGACAAATAAAAATAATAATTATAGCAGAGAAATTATTATATTTTTATTATTAAACGTAAGTTTTAATTATCCAAAAAGAAATTGTCTATAAAAAAGATATGTATAAAGAAAAATATTACAAAAATGTTTAGGTGGTTGTAATATCAAGTTTATAGAAAGAATTACAAGTTTAAACAGAAAAGAAAGAAAAATTAAAATAAAAAAAAGGACATAAAATCCCCCCTGAACTTTTCCACACAACTTACTTTAGCACTTTAAGTACACGAGTGTTTAAATACCCCCTTTAACATCTTTTAAGTGATTTTTTTCAACCCTCCATCACCACCACAAGTGAAGGTTGGGTGTTGTTGCCTCACACGTATTTTCATTCGTCCGTGTGTACATTAACTAAATTCCTGATTAATTGCTTAATTCTCCATAATAATTATTTTTATTTAATACTGAGCCAAAAATTAAACCCATCAAAAAAGTTAGTACTCAATATAAAAATTTTAATTCAAAGTTCAATTGCATATTCAGTTTAGTTAAATCATACCACCTTCTTCAAAGATTAAAATGTTTGCATAAAAATGAAAATTTATTAATGAATTGGGCGAAATCTTCATAATTAATTTTTTGCCAACAATATCTTTGAATTTCTTTTTAATGGAAATCGACTTCATTCTGACAACTTTTTTAATTGATAGATCTAATAATCTTAGTTGTCCAAAATGATATCAGTGAATCAAACACTAAAAATTTTGTCAAAGAAATAAGAAACGATTAAAAATAGAAAAGAAAAAATAAGGGAAAATGTGGAAGAAGTTACATTTGAGAGTAAATGTTTACTTGAACTAAATGAAAAGAATAAAAAAGAGAAAGAGTCATGGGAAAGAGATACAAAAATAAAGAAGAGGATCCAGAAAAAGAACAAAAAGGGAAAAAATAAAAAAGATGCAGAAAAAGAAAAAAATAGAGAGTGAAAAGTTAATTCAAATAAAATATTTAAAAATTAGTATTATTAAGTATGTAATCCAATAAAAAGATGACACGTGTCAGCTTTCAGTGTCTTTTCCTTTCTCACACACTTACAAAAAGTTGGTGATAAAAATTTTGTCAAGTCACTCTTTAAGGGGTAAATAAATTTAATTCAAATTAAATACGGGGGTAAAGAAACACTTGTATAGTTAAAATGTTATAGTAAGTTGTGTGGACAAGTTCAGTAGGCATTTTATGTCTTTTCTCTAAAGTAAATAAAGACATGACATGACATCCATAATAATAGACATTATATTAACATATATAGACAAAAACTCTGTTATATTGGTTGAATCAGATTCTGTTAGAAGTCGACTTGCTATAGACTAAATGTTTGATGTGTATAAAAAAAATAAATCATAAAAAAAAGAATAGAAAAGGAAGCGTGACTATGTTAAAAATAGAGATACACTATATTTCTTGAATTATGTATTTAAAGTTTAGTATGAGTTCTAGTATAAGAACATTCAATGTAACATTTAGTTATCTTTTTATGTTACATTATTTTTTATATTACTTTTAGTTTTGCACTAATTTTTGTATCTCTATGGAATAGTTTGAAAATAAATTTTCTAAACATTTGAGATAACATATAAAATGAAAAAGGTACAAACATGTTTTATAAAGATCAATGTTTATCAAACAATGAAGAAGACATAACTATTAATGTTTATCAAAGACATACTCCTTTATGGATCTAGTTGTGAAAATATTCTATGGAATTTAACATATTTCCTCTCAAAATGATTAATCATAAATAAAAATTAGGATTAGTTTTATTGTACTTATATCCTAAACATAAAATTTTCTATGGAGCGCAATTATACAAATTATAGTTATAACATACAAACATAATTTTTTTTGGGCAACATTCACATATAACAAACAAAAGATTCATATTTGTATGCTATAGCAAAGTTTGCATAATTGCGCTCCATAGCAAACATAGAAACTGTATAATTCGCTACACATATATAATTGTATAATTCGCTGGCCTACATTGTATAATTCGTTGGCCTATTTCGCTGCAATTGTATAATTCGCTATCCTATTTCACTGCAATTGTATAATGCACAATATGTATAATTCACTGCATATTTCGCTGCATATTTGTATAAAATTTACTTTGCATACAATTGAAACGAAGTAAAATGTATGTATATTGCATAATTATAAGTGTATAGGAAGAAGATATATGTTTTTCTCTCGCTTTATACAAAAATAAAAAAAGAATTTATACAAATCTGTTGTATAAAGCGAGAGAAAATTGTATTTCACTGCAATTGTATAATTCGCAATTGTATAATTTGTTGGCCTTTTTCGCTGCAATATTTGTATAAAATTTGCATTTGCCTACAAATGAATGGATTAAAATGTCTGTAAATTGTATAATTAAGTGTAAAACACGAAGATAATGTTTTTGCATGTGTATACGATTTTCTCTCGCTTTATAAAAAACAGAAACACAATTTATACACTTCTGTGTATAAAGCGAGAGAGGCGAGCAGAGGGAGAGTGGCGAGCGAGAATGGGAGAGTGGCGAGCGAGATTTTTGGGAGAGAGGCGACTGGCAAACTTTGGCTAACGTTTGCTATGGAGCATAATTAAATCAAACCGTAGCTACTCCATTTATTTTAGGTTATTAGTTTGTTATTATATACAAGTATCCCTTTTTTTTTTTTTGCTAAAATTAAATTCTTTTACATTGCCAAGCCCATTTCTTCCCCCGACCTGGCCCTTTTCCTTCTCAAAAGAAACCTAGAAGCATCCATTTATTTCCAACATTAACATTACAACTTAGCAGCAACATCAAGTAGAGAACGACGTCAATTCCCAAACGGTAATATTCCAATAGCAACGGATACAACGCCAAAACAAAACTGACAGCGTCTTAGGACACGTCGAGTTCACAACGTTCGCGGGTAACAGTTTTATCCACATTGTATCCCTCGCCAACTTTATTTGCACGGTGATTTTGGCTACAACAATCATAGGATTCGTCCTTGCAGCCTCGAGATCGTGCCACGAAGCGCGTCAAAAACATGAGATTCATCTGCAACGTCAACATTGCCATCCTATCATTCGAATTTGGTGAGTTTGGAATCGATTTGGTATATTCCTGTCCTTGAGAAAGGATTTCAATTTTGAAATTCGAAAACTCCCTATTCTAACCGGATTTGCCCTTGAGCTTTTCCCCAAACTGAACCCTAAGTTCCTCCTATAAAACCCCTTACTTTTTAATTGTAAATGGTTGGAAGATATAGATTAGATACATTGGGGATAAAACAAGGAAAAGGTTGGAAAAAAGTATGGCATGAACATATACGTAGAGGAGAATAGTCTAAAAAGTTGAAGAAAAATAGATATATGAATCTATCAAAAAATACATAGTCGAAAACCGAGAGGTTATTTATCTTTGGGTTCTACTTTCACTCTTTGACTTCGTTGATCATTTCCGGTTTCACCTGATTTCATCTGTTTGTGGTGGAATCGTCTCTAACACCTCAAGCTCTTACTTAGCTTCTCCAGAGGAGGTAAAATCTTTTCTTTTTTAGTATTTCGATAAAATCTTTTTTTTTAGTATTTCGATATAGAGTTGGGTAAAAATTTGTTTAATAATTCTTATTTATTAGATGTTTGTGTTGTTTTTTGTGGTTCATGAATCTCACATGTGAACCGATTCGAATCATTTTTAACCAATCCATTTTATTTTATAAAAACAGAAAATCAGGTTAGAGATAATCTAAATTAAATAAAAAGGGGTGTAGTTTTAAAACTTGAAAGAGGGGGAACTGTTAGAATTTTTTTTCAATATCTATTATCCCATGTTTCACTTTAAAAGGATGTTCTTCATTTCAAAAGAATGATACGACAAACACTACAAGAAACGGAAAAACACAACCAAATTAAAGAATACATTTAGTTGGCAAAATTCATCCTTCATTTTCTAGTGATTCAAGGTCAGACTAGGAGATACTCTTTTCGATTAACATTTCGTTGTTATTAATGCATAACTTCGTTCCTGTTACATAAATCTAACGATAGGATCAGACCAAGGGTTGAATGCTCCATATTTACAAAAGGTAGAAACAAAACACTGGTTTTTTTGTGATTTTTTTTTCACAAAAAAAATAAAACAAAATCAATATGTACTTACCTGTTAGAAAGATAAAAGATCAAAACGAGGTTTCGAACTCATGTATTTCCTTCTATTCATTTTTTGATGGTGAAGTATACAAATATGTGCGGTCTTATTTATCTTGAATTTTTCTTATTTTTCTTGAAGAAGAATGAAAATAATCATACTTATGTACTTATTTTATTAATAATATATATTTGAAGAAGAATGAAAATAGTTATACTTGTATACTTATTCTATTAATAAGAAATATTTGAAGAACATGAATAGAAAAGAAGTGTTTGTATTAATAACATATAAGTAGGGAAATTGGCTTGTAATTTCCTTTCTTTTGGGAAATATGAATCTTTTTCCTTATGTTTTTTTATGCTAGAAGGTGTAGCACTTGTATGCTTTCTAACTTTTTCGAAGAAAGTGTTTTGCACTACATGATAATTTTATTGAGAATGTGTTACACTTTATCATGTGTAAACTTTTTCAAGTAATACTAATTCATGGAAAAACGTGTACTATCTTTTTGGTTCATAACTTTATATATATATAGGAATCACACACAATTAAAAGTGTATTGTGTTAGTTTTTTTCTTTCAACTTTTTTGGGAGAACGTGATCAAATCACTACCTATTTGGATCTAGCACTATTTAATTAATTATATTTTATGGGATAACCTACACTAGCATTAAAGTACTTTTGTATGAAAAGAGTAATGTGTGAATAAAGTGATGTGTGAAAAATGAGCCTACTGATATAATTTTTTATGGGAGCGTAGTTACATTATAATTTCAGTACCTTTTAATTTATTTTTCTCAAGATCACTCCTTGTGTTCTTTAAGATGTTTTTTTTTTGTTTTACGAAAATTTGTGATATATATTGTCACATTAAATGGTATTATTCAATTTTCATTTGTTCCCATTGCAGATATAGCTGAACGGGACATGCTCAAATTACTCAAAGAGGAAGTTCTTAAAGTTGAGAAAAGGAACACGGTAGAAGAGTAAGCCACTGTAAGACAAGTTTCCGAGGGCATGAGATCGTACGGATTGGTATCTCAAAGGCTATACAAAATCTGTTAAAGAATGAAAGAGTCAGTAGAAGGAAAAAGAGAAGAAATTTAAAGAGTTTGAATCTTTGAAAATATACTCTAATACTCCTTCACGTGATTTAATTCATTTTTAAAAAATGAAATGGGTTGAACTGGATGATCATAAGGAACTTTTCGATTGGAGAGCCTTAGCTTAAGACGCTGACCATGAACCTTGGGATAGTAGATTTAGTAATGCTTATCGTGATATTTGGCCCTGTCAGCCTAAGGATAGATATTTGTTGCCTTGAAGACTTTTGAGAGGATTTTAGTCTATTCAAAAAATTAGTGGTTTGTTATTACTTATTAACTTTTCCTTATATGAACATGTAGTTTTTTTTTTTAAATATAAGTTATTAGACTTAAAAATCCTTGTTAATTAAAGTCTTCAATATATTAGTATACACATTAGAAAGTTAGTCTCAAATTTTGGTTAAAGATTTAGATTGTAGATGATGATAGGAAACTTAGTAACCTTTTGGATTTTACACAAACTGTGAAGTCATTATGAAAATTGATTTTTTTGAATGAAGTATATGCAATCATCTCATGCTTAAATGATTAAATTAATATTGATGAGTGAAACTTGCTAAAATTTCTCTTGATTACAGAAATGGCATGAAAAAGTATAATGCTAACTTAAATAAAGGTGAAAAACAAACAGTAATAATTACGATATCTAGAGTCGTAAAATATGGTATGTACTGAAAGAGAAAAATATTCTCAGAGGTATAAACCATGTTTTGCATCAACTAGAAGCGGGTAACACTGCACAACAAAGAAGAGACCTTGAAGCTTATAGAGCTTGGAAAAAAGGTTAATTCCACTACATGTGGAATAATAGTTTATTCTGTAGTTGATGACCTCATACATGAATTTGAGGAATTTCTAACTTCTCATGCTTTGTGGGTATATCTGCGAGGAACATAAGGGGTACGTCTGTTCTCACCTCCGACAGTTGACTGTCAAATTTGACACTAACAAGAAGTGTCATGATAAAAATGTCAAACATGCTAGTCCAAGTCAAAAGTGCTTGTCAAGTTGTCTCATATGAGCAACAAGTTCAAGAAGCAATCCGGTCTCTTCCCAATAATTGGTAACATTTGAAGATTAACTTGATCCATAATCATAGTATCAAAACTTTCTATGATGTTTCCCCCATGTTGAACTTGAGGATGAGCGGCTTACTGTTGCTAAAACTACTTATGATGCCTTTGTGGCAGAGTCAAGTTGTACAAAGTCTTCAAGCTTCAAGCGCAAGAAGAACCGGAAGAAAAATGAGGAAGAACGAAAGAGATTGGAGAGGGACCCTCTAAGAAAAGGAAGAAGCCAAATTCAAAAAAGGAAAAAACAGTATTTTCAAGACAAAAGACAAGAACAAAATGAAGTGCTACAATTGCCAAGTTCCAGGGCGTTTTACTCGTGAATGTAGCAAGCCAAAAAAGGTAGCAATCCCAAATTTATTTTAAAGTGCTACATATGTTTCAAGCACTTTTTTACTAACTAAATCACATCCTATGTGGATTGTAGACTCGGGATCCACCGGCCACTTGAGTTGAGATCGAGAAGCATTTGTGGAGGTTTGCCGAGTTTCACATGTGGATCTGTGTAGAAAATAAGGTTAGACTTGAAGTCAAAGGGATAGACCCTTGGAAAGTGGACTTGCATGGTGGCCGTATATTATGTTGTAATTCATATTCAAGACAATCTAATTCTAATTCTAACATTAATATATCTTTTCTTTGTGCTAGTATTGATTTATTACATACTCCTGCTAATATGTTTTCTTCTAATCTTCTTTTTCTATGTTGTAATTCTTGTTCTTTTTCAACCATTATTTCCATTATTTCTTCTATTAATTGTTGTTTATAGATTTCTCTGTTCATACTGTTTTTTCAAATAGCAGACATATTTATATTCTATTTTTGAAATTATCATCTAGATGTTGGTTTTTATTTGTTTTTACTTGAAATGGTATTAGAATTACTCTAGATAATGTTTTATATTATTTTCAACTTCGTTATGATCGTTTTAGTTTGTAATCCTTTAAATTATGACTATTATGTTGGCCATTGTGTAATGACGTATTATTCTAGTAATAACGATATTGATGTTATTACAAGGCATGCAAGATTAGGTCTCATAGGGCAAATATCGAATGAATAAGTTGGAAAAGGAAAGAAATTTAAGTCCTTTCGCGAAAATTAACGTGCCAACTTGTAAAAATTGTTTTGTTGGAAAGATTACACGTAAACCATTTGGCAAAGCTAACAGAGTTGAGTTCCTACTTCAACTAATACATTCTAATATTTGTTGTCCAAAACTGTAAAGACAAGGTCTTGTGTTGCATATTACATTACATTTATTGATGATTTCACGTGTTTCGGTTATGTCTATTTGATTTTCTCATAAATATGAAGCACTTGAATGCTTTACAAGATATATGAATGAAGTTGAAAATTAACTAGATAAAAGTATACAGGTTTTAAGAACAGATTGAGGATGTGAATATTTTTCAAAATAATTTGAAGCATTATGTATTGAAATGAGCATTATTAGACAATTAACTACTACTTAAACACTTCAACAAATTGATTTATCTAAAAGAAGGAATAGAAAATTATTTTAAATGACAAAATCAATGATGGCGCAGGCAAATTTGTCTCTCTCTTTCTGGGAGATGCAACCTACATATTGAGTGAGGTGCCTTCTAAATTAGTATCTTCCACTTCTTATGATCTTTGGACTGGTCATAAAACAAACTTGAATTATCTACGACTTGGTGTTGTGCTACATATATTAAAGATCAATTTGGTATGTTTGGTAAATTAAGTTTAAAACAAATGATTGTATCTTTATAAGATACTCAAAACGCTCCAAAGGGTATGCGTTCAATGATGTATTGGAGGATGGAAGTAATACTGAAATTTTATCACGATATGTTAGATTTTTGGAAAATGATATTCACAAAAACGTGAAATAAATGAAGGTGGACCTCTCTACGATATGTTGAATTCAAAAGATTAGGTAATGTTATTAGACATACTATGGTTCGTGATCCCTATATACTACTAGTAGAACTTTTGAATCCCCAAATCTTATAAATGAATCTAAACTTTAATTATGTAAGAGTACAAGAAAAGGTGTACCTAAATGATCTTATGAGATTAAGGATTATCTTTTCTTCGTATCTCCTAGTGAATTTGATAAGAATAATTCTAAGCCCTAAAAAGGATGAATGGTTAAAAGCAATGAAATATGAATGAGAGTTTTTGAAAACCAACAAAGTCAGGGATCTAGTTGGCCTTCCTCAGGGACGTAGAGATATTAGGAATAAAGTAACTCTCAAAGTTAAGTTCAAATTAGATGGGTCAATACAGATACACAAAGCACAATCAGTTGCAAAAGGTTTTACTCAAGAAGCTGGAATAGATTATGAGGAAACCTTTTTAACAGTTGTGAAGTTTACCTCTATACAATTATTTTTGGTTATTGTTGCACGTTCAGATCTAAATTACACCAAATGGATATGAAAACTATTTTGTCAATGGAAACTAGACGAAGAAATCTACATGAAACAACATGTAGGTTTCTTTGTTAAAGGACAAGAAAACAAAGTTTGTAAATTGAAAAGATCAGTTTCTGGCCTAAAACAATCTTCAAGGCATTGATATATGAGATTCCAAAAATAAGTGATTTCCTTTGATTTCACCATGATCAATAACAGACCATTGCATCTATGTGAAAAGATCCAAAGAAAAATTTGTATTTATTTCTCTTTACGTGGATGATATATTATTAGTCAAAAGTAATTTGGAGTATGTCAAAAATGTCAAATCATAGATTTCAAAGTCATTTGACATGAAAGATATAAGTGAAGTAGACTATATATTAGGTGTTAAAATTCAACAAGATCGTTCCAAAAAGTTTTTGAGTCTATCTCAAGAAATATACATAAAGAAAATCTTTGAACACCTTCAAATGAATAGTTGCAAACCTATGGATACTCCAATAGCAATAGGTTAAAGTTTAAGCCTTGCAACGTGTCAAAAGACTAAAAAAGAAAATGAAGACATGTCTCGAGTTCTATATTCTTGTGCGATCGGAGTCTAATGTACGCTACGATGTGTAATCGTTTAGACATTTGTTATGTCATTTGTATGGTAAGTATGCATTAATATAATATTGTAAGTAATCATTAGAAGTCCATCAAGATAATATTCTTATATCTGAAGGTAACTGTAGATTATTCACTATCCTATAGTGGATGTGATTTACTCTTAAAAGGTTACACAGATTTTGATTGGACCGGTGGTCAGAATGATAGAAAAATCAACCTCCGGTTATGGTTTCTTAGTTAATTGTGGTGCTATTTCATGGAAAAGTAAGAAACAAACTTGCATAGCTCTTTCAACCAAGGAATATGTATTCGTGGTTTATGCATCTGCAATACAAGAAGATGTTTCATTAAAGAGATTCTTTGAGCATTCGAATATTGCAAAGAATTCTAAGGGTCCCAGGTTTTTATATAGCAACAGTCAAGTGTCTATCTCAATACAAAGGATCCTATGTTTCACAGCAAAACCAAACATATTGACATCAAATATAACTTTGTGAGAGACATAGTAGTAAGTGGAGAAATAAATTTACAATATGAAAGGGATTGAGCGGAATGATTGCAACGAGACACACCAACACCACTACTTAGAGGTGGAAAGGGGGGCGGTCGGAGGATGACAGAGCAATCACGCCTTGCTCCCTCCTGACATCTATTGGGAGGGAACCTCCTTTCAGAGTGTGATTCGTCGTTTCCAATGCGGTTAATTGCTATTAGGCTTTTTAGGAAAGTTCCCCTTCCTACTCGTGAAATAATAGTTGGTTACAAAAGATGATATCTAGAGACTTATTTGAAAAACGTGTTATGGCTCTAGGTTTGCATAGGTTATGATTATATTTCTGTATTGTAAAATGACTTGATTATTATAAAATTCTCATCAATATAATACTATTGAATTTATGTTCATATCTTACATACATGTGATAGTATATTTAATTGATAAAGTATGTCAACAAGTTGCAAGATTGACTCTCTCACACGAGCAATCACCTCTTATGTTAAAAAGGTGAAGAGATAAGTTTCACCACTGTTACAACTTGTGTTGTAAGCCAGGTATGAGTCTCTTTAAGAAAATGAGGTTGAGGATCTTTGAAGAGATAAACACATATTGGACATATAAAAATGTTTAGACCAAGATCCGTACGATGTTGAATGATTAAATTAAATAAGACACACACACCAATATAAGGTGAGAACATCGTAGGACGTGTTGCATGCCATGTGTGTTAAGCGACTAATGGGTTCATATAAGAATGAATCTACACTTCTTCGTTGTGTTTATTGAAACCCTTTGAATTTTGACTGTTTCTTGAAGTTTTATTAATGTTTCTATTTTAGCATGTTAGTAATATCCATGAATGATGCGGCCATGCAGTGCATGTTTTAAGAAAGTAGTTGATTTGAAATCGATATATTGGAGTGGAAAGGAAAGATAATCAAATGCAAAATAATCTAATTTGTATATATAAGCCGACTATTACACTGATCATACAGATGTTGAGTGTAATTGTGTATATAAAGTTGAACACAAACTCGATTTCAACTCTTTAAGAGGATGAGAGATCAAATAAATAACTACTAGAGTAGTAAATGAATTCTAGGGTATTGTGAGTAATTGTATCCTCATAATTGTGTGAAGTCTGGGCGGGTACACATCATAACATACATCAAACTTCAAACATAACTAGATTAAGAAACTCGAGACATGTCTTCCTTTTCTTTTTTAAGTCTTTGGACACATTTCAAGGGTTAAAGTTTCACCCCTTCCTACAGTAGTATTCATGGATTTGCAACTATTCATTCAGAAATATTCCAATATTTTCATTATATATATTTCTTGAGATAAACTCAAAGATTTCTTGGAACAATCTCTTTGGATCGTAACACCTAATATATAGTCTGTTTCACCTATATCTTTCATATCAAATAATTTTGAAAGACATGACTTGACAGTTTTTACATACTCAAAATTATTTTCAGTTAATAAAATATAATCTACATAAAGAGAAAGAATTACAAATTTTCCATTGGACTTTTTCACATAGATGCAATGGTCTTCATCGATCATGGCGAAATCAAATGAAATCACCTCTTTATCAAATCTCATATACCACTGACTTGAAGATCGCTTTAGGCCATAAATTCATCTTTTTAGTTTGCGAACTTTCTTTTCTTGACCTTTAAAAATGAAACTAACTGGTTGTTCCATGTATATTTCTTCGTTTAATTCTCCATTGAGGAAAATGGTATTCGCATCCATTTGGTTTAATTTGAGATCTAAACATGCAACAATAGCTAAAAGTAATCATATTGATGTAAACTTCACAACTAGTGAAAAAGTTTCCTCATACTTTAGTCCAACTTCTTGAGTAAAACCTTTTGCAACCAATCATGCTTTATTTCTTTCTATTGACCTATCCAATTTACGTTTAACTTTAAGAATCCATTTATTCCCAATATCTTTACGTTCCTTAGTAAGGTCAAATAGATCCCAAACTTTGTTGGTTTTCATAGACTCTAATTCTTCTTTCATCGCTTTAAACCATTATTCCCTTTTGGTTCTCGATAAGGCCTCAGTCATAGAATTAGGTTCATTTAGGTACACCTTTTCTTGTACACTTACGTATTTGAAGTTAAGATTCCTCTATAGGATTTTGATATTCATAACTCCCACTCGGACCAAGAATCATTTCTTGATCCATTTAATTATCAAGTATGTTTGACAACATTACCTAATTTCTGAATTCAACATTTCGTACAGAGGCTCAACTTCACCTAGTCACACTTTTTGGGAAAATAATTTTCCAAAAAACTAATATCTCATGGTATAATTTCAGTAGTACTTCCATCCTCCAGTTTATTGATGAACACATATCCTTTAGAGCGTTCAGAGTATCTTATAAACATACATTGGAAAAGGGCCTAAAATACCCTTAAACTATGTGAATTTGTACAAAAATAACCTTCTTCTACCTTTCGGGCCTAAAATTCTCTTGACGTCAACCTTGGGCTCTAATTTGCCCTCATTTTTAACAACCTAAATTAATTAATTACATGTCACTATCCTATTGAATTTCATAAAAATTAATTAAACTAAATTTAAAAATATATATATACCAGCCCATAGCTCACCTAGTGGCGTAGCCATATATTGGTACGGCTGTTCAATTAGACACCCTTCATCGGAAAAAAATATATCATATATATAAGTAAAATGATATAAAAATGATTAAATAACATATTTTTGACACTCTTAACATAACAAGTTGTTATTTCTGAATACCCTTTGTTGAATTCCTGGCTCCGCGGCTGAGCTCACTCGTAAACTTACCCAAATACTCTAACCCAACCTTCATTCCATACCTTTTTAGATTGATGGATAAATCTAGAATTATTTTAATATTTGATAAAGTACACCAAGTCTATTTTTGTGTGTGTAAGAGATGAAGCAAAGCATGACAATCTTCTTTTGTATAGATTTGTCTTTGCTGCAAATCTTTCTGTCAGATTGCATATCCTTTACATGTTGATCATGAAGCTTTACACATAATTCTATCAAATGAAATTTCTCAATTGGGCACCTTCAATTATTGTGTTAATAGTGCGGTCTGTCTTCTATAATCATCCAATTCGAGAAGCTATTTGATTTCAACTCGCACATTTATCATTCTGGAATCTATAGTCACAATAATGTTGAATTTCGCTGCCTGAATGAACATGATAAAGCATCCTAATTTGATTTTTTTTCTTTTGTTAGTCAAGTATTGGTTTTCTTAACGTAATGGAATCACCAGTGCTCATTATTGTTTTTGTGCTCCCTTCATGCATAATGTCAGCTATTAGAATAGGGTGGTTAGATCTCTCTCTCCTCAAGTTGGATCACCTCATACAGTGGAGTTGAGGCTCTAAAAACTTTGCACTCATTACCGAGGCTTTCTTTCTGTGCTTGCAGTGGCAGAAATTTTTATGCTCAGATGGTTTACATTTTTTTGTCACACTTGAACGACAATTAAAATGTTTGGGGATGAAGGTTGTATTAGAGTATTTGGGTAAGTTTATGGGTGGGTTATTGGGCGGATATATGTTTTTTGTTAAGCGATAATTGTATAAAATGGAAAAATAATAATGTAAAATAAATATAGTAGCCACCGTTTGATATAGTTGTGTTTCATAGCAAACTCTTTGCTAGTCGCCTCTCTTCCTCATATTTCTCACTCGCCACTCTCCCTCTCTCGCTCGCTTTCAGTCGCTCGTCTCTCTCGCTTTATACAATAGATCAAAAATTGTATAAAGCGAGAGAAAATATTATATACACATAAAAATAAATATATCTTTGTCCTATACACTTATAATTATACAATGCAAATATTTCCCTACCCAATTTTCTACTGTCTTGCTCTCTTTCATGTTTTATACATACACGAATGATAAAATTGATTTGTATAAGTTTTTGCATTTGTATAAGGATACTTTTGTATAATTTTTATTTAGACATGTACAATTGCACAAACTTACAGACATACATAAATTGAAATTTGTTCTTATGATGTATATATACAGAATAATACATCGAAACTAAGGACGAATATTTACTATATAAATATACAAACAAATGTATTATATTTTCTATTTACTTTATACAATTTCTTATGCACTGTATAAATATACTAATTATATAATTCACCAAACAATGATTCATCTGTAGTTTACAAACATATGTTTTCTCTTTTCTTTTAACTTTATACAAATTCTTTTGCGCTGTATAAATATACTAATTATACAATTCACCAAACAGAGATTCATCCGTAGTTTACAAACATATGTTTTCACTTTTTCCTTTAATTTAAACAATTTCTTCTGCACATATACTAATTATACAATTCACCAAACAGTGATTCATCCGTAGTTTACAAACATATGTTTTCACTTTTCTCTTTAATTTATACAATTTCTTCTACACTGCATAAAAATACTAATTATAAAATTTACCAAACAACGATTCATCCGTAGCAAACTAGAATTTTGCGACGGAATGCAATTTTGAAAAGTTTGTCATCACATAAAATTAAAAATTTTATATTTTCTATATGTGAAAGTTGCCCTTTTGTTAATTAGTTTGATTAATTTTTATGACAGTCAATATGATAGTAACACATCATTAATGAATTTAGGTTTTTAAAATTAGGGCAAGATAGAGTTTAGAGGTTGACGTCAAGGGAATTTTAGGCCCGAAAGATAGAAGAAGGGTATATTTGTACCAATTCACATAGTTGAAGGGTATTTTAGGCCCTTTTCTGAAGATACATTTATTTTCTTTTGGACTTAGTTTACCAAACTCACTGAAACAATCATTAATATATGTCGTACAGCCCCACGATCGTAGATCATTCAGGTTTATTTTATGATTAGTCCAAAGTTCATAAGTAGTGGAATATACTGACTTACAAGGAACTTTATTCAATATGTAGGCCGTAGTCAATAATGCATCTCCCCCAAAAGAGATCGACAAATTTGTCTACGCCATCATTAATCTTGTGATGTCTAATAATGTTAAATTCCTTGTTTCAGCTACACCATTTTGTTAAGGTGTATAACGAGTAGTTAAATGTATGATAATACCCTTTTTAGTACATAATTCTTCAAATTGTTTTAACAAATATTCACGTCCTCAACCGGTTCTTAAATTTTTTATGTTTTTATCTAATTGATTTTCAAATTCATTCAAATATCTTTTAAAGCACTCAAGTGCTTCATATTAATGAGAAATCAAATAGACATAAACCAAAACTTATTAAATCATCAATAAATGTAATGAAATATGTAGCACCAAACCTTGCCCTTACATTTATTTTGCCACAAATATCATAATGAATTAATTGAAGTGACAACTCAACTCTTTTAGGCTTTCCAAATGGTTTAAGTGTAATCTTTCCGGTAAGACAATTATCACAAGTTGTCATTACAATTTTGGTGAAAGAATCTAAATTCTTTTCTTTTTCCAACCTATTAATTCAATATTCCCTATGTCACCTAAGCTAGCATTCCATGTAATAACATAAACATCATTGTAACTTGAATAACATGTCATGACACAATGACCAACATACTAGTCATAAGTTGAAGAATTACAATGTAATACGATAAAACGGTCATATCGAAAGTAAAAAATCCTATAAAACATTATCTAGAGCTATTCTAACACCATTACGACTAAAAAACAAATCAAAACCACTTGACTTTGTTATATCTCTAGAGTATATAGGATGTCATGCAACATCAATGAACCGACACCTTGCAAGTCCACTTTGCAAGTGCCTATACCTTTGATTTTAAGCCTAGCATTATTTTCTATGTATATCCACCTTGATTTAGATGAAGCTCGACGAAACTCAACAAACGCCTTTCTATCTCGACTCACGTGGTTGGTGAATTCTGAGTCTACAATAGACATATGATAAGATTCACTTAGTAAAGAAGTTCTAGAAACATATGTAGCACTTAGAGATGTATTACTTAGAAATTCTACCTTTTTGGGCTCAGTGCATTCACGAGTGAAATTCCCCAACGTTTGGCAATTGTAGCACTTCATTTTTCTCTTGTCTCTCTTCTTCAAAAATTGTTTTCCTTTCTTGGAATTTGGTTTCTTCTTTTTGTTAGAGGATACAAATATCATAATGAATTAATTGAAGTGACAACTCAACTCTTTTAGGCTTTCCAAATGATTTAAGTGTAATCTTTCCGGCAAGACAATTATCACAAGTTGTCATTACAATTTTGGTGAAAGAATCTAAATTCTTTTTTTTTCCAACCTATTAATTCAATATTCCCTATGTCACCTAAGCTAGCATTCCATGTAATAACATAAACATCATTGTTACTTGAATAACATGTCATGACACAATGGCCAACATACTAGTCATAAGTTGAAGAATTACAATGTAATACGATAAAACGGTCATATCGAAAGTAAAAAATCATATAAAACATTATCTAGAGCTATTCTAACACCATTACGACTAAAAAACAAATCAAAACCACTTGACTTTGTTATATCTCTAGAGTATATAGGATGTCATGCAACATTAATGAACCGACACCTTGCAAGTCCACTTTGCAAGTGCCTATACGTTTGATTTTAAGCCTAGCATTATTTTCTATGTATATCCACCTTGATTTAGATGAAGCTCGACTAAACTCAACAAACACCTTTCTATCTCGACTCACGTGGTTGGTGAATTCTGAGTCTACAATAGACATATGATAAGATTCACTTAGTATAGAAGTTCTAGAAACATATGTAGCACTTAGAGATGTATTACTTAGAAATTCTACCTTTTTGGGCTCAGTGCATTCACGAGTGAAACTTCCAACATTTGGCATTTGTAGCACTTCATTTTTCTCTTGTCTCTCTTCTTCAAAAATCGTTTTCCTTTCCTGGAATTTGGTTTCTTCTTTTTCTTAGAGGATCATTCTCCAGTCTCTTTGTCTTTCCCGTTTCTTTTCTGATTTATTTGCGCTAGAAACCTGAAATTTTTGGACCAGTTGACTTTGCGACAAAAGCATTAGAAGCAATTTACCAACACCAATGCGCTCATCTTTAAGTTCAACATGACGTGCAACTGAAATTTTTTTTTGATGCTATTATTATGGGTCAAGTCAATCTTCAAATGTTCCCAATATTGGGAAGAGACTGAATCATTGCCTAAACTTGTTTCTCATCTGAAAGAGCGTGACCAACACTCTTGACTTGAGCTATCATGTTTGACATCAATCTAAGGTGTTGTTTGATATTTTTATCAAGATGCTTTTTGTAAGTGTCAAATTCGATAGTCAACTGTCAGAGACGGGTTACAGATGTACCCCTATACATTCCTCGCAAATGTTCCTACATAGCATGAGCAGTAGGGAATTGCTCACATTCATGTATGACGTCATCAACTACAGAATTAACTATTATTCCATGTGTAGTGGAGTTAGCCTTTTTACAAGCTTTGTAAGCTTCAAGATCCCTTATGTAATATGCAATATTACTATCTTTAGTTGATTCAAAACATGATTTATACCTTCCAAAGCATTTTTCTCTTCCAATACATACCATATTTTACGACTCCAGATGTCGTAATTATTACTACTAAGTTTTTCACCTTCGTTTAAGTCACCACTGATACTTTTTGATGCCATATTTGTTATTGACATATAATTAGGAAATAATTTTAACTATTATGCATGTGACATACACATTCAAACAAATAAATTCTCATAATGATTTCATATTTAAATGTAAAATCGAAAAGACACGTAAGCATCCATTCATAATCTACAAATTTAATATTTAATCAAAATTTGAAATTACTTTTAATACATTGAAGACTTTAATAACAAGGACTTTTTAAAGTCTAGCAACACAATTTGAAGAAAAAATCAACAACAAACTACATAATTAATATTTTGAAATACAACTAACCAATGAAATATACAAGTAATTCAAAGACTAAAATCCTCCCACAAGTCTTCAAAACAAAAAAATGTAAACCCTAAAAGGCTGACTGGGCCAAATGTCATAGTAAAATGTTAGTTAACTTACTACCCCAAGGTTGACATAGAGCATCTGTTAAATAAGTTAAGGCTCTCCAATCTTAAATTTCCTTATATTCAACCACTTCAGCTTATTTTATTTCAAAAAAGTGAATAAAATAACGTGCTGACATATTAGGGGACACCTTCAATGAGTCAAACTCTTTGAAGTTTCTTTGTTTTTCCCTTCGAATGACCCTTAGGTTCCATGACATAAGTTGTGTGACCCTTGGGACACGAATCGGTATGATTTCACGCCCTCGAAAATATATATGTCGTACAACGTCTTCCTCTTCTACCTTGTCCGTTTGCCCGATTTTCAGAACTCCCACTTGGAGTAATTTGAGCATGTTCTCATTCAGCCATATCTGAAATGGGAACGAAAAGAAAATATGGTTAATACCATTTTAATGTGACGACATATGTCACAAATTTTCAAAAGAGGTTAGGACCTACTCAAGGAAAATAAGGATTTAAACGAATTTATCATGACCAATATTAATGCACATGGTAAAAGAAGTAATCACGTAAAAACAATTGGTCAACATTCTTTATTAAATAAAGAAGATATCTCATGGCTTTATAATATAATTATCAAAGTCAGAAAAAATCATAAATGTATTTTTTTTACCGCTCAAAATTAAATTATAGAGCTGTCATAGACATTAAATAATTTTCCTCAACATATTTGGAGTAAGAGGTACTATTGATGATCCAAGAACAAGAAGGTTTTATTTTTATTTTTTAATAAAAAGAACTGAACTTACTGCAAATTAATTTCATTGGTAAGTAAAATCAGTAGTGATTACTCTTTCATAGAAATAAATTTTAATTTTTAAGGTATATGTTCCTTCAATATAAAGTATAATTGCACTTGATATTGTCTTCATTTACTAAAGAAAAAAATAGTACTAACACCCTTTTCTATTTATGTAATGAACAACTTTTAAGGATATAAAGAAAAAAGAGACATTTTCAAACCCAATAAAACCTTTTTTTATTATTATGTTTTAAATTTAAAAAACGTGACAACCTGCTTTTGGGGCTTTTTTCCTACTTTGAGTAGATCATATCTCATATGAAGAAACAAAAAAACTTCATAAAAAATCTACGCATCATTTTCTTTCAGAAGAACATTCGGATATGTTGGAGGAAAAAAATTTATCCACGCCTTTATTTTTAATTTTCCAAATCAAATTTTCAACATGAATTGTTTCTACTTCTTTCGAAATTCATAAAAGAAACAGAGTAAATCCCAAATTCGTGGGGCTCACAAAAATTATCTGGTTCAAAAGACAAAATAATGGGTTCTAAATTTTAATCAACATCTCTTCTCCTAGGAATTCTAACAAGTAAGTACACTTATTTTAAATTAAGAACCTTATTGCACAGAATTCGACAAATATTATAAACAATTATCTCATAACAACAAATTACAAACAACAATTGAGGAAAATAACCTAGCACTGATGCCATTCTGTAGGATTTATAGAGAATTGTATGCTTTATTATTCAAAGATGAAGTCGATTGCTCCAAATTCCTACTGTGAATCACTAGGAATGTCACGACCCAAATCCGTGCCGCGACTGGCACCCACACTTACCCTCCTATGTGGGCGAACCAACCAATCTAAACCTTAACATTTCAAGGTAATATCAACATAAAGTAATGCGGAAGACTTAAACTCATTAATAAAAATAATTCAAAACTATTATTATCATTCCCAAAATCTGGAAGTCATCATCACAAGAACATCTAAGATCAAATGACTAAACTAAGAGTATTCTAAAAGCTAAAAATGCATAAGAAGCTAGTCCATGCCGGAAGTTCAAGACATCAAGACTTGAAGAAGGAGATCCAGTCCAAGCTAGAAGCATTAGCTCACCCTGAATTTCCGATGTAGTAAGACTGGCTTGATTTACTGTTGAGTTGAAGACGATGGCACGTTTGCTGCACTCCACAAATAAACAAGAAGAAAACATAAAAGTAGGGGTCAGTACAAAACACGGGTACTGAGTAGATATCATCAGCCAACTCAAAATAGGGGACAGTATATATCAATATTATCGTTAATCAACTATAAAACTCAACATGTAGCCACAACAAGTATTATAATCATCAATAAGTACCATCAAGTTCATCCATGAGGGCTCAAGCCTCAACACCATACTCATTTGGGAATTATGTTCATTAGATTGAGTATATTATCATCTTTCAAGATTCATTATCTTTAATTCTCTTGTGTCGGTACGTGACACTCCGATCCCTCATATTCATTATTTCTCTTGTGTCGGTACGTGACACTCCGATCCCTCATATTCATTATTCCTCTTGTGTCGGTACGTGACACTCCGATCCCCTATATCTACGTGTCGGTTCGTGACACCCGATCCCCTAATTCTACGTGTCGGTTCGTGACACCCGATCCCCTAATTCTACGTGTCGGTTCGTGACACCCGATCCCCTAATTCTACGTGTCGGTTCGTGACACCCGATCCCCTAATTCTACGTGTCGGTTCGTGACACCCGATCCACTAATATCATTCTGTAAATCATCAGACCTTCTCTATACCAAGGCATCATCAATCCCATTACTTTAATTCATCAAGCCTTCTTCTATACCAAGGCATCATTATTAATAATGTATATTAAAGTTTCCTTTCAAGATTTGGGATTCAATATTTTCATCATGCTCATCTTATCACAATCACACAATCATATTCATGCAAACATACAATTAAGCATATAGTAGGGTTTACTATACTACCAATACATATCATTCTCTATTAAGAGTTTACTATGAAAGCATGAAAACCATAACCTACCTCCACCGAAGAATTGAAATCAAGCAAGTTAATCCTCAAAGCTTGGTGTTTTCCTCCTCTTCTCAATCGTTTCTCTCTCTCCCTTCTTGTTCTTTCTATTTTCTTATTCAAACCCTCTTTCTTTTACCCTAATTAGTATATAATTAAGAATAAAAGATGGCAATAATACCCCACTAATTAACTTAGGGTTACCTCTTTTAACTCCCAAGAATTTGAGTTATTAATATAAACCCATGAACTTTATAATTAAGGCAAGAAAAGTCAAAAACGTCCCTTAAAACTTAACCAGAAATCCGATTCTGCCTGGGATTTGCGCAACATGTGACGGGTTGTCGTGCCTGCGACGGTCCGTCCTGCAGGTCGTCGCAGAGTTCAGAGACCCAATATTTCCACCAAGGGTCTGTGACGGTCCGTCACACCTGTGACGGTCCGTCCTGCCATTCCGTCACAAAGTTCAGAGAGTCGATTTTCAGTACCCAATTTCAGATTTCCTAAGTGTTTTGAAACGAGACCCTGCGACGGTCCGTCGTGCCCATGACGTTCCGTCGTGGGGTCCGTCGCTTCTGCCAGTTTTTCCAGAATTGAAGTCTGTTGCTCAAAACGACTAAACGGGTCGTTACAAGGAATCAAAGATTGATTCAAAAATTAAATGTCTATCTTCACACAGAGAAAGTTCTCCTTTTTCGTTTCTTCTGATTTTTTTCTGTGTTTTGTATTTTTACGTTCTCTTTTCTCTTTCCTTCTGTAAAAGAATTAATAGGGGTTGGAAAGTTTTCGGTTTATTAATTGTTCCCTCCTTTCTTTTTCAAATAAGTAATAAGAATTTAATCTCTTGGGTCGGGTCAATTAACGTGGGCGATCCACGACCCTAAACTTACGGGAGCAAATGAAATGGTCTTGTTCCATACTAGAAATCAGTGTCATTATATGATAGATTTAAGATTGGAGTAATCGTATTCTTTGAACTAACCTTTGTTAGTTCCTTGTATTGTGTGTGCTTACTTAATTCTTCTTTATAATGTGTTTTGCTTATTTTAAATTAATTAATATGTTAGAAGTATGCTCTCATGCTAAAAAATAGTCCATTTAATTAGTTTACATCTAGTTCGTTGTTGTGTAATTGTTATCTTTTCATTTATAATCAATTAATGCATGTAGAATCTTATTAGGCCACTTCTCGTTGTTTCATTTTATTTTTAGAAGCCATATATAATTATTTGTTAATTGCTTCCTACAATTATAATAATACTTATCATATTTTCTTGCATTATATCCCTCTTATTGAGTCAATCGGACTGCCATTTATTCCTCTCCTTGCATCTTGAGTTGGTTCAAGGCCCAAAACCCTTTAGTATCAAGACGACCAACAATGGAATTGAGAACAGGGCTAGAAAACTAAAAATGCAGGTCCCGTGAGCCCGTCTACGTGTTGTATACACTAAAGTATACATGGATTGGAGTTGAATTCAAGAATACACACTATTTGGGCAAAAAATCCCAACTTTATATTTAGAGTTGTATTTTATTATTATTGAACCTAAGAAATGACACGACATGGCATCCCATTTACTAATTGGCAACATATAGCCCTCTTTTATTTTATTTTTTGACAAAGAAAGATTTTTTAAAATTAAACTTTGCAATTAGTAGCCCACGTATTGGAAATTTCTTTGTATTATTAAATTGAATAATTCTAGGAGGTGGCAACATCGTTTCTTTTCTTATTGGAAAGTGGTTTCTTTTCCTCTTCTTTCCCATACACACACAATTCTTTTAAATAGTATTTTTTATTGGTTATGTAGATTTTTATTCAATTTTTCTTTTTCTCATTACTTTAAATAAAAGATGATTTACTTTTTTTTATTAGTTTTACATATTGAATTCTATAAAAATATTCGTTCGTAGTGTCTATTTTTTTCTCTTTCGCTTTTAAATATTTTGTGGTTTGCTGATGTTTAGCCTTCAATTTATCAATCTTTTAGCGTATGTTCCATTGTTCTCTTATAAATTTTTCTTTCATATGTAATTTTGAGTGTTTTCTTGCCAAATCATTAGAAAATTTCATGATTTGTAAATTTGAAGTTTTTCAACTTATCTGGACAATAGTTTTGATTCTAGTTTTTGATCTTTTGGTAAAATTCTATTGGTAAGAAAGGTTCATGTCATGCCTCAAGCCTACACCTGGGCGTGACCGACATACAATGGCCATTGTGACTTTGAGTGAACCATTGGCCTGACTTACTTAACTAAGCGGAAGACTTAAATATAAGAATTATAGATCAAAAACTTATATATAGGTACTTAGCCAAAATGAAAACTTAAGTCTTTAACAATATTTAAAATAATAGTGTAAAGACAACTGAACTACTAACTGTCTATGAAACCTCTAAAATAACTGAGACAGATGTTGGGACAAACCCCACAACATCATAATGACCTAATTATAAAGCAATAAAAGATGTCCTCCGGAATGCTAAGAGGCTCACCAACAGACTCTAAATGCTAAAGATAGATTAACGATGCTCTAGATGTCGATCCTTGTTACTTGTGTCTTTATCATGATACTCTACAGGACAACTGGCCTCAATAAACTAAATGTATAAGTATGCGAGTTGGATTACTAAACAATATAGACTAGAAAGAGTATGAAAGAAACTGAAGAACTTACCTGGCTCAACTAAACTTAACATAACTGACTCATTTCAATATAAAGCAATTTAAACACAAGTGCAATGTAAAGAAAAGTTGTTTGAAAAATGTTGCGAATACTAAATGCATACAAGGATATAAATAACTATGAGATGTATTTAAAAATACAATTAACTTGATGTATATTTGTAAATACATTTAACTTCTGTGGTAGTTTCTCTAACCGACAACCATCACTTAAGGTATAGAGTGATGATACAACGTTTTGCCTCACGCTTCCAGGGCCTTCCTATACCTTTTCATCGATATAAAACCTTCCCAATGAATCCACTAGTCTATACTAAAAAAACACTAAAGGATCATCTAAAAAGTATGACCCTTTTCTACCCGTAGTGGTTATATGGTTTATGGGGGCTGGGAATTATCTGAACACTCCCCCATATTAACGTCAATACTAATTCAAAAAAATATCATTATCATAGCTATTATGTTTTATAAATATACTTACTTCTGTGATTTGAGATTAGTACTCAAACTTAGCTCAAAGGCTATCTTGAAAATCTTAGTTTCGTTGCTTGTTCATTTAGAAAGCTATTACTCTTTTCTAAAAACTAGCCCGAAGACTCTTTGGAAGTTGCAGTTTCCTCTTAACTTAAATGTGCTTAAATGTGAAAACAATTATAACTAAAACGGAATACTTAGTTTCCTTATATTTCGTAACAACCCTAAAAATGAATATGAGAAGTAATTGTTAATGTGTCTAGAATGCCTATGATTAGACCAGGGTTCACACGGATTGATGCATGTAGAACCAGACCTCGGAACCCTTACAATAGTCAAGCCAACAAACTCGGGGAGTTAGTTGATCTAGGAAAGGTTCGGTCCAGCCATGAAGGGCTCTCGAATACGAAGATTTACTCGAATGAGTCTTTACCGGACTTAAAAAGGGAAAATCATCGTTTTGGAGGGTTTAGGGGTAAAATAATCTTTTTCCAGGATAAGGATAGTATTGTAATTACCCTAAATATATATTTAATTTTTTAACTAATAAGGTGGAGGGGCATTTTGGAGAGAGAGGGCCGAAAATGGGCTCTTGAAGTGAAGTCTTGCTTCACCCGAGTTCGAACCTAGGTGACAACAATGAATTAAATCTGATTTAAAATAAAAGTAAATCAGATTTTTAATAATTAAATAAAACCTTATTTGACTAAGTCCTAAACTAGACTCCTAAGCCTAAGAAAACTCTTCTCTCCCATGCTCATCTCTCTGTCATGTCTCTATCACTCTCATTAACAATCTCTCTCTGCCAAAGTAACTTTCAAGAATAGAAAAATAAACCAAGATCATCGAACTTGAAGAACTAACACGAAATCACAAGAAAACAAACGGTAATCACACGTTAGGCATAGGAAGGTTGTCCGTCGATTGGTGTTGACATTGAGGGGACTTGAACGTGATAATGGGTGAAGTTTTTGGCAGCAAGTTGACGGTTGAACGTCAAAAAGTTACAGGTTCTCTTCTTTCTTGGTCCCTTTCCCAAGAGACCCCTTAAGGTTCAGATTATTCAGTAAGAAAACTAGGGTTGTTCCCATTGCACATCCATGTCACTAGCTCTCATTAATTCGTAGGTTGGGTATGATTGCATGTAGATTTAGGTGTATGTTGTTTTTTGTGATGAATAGGTTTATGTTGGTGTATTTGATATCGTATGAATGACAACCTATATGTTTTCACAACTATGTGCATGTGTGTGCAAGAATGTGACTATGACTAGGGTCTCGGCTTGTGGCTCCAAAATGTGTAATGTTATTGTTGTTATTTTACGTGCATAAACCTATGTAAATCAAGATGTTTATAAAAGATGAAATGTGGCTGATTTAGGTAACAATCTCTTGGCTATACGAATTTATGAAAAATACACCCCAAAATGTGTTAAATGGTCTATGAACTACTCTATGAGTTCAAGTGAAAAAATTTATGAAAGTGAGCCGAAATGTGACCAAATATCCAAAAACATACATGATTAGTTAGCGCTAAATGTATATGAACAAATCTGGAAAATTAATTGAGCGAAAAATGAGGTGAGGTCACCAGGATTCAAACTCGCGATCTCACCCGTATAATGTCTTAAAATCGTAATAAGTGAAATGGGGTCAAGGGGATTCTATCCCAGGTGTGCTGGCTGAAAAGCAAAGTACAAAAAAATTAATAAAAAGAAATGTGAAGCGTGGGAATCGAACCCACGACCTCTAGGCAACGAATGCGAGTCAAAGAAAAAATGAAAGAAAAAGAAATGGGAGGCATGCCAATCGAACCCACAACCTCCTAGGTAGATTCAAGGGGGGGGGAATTTAAATGAAATTAAAGAGAGGCTGTGGGGGTTCGAACCCACAATCCCTTGGCAAAAAGAGAGAGAGTTTAAAGAAAAGAAATTAAAAGAAAAATGAGGTTGTGGGGGTTCAATCCCTCATCCTCTCAATCCTATTGAGCAAAATATTAAGAGAAAACTAAGGGAAAATAAAAATGAAGGTGTTGGGGCTTGATCTTGGGTCCCCAAGACGTGTGGACCAAAATACAGTAAATGAAAAAAATGTAAGTGTTATCTAAGGGATTCGATAATAATTTATACATAAGCCATAAGTGAATTAAACATTCAAGAATAATGATGCCTACTTAGATCGAAATCGAGATCTTGGGATACATACAAGATGCATAATTCTTGTACCACATAATCTTAGGAAGATATGAATCACTTAAACGAACGATGAATGAAGCCTCATGGCTTGTATGTATAGACCCATAATTATAGCATACTTTTAAAAATAAGTGAACCTAAGATGTATGTAATGAAATGATGTAACCCTAAAAGGGTTAAGTAAGAGTGTAAAACACACTAAATGGCCAAGTGCATTGGCACATTATAAAATGAACAATAAAATAATGAAATGAACAAAGAGACGATGAAATGAACAATGAAATGATGAAACCCTAAGAGGGTTAAGTAAGAGTGTGAAACATACTAAATGTCCAAGTGCATTGGCATATGATGAAATGAACATTCACGTAAAATAGGGTGAGTAATTATGCAGAGCAAATGTGCTAATGTTAATGAATGTGGTGACCACATGATATGTGGCTAATGAAAAACTTGAGAGCAATCTCAAATGAGCCTAAGTAAATGTTACCAAAACGTACTCAACTATGAGAGTGTAAAGGTAATAAAAAGACCAGTCTCTATGAACAGTCTAATGAAAGTATTGAGATTAACACACTTAATACTAGTGATGAGATGAGAAATCATCTATTGAGATATGATGCCCTCATACTAGAAGCCAGCTTTCATGACGTATGAGTTGAATGTAATAGAACTTTATACTGAGAACCGATAGAATAGCTACGAGCGGTGATGGATTCTTTCGGGAAGGATGGAGGTTCACGTGACACTCATGAGATTAGACTGTCTGGGATGCTGGGCATGAGTGTCCTTATATCTCCTAGTCTTTGAACTTTTACTTCCAATATAGGGATTTGGCGGGGTTCAATTCCCATGTATAGTAGTATGTTTTGGCTCACTTTTGACGGTGATTCCACCTCTTTTTGGTGTGGGGGAGACACTTGATCTCATAATGCTCACATAATCTATGTCGGTTAAAGTTAAAGTTCCCCATGAATTAATGAGGTCAGCCTCAAATGATGCACATAATGAAATGAATGATACCAAAGGTGTTAGGATAGTATAATCAAGAGGTGAGCTAGACTTAAGTAATGACACTAGTTCATTATTGATCATTGCACAACAAACCCGATGAAAGTCTTAAACTACATCCTAGGTATAGCTGGTGTTTATACTAGCCCATGAATGAAATGAAATGATGTACGTACAAATGAATGAAGCAGACTCTGTGTTTGCTAAAGAAGGCTCCCTAGTTGAGGTCCCGTATGTTGACCTTATTTTTGGGAAGTCTTGATGTCAAGTACATGATTCCAAGGTCTCGTGGCATATTAACAAGTGATATGCAAAATGTTATGTGCTATATGCAATATGTTATGTGTTATATGCTAGATGTTATGTGTTGTGTGCAATATGATAAGTATGATGACACATGTTACTCTCATGACATGACTTTCCTAATCAAAATTTGGAAAGTTCTCTCACTTCCCTAATACAAATTTGGAAAGCTCACCAACTTTCCTAATCCGATTTGGCAAGTCCACTGACTTGACTTTCCATAATCATGTTGTTAGGAAAGAGCTATTCTTACTCATGCATGTCTTTGGTGTTTTTCTTGCATGTACCCATACTTAGTACAAGTGTTTACTAACCTTATACAACTCTAGAATTTTAGGCGCAGACACAGATTGACGCTAGAGATACAGGTTGACGTTGAATCTATCCAAACGTGGAGCATCTACCCGGACTTGGTAGGCTCTCATGCTTTCGAGGTTGATGGTGAAAAATTATGAATCTAATAGAATTATTAGTATGTATGTTAAGAAACAAAAAGTTTCAAATTTTCCGCTAAATTAATCTAGATGAAGTAAGAATGACGTAAGTAGGCTTGTCTGCGACCTTTGAGAGGTCAACGATGCCGGTCTTGTCTAGGATCTAGACTCCGGTCGTGACAAATTTGGTATCAGAGCACTAGGTTAAATTCGGAGGATAATAAGTTCACATCAACCACATTGAGTAGTTTCTAAGTCATGGTAGTGAATTCCACCACTATCCTGAATTAGATACTGCATAATGCGTAGGAAAATTTCCCTTCTTCTAATATTATCGTGCCTTCTCTAATGTCAGATTTCATGGTGTTAAGATCGTATCTAACATCAACTCTTGAAGTTTCCAAAAGATGAATACAAGGAGAAAAGCAGGCGGAGAAATTGGAGGAGCAGCTGCTGGGGTAATTCAGATTCCTTCCCTGGCTCCAGCTGCTGGAGTAGAGATGTCTGTTAACTCAGCTGGGTTGATAGATGGAGAACTAAGGACAACATTGGTATAGATGGCTCAAGCTAGCACTTTATAAGCTCAGGCTATTGGGTTTGATTGATATGTAAAAGTCTGAGTTAGCATCCTACCTGCTAAGGGATGTAGCTCAATCTTGGTATAAAGTATTGAATGATAGTAGGGCCTTAGAAGGAGATCCTATTACTTGGTATCTTTTCAAGATGACTTTTCTAGAGAGGTTATTTCCCATGTAGATGAAGGAGTCTAAGGTTGAAGAATTTATCGGCCTTAAGCAGGGCTCGATGTCAGTCAGGGATTACTCCTTCAAGTTAGTAAAACTTTACATCTCATAAGAGGCCACCTTGTTAGGGTGTGGTATAGTGCATGAATGAGAGTGTATGATGGGCTCTAACGCTTGTTACAGTTGTGACAATTCGGGTCACATGATGAAGGATTTTCCGAATAGGAGGAAATGTAAGAACTCATAGAGTATACAAATATTGCCCAATAGTTGATGTGGCAAGACTATGTGTGCAGACTTTGTTGAGTTACCAAAGCATACTATTGATGTTATTCTTGGCATGGACTGTCTTCATAGTTGTTATGCTTGCATGGATTGTCGTAGTAAGGTTGTGAGATTTTGTTTCCCTAATAAAGTAGAGCTAGTCAGGGAGAAGTACAACTCGAGTCGTCCTAATCCCTTGATTTCAAAACTTCAAGCCAATAAAATTATGTACTAGGGGTTATTATGTCATCTTGTGAGTGTTAATGATTTAGATCATGACGTTCCTTCCATAGACTCAGTGTCTGTAGTGAATGAGTTCCAAGATGTATTTCTTGATGATTTGCCTCGAGTTTCTCCCCCTCGAGAGATTGGCTTTGGTATCAAATTAGAACCTGATAGTAAACCAATTTCAATTCCTCCTCACAGAATGGTTCCAGCTAAACTCAAAGAGTTGAAGCTGCAATTAAAAGATCTCACTGACAAGGGTTTTATTCAGCCGAGCATATCCCCTTGGGGTGCCCCAATGTTGTTTGTGAAAAATTAAGATGGAACCTTTAGAATGTGTATTGATTATCGGCAACTCTACAAAGTCACTATCATGAATAGGTATCCACTTTCTAGAATATATGACTTGTTCGACCAACTCCAACGATCTAGTTTCTTCTCGAAGATTGATCTTCGTTCAGGTACCATCAGCTCAGGGTCGGGGATAAAGATGTTCCAAATACAGCCTTCCGTACCCATTATGGTCATTGCAAGTTTTTAGTTGTCATTTTGTCTCACGAATGCACCTGCTGCATTTATGGATCTCGTGAGAAGAGTCTTCTGTGAATACCTTGACTCCTTTGTCATAGTATTCAAGGATGACATTCTCATATACTCTAAGACCAAGGAAGAGCATGAACAATATTTGAGACTAACCTTGCAGGTACTTAGACAACATCATTTTTATGCCAAATTCAACAAGTCTTAATTCTGGAATAGATAACTAACCTTCTTGGGTAATGTTGTGTCTAACAAAGGTGTGGAGGTAGACCCAGGAAGACCGAAGCTGTGAACAACTGGCCAAAACCTCTTAATCCCACATATATTGGTAGCTTCTTGGGATTGGCTGGTTATTATCGCAAGTTCGTGGATGGTTTTTCTTCCATTGATGCCCCACTGACAGCTTTGACTAAGAAGAAGGTCAAGTTTGAATGGACGGAGGCTTGTAAGAAGAGTTTCCAGGAGCTCAAGGATATACTCACTTCAGCACC
Source organism: Solanum lycopersicum (assembly GCF_036512215.1). NCBI lineage: Eukaryota > Viridiplantae > Streptophyta > Magnoliopsida > Solanales > Solanaceae > Solanum > Solanum lycopersicum. The sequence goes on along the minus strand of NC_090808.1, from coordinate 17,857,219 downwards.
AGTGCTTACTTTGCCTAAGTGTGGTGAGAATTACACTGTGTATTGTGATGCATCTAGGGTTGGTTTTGGTTGGGTGGTAAGGTGATAGCTTATGCGCCTAGACATCTCAAGGTTCATGAGAAGAATTATCTCACTCATGACTTGGAGTTGGCAGTTGTGGTGTTTGCACTAAAGTTTTGGAGGCACTTCTTATATGGGGTGCATGTGTGTGTTCACAGACCATAAGAGTCTCCAGTACATGTTCACACAGAGAGAGTTGAATATACGTCAGGGGAGATGGGTGGAGCTGCTGAAGGACTATAACATGAATGTCCACTACCATCAAGGTAAAGCTAATGTTGTATCTGATGCTTTGAGTAGGATGAGCATGGGAAGTACAACCCACATTGAGGATGGGAAGAAGGAGTTGGTGAAAGATACACGTAGACTGGACATACTGGGTGTGTCGTTAGTTGACTCTACTAGTGGGGGTGTTTCAGTTCATCCTAGTTCTAAATTATCCTTAGTGGTTGAAGTCAAGGAGGGTCAGCATCTTGATCCTGTGTTGATGGAGCTAAAGGACTCAGTGTTGGTTAAGATGAATCAGTCTTTTTCTTTGGGAGATGACGACATACTTAGGTACCAGGACATGATGTGTACCAGATGTGGATGATTTGCTGACTAGGATCATTCTAGAGGCCCATGGTTCCAGATACTCCATATATCTAGGTTCCAAAAGATATATCATTATCTTAAATAAATCTATTGGTGGGATGGCTTGAACAAGGACATTGCAGATTATGTGGACAAGTTTGTCAACAAGTTAAGGCAGAATATCTTATACCTGGCGGTTTTACTCAAATTATTGAGGTTCCAACATGGAAATGGGAGGCCATTAATATAGACTTCATGATTTGTCTCTCGAATACTAGGAGACAATATGACTCTATATGGGTTATTGTGGACATGATGACTAAGTCTGCCCACTTTATCCCTGTGAAGTCTACATACACAGCCGAGGATTATGCGAAACGCTCCATTGATGAGATTCTGATATGGAATGGGATTCCTTTGTCTATCATTTCAAATAGAGGAGCTTAGTTCACTTCACATTTTTGGAGATCCTTTCAGAAGATCTTAGGCACGTAGGTGAAGCTTAGTACTGCCTTTCATCCTCAGGCTGATGGGCAGAAGAGCGCACCATTCAGACCTCGGAGGACATGCTGAGGGCGTGTGTGATTGATTTCAAGGTTAGTTGGGACGACCATATGCCTTTGATAGAGTTATCGTATAATTATAGTTATCACTCCAGCATTGGGATGGGCACCATTTTAGGCACTGAATGGTAGAAGGTGTAGGTCTCCAGTTGGGTGGTTTGATGTTGGAGATTCATCTATTTATGGTCCATAGATCATTCATGAGGCCTTAGAGAAGGTCAGGGTGATTAGGGAAAGGTTGGCTACTGCTTACAGTCGGAGAAGTCTTATGACAACAGAAAATGGACCTTAGAGTTTGATGTTGGTGACCAGGTCTATTTGAAGATATCACCTATGAAGGGGGTGATGAGGTTTGGCAGAAAGGAAAAGTTTAGTCCTAGGTATGTTGGGCCGTATAAGATCCTGCAGCATGTGGGAGCAGTGTCGTGTGCGTTGGCATTGCCTGTGCAACTAACTTCTGTTCATCATGTCTTTATGTTAAAGAAGTGCCTAGGTGATCCAGATCGATTTACCTGTTGAAGGTTTGGGGGTTGATGAAAATTTGTCCTATGAGGAGGCACCTGTTGGGATTTTAGACAGATAGGTCATGTGGTTGAGGAACAAGCAGATTGCCACAGTGAAGGTATTGTAGAGGAATCATCATGTTTAGGGTGCTACGTGGTTGGCCGAGGCCGATATTAGATCTCGCTACCCCCATCTTTTCAGCTCCTGAGGTTAGACTTCCTACTCTTAATTCAAAGTTTCCTTATCTCTCCATTCTTTGTTGCTATTGCTTGATTCTGTATAGTTACTATGTTATGATATGACTGGAATTACGCTAGATAGTTAGTAGTGTCATTCGGGAATGAATGACCTCGGAAGCCTTGCAACAGCCAAGCAAACTAACTTGGGGAGTTAGTTGATCTAGGAAAGGTTAGTTCCACCATGTAGGGCTCTCGAATACGAAGATTTACTCGAATGAGTCGTTACCGGACTTAAAAGGGAAAATCATCATTTTAGAGGGTCTAGGGGTAAGATGGTCTTTTTCCAGGATAAGGGTAGTAATTTAATTACCCTAAATATATATTTAATTATTTAATAATAAGGTGGAGGGGCATTTCGGGGAGAGAAGGCCGAAAATGGGCTCTTGAAGTGAAGTCTTGCTTCACCCGAGTTCGAACCTAGGTTGAAGCAATGAATTAAATTTGTTTTTAATTTAAGTTGGTAAATTAATGAAATTATTTATATTTATTATTTATTATCTTATTTAAAATAAATGGAAATTAGATTTTTAATAATTAAATAAAACCTTATTTTACTAAGTCCTAAACTCGACTCATAAGTCTAAGAAAACTCTTCTCTCCCACACTCATCTCTCTCTCACGTCTCTTTCACTCTCATTCACGATCTCTCTCTGCCAAAGTAACTTTGAAGAACAGAAAAATAAACCAAGTTCTTCACACATGCAGAACTCACACGAAATCACAAGAAAACAAACGTTAATCACACGTTAGGCAGAGAGAGGTTGTCCAACGAGTGGTGTTGACATTGAGGGGACTTTGATGTGATATTGGGTGAAGTTTTTTGGAAATAATTCAAGGGTGTAACGTCAAATAGGTATAGTTTCTCTTCTCTCTTGGTTCCTTTCTCAAGTGACCCCTTAAGGTTTAGATTATTGAGTCCGAAAACTAGGGTTGTTCCCCGTTGCATCTCCCTGTCACTAGCTCCGAATGATTCATAGGTTGGGTATGATTGCTGGTTTATTTAGGTGTATTTTGTGTTTTTGTGATGAATATATTTATTTTGGTGTATTTGAAATCGTATGAATGACAACCCATGGGTTCTTACAACTATGTACATGTGTGTGCAATAATGTGACTATGACTAGGGTCTCGGCTGGAGGCTCCAAAATGTGTAACTTTATGGTTGTTATTTTACGTGGATAAACCTATGTAAATAGTGATGTTCATAAAAGATGAAATGTAAATGATTTAGGTAACAATATCTTGGCTAAAAGAATCTATGAAAAATGCACCCCAAAACGTGTTAAATGGTATAAGAATTACTCTATGAGTTCAAATGAAAATATTGATGAAAGTGAGCCGAAATGTGACCAAATTTCCAGCAACTTACATGTTTAGTTTAGGCTAAATGTAGATGAACAAATCTGGAAAATTAATTGAGTGAAAAGTGAGGTGAAGTCACCAGGATTCAAACCCGCAACCACACCCGTATATTGTCTTAAAATCGCAAAAAGGGAAATGAGGGTCAAGGGGATTCGATCTCGGGTGTGCTGGCTGAAAAGCAAAGTACAAAAAAATTAATAAAATGAAATATGAGGCGTGTGAATCGAATCCACGACTTCTAGGCAGGTAATGAGAGTCAAAGAAAAAAACGAAAGAAAAAGAAATAGGAAGCGTGGGAATTAACCCACGACCTCCTAGGAAGATTCAAGGGGGAAATTTAAATGAAATTAAAGAGAGGTTGTGCGGGTTCGAACCGACAACCCCTCGGTCAAGGGAGAGAGAGTTTAAAGAAAACAAACTAGAAGAAAATGAGGTTGTGGGGGTTCGATCCCACATCCTCTCAATCCTATTGAGCGAAAAATGAAGAGAAAAACTAAGGGAAAACTAAAATGAAGGTGTTGGCGCTCGATCTTGGGTCCCGAAGCCGTTTGGACCAAAATACAATAAATCAAAAAAATGTAAGTGTTGTCTAAGGGATTCGAAATTGGATTCCCTCTCCCAAATTTCGTATTTATATATAAGCCATACGTGAATTAAATATTCAAGAATAATGATGCCTACTTAGATCGAAATCGAGATCTTGGCATACATACAAGATGCATAAGTCTTGTACCACATAATCTTAGGAAGATATGAATCACTTAAACGAATGATGAATGAAGCCTCATGACTTGTATGTATAGACCCATAAGTCTAGCATACGTTTAAAAATAAGTGAACCTAAGATATATGTAATGAAATGATGTAACCCTAGAAGGGTTAAGTAAGAGTGTAAAATACACTAAATGGTATGAAATGAACAATGAAATTATGAAATGATGAAATGAACAAAGAAATGATGAAATCCTAGACGGGTTAAGTAAGAGTGTGAAACTTACTAAATGGCCAAGTGAATTGGCATATGATGAAATGAACATTCACGTAAAATGGGGTGAGTAATTATGAATAGCAAATGTGCTAATGTTAATGAATGTGGTGACAACTTGATATGAGACTAATGTAAAATATTAGAGCAATCTCAAATGAGCCTAAGTAAATGTTACCAAAATGTACTCACCTATGAGAGTGTAAAGATAATGAAAAGACCAGACTCTATGAACACTCTAATGAAAGTATTGAGATTTACACACTAAATACTAATGATGAGATGAGAAGTCATCTGTTGAGCTATGATGTCCTCATACTAGAAGCTAGCTTCCATGACGTATGAGTTGAATGTAATGGAACTTTATACTGAGCATCGATAGACTAGCTATGAGCGGTGATGCCTTCTTTCGGGAAGGGCATAGGTTTACGTACCTCTCGTGAGATTAGACTGTCCGACATGCCGGGTATGGGTATCCTTATATCTCCTAGTCTTCGAACCTATACTGTCAATATAGAGATCTAGCGGGGTTCAATTCCCGTGTACGCTCGTATGTTTTGGGTCACTTTGGCCGGTGATTCACCTTTTCTCGGTGTTGGGGATACATTAGATTTCAGGATTCTCACATGATCTATGTCGGTTAAAGTTAAAGTTCCCCATGAATGAATGAGACCAACCTCAAATAATGCACATAATGAAATGAATGGTACCAAAGGTGTTAGGATAGTATAATCAAGAGGTGAGCTAGACTTAAGTAATGACACTAGATCATTCTTGATCTTTCCATAGCAAACCCGATGAAAGTCTTAAACTACATCCTAGGTGTAGCTGGTGTTTATACTAGCCCATGAATTAAATGAAATGAAGTACGTATGAATGAATGAAGCAGACTCTGTGTTTGCTAAAGAAGACTCCCTAGTTGAGGTCCCATATGTTGAGCCCTTATTTTTGGGAAGTCTTGATGTCAAGTCCATGATTCCAAGGTCTCATGGCATATGAACAAATGATTGCAAAATGTTATGTGCTATATGCAATATGTTATGTGCTATGTGCTAGATGTTATGTGGTGTGTGCAATATGATAAGTATGATGATGCATGTTACTCTCATGGCATGACTTTCCTAATCCGAATTTTTAAAGTTTTCTCAGTTTCCTAATCAAAATTTGGAAATCTCACCAACTTTTCTATTCTCAATTTTGCAAGTCCACTGACTTGACTTTCCATAATCATGTTGTTAGGAAAGATCCATTCTTACTCATGCATGTCCTTGGTGTGTGCTTGCATATATCCATACTTAGTTCAAAAGTGTACTAATCCTATAAAACTCTACAATTTTAGGTGCAGGCACATGTGGACGCTAGGGCTACAAGTTGACGCTGAAACTATCCGGACGTGGAGCACTCATACAAACTTGGTAGGCCCTCATGCTTTCAAGTATGCTTGGCCATTATATTTTATCTTAGTTATAGGATTGAGCTAGTGGAGTATGTTCCACTAGCGTTTCTTTCTGTTTTTGTTAAGAAATTGTATTGGTGCCATTTTGGCAAGTATACATTTAATGTTACATTAAACTATTTCTTTCATTTGATGATTTTATCATAGATGATTGATGGTGAACAATTATGAATCTAATAGAATGATTTGTATGTATGTTAATAAACAAAAGGTTTAAAATTTTCTGCTAAAATTAACCTCGACAAAATAAGAATGATGTAAGTAGGCTTGTTTGCGACCTTTGAGAGGTCAACGGCGCCGGTCTCGTCCGGGGTCTAGACTCCGATCGTGACACTTTGAAGGAAAGACTTCAATGGTTTTTCACTCTTTACTTTAAGATTGAAACTTGAGACTTAAAACGAAGTTAAAACTTTTAGTAAAAACTCTTGAAAACTTTTTAGAACTTCACTTTGGACTAACTTTATAACTTTATACTTGACTCTTAACTTCTTTGACTTTAATGTTTGCTTTCCTCAATTGGATTTTGGATTCAAGGTTATGATTTGAGTTCTTGATGATTTCTAGGTGTTTACAAATCATTTGAAGTAATTAGAATCATTAGGAGGTATTAATATACCTAAGAAGGATCTTAAAAAAGGCTAACCTACAAAATATGGGTGAAAAATATTGATTCTCACGCGTTTGGGGTGCGCTCCACTAGACCAATTGGTATGAGGCACCTTTATGGTGCACTGAAGATGCGCTGCCCGAGGCCTCTGGCGCAGATGGGGTGCGCTGCGCGTGGTGCTTCTTAGGTTTGGCTGATAAACTTCTCTCTTTGTTTTTCAATGCTAAATCCCGTAGACCTCCATAAATCTTTTACCAAACCCTAAAAATCATCAATATCCAACAGATATAACTCCAAAATAACATCTAAAACTACGAATTAACATCAATTGAGACTTAATCAAGTCAACCAAATAGGGATTCGACGAGATTCATCAAGAATTCACTTCTAATCGTGTAAACAACTCTCTAACCACTGAATTGAAAAAAATTGGTGTGTGGATGAATAAACTCAGTATGAAAGATCTCACATACCTTGATAGGGATCCGACGAATTCCACTCAAAATTCCTTAGCGTTCTTGGCAAATCCTTGATCTTTCTCCCTTTTCCTTCTTCTTTTTTCTTTTCTCCAAGCCCTAAGCATAAAATAACTTTTCGAATATGAACTAAAACTTATTTTTACCCCACATAAATTCCTAAAATATAATAAGAAATAAATGGGTGAAAGACTAGTTCTCCCTTCCTTAAACCCGGATTGGGACCTTCCTCAATCCAACAACCCAACCTCCGATACACATATATTCCTGATATGATATCGAAAATGCGCAAACTAGGTGGCATTGGAAAGATCTCACTATGGAATTTTCAACCATATCAAGAAATGAATCTAACTCATCTGAGCTAAGAGTTATGACTGTTTGGAATTGACCAAAACTCACTTTCTTAACTTAGGAAATTTTCCAGGTTTACCCTTTTCTTCCAAAAGTGATTATTTTAGTATACTAGCTTATTCTTAGCTATTTTGATTTACTTCTCGTTGTTCCATTTTTTTAGAAGCCATAGAATTAGTTGTTAATTGCTTTCTACAATTATTATAATCCTTATCATATTTTCTTGCATTAACTCCCTCGGATTGAGTCCATGGACTCTAATTTGTTCCTCTCCTTGTATCTCGAGTTGGTTCAAAACCCAACAAACCCTTTTGTATCGAGGCGGCCAACAATGGATTGAGAGCAGGGCTTGAAAACTAAAAATGAAGGTCCTAAAGTATACCGGAATAGGAGTTGATATTCAAGAATATACACTATTTGCACCAAAAATCCAAACTTTAATTCTAGAGTTGTATTTTGTTATTATTGAGCCTAAGGAATGGCACGACATGACATCCCATTTTACTAATTTGTTTTATATAGACCTCATTTATTTTTTTAACAAAAAAATATTTTTAAGAAGTCAAATTTTCAATTAGTAGCCCATGTATTGGAAATTTTTTTTGTTTAATTAAATTAAATAATTTTAGGAGGTGGCAAGATGATGTCCTTTTTTTAATTACAAGTGGTTTGTTCTCCTCTTCTTTCCCATACAAACAATTCTTTTGAATACTATTTTTTTTATTGATTATGTCAATATTTATTCAATTCTTCTTTCTCATTACTTTAAATAAATATTTATTAGATTTTAATATTTAATTCTATTAAAATATTCATTCATAGTGTCTATTTTTTCTCTTTCGCTTATAATTTTTTTATGGTTTGTTGAGGTCTTGCCGTAAATTTCTCAATTTGTTAGCCTATGTTCCATTGTTCAATCATAAATTTCTCTTTCATATATACTTTTGAGTGTTTTCTTTATCAAATTATTAGAAAATTTCATGATTTATGAATTTGAAAATTTTCGACTTATCTGGACAAAAGTTTTAATTCTAGTTTTTGATTTTTTGTTATAAATTTTATGGGTAAGAAAGGTTCACATAATTTTTTGTAAAAAAATTTGTATGATGATCTCAACTTTTTTAATCTCCACCAACAACTCAATTATACCCATACTCAATTATACCCATGCAAATACACTTTGATCAATCTATATCGTGACCAATAAATACATCAATCAATACATATCAATGTATACATACTATATAGTTACAATACACACAACTGTATAAAAGCTCTAAATAAATGAATTCAAAATAGTTTCATGTATGCATAATCAACAATGTAATTATAAAATTATAATAAATTCATAAATATTCTTTGTACAAAATATTTTGTATACAAATAGAACCAATTGAATTCACTAGTTAACGAAACATATAATGTAATTATACACACTATATATTTGATAAATACATAATGTATACATAAACTTTCATTCAGAATAATTAATACCTTGAGATAATCTTATTTTCCTTATAAAATTTGAAATTCTATTAGTATAAATAATTGCAGTAACACCCTTACCAATCTTATGTATACTCGTAATTCCATATTGTTTTATATTAACATTAGTATTGAAGGTTCATCAATCTTATAATGAAATTCAAAGAAATAAATAAAAGTATTGACATTTAGATAATTTGATATTAATTAAATAAAATCAAATGCAATAAATATATATTTTTTCAATTCGATGTATACATGTAATCTCAATATCAATGTTGAATCATTATTAATCTAATAATGAAATACGTAGGATTTGATGAAAGTATCGACATTTAGATGAATTGAAATCAATTTCAGTTAATCGAAATCAATATCAGTAGTAAGAACCACCAATTCTATTGAATAAACAAGATAACTTTTACGATGGCAGTCTTCGCTATAATGAATCAAAACTATCAACTATGTCATCTATTTTTCTCTGTTGGTTGTTGTGGTGCGTTGATTTTCTTTTTGGATACACTGATTTTTAATTGGTGAATTTCATGGAAAATGAATGACCATCTTTATCAATACAAGATTTAAATATACCCATGACAAAAAAAACAGGTCTCCTTAATTTATGCTACTAATTAACTGTTGGTTTCATAACGGAAGGAAACACCTATTAATATCCGAATTAATTTTGGAAATTTTTTTGCTAATACTTTATATGTCCATTTAATGCTTATTAATGTTGGTGTATATGTTGTTAATAGTTATTAGCTCTTGTCTATATATGTCATTTCCTCTATTATTTTCAATTATTATTTGCTAGTCTCAGGACTTGTACAAATGGGCCAAAAAGCCCAAAGCAGGAATTAGATCCAAGTATTGACCCAGATCAAAAAAACTAGACTTGGACTCAAATTTTTTTTTTTGGAAAATTGTATATAATAATAAAAATAACACTACACACACATTTAAGATGTTAAATATCAAGTTATAGACAAACTTTTTAATAATAAACTACTTATAGCATATTATTATCAAGTTATAGAATATCAAGAAATAATATATTATTCTCATTAATTTTTTAAAATAATAATTAACTTATTTAAATAATTCAATTACCTTATTTAAACCAATGTAGTTAATTAAATTTATTATTTTAAGTTACATTTTTTAAACAAACTCTTAATTAATGTAATTTAAATTAAATGTTATATAGTTACCTTTTTTAAGATAACTACAAAATAATAGGGATTTTATCTCTAAAACAGTTACATTTTTATTTTAAAAACTGTAAAAAGTTATCTAAAAAAAATTATATTCTCCAAATTTTTGTTCTTCCCCAACTCTTTTTCAAAATCATTACCTCTGCACGCCTATCAAAATTTTTCACCATAATTCGCACGCCGAATTTATTTTCACCAAATTTTCTCTGAAAATCATTCCTCTCTTAACAGTCTTCTACAATAATTCTCAAATATTTGCATTCAAATCTTCATTTTTAGCACTCAAATCTTCAACTCTTGCGATAAACAAACCGTACAATGTCGAAAAGAGGCAACGAAACCCCGAGAAAAAGTAGAAGATTGAATGAAGAAGCAAACTCAGACGATTTTCATGCTCCATCTTTCATAATTTTATCACAACACAATCTCAACCTTCATCTGTTAAAGCTAAATCTAGATCAGGGAAATCAACAATAGAAAAAAAAAACAAACAAACATCCAAAGGAAAACGAGAAGAAGAGAAAAGGGAAAAAAAAGAAAAATGTAGATGAATCTGAGAAAAGAACGAAAGAAAGAGAAAATAAGAGGAAAGGAAAAGAAATCGATGAATCAGCAGATTCTTAATCTGATTTTGTGGAAGAGTTGATAAAATCAAAATACAAAAAACCAAGAGCATCTGAAATCGATACTTCACATTTACAAGAGGAAGAAGAAACAGTTAAACCCAAAAAAAGTTCAAAGGTTAGTAAAAGTTAATTTTTTTAAATTTTTTTATGTTCTGTTAGATTTATTTTCAGTTATTTGGGATATAAAATAGTTAAAATATAAATTTTGTGTAAATAAATAATGTATGAATTGTGTATGATTCATTGTATGAAATTACAGATCTCTTCATATTACAATATCAATTGTTGAAACATGTATTTTTTATGTATGATTCACTGTATGAATTGTGTATGATTCATTGTATGAATTTTATATGATTCACTGTATGATTCACGGTGTATATAAAATGTGTATGAAATGTGTATGAATTGTGTATAAATTTTTTTGTATCAAGTTTTTTGATACTATTGAATAGTAATATCCATAATTAGTTATACTTTATGTTTTGATTTGTATATTTTGGTGTTGAATATATTGTGTATGAAAGAATGTTGTAAGTTTTTTTGAAATGTGTATGATTATATTGTATTATGTTTTATATACTATGTGTATGAATTATGTATTTTTCAATATTATGTTGTAAGTTTGTTTGAATTGTGTATGATTTACTGCATTATGTTTTGTATACTATGTGTATGAATTATGTATTTTTCAATATTATGTTATAAGTTTGTTTGAATTGTGTATGATTCACTGTATTAGTTTTGTATTACATGTGTATGAATATGTGTATGATTAATGTATTTAATTTTTACAATTTTTTAGGAGAAGAAGACACAAACACATTTGTCTTCATGTATTAACATGAATGTGTTTGCGGATTTGTTGACCTTTTTAGGTCAAGATAAGTTTCAACAATTCGTAGATGAAACACCTTTTGAATTTTTTTGTAATTCGCATCACATTAAAATCCAATGTCAATTGTTGAGACACTTATTTATAATGGGGAATGAAAATGTTAGGGATGACTTAGGCATTATGGAAAATCAAAGAATGATGAAGGCGCAATCAGTGAAAGTGAAGTTACAGGAACAATTGCTAGCAAGAAGGGTGGACCTCGAACTCATAAAGAACAAGTTATGGACACCACCAATTATCCTACTCCAAAATTCCGTATCAGGAAGTAGAAATCTTCATGGCACAATGTACATTTATTTGAATGACTTGTTTTTTTTTTTAACTTATGAACAATTTATGTATTTTTTCTATTTTTTTATTATGACTATTCTGATGGTTTTATATAAATTACTACTGATTATTACTAAATGTGTCTCACTTTAACATATATGAACACTGTACGAACCATTTATGAAAATCATATGAATTATGAATGTCATATTAAAATTTGATATATAGTACATAGTAATGTTAAATTATTCCATAAATTTGTTTTGCATGAATACTATACACTTTCAAATACAAACAGAAAGGGATATTAATTATATTACTGGTATTAATACTGTATGAATTATATCATACAATTATACATTAATAAATGTGTATCACCATCTTGCATACATTATTCATACCAGTAATATACATACAATTTGTTTCTGTTTGTATTTTTATTACGACTACTGATGGTTTTATATAAATTATTACTGATTATTACTAAATGTGTCTCACTTTAACATATATGAACATTGTATGAATCATGCATGAAAATCATATGAATTATGAATGTCATATTAAAATTTGATATATAGTACATAGTAATGTTAAATTATTCCATAAATTTATTTTGCATGAATACTATACACTTTCAAATACAAACAAGAACAAATATTAATTATATTACTGGTATGAATACTGTATGAAAAATGTATGAATTATGACAAATTATAAAATATATTTTTCACAATACAAACAGAAACAAATTGTATGTATATTACTGGTATGAATAATGTATGAAAACTGTATGAATTATAACATATTATAATTTAATATGTATAACATAAACATACATTATTTTTTTATATGCAAGTATTGAATTTGTATAAATGTATAAATTTTGTGTGTAGTCCCCATTATGAATGCAATAACTGAATAAATGTTATATGATTATATGAATTATTATTGTTAACATATGTCAATACATGAACAGTTGTATATACAATGTATGACATTTGTATGAAAAGTAATATTATTCAATAAAAAAATATTTTATAACAATGTAATGCCTCAAAAACACAGATTTAACATTACGACATCATTGTTTTTGTACAGGATAATTTGAACAAGTCTTCCTATTGTGTCCAACCTGATGGCATCTACTGCATGTGCTTTTTGTCTTCTTGAATTTCACATCTGCGAACCCCTTCCGCCGTTCAAGTTTGGGTCTTTCAGTTGCTCTTTTTGGACCAGGCGGCATCAATTTAGGATCTGAAATATATCTTGGTATATTCCATGTACGCTCGACAGGAATGACATAAGCATCTTTGAAATTCTTGAGGCTATAAAAAGCAGAACATATGCAATATAACATGGGAATTTAACATATGCAATATAACATGCAATTTAACATATGCAATATAACATGAGAAAAAAATACGACACATTAATAAAATATTAAAAAAAACTAACCTGATGAATTCCATTTGCCACCATGTTCAATTAAAATTGCCACAATTTTCTCCATCAAATCAAATCTAAACTTTTTCAACCTTCAATTTTAATTGTTTTTTCAAAAATAAAAATGATAAAATATGACAGAATTCGAATATATGAATATAGTTCAATTTCTGAAGAAAAAAAAATACACGTTTATGGGAAGAAAGATAACAGAATACAATTTTTTAAGGATAAAAAATCAAAAATAATTACCATTAAAAACGGATTGAGATAATTAAGGTGCATATCTATAATTAATATATTTTAAAATCCCTTAAAAGATGCACATTTTGTTATCAGTTAATAACAGTAACTACATTCAAGGAAATTATCCAATTTTAATTATTCATTTTTTAATTTTATTTTTCGTCCTATAGAATAAATATTTACAATATTTTAATTTAAAGAAATTCTATAAGTTGATATATTAAATGTTATAGAATGAAAATCAAACTCTTATGCCATAACTTGAGAATATGACTACATAATATGCTATATACCTAATTTACACTATATAATAGCAAACTAATAACCTAAATTAAATGGAATAGCTAGGGTTTGATTTAATTGTGCTCCATAGCAAACATTAGCTAAAATTTGTCAGTGTATCTCTCCCAAAAATTTCGCTCGCCGCTCTCCATTCTCACTCGCCTCTCTCACTTTATACACAAAAGTGTATAATTCTGTTTCTGTTTTGTACAAAACGAGAGAAAATTGTATATACACCTGAAAAAATGTATATCTTCGTGTTATACACTTAATTATACAATTTACAAACATTCTACTTTAAATATTGCAGAGAAAAAAGGCCAACGAATTATACAATTGCGAATTATACAATTACAGTGAAATACAATTTTCTCTAATTTTATACAACATAAGTGTATATATTGTGTTTCTGTTTTTGTATAAAGCGATAAAAACATATATCTTCTTGCTATACACTTATGATTATGCAATATACATACATTTTAATTTGATTCAACTGTATGCAAAGCAAATTATACAATTGCAGCGAAATAGGCCAGCGAATTATACAATTTAGGCCAGCGAATTATACAATTTAGGCCAGCGAATTATACAATTGTATATATATAGCGAATTATACAGTTTTATGTTTGCTATGGAGTGCAATTATGTAAACTTTGCTAATACAAATGTGATTTTTTGTTTGTTACATGTGAAAGTTTCACATCTTTTTTTGCTTATCTATTTAATTGTTTTTATTTTTTTATTTATTGTTAAAGTTTTTTTCTTAAATCAAATCATCAAAAGACAACCATTTTGAAATAATTACTTGTATTTTTCTAAAGATTAAACAATCATATTTATTTTCCTAGATAAATTACTTTGAAATATTTTACTTAAGTTATCCATTACACTATTTCTTTTTCCTTTTCCCTTAAAAAATAATTTCAAGCACTAATAAAGCATCACTATTTTTAATTAATTAGTGAAATATTTTAATTACCAGATAACCTCAAATTAGCAGATGTTTTAGGTGTTTTCAAATCCTTCTTAAAACACAATTGATTTTTACTGTTTTAATCTTTTGAAAAATAATTTTCTTAATTTTTCCTTAAAAATCAAGTTTCGACCCTTATTTTAATTTAAAGAAAACACTATCAATTCAATGTGTTTTTTTCCTTCAATGTGATGTGCAATGCGAATAAGTATGCAAAGGTATATATGTGTTTAAGCCTACTAGTAGATACATATACTTCTAACACCATTCCAAAAAGTGATACATGGTAGCGATAGTTATATCATGAATGAACTTAATCATAAATTTTGCCTTGAGATCCATCAACCGAGAAGCATGACGCGATGCAAATATATGAAAAATGAATCACAACTTATAAGCTATGTAGGGATCTATCATAATAATAATCTTCAAATAATGTCGAGGACCTGCAAAATTAATTAATGCATAGCCCATGAAATGTAATTAGACATAACTCATACGAGACCGTATATGGTATAGTCTACAAATGGATATCTTTGGCATCGTGGATAAGTACCATAAGCATATTCTTAAATTATAAAACAAAGACAAAATCATCCAAATACATGAGAGGGGGACATGTAACGTGATGGATACAACTTATTCTTCATCAATTTATATTTTTATATTTCTATAATGTGATAGGTAAGTCGTAATAGAAAGACGAGTCCCAAGCCTAAAGGGTAAAAAATGTTAACAAAAATTCTAAAGTGGTATATGAAAATTCTTTTTAACCAAAAGGGCAAAATCGCTCGCGAAGTAGCGATTTTGTCCATTGGAAAAAATAAAATCGCTGCTATTGCAGCGATAGTGTTAAATTTGATTTTTTTTTTAAAAAAAAATTAAAACAAAATCGCTCCCTCGGGAGCGATTTTTAATTTTCAATTTATTTTTTATAACTTTTTTTAAGTAATTCGCTGCTTATGCAGCGACATAACCTTAAATTATTTTTATTTTTTATTTTTTGCTTCTTTTATTTTAAAAAATTTTAAATAAAAAAATATATTTTTTTAAAATTAAATAGCTGCAATTTTTAATAACTATTTTTATTCATTTTTAAAAGTTAAATCACTAAAAAAAATTTGATTTAAAATCGCTGCCTTGGCAGCGATTTAATTTTTTTACAAAATAAAAATTTTTAATTAATAATGACTGCCTTGGCAGCTATTTGATTTTTTTAAAAAAAAGTTGATTTAAACTTTTTTTATTAAAAAAAAGGCAAAAAATATTAAATAAAAAAAATTAAACATAAGTCGCTGCCTCAGTAGCGACATATAAAAAAAGTATTAAAAAAAGATTTTTTTTTAAAAAAAAAGCAAATTTAACAAATCATTGCTATAGCAACGATTTTGCTTTTTCCAGTGGAAAAAATCGCTACTTCGCGAACGATTTTGTACTTTTGATTTAAAAAAATTCATACACCATTTTGAAATTTTTGTTAACATTTTTTACCCTTTAGGCTCCGGACTCATAGAAAGACTAGTCTTTTATTATTTTTATATTGTATATTATATAGAGAGAGGTTATGATGTTATTTCTCCAATTTCTATTTTGTTTGGGATTAGGTACGTTACCCTAGCTTTTTTGTTTGAGACTCAGAACCTTATTTGATTTACTATATATATATATATTTAATTTTTCTATTTTTATATTGTCACGACCCAAATCGGATCGCGACTGGCACCCACACTTACCCTCCTATGTGAGCGAACCAACCAATCTAAACCTTAACATTTCAATGTAATAACAATAGAAAGTAATGCAGAAGACTTAAACTCATTAATAAAAACCAATTCAATAACTATCAATATTCAACATCTATTATTCCCAAAACCTGGAAGTCATCATCACAAGAACATCTACTTTAAACTACTAATTCTAAGAGTTTCTAAGAAGCTAAAATAACATAAGAAACTAGTCCATGCCGGAAGTTCAAGGCATCAAGACACGAAGGAGAAGATCCAGTCCAAGCTAGAAGCGTTAGCTCACCCTGAAGATCCGGTGTGACGAAGACTGACTTGAGTTACTGTTGAGTCGAAGATGACGGCACGTTTGCTGCACTCCACAAATAACAAGAAGAAAAACATAAAAGTAGGGGTCAGTACAAAACACGGGTACTGAGTAGATATCATCGGTCAACTCAAAATAGGGAACAATATATATATCAATATTATCGTAAATCAACTATAAAACTCAACATGTAGCAACAACAAGTATTATAATCATCAATAAGTACCATCAAGTTCATCCATGAGGGCTCAAGCCTCAACACCATACTCATTTGGGAATTAAGTATATTAAGTTAAGTATATTATCATCTTTCAAGATTCATTATCATTCCTCCTCTTGTGTCGGTACGTGACACTCCGATCCCCTACTACTATGTGTCGGTATGTGACACTCCGATCCCCTAATTCTATGTGTCGGAACATGACACTCCGATCCCCTACATGTGTCGGTACGTGACACTCCGATCCCCTACATGTGTCAGAACGTGACACTCCGATCCCCTACATGTGTTGGTACGTGACACTCCGATCCCGTAATTCTATGTGTCGGAACGTGACACTCCGATCCACTAATACTATGTGTCGGTACGTGACAATCCGATCCACTAATACTATGTGTCAGAACGTGACACTCCGATCCACTAATACTATGTGTCGGAACGTGACACTCCGATCCACTAATATCATTCTGTAAATCATCAAGCATTCTCTATACCAAGGCATCATCAATCCCATTACTTTAATTCATCAAGCCTTCTTCTATACCAAGGCATCATCATTAATAATGTATATTAAAGTTTCTTTTCAAGATTTGGGATTCAATATTTTCATCATGCTTATCTTATCACAATCACATAATCATATTCATGCAAACATACCATTAAGCATATAGTAGGATTTACAATACTACCAATACATATCATTCACTATTTAGAGTTTACTTATGAAAGCATGAAAACCATAACCTACCTCCACCGAAGAATTGAAATCAACAAGCAATTTCCCATGCTTTGATATTCCCTCTGCCTCTTGATCGATCAATTTCTCTCTCTCCTTGTTCTCTCTATTTTCTTTATTCAAACCCTCTTTCTTTTACCCTAGTTAACATATAATTAAGTGTAAAAGATGGCAATAATACCCCACTAATTAACTTAGGGTTACCTCTTTTAACCCCCAAGAATTTGAGTTATTAATATAAACCCACAAAATTTATAATTATGGAAGGAATAGTCCAAAAACGTCCCTTAAAACGTGTAAGGAAATCCGATTCTGCCTGGGATTTGCGCAACCTGTGACGGGCCGTCGTGCCTGCGACGGTCCGTCCTGCAGGTCGTCGCAAGAGTCAGAGAGTCAATTTCCACTGAACAATCTATGACGGTCCGTCACGCCTGTGACGGTCCGTCCTGCCATTCCGTCACGAAGTTCAGAGAGTCGATTTTCAGTACCCAATTTCAAATTTTCTAAGTGTTTTGAAACGAGACCCTGCGACGGTCCGTCGTGCCCATGACGGATCGTCGTTTGGTCCATCGCCTCAGCCTGTTTTTTCAGAATTGAAGTTTGTTGCTCAAAACGACTAAACAGTTCGTTACAATAGATACCAATTTACCCATCGTTCGTCCCCGAATGATCAAAAGAAGGAAAACAAGGGCGAAAAGGAGTACCTGAATCTGTAAACAGATGTGGGTATTTTTCTCGCATATCCGCCTCCTTCTCCCAAGTGGCTTCTTGAACGGGTCGATTCTTCCATTGCACCTTGATGGATGCAATCTCTCTTGACCTCAACTTGCAAACTTCTCTATCTAAAATAGCAACAGGCTCCTCCTCATAAGACAAGTTCTCATCAAGCAAAACTGAATCCCAACGGATAATGTAGTTCCTATCCCCATGGTATCTTTTCAACATCGACACATGGAATACCGGGTGTACTCCGGACAGCCCTGGAGGCAAGGCTAACTCATAAGCCACCTCCCCTACTCGCTTAAGTACTTCAAATGGTCCAATGTACCTTGGACTTAGTTTACCCCTTTTACCAAACCGCATCACCCCTTTCATGGGTGAAACTTTCAACAAGACTTGTTCACCCTCCATGAACTCTAAGTCTCTAACCTTTCGATCTGCATATTCTTTTTGTCTACTTTGCGCCGCTAGAAGCTTTTCTTGAATAGACCTCACTTTTTCCATCGAATCCCTCAAGAGATCAGTACCCCAAGGTCTGACCTCGAACGCATCAAACCAACCAATGGGAGACCTACATCTCTTACCATACAATGCTTCAAATGGAGCCATATCAATGCTTGAATGATAGCTATTATTGTATGAAAACTCCGCTAAGGGTAAGAATCTATCCCAATGGCCACCAAATTCTATCACACACGCACGAAGCATATCCTCCAACACTTGAATCGTTCGCTCAGATTGACCATCGGTCTGGGGATGGAACGCAGTACTAAGGTCCAACCTAGTACCCAATTCTTCATGCAATGTTTTCCAAGACTTAGAAGTAAACTGCGTACCTCTATCTTATATGATGGATAGTGGAACCCCATGCAATCGCACCACTTCCGAGATGTAAAGTTTGGATAACTTTTCTGCATTGTAAGTCACCTTGATCGGAATGAAATGGGAAGATTTAGTTAACCTATCAACAATCACCCAAATAGAGTCATACTTACCCATTGTTTTCGGAAGACCAACCACAAAATCCATTGCAATTCTTTCCCACTTCCATTCCGGAATGAGCATTCTCTGAAGTGTTCCTCCGGGCCTTTGGTGTTCACACTTTACTTGTTGACAGTTTGGACATCTGGCAATAAAATCAACAATATCACGCTTCATTCTACTCCACCAAAAGTGTTGCTTTAGGTCACGGTACATCTTGGTTGCACCCGGATGTATCGAATACTTTGAACTATGAGCCTCTGGCAGAATAGTGTTGATCAAATCATCAACTCGGGGTACACATACCCTTCCCTTGATTCTCAAAACACCTTCCTCATCGATTTGTGCTTCCTTAGCCTCTCCTCGCAATACCTTATCCTGGATTCTGCGCAGTTTCTCATCATCGAACTGCCTTCCCTTAATCTTGTCAAGAAAGGAAGATCTTGCCTCCACAGAAGCCAACAATCCTCCCTTCTCATTTACTTCTAATCTCATCAAGTCATTAGCTAGAGTCTGAACCTCTCTAGCCAATGGGCGTCTAGAAGCTTGCAAGTGAGCTAGACTTCCCATGCTTCCCGCCTTCCTACTTAAAGCATCCGCTACAACATTCGCCTTCCCCGGATGATACAAGATAGTGATATCGTAGTCCTTTAGTAACTCCATCCATCTCCTCTGTCTTAAGTTCAAATCTTTCTGAGTAAAGACATACTGAAGGCTACGATGATCCGTGTAGACCTCACACTTAACCCCATATAAATAGTGTCTCCATTGCTTTAATGCAAACACTACCGCAGCTAATTCCAAATCATGAGTTGGATAGTTACGTTCATGCTCTTTTAATTGTCTTGAAGCATAAGCAATCACACTCTTCTCTTACATTAGTACTGCACCCAACCCAGAATAGGATGCATCACAATAAACAATAAAGTTCTTACCCTCTACTGGCAAGGTAAGGATAGGTGCGGTAGTCAACAAAGTCTTGAGCTTCTCAAAGCTTTCCTCACATTCGTCCGACCATACAAATGGAACATTCTGCTTAGTCAAGTTCGTCAATTGGGAAGCAATAGAAGAGAATCCCTTGACAAATCGGCGGTAGTAGCTAGCTAACCCAACAAAGCTCCTTATTTCTGACACATTAGTAGGTCTTACCCAATTCTTCACTGTCTCAATCTTAGAAGGATCCACCATTACTCCATCCTTAGAAACCACGTGCCCCAAGAAGGACATTGCATCTAGACAAAACTCACACTTAGAGAACTTGGCATAAAGCTTTTTCTCCCTCAACATTTCCAATACCATTCTCAAATGCTCTTCATGTTCCTTCTTGCTCTTTGAGTATACAAATATATCATCAATAAAAACGATCACGAAGAGGTCCAAATATGGCTTAAAAATCCCGTTCATCAAGCTCATGTACGCAGCAGGGGCATTCGTAAGACCAAAAGACATCACTACAAATTCGTAATGCCCATACCTCGTTCGAAAAGCAGTCTTTGGCACATCCGTTGCCCGTATTTTCAATTGATTATAACCGGATCTCAAGTCAATCTTAGAGAAGACACAAGCACCTTGTAACTGATCGAACAAGTCATCAATGCGAGGAAGAGGGTACTTGTTCTTTATGGTTACCTTATTCAGTTGTCTGTAGTCTATGCACATTCGAAAACTGCCATCCTTTTTCTTTACAAACTAAACCGGAGCACCCCAAGGAGATGCACTTGGTCTAATGAAGCCTTTGTTCAATAACTCTTGAAGTTGTACTTTTAACTCTCTTAACTCCGCGGGAGCCATTCTATAAGGGGGTACAGAAATGGGGCGAGTACCGGGTTCAAGATCAATACAGAAGTCAATATCCCTATCCGGTGGCATACCAGGAAGATCTGCAGGGAAACATCCAGAAACTCACGAACTACTGAAACCGACTCAATCGAAGGTACTTGGGTAGTGTCATCCTTGAGATGTGCCAAGAAAGCTAAACACCCTTTACTAATCATTTTCCTAGCATGAAGAAAGGAGACTATGCGGACCGGATTGGAAGTGTAGTCACCCTCCCACACTAACGGGTCTGTCCCAGGCTTGGCTAACGTCACCGTTTTAGCATTACAATCCAAGATTGCAAATTGCGGAAAAAGCCAAGTCATACCCAGAATCACATCAAAATCATCCATTTCTAAGATAACCAAATCTACATAGGTGTTGCTCCCCACAAAGTTCACCAAACAAGACCTATACACCTTTTCAACTACCACAGACTCACCCACCGGAGTAGAAACACGAATAGGCATATCAAGTAATTCACAATGTAAATTAAGACCATTAGCAAATGCAGAAGATACATAAGAAAATGTGGATCCGGGATCAAATAATACAGAAGCCATGCAATCACAAACCAGAAGATTACCTGTGATGACAGCATCAGGTGCCTCCGCTTCAGACCGCCTAGGGAAAGCGTAACACTGGGCCCTATCGTTCGTCTGTCCGTTGCCCCTACCATGTTGTGATGTAGTGGCCCCAGTTTTCCCATTACCTCTGCCGTTTTGGTGACCACCATTACCTCGACCACCACGTCCTCCAGAATAACGGCCTCTACCATGACCACCTCTACCTCTAGCTATTGGGGGTCTATAACTTTGTCTGGGACAGTTTTTCCTAGTATGTCCAATCTCCCCACATCCATAACATTCTCTGGAGTCAATCATAGGCCCCTCGGAGAAGTGTTGACCGGTCTGAGGTGGTCCCCCAACTACAGTCTGTAGTGAAGACTGAATTGGTCGGACTGAGTAACTTCCCGAACCCTGTCCTCTAGTGTAAGAACCATTAAACTCACCTCCCTTTGGAAACCTTTTTGATGTCGATGTTGTGGTGAAGTCGTCTGGCTTCACTCCTTCCACTTCTATCACAAAGTCAACCACTTCTTGGAAGGATTTTGCCGTTGCCGCTATCTGTAAGGCCGAAATCCACAATTCTGACCTCAACCCCTTCACAAACCGGCGAATCCGCTCTTGAGGACTGAAACAGAGTTGAGTGGCATATCTGGATAGTGCACGGAACTTAGCCTCATAAGCATTAACCGACATCCTACCTTGCTCTAGGCTCAGGAACTCATCCCTTTTCCTATCCCTCAAAGTCCGGGGGATATACTTCTCCATAAACAAGCTAGAGAACGAGGCCCAAGTCATAGGTGGTGCCTCTATTGGTTGACACTCAATATGTGACCGCCACCACATTTTGGCGTTCCCTTGAAACTGATAAGTCACAAACTCCACACCAAACCGTTCTACTATACCCATCTTGTGTAGTAGCTCGTGACAGTCAACCAGAAAATCATAAGCATCCTCCGATTCAGCACCCTTGAAGACTGGAGGTTTCAATTTCAAGAACTTACTGAAAAGTTTATGCCGATCACTTGTCATTATAGGCCCAGTAGTCAGACGTGGAAACGTGCCTATTTCCAATGGAACATCCATGCGGGGAGCCATAGTAGCCGCATGTTGTACCTCCGGAGCCTGAGCTGCTGGTGCAGAAAACACTGGGGGTGTCTGACCCTGATCAGATAACTCGCTAAGATAAGCCAAAACCTGATTGATCATCTCTGGGGTAGGTTGGGGTGGCAATCCCTCATTCTGCACTTGTTCAGTTTCCCCATCCTCCCCTTCTCTTATTACTTCCTCAGTCGGTGGAGGAGTCACTGCCCTAGTATCCGATGGGCTAAGTGCTCATCCTCTTCCCCTAGAGGACGTCCTCCCACGACCTCTACCACGGCCCCTTGCCGCTGTTCTTCCTCGAGCCACAGCCCTAGTGGCTGGCTCAGTTGTTTCTTGTCTGGCCGGTGTTGGTGTTGACATAGTCGTTGCTCTAGTTCTAACCATCTGTGAAAGAGAGTGAAGATGGTCAGATACCAATTCGTATCGCCTAGATACCAATTGGACTTAAGTAGTAGTGCGAAAGAAAGAATGAAAGAGTGAAATTTTCCTAAAGTCTTATAGCCTCTCAAGGAAAAGTAAGGGCGTCCCCCTACCGTTCCTTAAGACTCTACTAGACTCGTTCTTGTGTGATGAGACCAACGAACCTAATGCTCTGATACCAAGTTTGTCACGACCCAAATCGGATCGCGACTGGCACCCACACTTACCCTCCTATGTGAGTGAACCAACCAATCTAAACCTTAACATTTCAATGTAATAACAACAGAAAGTAATGCGGAAGACTTAAACTCATTAATAAAAACCAATTCAATAACTATCAATATTCAACATCTATTATTCCCAAAACCTGGAAGTCATCATCACAAGAACATCTACTTTAAACTACTAATTCTAAGAGTTTCTAAGAAGCTAAAAATACATAAGAAGCTAGTCCATGCCGGAAGTTCAAGGCATCAAGACACGAAGGAGAAGATCCAGTCCAAGCTAGAAGCGTTAGCTCACCCTGAAGATCCGGTGTGACGAAGACTGGCTTGAGTTACTGTTGAGTCGAAGATGACGGCACGTTTGCTGCACTCCACAAATAACAAGAAGAAAAACATAAAAGTAGGGGTCAGTACAAAACACGGGTACTGAGTAGATATCATCAGCCAACTCAAAATAGGGAACAGTATATATATCAATATTATCGTAAATCAACTATAAAACTCAACATGTAGCAACAACAAGTATTATAATCATCAATAAGTACCATCAAGTTCATCCATGAGGGCTCAAGCCTCAACACCATACTCATTTGGGAATTAAGTATATTAAGTTGAGTATATTATCATCTTTCAAGATTCATTATCTTTACTCCTATTGTGTCGGTACGTGACACTCCGACCCCCTACTACTATGTGTCGGTACGTGACACTCCGATCCCCTAATTCTATGTGTCGGAACGTGACACTCCGATCCCCTACATGTGTCGGTACGTGACACTCCGATCCCCTACATGTGTCGGAACGTGACACTCCGATCCCCTACATGTGTCGGTACGTGACACTCCGATCCCCTAATTGTATGTGTCGGAACGTGACACTCTGATCCACTAATACTATGTGTCGGTACGTGACACTCCGATCCACTAATACTATGTGTCGGAACGTGACACTCCGATCCACTAATACTATGTGTCGGTACGTGACACTCCGATTTACTAATACTATGTGTCGGAACGTGACACTCCGATCCACTAATACTATGTGTCGGAACGTGACACTCCGATCCACTAATACTATGTGTCGGAACGTGACACTCCGATCCACTAATATCATTCTGTAAATCATCAAGCCTTCTCTATACCAAGGCATCATCAATCCCATTACTTTAATTCATCAAGCCTTCTTCTATACCAAGGCATCATCATTAATAATGTATATTAAAGTTTCTTTTCAAGATTTGGGATTCAATATTTTCATCATGCTTATCTTATCACAATCACATAATCATATTCATGCAAACATACCATTAAGCATATGGTAGGGTTTACAATACTACCAATACATATCATTCACTATTAAGAGTTTACTTATGAAAGCATGAAAACCATAACCTACCTCCACCGAAGAATTGGAATCAACAAGCAATTTCCCAAGCTTTGATATTCCCTCTGCCTCTTGATCGATCAATTTCTCTCTCTCCTTGTTCTCTCTATTTTCTTTATTCAAACCCTCTTTCTTTTACCCTAGTTAACATATAATTAAGTGTAAAAGATGGCAATAATACCCCACTAATTAACTTAGGGTTACCTCTTTTAACCCCCAATAATTTGAGTTATTAATATAAACCCACAAAATCTATAATTAAGGAAGGAATAGTCCAAAAACGTCCCTTAAAACGTGTAAGGAAATCCGATTCTGCCTGGGATTTGCGCAACCTGTGACGGGCCGTCGTGCCTGCGACGGTCCGTCCTGCAGGTCGTCGCAAGAGTCAGAGAGTCAATTTCCACTGAACAATCTATGACGGTCCGTCACGCCTGTGACGGTCCGTCCTGCCATTTCTTCACGAAGTTCAGAGAGTCGATTTTCAGTACCCAATTTCAGATTTTCTATGTTTTTTGAAACGAGACCCTGCGACGGTCCGTCGTGCCCATGACGGATCGTCGTTTGGTCCGTCGCCTCAGCCTGTTTTTCCAGAATTGAAGTTTGTTGCTCAAAACGACTAAACAGGTCGTTACATATATAAATAAACAGCAAGTGTAAAAATCTCATACATGAATATAATTTGTTGGCGTATATACTATTAATCATAAATTTAGACATAATATTCTAACAATTTTCAAGATTAAATATCCAATCGAAAAAGCTGATGGATCTGAATATCTTTAATTTTTGTTTGGATTTGATCGATCGGTTTCGATTTTTAATTTAAAAATTTTGGTAATGCAATTCGGTTTTGAGTCTTACATTAATTTTTTTTGGTTATCCAAGCAACTGAATTTTGTTTAATAATAGGGAAAATTTTTAAAATGTTAATTTTTTAGTATTTAATAGGACTCCTTAGCCACACTTTCAATATTTATTAAAAATGTCATTTTTTTAATGTTATGTATTTGATTTATATTATTATTATTTGTGTTAATTGAAAGAACACAAATATTTATTAAGAATGAGAAATTTAGGGAGAGAATATTTTTAAAAAGGAACATATCACTTAGAATTCTTATCAATTACAAATTCAAAAATTCACACAAGCAGCGCCCTTTATTGATGAAATTTACCAATGTAGAATTTCAAGTCTCCATTTATAATACTCGACGAAGTGAATTCGTTTAAATTATTTTTTTCTGTTTGGGAAGAAGATTTAGAAACAAATAGGTCCAAGTTTGTTTCCAACCAGACTTATAGAAGGAGTTTGCCACCGAACTTTGATATAATTGGAGAAATACAAATTTAACTAGGAATAATTAGTTAATTTTTCGATCCTTAATCTGTTTCAAAGTGATTATAGAAAGGGTATGAAATTCTTTGATAACTTATAAAAACATATCTTGTTTCATTGTAAATTATATGCATTTTGAACAAGGTGGGAAGAATTAATTTTGATGGAGTGTTTTAATTTTAGATTGGTTGATGCAAAATAGAATGGATGCACTTAGTTGAACATCAATTTTTTCTGAATTTTTTTTTCTCCAGAAAATTGTTTAAATATTGAAAAGCTATAATAGCTACACTATATTTTAGTTAATGTTTGATTGAATTACAACAAATAATTTTGATAAGGATACAAATATGTTGACGGTCATATAATGTAATGATAAGGATATAATTTTATTCAAAAGGATACATGTACGATAGCAAATACATACATTTGTAACTTTGATACGAATATTGTTAATGATATGTTAATATAAAAATTCAAGGTATATAATTGTGATGACTAATTAATTTAGAAGAAATACAAAATTGTATGATTTTAAACTTAAATTTCAAATTAATTAAATACCTTGTTTGTGTATCGTTTGGATGAATGTAAAGTTATAAAGAACTGAAAACTTTTTTTGAGCAAAATGAAATACAAAGTCAGCTCATATACAATTATGATGAACTAGAAACTTTTTTTTAGCATGCATAACGATTCCTAACTTTTTTTAGTTTATTTTCAACCATAACCAGTTGTAACCAGTACCCTACGAAGAGATACAAAATAAAATTCAAGAAATAGAATTTAAAAAACATAATATACACTAAAATGAACACAATAAACCGCTACAAAAAATAAATGTACAATAAACAAAATAATTTAGAACTAAACACGACTAGCAAGCCTTAATAAATAAGTGTTGTATTTTAATTGTTTCACTATCCCCGCGAACTATGTGAGGCATGATATGCTTTGGAGGTGTCTCCCTCTCACTAATGGATCCGACATCATTTGCTGATCATAGTTTCAAAGAAGTGCAGTGTATCTTGACCGTAAAAATATTGTATCGAAGTTTCCGATTGGATATAATGAACGAAACATATTTTTTCACAAAACAAGCTATACTGATGCTTAGAAAGACCAATCAACCATGCAACGTTTAATTTCGTTATTACCATAACACTTTATGCGGGGTGCAATTTTTAGTGGATTTTCGCACACAGTCAGTTTCCTGAGTAAATAAATTATGCAAAAAAAAACATTTAACTTAGGAAGAATATATATACAAAAAGTATTTCATAATATAACGTAGAAACTACATCACATATAAACAAAATATGTCATAGTATAACTTAGAAATCACATCAAACAAAATAAAACAAGTATACGATAATGAATACAAAAAATACTAAATATACTTATATAGAACAAGTCTGAAATAAAATCAAATAATTACAACTTTATAGTATATAGGATATTTTGTTATGACAATTTGAATACAACTTTATTAATAAAGTAAAATGAAACAACATATAACGTATCATGAATACAAATAGAAAAAATATATTAATAAAGTAACATGTAACTTAGAAACCACCAAATACAAGTACAAAACATATAGCATAGTGAATTTAAACTCATCAAATAAAGTAAGCATGAATACAAATTTAAATATAATCAATATTCTTAAAAATTATGAATATAAAATACGTACAATGAAAATATTAATGAACTAACATGTAACTTAGAAAATGCACAACACAATAACAGTAAATGTACCACAATGAATATAAAAACATCAAGTAATAAAGCATGAATACAATCTGAAATAACATCAATATTCTTAAAAATAAATATAACTAGATAAAGTAAATATGCATTCTTAATTGACTGAATACGAGAAATATTCTACAGTGTTCATGACTAGAGAAGAATACATATATATGATGAATTTAAACATGTGAGTTTAATATCAAAACCAACAGCATATCCACTAATACAAACAAAAAAAATTAAGATTTAAAATATACATATCTACAATCCCATTTAACCACCAACAATAGCAACACAATCCTAAATCTACAGTTATGTTCTAAACTTGAGGAAGGTTTTGCATATGGATCAGGTCATGAATATTCTTAAATTGTCTCTCTTCCATTATTTTAATCGCTGATTAAATATTATTATTCGTCATTCTTTAAGTAATAGATTGATTAAAAGATAAAAAATTGCTAGAAAATAAATTATTAAGTTGTATAGCTCTTGAAATCCTCTTTGACTCAGTCAACAAGAGGGATCTCGAGGTTTTCAATATCCAGAACCCTAAATGAGATTGAAGAAGTAACTACTCAACTAAACAACAAAAAATTTGAAAGATTCAAATAAAAACAAAATCAGCAAACAAACCTTAAAATCAGAATAAAATGCCTACCTTAACCAGAAGAATTATTGTGCATATATTTAGAGATATATTTTTCATTTTTGGAAAAAAAAAAGGCAAAAGAACGGAAGACAACGAATCACGGGTTGAAAGAATGATGAAAAATTGGAAGAGGGACGAAATCTTTGAGAGAGATTATTTTTTTTTGAAAACATATGAGGTAAGTAATGAGATAAAAAAGAAACTAAAATAGGATCCACTTTATTTTCTAAAATATTGACATTTTGAAATTTTAAATAATATTTATAAAATGTGGATATTTTTACTAATTATGTTAGGATTTTTAACTAAATTGCTAATTTTTCCTATAATATTTATAATTGGATATACAAATCCAATCCAAATGTCAGCCATTAAAAAGTAAAAGAAAAGGTCCACCCAATTTATCAATAGATAAATGCCTAAATTCACCAACTCTTAACCCACTGCAAAACTTCCCGCATCACAACATTTTGGGTTTAGTCGATTTTTTCCATTGCCGACGATTGATGTCTCGACGCCACAACCCTCAATCTTAAAATTGCATTGAAAATCTTTTTTAAAAAAATAAAACTGGTACACTTTAAAAATTTTAATTTATGGTAAAATAAAGGCTCATAAGGATTATATTCAAACCGAAATAAATCAAATCGAACTAAATCAAATATAGTTTAGTTCGATTTCGGTAGGCATTTTCATTAAACCAAAAACATAAAAACCAATATTTATTGTAGAATAAATATTCTCTCAATTTTAATAGATCATATATTTATTTATGGTGTCTATATAGTTATATAGTAGATGATTTAGTGCGTAGTGTTTTAGCTTATACACAGAGGATCAAATGATCAATTCTTATAATCATCGGTTCTTACAAGTATAAAGTTTTTTGTTCACAATCTTTGATGGAAATTGAAAATTCCATCAGTAAGATTGCAACACAGATTATATGTAATTTATTTTGATTATGAGAACGGTATATATTGATATACCGTGGTTTCACGATATTATTAATTTTTTCCTTAAGTTTGGTGTGTCCAAAAACCATTTTGTGCTAATTTTTTATATAAGTTTCTCCTTATTTGCAGGAAATCTGTCAAAAGATGAATGCGGAGGTTTTTGAGCGAAGAAATGCAGAAGAGACCACCTACGGAGCTTGTGACGGTCCGTCATGCTTGTGATGGTCCGTAGGTGGCAGCGTAGAGCAGCTGCTGAAGGAAGTTGGGGAAGTCTGACCAAAGTGCAGAGTAAAATTTTTTCTAGATGCCGGACCAAGGATTTAGAAATACATAACTTATCACTTTGCATGCAAGATACTAGGAAAGAATTGTTATAGTTAGAATTATCAAGTTATGAACCTGTGGGGAACACGTAAACCCTAGTTACTTTGATTAATTGATTAAACTCCAACATTCGAAGCTGTTAAGTGTCTCTTTCAATTTCGCTAGTTATTTTCATTAATTTAGAAATAGAAACCCCCATTTTAATATTTTTGCTTTCCAAGGAAGTAATTGATCGAACAATAGTAATAATAGATTGAAGTTAAGTCTAAACTATTTTCCTCGTGGGAACGATCCCAACCTCATTAGTTGGGTTATTTACTTGACACGCTTTACTTCTTATTTGAAAAGTAAGTTTGAGCGTATCAAATTTTTTGCGCCGCTGCCTTTCCCCCACAGCCGCTGATAATGTCGTAACATGGGATCGAACAGTACTGATGGCGGGAATGATAGCCGGGTTCGAGGTGGATTTTGCGTGGCTTCTAGAGGCGGTCATGCACAAGAGGGATTTTAAGGTCACAACTACTTACCCGTCCCGTGCATTATATTTCCTCTCTGCACGTTCGCAGGTGTGCCTATATGGCATGTCAATCAGCTCAAGACCCCTCTCGGCACTGTTGATATCGGCCTCGTCAGAGATGAGGCCAACGAGTTGGCCCCACGCAGAGGGACCCGTCTAGAGCTGCCCCCACTTGTTTACAATCCAGCTGATACGGTAGCCCAGGCCCGCACGGCTATGCAGGCGGCTTCCACTGACACTACCCAGGTCGAGTCTATCCCGGGTAGTAGTACTGCCTCGAGCTCCTCTCGCACAGCCCCTTTACCCGCTCCAGTCCCGATTGCTAGGGTCCAGAAATTAGAGAGGTAAATGGCTACACTTCTGCATCATATCCAGTCGTGGATGCAGAGGTCTATTATCGAGGCAGAAGAGCGCTTGGAGCGGAAAATGGCCCAGCACACAGAGCGAATGATCGTTGAGGTTCACCAACGCTTGGACGCTTTTGAGTTGCGGGTGCTAGCCTGGACAACTCCTCTGGTGGATGTGTCAACCCTTCAATCTGCGTTCGATAGTCTTTGCGCAGATATTGACATGATCTTAGAGGCTAGGGTGCCTGAGTCTGAGGCCCCTTCTATCGAGCCAGCTGAAGACACAGTATTGGCGGCCCTATTCGCCACCTCAGAGATTCCACCACCTCCCCCTCGAGAGCATGCCAAAAGGCATAGGGGTCGAGCAGAGGATAAGACGCGAGCACGGAAGAAGGAGTGCCGTGAGATGGAGTTTGCGAGGAGAGACTCGCTTGCTTAGGAGGAGGCGCGCCAGATGAGAGCAGGAGAGTTAGCGGCTGGGGCGTCTAGTTATCGAAACGTGGAGATAGCGGGAGGCACTACTGATAGTGCTGTTGTTGTTGAGGACACCACTGAGGGTGTCCTGATTACAGAGGAAGTGGGTTGTGGGGAACTGGACCCACCAGCTTGCTGATCGTCGGCACTTTGCGCCCCAGGTTTGCTTCACCTACCACTCTAGTATTTCAATTTTTTATGCATTAGAGACAATTGCATGTCTTTTTGTTGGGGGTGGGGTAAATGGAAAGTGAGTGCTAGGGTGAAGTCTGAGTAGCCCAATTCACTATCCTCTTTGAGGTTTTCATGCCTGTGTTCTTTTTCCCCAAGAGACTGATTACTTTTTCTGTTGAACCGGCATGTCTATATCTTGTGTACATAGTTTAATTCTGGAGCATGATGGCTAAAATGATATCCTGATAAGATGGAAAATGATGCATGACTATGCATAGAAATTGATAAGTGTGTGGCTCTAAGCATGACATAGAGGTACACCACTGCATTACCCTAAGTCTAAAATTCGAACTAGGTGTCTGATAATCTCGTAGAGTGATGAGATATCAAGTGAGTGTGAGGAGAATTTGAATAGTCCACTATTTGTACTGAGCTAGTACTTGCCTGGTTAGTCCTGCTAAAAGTAATCTGCAATAGAAAATTAGGAAAGGATCAAAGACCCTTATTCAATAT
Organism: Solanum lycopersicum; assembly: GCF_036512215.1. NCBI lineage: Eukaryota > Viridiplantae > Streptophyta > Magnoliopsida > Solanales > Solanaceae > Solanum > Solanum lycopersicum. The sequence continues at coordinate 17,825,334 of NC_090808.1, read as the reverse complement.
AGCCCATTTCTAGCCTAAATAAAAGAGATCCAAACCAAATTTATCCTTCTTTGATTCAAATGATCTGAGCTTAAATTAGACCTTTCTTTTTCACCCCAACTGATCTGTTCTGGGAATAATGTGTTGGCCCTGGTCCCTCCTTGGACATGTGCACCTCAACTTATGCTATAAGATCTCTGGTACAAAATGTCGTTTTGGAACCCCAATGGCAATTATTAGTGATGGGGGCTCCCACTTCTGTAACAGATTGTTCAAGGGGTTATTGGAGAAATATGGGGTTCGCCATAATATGGTCACTCCTTACCACCCTCAAACTAGTGGGCAAGTTGAAGTGTCGAATCGGGAGATCAAACAGATATTGTCAAAAACAGTGAACACTAGTAGAACGGATTGGTCAAGGAGGCTTGATGATGCCCAAAAAAATTTGAGACGCTCAAACTTACTTCTCAAATAATAAGTAAAGCGGTCTTGTCAAGTAAATAACCCAACTAGTGAGGTTGGAATCGTTCCCACGAGGAAAATAGTTTAGACTTAACTTCAATCTATTATTACTATTGATCGATCAATTACTTCCTTCGAAAGCAAAAACAATAAAAGGGGGTTTCTATTTCTAAATAAATGAAAATAACTAGCGAAATTGAAAGAGACACTTAACAGCTTCGAATGTTGGAGTTTAATCAATTAATCAAAGTAGCTAGTGTTTATGTGTTCCCCACAGGTTCATAACTTGATAATTCTAACTATAACAATTCTTTCCTAGTATCTTGCATGCAAAGTGATAAGATATGTATTTCTAAATCCTTGCTTCGGCATCTAGAAAATTTCACTCCGCACCTTGGTCCGGCTACGTGTGTTGCTATCCTAACCCTTATCTTTCATAAACTTGGCATATTTGTTCAAAAGCTTCTACCAAAGGTACATTGATAGAAAGCTGCTTCAGCATTGTTATAAAACGCCGATATTTTCCATCATCGGTCTTTTTCAATAATCTTTGTGGAAATGGGGGTGGTGTCCTAGGCATGAGAGTTACCTTTTTAGGCACTTCAGCATCTTTTGCAGTGTTATCCTCTACTTCACCATTAACATCTACCACTTTATCAGAATCTTTTGTCACCTTTTTCTCATTAGACGGCATAGGTGGTTCAATGGCTTTCTTGCCAGCGCGAGTAGTGATTTTCATACAATGTCCATCATTTTTCGGATTTTGGACAGTGTTGCTAGGAAGAGTGCCCGATTGCCGTGTGTTCACAGTCGCAGATAATTGGGCAAATTGTAACCCAAGTTGCTTAATCGATATTGCATGTGTATCGACTTTTTGCCTAATACCCACTAAATCATTCCTCAACTCTTTATTGTGCTCATCACTAGCATCGAACCTCCTCCTCATTTTATGCAACATATCCTCAACTCGCGACATACTACCTCCACCATCCCTAAGAGTAACTTCACGATTTTGAAGAGGAACATAGGGCCCATTCCTGTCATTTCTATTATTATAGGTACCCCTGTTGAAGTTGTTGTCGCTGTTGTAGTTTCCATCTCGGACATAATGACCTCACGGTTGTAGTCACCATAGTTCTGACCTTGGTTCCCTTGACCCTGGCGCCAATTCTCCTGATTAGAGCCTTGGGCACTTGGTTGGAAACCCCCCGTCTGCTCATTTACTGCATAGGAATCCTTCTCATAATAGCACTCATCATTTTGTGGCAATGGTTTCGACAAGTATTTGATTGCATTTATCTTTTCTACACCTCCAGTGACATGTTTTAGTACCAACCCAAGCTCAGTTCTCATCTGAGCCATTTCTTCACGAATCTCATCTGTGGCTGGGTTGTGAGTGGACTGCACTGCGAAGGTGTTTCTCCCGGTATCTGACTTCCTAGTACTCCAAGCTTTATTATTCCGGGAGATTTTCTCTAATTTTTCAGGAATCTCTGCATAAGGACACTCCCCATAAGATCCACCTGCTATAGTATCCAACTCCGCTTTATTATTATCATCATTTCCCCTATAGAAGTATTCCTTCAGTGACTCATAATCTATACAGTGATTTGGGACACTTCTCAAGAACGAGGTGAATCTATCCCAATAACTACTAACTGACTCTCCTGGTAGTTCCACAAAGTTGTTCACTCTGTCTTTGTGGTTTAGTTTCTTGGAGACCGGATAGTAGCATGCTAAGAAAACATCCCTTAGTTTGTTCCAAGTGAAGATTGAGTTGTACGGGAGCTCAGTGAACCTTATAGCAGCCTCTCCCGTCAGTGAGAGAGGAAACACTCTGAGCCCTATTACATCAAAGTCCAAGTCAGGCCTCCCTACACACCTTTTACACACTGCCCTTACCTTAGCTATATGGGCATGTGGATCCTCACAAGGTAGCCCTGAAAACAAACCTCTAGCAGTGAGCATTTGCATCAGGCTACTAGTACCACAAAGGTGTGGCCTGGTGGTAGAAGAGGCAGGACAAGTGGCCCATCATAGTCTGCTATGTTATCATATGCTTGGGGCCATGGAGCGGGATTTTGTCCCCTCTATTGGTGTTCACCCGGAGCATCGGGTAACAACTGACCATGAACATCAACCAAAGCTGGGATGTTCTGGTTTGGATCATCATCATTGATTCCCAGGTTTCGATTCATGTTGCGTAGTGTACGCTTTAATTCGTGATTATAGGGAAACAAGGGTTCTCTTCCTCTCCGTGTATTTGGCATACAAGGAGGTTGGTTCTGAAAGAATCAAAAACAATAAAACAAAGTAAAATCAAGAAAATATCAACTAAACTATAGTAATAAGTTTAAGTTAATCTAAAAGCTATATTCCCCGGCAGCGGCGCCAAAATTTGATATGCTGAAACTTACTTCTCAAAATAAGAAGTAAAGTGGTCGTGTCAAGTAAATAACACAACTAGTGAGGTTGGGATCGTTCCCACGAGGAAAATTGTTTAGACTTAACTTCAATCTATTATTACTATTGTTCAGTCAATTACTTCATTGGAAACAAAACACAATAAAAGGGGGGTTTCTATTTCTAAATAAATGAAAATAACTAGCTAAATTGAAAGAGACACTTAACAGCTTCGAATTTTGGAGTTTAATCAATTAATCAAAGTAACTAGGGTTTACGTGTTCCCCACAGGTTCATAACTTGATAATTCTAACTATAACAATTCTTTCCTAGTATCTTGCATGCAAAGTGATAAGTTATGTATTTCTAAATCCTTGGTCCGGCATCTTGAAAATTTAACTCCGCACCTTGGTCAGACTTCCCCATCTTCCTTCCGCAGCTACACTACACTGCCACCTACGGGCCGTCACAAGCATGACGGACCGTCACAAGCTCCGTAGGTGGTCTCTTCTGCATTTCTTCGCTAAAAAACCTCCGCATTCATCTTTGGACAGATTTCCTGCAAATAAGGAGAAACTTATATAAAAACTAGCACAAAAAGGCTTTTGGACACACTAAACTTAAGGAAAAAGTATTAATAATACCGTGAAACCACGGTATATCAACACCCTCAACTTAAATTTGTTGTTTGTCCTCAAGCGACGCACTATGACTCAATACAAAATCTTTGTACAATAGTATCCATGTTTTATCCTTTGCAATCATTTGGCTATCAATCCCGATTAATCTCATCATATTTATACATGCTATAACTAATAGGCTTGAATTATGTGGAATCAGACCATGACACAGACTCACCATGCAGTAACACCTATCCTCTTCAATTTCTTACCGAGGTGCTAACATTTCCGGTAATGCTACTAGTGTCCTCACTTCCAAAAAAAATCCTCATTTTTCACACAATGATTTCAGTTTGAGTATAAGGATTAATTTTAAACACTCACTCTCAGAACAAATTCACACTCATTCATACCTATTTTCATAAGCTTGCCCTTATTTTCACTGCTTTAAGTTCGTTATACAACCCTTAGGATCACGATAAAACTTTCTTAGCTTGTAACATAGGCTTAGGGTCAAGTAGGGTATATTTAGGTAAACATTAGTGACTTTTTGCCCTCCTTGACATATCGGATAAGCATTACCATTTTCTATCATTTTATTTTGCCCAGTTTCCCATCTTCTTACACCTTGCAATTTTTCCTTTTTTTTCTACTTTTCTTTCAACTAATTCTTGAGTCACTTTACTTTTGTTCTTTCTCTCTCTTTGTTCTTTCAACCCCACTTTCCAGATCATTCCTCATAATAGCCACCCTCAAAGCCATGAGTCAAAATACACAATACCCAAAGTTGGGTCAGGGCCATAACGAAGGGTTTTTACTGCATTAGCCACCTTCAACTTATGCTTTTGGCATAAGATGAGGTGCACATGTCAGTAAGATTCCATCAGTAAGATTGCAACACCTATTATATGTAATTTATTTTGATTATGAGAATGGTATATATCCAACTTCTTATGCTAGTGCATTTTGTATGTATTGTAAGGGACCGAATAGAGATAGATGTTTTAGACTGATTCACAAAAGCATATTATCTAAACTATTAAAAGTACTTATATTCTTAATCCTGATATAACTATTACAATTTGTATATATTAACTATCGCTTTGATTTATTTAAATGTGAGATTTTGAGATGGGTCAATATTCCTGGTAACTTGAATGATAATAATATATATTGATGAAATAATAAGTTAGTTGATGACATCCATTTCTCGTTATAGAGATTAATTGATAAGATTTTTTGAGAAACTTATAAGTTTTCATCGTGTCAAACCTTGAAAGTTGATTTATGAATCAACACATGAAATAAGTTAAGTTGTGCTCTAAAGAAAATTAATCGTTAAGTTAAATTCGTCAGTAATTTAATTTTGTTAATTAGTATATGAAATATTAACACGGGGACTTACATTAATGTTTGATAGGGAATTGCAAAATATAAATAGAGGTGTGCAATTAGGAATTCCTAGTTAAATGATTTGGAATATATTATGGCAAGAATAATTCAAATTAATTATTTGGAATTATTTCAATAATAGTAATTATCAGTAATTAATTTGTTGGTCCCTATAGTGCCCATATTAAATGAGAATTGAGAATCCTAATTCTAAAGGGAAAAGGGGAGATGAGTTATTTTCTTTTAAATAGTAAACTAATGTGTATTTTTCAGTCGAAGAAAAATAATGTGTGTTTTTGTTCTCCTCTTTGGACCGCAAAGAAATCTCTATAATTAGGGATTCTTCTACCCTTAGAAATTAGTTTTCTATTCTATACTTTCCAACTCAAGTATTGAGAGAGTTCATATGTGAACTTGGAATCACTGTAGAAGACCATAGCTATTGTCTATCTTGTAGATTCACTTGAAGGTGTGTCTAATTTGGGGGCTCACTTGAAGGAATATGTTCATGCTTCAAGAGGTACTTATCAAAATAAATTTGAGCAAGTTTATGTGTTCTAGCATAAATGATTTGGTGATCCATTATTCATATAAGGAGTAAAGATCCAAATATGCTTCTACTATGCATATAGTTTTCCAAAAGTTTTTATCTCTCACTTAGACTTTCTTTACGACCGGGGAGAATCCCTTAGAAGTAACATGGCGTACTTGACCTCTCAGTGGTCTTATAGAAGCCCATAGTCATCATTCGTTGCTGTGTCATAAAAAATTTAGTGGAAAATTTAGAACTTTTCATAGAACATCATATGCTAGAAACAACACTTTCTATAAACATAAAAAAAGGTCAATGCATAGTTAGACTCTAAGTCTCTTTTGTCATGTAGACTCAACATCAATAGAGTAGAATAGGGACACGAACCTTATCAATATAAAATAATAACTACGGTATTACATAAGCTTTAAGAATAACTTGACATAGGAAATCCTTGAATCTTAAGGATCTCTTTCTTGAGCTTGAGAAACATGTATCAAGCCCTTCATTTTAACAAACATCCTCTAGTCATCTATCACCTACACTTTGTGTAAAAAGATGAAGAAGAATGGTGTTAGTACAAGAATGCACTAAGTCTGTCAATCATGCAAAAACATGCATTTAAAGAGGGCATTTTAATTAGAAATCATGTAACATTCCTTTTTAAATAATCTGCATAAACATTGACACAATTGCAGAATATAGTTCACATACTTTATATAGGCATAGTACTATTCATGACAACACACTCAAGCCACTTACATTACATTAAAGCACATAAATCATGCTCATAACATTCTCTTATTATTACCTTAATTCATTAACCCCTAAGTAACCCTCAAGTAATACTCGATGCAATGCATGAATAGTGTCCCATTCCACCATCCACTCTCAAGCATCACGTTAACGCTACCAAGGTGAAAATTCATACAACCTTCATTAACTTGAACATATATATTCATAAAAGCATAACATACCATAAGACACATAATTCCCATATGAATCAACATAATCCATGAATCACATATGAGACTCATTCAAAAATAATATACACGTCAAGACTATAAATACCATCACAATGAGGAGCTAGTCAACATTAGCATATATAAATTTCATTTCATTAAGACATCATAATACCTTACTCATAATCATAATCTAAGACTACTAGTGCAATGTACCGAATCCTCATTACCTCGCACATACTAAGTAAACTCACTAAGAGACCACAAGCATCATCATTTTGTTCATATATCAACATGAACACTTAAGATATCTACATGCATATCAAGTAACACCCTCATCATATAATCAATTAGACCAACATTATGCATCTATAGTTATACCTCATCATATATACACATAGGACTCATACTATTCATTTTATCATAACAACTATGTCAATGCCATAGTGTCATGCATAAAAGACATATACATAAAGAACACCTTCCTAGAACTCCCTTCAAGAGCTACTTATGCAATGCATAAGTAACATCGCATGACCTCACCTACACTAAGCAACTTACCTTAGGTTATGATAGTTATAGTTCCTTACTTTACTTCCATTGTCCATTTTACTTTATGAAAACCCTAACCTTAACCGACAATAAGACCATGCGAGCTAAACCTTGAATTCGATGTCATGGAACCCCACACCGGAAGGTGCTCTAATTTCCAAGGTAGGACATTAACATCATGCTAGCATATTAGGTTGATCCACTTGCTAGGTCGCATAGAGGAAACATAGTTAAGGAATTAGGATATGTATATTGAAACCCTCTTTCTGCCATTTGGCATTGTAGTTTCAACCTCATGAGGACATTTGGTTAACAAGCCTTCCTCATTAGGAAGGGAAACCCCTCATTTATCAAGTTCACTCGGTGTTAGGCTAAGTTCCCTTTTAAAAAACCTTTACTAACTTTACTTTCATAAGAAGAGGTGTTAGGATATTTACTTCTCATATGCATAGCTCAGATGTTATTGATGAGAATTTCCTTTCATCAACCTAACTCATGTGAGAATATCCTTTCACATAAACATAGAATATTCATATAATAGCCTAGTTTATAATACAATTGAGCAAAACCTTTCTAAAGACTCTACTTACTATATTACCATACATGCTTCATTCATTCATTCATGTGTGTGTATGTGAACTTCTATGAGGAAACCTTTCACATAAACATATTTAGTCACTACACATATTCATACTTCATTAAATCATATACCTGACATCCTAACATATGCTTTCATGTTCATAGCTTAATCATGCATTCATATTCATGCATATAAAGAAATCACCCTAGGAAGTATCCTATCAAAGTACACATGTGCAATATATAAGTAAAGTCCCATACACATGACTATACTAGTACACCTATCAAGTCATCCTAGTTAAGATACCTTTTTCATACTTTCATGAACATATTATACTTACATGCATAGTAGTAGAAAATAGTGCATATGAGAACTATCCTTTCATTCGTCACCATGAATCTATCCTACTCAAAATATGCATTAGGTGTGAGTGTGTGTACATTGGTCAACATGATCACATAATGACAATAAACATAGCATTGAGGCAGCCACCCTCTAGGGATCACAATACACATTAATCCATAGACCACACACAATATTATAGCATAGGAGAGAAGATCATTTTTATCATTTGAATCTAAAATTCCTAATCATGCTTTAGACAACACATTCATATATGGTTACATAGGTAGGGGGTAATCCATAAATATAAATTCATCAATTGTAGACACATAGACCATACCTAACCCTTACACCTTTATTAAAATGTAGTAGAAATCATCAACACCTAGAACATGATACTAGATTAGAAAGCTAGACATATAACTTCACATTGTGTGATCACCATAACCACACTTAATAATACCAAATTTTTCCTTCAAGGACATTATCACATCATATAGATATTTAAAAGAAAGTAAAAACCGCCACCAAAAGTGGACCATACCACACAATGTACAATTCATCATAAATTCTATACGAAGTAGAGGAATCTAGGTCATTCTTACTAATTCTGCAAGCCTTGATCATCATTGATCAATTACCAATAATTCATCATTAATTCATGTAGAAAATATTAGCAACATGCATATTAACATAATCGAATCATAATTCAATCAACCTAACATCAAGATCACAATGTCCACATTATAGGCTAAATTGAGAATTCAGAAGGACCATGGGTTCTTCATGAAATTAGATTAAAAGTCGTCATAAAAACTGTATCTAATCGTCAATTCATCATTAGGATTCTTTTTAAATAATTTTGACAATGAACTCATGGCTAGATTGAAAGATAGGAGTTTGAGTCATGAAATCTTCATTTAGAACCTTTGAAGGAACTCCTTATATGAATGGTTAACTAAGAATGAAGGATTACCATACCTCATTACATAAGAAAGCCAATGAAACTTGAAGAAGAATCCTTCAAAATCAATCCCCCAAGCTGTTCTTGAGCTTCATCTCCAATGGAGGTGTGTAGAGAGATTTTGTTTTGAGAGGGAAAGGTGAAATTTGTAAAATAAATTGGAATTGGGTTTTCATGCTATTAACCAACTTAATATACCTAAAATAACCTATAATAACCGTCTATATTTTTTTTTGAATATGGGATGAATTTCCCATTCACCTCTTAAGTGATTAGCATTTCTTGACAGTATATAGGTTCCTGACGACGAAGGCAGTCGAGGGACCGTTGGTGGGACGATGGATCATCCTGCACCTCCACTATTTTTGTCAGACAAGGATATTTTGGGGCTTAATATCAAAGACCTAAGTGTGTAGCGATGTCCCCCATCGACGGGGCATCGATGCAAGCTCGTCAAATAGCACTGGCAAGGCACTGCACTACTTGAATTTGGGTCCTCTTGAAGGACCCTTTGGGTGGTACTTTGGGAGTCATTGATATACCGTGATTTCACGGTATTATTAATACTTTTTCCTTAAGTTTAGTGTGTCCAAAATCCTTTTTGTGCTAATTTTTATGTAAGTTTCTCTTTATTTGCAGTAAATCTGTATAAAAAAGAGGAATCCGGAGGTTTTTGAGTGAGAAATACTGAAAAGTACCACCTATGGAGCTTGTGACGGTTTGTCGTGCCCGTGACGGTCTGTACGGGGCATCGTAGTGCAGGTGCTGAAGGAATATGGGGAAGTCTAACCAAGTGTGAGGTTACGGAGTGGATACAAACCGTCGTATCCATGACGGTCCGTCCTGCTGGTTCATCATGAAATTCATAGAAGTAGTCCCACTACCCAAATTCCAAGAGTTTAAGTGTTTTGGAATGGAGACCCTCGACGGATAGTTGTGCCTGTGATGATCTGTCATATCTGTCGTCGAGGGTAATGGAGAGAGCAGCAGAAGAAATTGCACAAGTATGGGACGATGGAGTCCATTACGGTCCGTCGTGACTACGACGATATGTCGTAAGGTCCGCTGACCTAGCCGCATTTTGACAATTTTCCAGCTAATAGAGTCCTTATTTAATTAGGTTTTTATTTTTTATAAATAGTTCGAAAAACCTCATTTTTGAGGTTAGACGCTTGATCATTGTTAGACCCTGGATTATTTTTAGACTATTTGTTAGACTCTAGATTATTTTTTAGACCTTTTTCGAGATTCTTGATTATTTTGAGATTCTTGTAATTGATTGTTGGTGATTTTTTTTATTAATCAAGCGAACTTTAAGATTTTATTCTTTCTCATTGAAGTAAGTACATGAATTCTTATACCATATATTTAAATATTGTGATTATGACTATGGGTAACTAAACTCCATAACTAGGGTTGTGAGACCCATAGTCGAATAACGAGGTAAACCCTACTAAAATAACAATTCTAGAATACTGTCTTGCATGTATTGATAATTCTTGCGCGTAGAAGTCTTTTTAGCGGATGACCAACGTTAGACTTCACCTTAATGCTACTTTCCGTACCAAGGAGGTAGATAATAGGAAAAAAATTATCAATATATATTTAGTGTGTACTATCTAATAGGCTAGTAGTGATTGGTACGAGGTAATAACTTATCTAATAGGCTAGTAGTGATTGGTACGAGGTAATAACTTAGTCAAATATCGAATATGATGCTTAATATGAGGTAAAGATAAGGGTTAGTATAGCAACACACGTAGCCGGACCAAGGTGCGGAGTGAAATTTTCTAGATGCCGGACCAAGGATTTAAAAATACATAACTTATCACTTTGCATGCAAGATACTAGGAAAGAATTGTTATAGTTAGAATTATCAAGTTATGAACTTGTGGGAACATGTAAACCCTAGTTACTTTGATTAATTGATTAAACTCCAACATTTGAAGCTGTCAGTTTTCTCCTTTAATTTCGTTAGTTATTTTCATTTATTTAGAAATAGAAAACCCCCCTTTTATCATTTTTGCTTTCCAAGGAAGTAATTGACTGAACAATACTAATAATAGATTGAAGTTAAGTCTAAACTATTTTCCTCGTGGGAACGATCCCAACCTCATTAGTTGGGTTATTTACTTGACACGACCGCTTTACTTCTTATTTGAGAAGTAAGTTTAAGCGTATCAATTTTTGGCGCCGCTGCCGGGGAAAGTAGCTTTTAGAATAACTTGAACTTATTACTATAGTTTAGTTTATATTTTCTTAATTTTAGCATTTTTTATTGTTTTTTATTAGTGCAGAATCACCCTCCTTGTATGCCAAATATACGGAGAGGAAGAGAATTCTTGTTTCCCTACGACCACGAATTAGAGCGTACAATATCCAACATGAACCGAAACTTGAGAATTAATGATGATGATCGAAACCAAAACATCCCAGCTCCGATTGATGTTCATGGTCAGTTATTACCCGATGCTCCGGATGAACACCAATAGAGGGGACAAAATCTCGCTCCACGGACCCAAGAATACTACAGAGGCTATGACAACATAGCAGACTCTGATGGGCCACTTGTCTTGCCTCCTCTACCACCAGGCCACACCTTTGTGGTAACTAGTAGCCTGATGCGAATGCTCACTGCCAGAGGTTTGTTTTCAAGGCTACCTTCTGAGGATCCACATGTGCACATAGCTAAGGTAAGGGCAGTGTGTAAAAGTTGTGTAGGGAGGACTCACTTGGACTTAGATGTAATAGGGCTTAGAGTATTTCCTCTCTCACTGATAGGTGAGGCTGCTATATGGTTCACTGAGCTCCCTTACAACTCAATTTTCACTTGGATCCAACTAAGGGACGTTTTCTTAGCACGCTACTACCCGGTCTTCAAGAAACTAAACCACAAAGACAGAGTGAACAACTTTGTGGCACTACCAGGAGAGTCAGTTAGTAGTTCTTGGGATAGATTCACCGCGTTTTTGAGAAGCTTCCCAAATCACCATATAGATGATGAGTCCCTGAAGGAATACTTCTATCGGGGACAGGATGATAATAATAAAGCGGTGTTGGACACGATAGCAGGTGGATCTTTTGGGGAGTGTCCTTATGTTGAGATTTCAAAAAAATTAGAGAAAATCTCTCGGAATAATAAAGCTTGGAGTACTAAGAAGTCAGATACTGGGAGAAACACCTTCGTAGTGCAGTCCACTCACAACCCAGCCACAGATGAGATTAGTGAAGAAATGGCTCAGATGAGAACTGATCTTGGGTTGGTACTAAAACATATCACTGGGGTGCAAAAAAGATAAATGCAGTTAAATACTTGTCTAAACCACCACCACCTAATGATGAATGCTATTATGCGGAGGATTCCTATGCAGTAAATGAGCAGATGGGGGGTTTCTTACCGAGTACCCAAGGCTCAAATCAGGATATTTGGCGCAAAGGTCAGGGGAACCAAGGTCGGATCTATGGTAACTATAACCAAGAGGGTCATTATGTCCGAGATGGAAACTACAACCGCGACAACAACTTCAACAGGGGTAACTACGACAACAGAAATGATAGGAATGTTCCCTATGTCCCTTCTCAAAATCGTGAAGTTACTCCTAAGGATGGTGGAGATAGTATGGCACGAGCTGAGGATATGTTGCACAAAATGATGAGGAGGTTCGATGCTAGTGATGAGCATATTAAAGAGTTAAGGTGTGATTTAGCAGGTATTGGGCAAAAAGTCGATACACATGCAATATCGATTAAGCAGATCTAGTTGGAAAGGGCCCAATTATCTGCGACTGTGAACACACGGCAACTGGGCACTCTTCCTATCAACAGTGTCCAAAATCTGAAAAATGATGCACACTGTATGACAGTCACTACTCGGGGTAGTAAGCAAACCATTGACCCACTTATGCTGTCTAATGAGGAAAAGGTGAGAAAAGATGATGATAAGGTGGTAAAGGGTAGTGGTGAAGCAGAAGATAGCACTACAAAAGATGCAGATGTCCCTATGAAGGTAATTCCCATGCCTAGACCACCACCACCCTTCCCTCAGAGATTAGTGAAAAAGACCGAGAATGGTAAATATCAGCGTTTTATAACAATGCTGAAGCAACTTTCTATCAATGTCCCTTTGGTAGAAGCCCTAGAATAAATGCCCTGTTATGCCAAGTATATGAAAGATCTGGTTACAAAGAAAAGATCGGTCATTTTCGAGGATGATGATAGAATGCAGCATTGTAGTGCTATTGCTACAAGATCTCTCATACAAAAGAAAGAAGGTCCGGGTGCGTTCACTATTCTTTGTACAGTCCGATCATTACATTTTGCGAAAGCATTATGTGATCTAGGGGCAAGCATAAATGTCATGCCCCTCTCGATTTACAAGAAGTTGGGTTTGGGTACCCCAAAACCCACCGCGAAGCGGCTACTAATGGCTTATCAAACAGTTAAAAGGCCTATAGGGATACTCCACGATGTGCTAGTAAAACAGGAGTCGTTCATATTTCCGACTGATTTTGTTATTCTTGATTGTGAAGTCGATTTTGAAGTGCCTATTATACTTGGGAGGCCATTCCTTGCTACAGGTAGAGCCTTAGTTGATATGGAAAAGGTGCAGATGAAATTTTGGTTGAACAATGAAGAAACGACCTTCAACATTTGTAGGTCCATGAGGCAGAGTGGTGAGCTCCAATCGATATCTGCCATATCTCACAAAGAAAAGATGAAGAAGGAGAATGAACAAAAAAGTGAAAAAAAAAGATTTTATGGTTGGGGATTTGGTGCTTTTAGACAGTTCTAGGTTGCCTTGGCTTCCGGGCAAGCTCAAGTCCAAACGGACTGGCCCTTACTTGATTACCCAAGTATTCCCTCATGGAGCAGTTTAGTTAAAAACCAAAGAGGGAGTGCGGTTTAAGGTGAATAGAGAACGAATAGAACTCTATTTTGGGCATACTGCATCGGTGAATAAAGTGATATAGGTATACCATATTGATGAAGGCTGATTAATCAAGTGTCCTCAGTCGTGCCGCGACGTTAAATGAGGCGCTTGTTGGGAGGCAACCCAATACTTATAGCTTTTTTTCCTTTTTAGTAATGGTAGCATTTTCTACTAATGGGTTTTAAATTTTCAGGCACATCACCAGGAAATTCTTCAGAAAATTACTTTGCAGCAATCACTGACGGATACAACGACAGACCATTGTACTTGTGATGAACCGTCGCATGAATCCGTTGTGCAGGTACGTATTTCTGTTATTTTCCTACTAGGGCACACGCGACGAAACCAACGACGTACCATCACAACCAAGACGGACCGTCGTCGGGGAATCGTCGCGTCATTGATAAAGCGTACCCGACCCGACCCGACTGAGTTTTTTTTAAAAAAATCAACATTTTAAACCCCCACCCCTTAATTTCACCCCCATTCCTTTATTCTTTCTCTCATTTCCCTTTCTTTTTCAACTTCCAGAGATTATAACCTCTCCCTTTTACAACCGATCATTTTCCCCAAATTCTCCAAATTCCTAAAATTCATCATCTACTAGTCGGAGCTACTGTTGTGGGTCTCTACTTGATCACTAAGTACCTTTCCCTCTTATTTTTCTCAAATTCTCAGGTATGTGTCTCTAATTTCTACTCATTTATATTGCATTTTTGTTTATGAATTAGTATTAGCCTAGTTCTTCTTGATATGTTCATTCTTTAATAAAATTCTGTTAGACCTAGGTTGAAAATCCTCGAAATTGTCATGTTAAAACCCTAGAAATAGGTGCTTTAGCATTGCTAGTTTACTAGGTATTTGGGTTAGACAAATGTAGGTTAAAACACTACCAATTTGATTTGGGTCATAGGGGTTGAATTAGGCATCCCCAGTTCTTTAACTTGAGACCCCGATGACGGACCGACGTACCCACGACGGACCGTTATTGGGTCCATTCAAATAGACCTAACACCCCACTATCCAATTTTCTCCAAGTGTCCACCAACGTACATATATGACGGACCGTCATCCCCACGACGGTCCATCCTGCACAACCGTTCTGGTTGTCAGAGACCCTATTCCTAAGGGTCTCTTTCTATTTTTCTAAGTGTCCGCAAGTGGACAACTACGACGGACCGTCATAACCACGACGGTCTGTCCTGCATGACCGTTATGATGGTAAGAGACCCCTCTCCTAAGGGTTTCCATTTTTTTCAAGTGACAGACACCTACGACTGACCGTCGTACCTGTGACGGTCCATCCTGCACATATCGTCATACTTATTCGAGACTCTCCTTCAGGGTTCTCCATATAAACAAAGTCTAAGTAAGACACGACGGACCCCATGACGGTCCGTCATACTCATGACGAGCCGTCAGCTGGCCCATCGTGTTTCACTGTTACTATAGAAATGTTAATACATCTTAAATATTTTATTTTTTTGTGTGGTTTTGCTTGTCTTGTTTGCTCCTTCTAGTACTGATATTGATTCCTTACAGGTACTATCTATTATGGCAACAAAACAAGATCGAATCTACGCATGCGGCCGATTGAAGTCTGTCGCCCTGTCTGCTCGCTTGGTCATTGGCTTTGATGATGAGCGTGACCCCGAGTACGTGCCCCCAGGAACTTCCACCCCATCCCGAGCTGCACGCGTTGCTAGAGCCAACCCCAAAAAGGTGGAGCCCAGCATAGTCACTGCCTCCCAGTCTAATGAGGAGCACACACCAACCGGCACAGCTTCTGGGTCAGCTATTAATGAAGAAGGAGTGTCTGGCTCCTTAGGAGTTTCATGGTTGGAGGAAGCCTCCTGATCTGCTGTGGTTCCCGCACCCGCCACCACTGCAGAGTCAGCCTTGTCTGATGAGGCTGACAGTTTGGAATTCACACCCAGTTCACTAACTCGTGCTATCACCCTGGTGACCGACCATCCTAACCGGTGGTGTGTCGACGGGCATTATCAAGTCTATTTCGATCAAAGTTCTTGAATGACAAAGGAGTCATGACTCGAACACTTACATTGAAGCGGTGGGTCCTTACGGGAAGTCTCCCAACAATGCCAGAGATCCACAATCTCTTCACCAGACATCGATTGGAGTGGTGAGCGCGTCCGTTGGGACGTTATAGTCAAGAACTGGTCCGAGACTTCTACGCCTCTTACATAGCAACTCTCCGATCACAGTTGATAGGCGGGCTTCCCTTGACAAAAAGGCCCCAATGGAGCAGGTCCGAGTACGTGGCGTTCAGGTTGATATATCCCTGCCTGCCATCCTCCGATTTCTATACAGAGAGAATGTTTATCCTAATCGGACCCCTGTCACTACTGAGTTTGACTACCGATGGAAGATTGTTAAAGATGGCCAATTCCTGCGTGAGCCATCACTGAGAGAGACCACCAAGAGGTGGATGGACCTACACTTGTCTGTTGATGGAGAGGGTGCCGAATGGATGACCGAGCCAAAGGGGGCCATCAAGAAGGCCAACCTAACTTTCACGATGAAGTTTTTATGGTTGATTATCCGCCACTGCCTTTCCACCACAACCACTGATAATATCGTCACATGGGATCAAGCAGTACTGATGGCGGCGATGATAGCCAGGTTTGAGGTAGATTTTGCATGGCTTCTAAAGGCGGTCATGCACGAGAGGGCTTTTAAGGTCACAACCACTTACCCTTTCCTGTGCATGATATTTTCTCTATGCAGGTCCATAGGTGTGCCTATATGGCACATTGATTAGCTAAAGACCCCTCTGGGCACTGTTGATATCGGCCTCATCAGGGATGAGGCCAATGAGTTGGCTCCACGCAGAGGGCCCCATCCAGAGTTGCATCCACTTGGTGACAATCAGGGTGATACGGTAGCACATGCTCGCATTGCTACGCAGGCGACTTCCACTGACACTACCCCAGTTGAGTCTATCCCGGGTAGTAGCACTGCCCTGAGCTCCTCTCGCTCAGCCTTTTTAACCCGCTCTGGTCCCGCTTGTTAGGGTCCAAAAAATAGAGGAGCAAATGGCTACACTTCTTCATCATTTCCAGCCTTGGATGCAGAGGTCTAATGCCGAGGCAGAAGAGCGCTTGGGGCGGAGAATGGTCCAGCATAAATAGCGAAGGATCGCTGAGGTGCATCAACGCTTTCACGCTTTTGATTTGCGGGTGCTAGCCCGTCTAGACCCTCCGGTGGATGTGTCTACCCTTCAGGCTGTGATCGACAGTCATTGCACAGATATTGATATGATCTTAGAGGATAGGGTGCCTGAGTCTGAGGCCCCTTCTGCAGTGCTGCTAAAGACACAGAGATGGCGGCCCTATTTGACACTTCAGAGATTCCACCACCTCCCCCTCGAGAGGAGGATTAAGCTCGAGCACGAAAGAAGGAGCGTCGTGAGATGGAGGCTGTGAGGAGAGCCTTGCTTGCTGAGGAGAAGGCGCGTAAGATGAGAGCAGGAGAGTTAGCTGCTGGGGCGTCTAGCTCCAGAACAGTGGAGATAGCGGAAGGCACTGCTTATAGTGCTGTTGATGCTGAGGACACCACTGAGGGTGTCCAGATTACAGAGGTAGTGGGTTCCGGAGAATCGAACCCACCAGCTTGCTGATCGTCGACGCTTTGTGCCCCAGGTTTGCTTCACCTACCACTCTAGTATTTCAATTTTTTATGCATTGGAGACAATTGCATGTCTTTTTGTTGGGGTGGGGTAAATGGAAACTGAGTAGCCCAATTCAGTATCCTCTTTCGGGGTTTTCTTGCCTGTGTTCTTTTTTCCCAAGAGACTGATTAGTTTTTCTGTTGAACCGGCATGTCTAGATCTTGTGTACATAGTTTAATTCTGAAGCATGATGGCTAAAATGATATCCTGAGAAAATGCAAAATGATGCATGACTAGGCATAGTAATAGATAAATGGGTGGCTCTAAGCATGACATAGAGGTACACCACTGCATTACCCTAAGTCTAAAATTCGAACTAGGTGTCTGATAATCTGGTAGAGTAATGAGATGTCAAGTGAGTGAGAAGAATATTTGAATAGTCCACTATTTGTACTGAGCTAGAACTTGTCTGGTTAGTCCTGCTAAAAGTAAGTTGTAGTAGACAATTAGGAAAGGATCATAGGCCCTTATTCAATATAGCCCATTTTTAGCCTAAATAAAAGAAAATCAAATGAAATGAATCCTTCTTTGATCCAAATGATTTGAGCTTAAACTAGACCTTTCTTTTTGACCCCAAGTGTTCTTTTCTGAGAATAATGTGTTAGCCCTGGTCCCTCCTTGGACATGTTCACCTTAGCTTATGCCAAAAGCATAAGTTGAGGGTGGCTAATGTAGTAAACAACCCTTTTTATGGCTTTGAACCATCTTTGGGTATTGTGTACTTTGACTCATGGCAAAGCCATGAGTTGAGGGTGGATATTATGAGGAGTGCTCTAGAAAGTGGGGTTGAAAGAACAAAGAGGGAAAGAACAAAAGTAAAGTGACTCAAGAATTAGTTGAAAGAAAAGTAAAGAGAAAAAATATACAAGAAATACAAGAAAGAAAAGAAGAGAGTCACTTACACAAATGAAGAAAAAAGGGAAAAGAACAAGGTGAAAGAATATGAGAAACAGCGCAAAATAAAATGATAGAAAATGGTATGTTTAGATGATATGTCAAGGAGGGAAAAAAGTCACTCAAGTATACATAAATATACCATAACTGACCCTGAGCCTATGTTACAAGCTAAGAAAGTCCTATCATGATCCTATGAGTTGTATAACGAACTTAAAGCAGTGAAGATAAGGGCAGGCTTATGGCAAATGTATGAATGAGTATGAATTTGTTCTAAAAGTGAGTGTTCAAAAGTAATCCTTATACTCAAACTGAAATCATAGTGTGAAAAAAGAGGATTTTGTTTTGAAGTGAGGACACTAGTTGCAATACCGGAAATATTAGCACCTCGGTGAGAAATTTAAGAGGATAGGTGTTAGTGCATGGTGGGTCTGTGTTATGGTCTGATTCCACATAATTCAAGCGTAATAGTGATAGCATGCATAAATATGATGAGATTGTTCGGGATTTATAGCCAAATGATTAAGAAGGATGAAACATGGATACTATTGTACAAAGATTTTGTATTGAGTCATAGTGCGTGCTTGAGGACAAACAACAAATTTAAGTTGAGGGTGTTGATATACCGTAGTTTCACGGTATTATTACTACTTTTTCCATAAGTTTAGTGTGTCCAAAAGCCTTTTTGTGCTAATTTTTATGTAAGTTTCTCTTTATTTGCAGGAAATATATCTAAAAGAGGAATCTAGAGGTTTTTAAGCGAGAAATACAAAAAAGTACCACCTACGGAGCTTGTGACGGTTTGTCGTGCCCGTGACGGTCCGTAGGGGGCATCGTAGTGCAGCTGCTGAAGGAAGATGGGGATGTCTGACCATGTATGGGTTTACAGAGTGCGTGAAAGACCGTCGTATCCATGATGGTCTATCCTGCTGGTTCGTCATGAAGTTCAGAGAAATAGTCCAGTACCCAAATTCCAAGAGTTTAAGTGTTTTGGAACAGAGACCCTCGACAGACCGTTATTCCTGTGACGATCCGTCATATCTGCCGTCGAGGTTAATGGAGAAAGCAGCAGAAGAAATTGCACAAGTATGGGACGACAGAGTCCATTACGGTCCGTCGTGACCACGACGATCCGTCGCGAGGTCTATCGATCCACCCGCGTTTTGACAGATTTCCAGCTATAGAATCCTTATTTAATTAGGTTTTTATGTTTTATAAATAGTTCAAAAAACCTCGTTCTTAAGGTTAGACGCTTGATCATTGTGAGACCCTGGATTATTATTAGACTATTTGTTAGACTCTGATTATTTTTTAGACCTTTTGTGAGATTCTTGATTATTTTGAGATTCTTGTAATTGATTGTTGGTGATTTTTGTTGATTAATCAAGCGAACTTTCGGATTTTATTCTTTCTCATTGAAGTAAGTACATGAATTCTCATACCATATATTTGAATATTGTGATTATGACTATGGGTAACTAAACTCCATAACTAGAGTTATGAGAACCATAGGCGAATAATGAGGTAAACCCTAACTAAAATAACAATTCTAGAATAGTTTCTTGCATGTATTGATAATTCTTTCGTTTAGAAGTCTTTTTAACGGATGGCCAATGTTAGACTTCGCCTTAATGCTACTTGCCGGACTAAGGAGGTAGATAATAGGAAAAGGATTATCAATATAGATTTAGTGTGTACTATCTAATAGGCTAGTATTGATTGGTACGAGGTAATAACTTAGTCAAATATTAAATACGATGCTTAATATGAGGTAAAGATAAGGGTTAGTATAGTAACACACGTAGCCGGATATAGGTGCGGAGTGAAATTTTCTAGATGCCGGACCAAGGATTTAGAAATACATAACTTATCACTTTGCATGCAAGATACTAGGAAAGAATTTTTATAGTTAGAATTATAAAGTTATGAACCTGTGGGGAACATGTTAACCCTAGTTATTTTGATTAATTGATTAAACTCAACATTCGAAGCTGTTAGTTGTCTCCTTTAATTTCGTTAGCTATTTTTTTTATTTAGAAATAGAAAACCCCCCTTTTATAATTTTTTCTTTCCAAGGAAGTAATTGACTGAACAATAGTAATAATAGATTGAAGTTAAGTCTAAATTATTTTCCTCGTAAGAACAATCCCAACCTCATTAGTTGGTTTATTTACTTGACACGACCGCTTTACTTCTTATTTCAGAAGTATGTTTGAGCGTATCAGTCGTTCCCGGACGTTTCAAACTTAAATGTGATCACACACATGTTAAGGTACTTCCCTATCAATTTGAGCACCAATCAACACGTAAAACATGCAAAGTCACACTAGAACACACTAGACGTCTAAAGACTAACTTTAGAACATCTTGGACGTTCTTGGATGTTTAAGCTCCATATGACTTCAATCAACTATACATGTTGAAAAAAAACTTTACTAAAATACTTTTAACCTTTTTAGGAACGTATGAATATCTAGAACCTTAATTCATTTTGAGGGTTCTTACCATATCCCCCACTTGGGAACATTCGTCCTCAAATGCCACTTGGAACATTTTAAACACTTAAAAAGACTTAATGAACCAAATAGAAGATCAAAACATTCAACACATCATCACATCATAGTCAATGCACCAAACTAACAAGAAACACCAACTTGATACCATTTTGCACTTAATGCAACACCAACAAGTGAAACCTTCATTCACTCACTTTTTTAATACATCAAATGCATAGACACTTCTCATGTTCATAGGAGGAAAATCCTTCTCCTAATCATGACATGTCTTTATATTTAATTATATTATGAGATCAATATTTAATAACCTTTTAATCACACATAGTCATGATCAACATTATCACTAAGAGGCAAATAAGCAACTCATACCCAATGCTCATACATTAGGAGTAATGTAGATCAACAAGGATCCTTATCAGTTAGACATAATACCATCAACGCGTATATAACATTACCATGTTTTATTATGTTTAAGGAGGAGTGTCCTTCTCCATCAACATACTAACATGTCATCATATAGATGATATAAAACTAATGCACAAAGGTCAATTAATTTTAATGAGAACTTCTCCACTTCTCACCAAGGCATGTTTATACTTTCTTCCTAAAGAAGTCAATATGGTAAATCACAACACACACATCACAACAATAGGAATTCATTTCATATAATTTGAAGTTGTATCATGACATTAGTTTTCATAAACATGCATAAATTAGGGAAATTCTTGGAAATTATCGACAGACATCAAGAACATTAGCTAGACATACCATCACTCCTCAAGAGTGAGCCTACATTAAGACCTCCCAAGTCACTAAAGTCACAAATTTTTAAGACTCATCATTTTTCATTTAAAGGAGACTCAATTTCTCATTGATGACCTAAAACACCACACAATACAAGTGACATCAATCATGCTCCTTAAATTATCTCATGAAGTCTAATGAACATTTATCATATTAAGATGCATAAAAACATGAGAAAACATGAGTTTGATCAAAAATCCATTTTCATGCAATGAAAACCTTTCAAAACATGCATTTCATAGTGTCAATTAAGACATGCTTACTATATGGAGAACATACATCTTATACTTATATGCAAGACTCCCATCAGGAACACGCCACTAGGAACTGTTTGGTTCAAAGTTTGAGTAAGAATAGAAGGAAAAAATAAGGATATATACAACCTTACTACTCACATAATCATCCCCCACATAGGTTGGAACCATTTTAGAGAAACTTATCTGAACCTTAGAGAACCTTATCTTACCAACCTTAATAACTAAGCACATCATCCATCGCTTGAGATCCAAGATAATGCACATCCGTCATTAACATCACCCAAAACATGATTCTCAACATAGAGAATTTCAAGGGAATTCAACGTAGGACCATTAAAGCACTCAAAATATTACCATCTAGGAACATTATCCCCCACTTGGGGTAAGCCTAGTCACATCATGCCCTTAAACACCAAGGTCAAGTAAAGTAAAGATCAATTCTACATACTCTGCACATAAGAAGGTTTGACATTTTTGATAGGGTTTACACTCCTACTCTCATATCAAAGAGCCTACTAAATCAATCTTCAAGAGGTTTTACGCAACAAAATGAGGCCTTAATTACACCACGAATACCAAGGATAAATCCATTATCTTGATCAAGCACAAAACACATATTGGAACTTCTTAAGGTCCACTTCAATCTTTTCCTAGATAGTTAGGGTAACCATTCTCTCTAGGTAAAACCTTAGGGGAATCAATAGAGATAACTTCGCCATAAAGGCCTCCTTCATTTCTTTCAACACTATATAAGGTAACATCTTGGTCATTTCAAACACCACACCTAGTTACAACTTAAACTCTTACTCAAATGGTCATGCTTAAGATCAATCTTAAAAGAAAATGAACCAGTTCAAGTTGGTAAACATCAATTCATTCCTTCTCTTTAAGTTTTAAGGGATACATATTACCTTCTAAATCAACTTTAGGGCAAAACATAATGACAACCTATGGATCAAAACCCTTTTCTTCCCTTTTTCCCCACTCTTAGAATAGTTCATTAAGGAACTAGCCACTTAGTCATAAGGGTTGTCCCATTATTAGCATACTCCACAATCACCTTAGAAGGTAAGCACACTACCTTCACTTCTAGGATCAAGCCTATACAAAAGATGTACGACACGAGGATATACCCTAGAAGATATGGTATCCTCAAATCTTAACACGGAGTCATCGACCTCTTGGAGGTCTAAGAAAAGCCTTTAGACATCTTTCATTATATATTACAAAAATAGCGGAAAATTCAAAATATTTCATAGCACATCATATGTTAGAACATTACTTCATATATATATATATATATATATATATATATATATATATATATATATATATATATATATATATATATATATATATATATAGCATAGGTTAAGTTCCATACCCTCACCTACACTAAGCAACATCCATTAGGTTATCCTAGTTAGAGTTCCTTACTTTACTTCCATTGTCCATTTTATTATAGGGAAACCCTAGCCTTACCCGACAATAAGACCATGTGAGCTAAACATGGAATCGGGTGTCTTAGAACCCCACACTGAAATAAGGTGCTCTACTTTCCAATTTAGAACATTGACATCATGTTAGGATATTAGGTAAATCTACCTGCTAGGTCCTTTCGGGGCAGCATAGTGAAGGAACTAGGAGATGTATATTGAAACCATGTTTATGCCATTTGGCATTGTAGTTTCCACCTCATGAGTACATTGGTGAATCAACCTTCCTCATTAAAAAGGGGAAACCCTCATTTTTCAAGTTTACTCAGTGTTAAGGTAAGTTACCTTTTTGAAAACCTATGATTTACTTTACTTTCATAAAAATAGTCTTTATGAGATTTACTCCTCATATGTATAGCTCATAGTTTACTGATGAGAAATGTTCTTTAATCAACCTAACTCATGTGAGTATTCTCACATGGACAAAGCATATTCATAGCATAATCTAGTTTAGAGTACAATTGAGCAAACCTTTCAAATGACTCTACCTACTAGATTATCAGACATTCTTCATTCATTGATTCATGTGTGTGTATCTGTACCTATATGAAGAAACCTTTCACATAAACACATTTAGTCACTACACATATTCATACCTCATTATATCATATACTTGACATCATAACATATTCTTTCATGTTCATAGCTTAATCATTTATTCATATTCATGCATATAAAGAAATTATCGTAGGAACTATTCTATCAAGGTACACATGTGCAATGTATAGGTAAAGTCTCATACCCTTACCTATACTATTACACCTATCAAGTCATCCTGGTTAAGATACCTTTTCATACTTTCATGGATATATTATACCATATATGTATAGTAGTAGACAATAGTGCATATGAGAACTCTCATTTCATTAGTCACCATTAATCTATCCTACTAAAGATATGCATGAGATGTGATTGTGTGTACATTGGTCAACAGGATCACATAATGACAATCAACATAGTATTGAGGCAGCAACCCTTTAAAGATCACGATACATATTCGTCGGTTGACCACACACCACTTTAAAGCATAGGACAGAAGATCATTTTCATCATTTGAATCTAGGACTCCTAACCATGCTTTTGACAACACATTCATATAAGGGTACATAGGTAGAGGGTCATCCATCAATAGAACGTCATCAATGATAGACACATAGACCATACCTAACCCTAACACCTTTATTCAAACGTAGTAGACATTATCAATACCTAGAACATGATACTAGATTAGAAGGCTAGGCATATAACTTCACATTGTGTGATCATCATAACAACAATTTTCTTTCAAGTCCATGATCACATTATATAGAGATTGACAAGAAAGTAGAATTTGTCATCATAAGTGGACCATACCACACAATGTACAATTCATCAACAATTTTATACAAAGTAGATGGATTTACGTTTATCTTACCAATTCTCCAAGCCTTGATCATCATGATCGATTACCAATAATTCATCATCAGCTCAGATAAAAAATAGTAGCAATAGGCATATTGACATAATCGAATCATAATTCAATCAATCTAACATAAATATCACAATGCCCACATTATTGGCTAGATTAAAAATTTTGAAGTAGCATGGGTTCTTCATGAAATTGGATTGTAAAACTTCATAAAAACAATATCGAACCATCAATTCATTATCAGGATGCTTTTGAAATCATTTTGACAATGAACCCATGACTAGATTGAAAGATAGGAATTTGAGTCATTAAAATCTTATTTGAAAACCTTTGTAGAAACCCCTAGATGAGTGGTTAACTAAAAATGAAGGATTATCATACCTCATTACATAAGAAAGCCACTAAAACTTGAAGAAAAATCCATGAAAATCCATCCCCCAAGTTGTTCTTGAGCTTCATTTCCAATGGATGTTTCTAGAGAGAGTTTGTTTTGAGATGAAATTTGAAGAATTAATTGGAAATTGGGTTTTAATGTCATTAACAAACTTAATATACCTAAAATAAGACATAATAATTTTCTATAATCTTTAAGAACGTGGGGTGAATTTACCATTCACCGCTTAAGTGATCAGTGTTTCTTGACAGCAAGCAGGTTCCAAACGACGAGGGTAATCGACGGATCGTTGGTGTGATGACGGCCCGTCCTGTATCTCCATAATTTTTGTCAGAGAGTTAAATTTGGGGGCTTAAGATCCCACACCAAGGTGTGGAACGACGACCCCATTGACTGGGCATAGTCCTATGAACGGGGCATCGATGCAAGCTCGTCAAATGGCTCTGGCTGTGTTTGGGTCCTCCTTAAGGACCCTTTGCGTGGTCCTTGGAGATTCATGACCAGACGTTTAAAATCTAAATATGATCATACACATGTTAAGGTCATTTTCTATCAATTTATCACCAATCAATACGTAAAACATGCAAAGGTACTCTAGAATACAATAGCACGTCTAAAGAATAACTTCCGAACGTAGTGGATATTCTTGGACGTTTACCTCCAAATCACTTCAAATAAAATATACATGTTGTAAATAGTTTATTAACATATTATTAACCTTTTTAGGCACATGTGAGTCTCTATACACCTTATTTCATTTTGAGGGTCCTTACACTCTAAATATGCATTTACAACATTCATAGTAATTCCTTTATTTCTTATTGAAAGAAAATTTACCAAGGTATTTTCTCATGCAATTTTGTATATGTATATATATACATACATATACATATATGTATATATATATATGTATATGTATATGTATATGTATGTATATATATACATATATGTATATGTATATATATATATATATATATATATACATATATATATGTGTGTGTGTGTGTGTGTGTGTATGTGTGTGTATATATATATATATATATATATATATATATACTAGTCTATCTATTAAGATTCAAGTGTGGCTCTCGATGTCAATTGTGGGAAAACTATATGCACATCGTAAGTATATTTGAATCTTTACAGCTTACATGAATAATAGATAACCCAATCGTTGATGCTAGAACACATAATCATGCTACAACGCATAAACTTGCTCAAATTTAACCTGATAAAAATCTCTTGAAGTGTGAACAAATACCTTCAAGTGAATCTCCAAGTTAGAAAGACCTTCTAGCAAATATAAAAGATAGGCAATAGATATGGTCTTCTGTAGTGATTCCAAGTTCACATCTATACTATCTCAATACGTGAGTGGACAAGTATTGAATAGAAAACTAATTTCTAGGGTTAGAAGAATCCCTAATTATAGGGATTTCTTCACAATTCAAAGAGGAGAACCAAAAGACACGTTTTTGTTCATCAACTGAAAATACGCATTAGTTTTCTATTTAAAAGAAAACTAACGCCTCTCCCCTTTCCTTTAGAATTAGGATTTTGAGTTCTAGTTTAATATGAAAACTATAGGCACCACAAAATCAATTACCCATGCTTCCTATTATGGAAATTATTCGAAATAATTAATTTGAATTGTTCTTACCATCATAAATTACAGATCATTCCACTTAAAACTCGCAATTGCATTCCTTTATTAATATTTTGTAATTTCCCATTAAACACTTATGTTATTTTCCAACGTTAAGATTTCAAATACTAATCAATAAATTAGATTACTGACGAATTTAACTTAATGATTCATTTCCTTTATATCACTGCTAAACTTATTTCATATAATCACTTGCAAGGTTTTACACGGTTAAAACATACAAGTTTCGAAAAGGCATATGATCGATATAACGATAAATGGATTCCATCAACTAACTTATTATTTCACCAATATATTATAATCATCCAACTTATGAGGCATACTTGCCCATCTTAAATATCACCTTTTAATAAATCAAAACGGTAATTAATATATACAGATCATAAAAGTTATATAATGATTAAGAATATAGTACATTTATTAGTTTAGACAATATGTTTTCTCTAGTCTGAAGCAACTATCTCTAGTTGGTCCCGTTCAATTCTTACAAAATGTACTAGCAGAAGAAGTTGGAACTATATCGTCCCCATAATCAAGATAAAGTACATATAATCTTGTGATACAATTGTACAGAGGGCATGTTCAATTTCCATCCTGGATTTCGAACAAAAAGATTTATATTTATAAGAAACGGTGATTTAATCCTTTGTGTATAAGCTAACTCTATACACTAAATCATCTATTATATAAGTAACTTGACACCATAAACTAATAAATGATCTATTAAAATTGAGCAAATATTTATTCTACAATAACTATTATATCTTAACATATGCTTGATAGTATATATCCCAACGAAATCTTGAGAAGTCTTTCATTTGTCTATCATTATAGATAAGTTCATCCATATTATTGTTTTATTGAATTCGAACATGAACTTTATTTTCAATTTCTACTACAATTCATTATTTGTATTTAATGGGCCTCTTTTCTTATCTATTATTTATTTAATATATGTTTAGAACGTTCGTTGAGCCCCTCAAGGCATATCATAACAGATCTGAAGACTTGCCGCGGATCGACTTCCAGATGATAATTGCTCTACTAAATAACTATAAATCTAACCATATTTTACAAATGAAATGACATATTACTACTGAAATTGAACTGTATGTCCAGATTAGTCCTAAGAAGACATGATGAAGAGAAATAAATTAATAATAGAAATATTTATCTATGTCTACCGTTCACTAATTATTTCACTGTATCGGTTATGGTCTAGACAGCATAGAGAATTGAGAATTCGATTCTTTGAATTGAAATATCATATATTAAAATTCAGTATTTCGCAACGTAATAAAAAATAAAATTCAAATTTTGGGTGAACGGAAACCCCTTTATAAAGATAAAAATGATGTTCTTTCATTGGCTTATTGATACGCGCCTTTTACACAAAAAAGGGAATTTTATGTTACCTTAGCAGCAGAAATGATGTGGATTATTAAAGAATCGAAGTTGATTTTCTTTATAAAAAGAAGATAACAATTAACTTCTATGAAATGGTTTCGCGGGATTCATCCAATTTTCTTGATCGTGGAATATCATTGAGAAATAGAAAGGCAAGGGTAATCTTCTTTGAAGCAAATAAATATCACGGGTTAAAATTGATGATAGTGTAGAAATAAGCCTAGGAGAGGGTAATCTTCTTGGAGAAAATGAATAGCTCTGAAATTTTAGATAGAAAAACATTATTTAGTTGAATTGCATTACTATTATACCAAAAGGAAATTGTACAAGGAAAATCATAAAATTTCGTACAAAGGAAAGTCAAGATTAATCTTATAACAAGTAAGAATATTTCACTACCAAGCATAAAGGGAATTGAGCATAAAACATTGCCACCTTCCTAACTATAAAATTCAACTAAAGGAAACACAAAATTAGCAGTCCAAAAATGGACTTTATAAATAAGTAAAAGTGCAAAACAAAAAGGCATTGAATACAAAATACAAACATACATCTAATTAAATATCACAATAAGAGAATGGAAGAAACGCATATTTTGTTGAAAAAAAATATGGTTAAGACGAAGAAAAAGAGCACAAATATTTACTAACCTAGCCATGTGCTACAAGGGCGTAGATTAGCATTCTAGTAGTTCATAACTAATAACTTCATTTTCATGAAATGAATTCACAACTAATTATTAGAAAATAAATAGAGTCATTGTACAATTAGACTTGCTAGTCAACAAGAGTCCTTATAGTACTTGTTTTGTTTAACGACTTAAACTTTGTAGGAATATTTATTATATATTCAAGGCTCACGAGAAGAGCCTAATGTGCAAATACATTACTTTACACATGATATCAGATATCCATTGATTGCTAAGGGCCGATTATATCTCCTATTTCCCTTTTCATGCGATCCTTTTGCGAAAATATGTCGACTTCTTCAAGTAGAGCAGACATCATCACCACTTTTGCCTTATTTAACAATAAATGGTAGTATTCCCCTTTTTTACCGCTCCAATTTCATATTCTACTCAACCAAATCAAAAAGCCCCACCACTCTCTTTCCCCCTTCTATCTTTTTCTGTCCCATACTTGCACACATAAATACCTTGTTCTTCTCCATCATATACTTTCGCTCAGCTATTTGTTAGCATTGTTTCTTCTCCATTTCTGTCACCTTTTGTTGGTACCATCAATCAAACTTCTCTGTCCTAATATAATTTGGTTGCAGTTCTTGATACATCCAACGTCACATATGTGGTTACCATAAAACTTGCTTCTGTTGAAGACTACATAACATGGCGTACTCAATTATCACATGAACTTCTTGGTTTTGTCGATAGCTCCATACAACCCTGACTCCTTTTGTCCATGATGCATCGGGAAGCCAGCAACCAAATCCTCTTTATCTTTCATGGCTTAGAATTTATCAAAGTGTTCGTTCTTGGTTATTCACAACACTTTCTCGAGAAGTTCTTATTGATGTTCATTTATTGCCTACTTCACGTGATATCTAGAACTACTTACAACGTATCTACATAGATGCAAGTCAAGCGAAATCAGTGGAACATAAGACACAACTTACAACTTTATACGAAAGGGATTCCATAATAGTTGATGAATATCTTCAGGAAGCCAAGCAGATTGGTTATTCTCTTGCATTGGCTAATTTACCTGTTCCCTCTCAAGATTTGATTGATCACATGCTTCTTGGATTAGGCAAGGAATATGACACTCTTGCTGGAATAGTTAATCAATTTCTAGGTTCCTTATCTCTTCAAGTTCGAACTAAGATTTTGCTTCATGAACAACGGCTCAAGGATATTGATTCTAGTGCTACTTATCAAGCATTTGCTTTTCAAAGTGTTTCTCAAATTCATATAATATTCAGGTGTGCAATCTGCTCAAGGTGGTCGTGGCAAAGGACATTCTTTTAATTCTAAATGCAAAGGTCGCGGTGGAAAAGGTTGAGGTTCTTTTGGTCGTGGTCAGCCCCAAAATTCCTCTTCAGCCAAAACTTTTTGGCACCCTGGTTTCCCTACACAATCATTGTACGGTATTGGTAGCACTCCCACCGCTTAATATAATTCATAATCCGTTAGTACATCTTTACCGTCCATGGGAGTTTTATGCGCCACAGTTTCTACTATTTGTCAAATATGTAGAACTCCATGTCATAATGCAATGCAGTGTAAAAATCATTTTAACTATGATTTCATTGTTAATGATATTCCTAATTTTCTCGGTGCCAGGTCTGTTGGTGAATCGGATGATCTACCAGGTTTTATTCCGCTATATCAATTCGTATTACTCCATCAGAAGGTAATTTTTTTGCATAAATCTATTTACAACGGTTATTATAGTGTATAGGTAGGAATGACTCTTTGCTGAAAATTGCTAATATTGTCTATGCTCAGTTACCCACTTCATCCCGTCCCCTACACTTGAACTCCATCTTTCATGTCCCTCACCTTTGACAAAATTTACTATCTGTCAGATAATTATGTCAGGATAATGATTGTATTATTAGTTTTGACTCATCCTTTGTTTCTACTAACGACAAAGCTTTGGATCAGATTCTCCTTCAAACTTCCAACAAGGGTGATTTCTATCCTCTATCTTTTTTGTCCATATCCTTTTCTCCTAAGTCGAATGTTTCTCTCCATTAGCGTGGTGATATTTTTCATCGACATTTGTGTCATAGTGGAGCTCGTGTCTTATCTATGCTTAGGAATACTCATTCTATTAGTTTTTTCAACTCTTTTAGTGAAAATTGTGTCTGTTGTAGGTTATATAAAATCTCATAGTTTACCATTCAATTTAGTGGAGCATTGTAGTTCTTTTCTTTTAAATATTTTTCATTTATATGTTTGACAATCACCTTATCATCCAACCTTGGTTCTAATTATTATGTTATCTTTCTTTACATTTTTTGTCGCTTTACATGACTTTATCCGATGAAAAATAAATTTGAGGTTTTTACTCATTTTTGTGCTTTTCACAAGATGGCAGAAAAAATTATTCAACACTAGAATAAAATATTTTCAATGTGATAGAGGTAGTCAATTTTCTAACAAAGCTATGCTTTCAAATTCTACTAACTGCGACATTTCATTTAGGAAGTCATTTCTGGATGCTCCTCAACAAAATGGAGTCGCTGAATGCAAACATCGACACATTATTGAAGTTGTAAGAACTATTCTTATAGAAGCTAATATTTCATTTCAATTTTGGGTTGATGTAGTGTTTCATGTTGTTTATACCATCAATAGGTTTCCTAGGACATTCACCCTATGAAAAGCTTTTTCACGGAACTTCGAACTATAAATTTCTTTGGGTTTTTGGTTGTGCATCGTTTCCCGATTTGTCGACTCAAGTGTCTCATAAAATTGCACCTCGTTTTATTAGTTGTGTCTTCCTTGGTTATGCCTCAGAATATAAGGATAATCAATGTATGGATCCCAAATCTGGTCGTCTTTATGTTAGTCAACACGTTGCATTTCATGAGTTTATTTTTTCATATCATGAATTATCTAGTTCTCCCATTGTCTCCCCATCATCTATCACCTCTAATCCTTTAGTTTTTACATCGCATTAGAGAATGAACCTCCTACACCTCAACGTGCACCTTGTATGTCTGCTAGTGTACCATATGTACATAATGATTCTAATTTTTCTCATCCTTCCTCCTAAAGAACTATCGAGTTTACGATTGATCAGACCTCTACCACTGCGCCTACTTTAACTATAAGTAGCGCTGGTGCATCTTTCCCCATTAGTTTGCTCTCTCCCTCACTCTTTCCTTCTGAACCCTCAAGTTCCTCATCCATCATTTCCTAGCATTCAACTCAAACCAGATAAAAATCTAGTATTTTATCCAAGAGAAATTTTATCTCTAAGTGTTGTTATCCATTAACCTTAACCTTTTGTTTTCCCTAGCTATTAAAAATCCATAGTGGAAACCAACAGTGGCGGATGAATTTAACTCTCTTTTACACAATAAAACGCGAGTCTTTGTTCCATTTACCTCTAACATGGCTTTAGTATAATGTAAATGAGTGTATCACATAAAACATAACTTAGATGGGTATAATGAGCGGTAAAAAGCTCATTTGGTATCACAAGGTTTTCATCAGCAGACTAATATTGATTATCATGAGACATTTAGCCATGTTGTCCATGCCCCTACTCTGAGACTTGTTCTTTCTTTTGCTGTCTCATTTTCCTGACCACTTTGCCAGTTGGATGTTAAAAATGCATTTCTCCATGATGTCCTTCATAAGGAACTCTTGATGAAACAATTTCAAGGTTTTGTTCATGCCGACTATCCTAATCATGTTTGCAAACTAACAAAATCTCTCTATGGCTTGAAAAAAGCACTCCCCACATTTTTCATCATTTTAGTTCATTTCTTCTTTCTCATGGTTTTATTTGTAGCAAATCTGATAGTTCAATATTTATTTATCGTTCCTCCATTTGCTTCCTTATTTTACTACTTTATGTCGGTGATATCATTCTCATAGTAGTCATATTGGTCTTCTAAATCAATTCATTTCTCGGCTTTCTATTCAATTTACTATAAAAGATTTAGGTAACCTTCTTCTTTTTCTTTGTAATCAAGCAGCCCATACATCTCAATAGCTTCACTTATCTCAGCAAAATATATTTCTGATGTGCTTCATAAATTCCACAGTCACACATGTAAGCCTGTGCGAGTCCCAATAGCTTCTTGCACTTCTATCTCTTTTATGGACGATGAGTTACTTTCATATCCTAGTGAGTATAGGAGCTATAAAAAATTTGACTATAACGGGTCCATATATCGCTTATGTTGTGAATGTCGTATGTCAATTTATGCATGTTCCCCACCACTCATTTGCATTATGTGAAGCACATTTTCAGGTTTTTGTAGGGTACACCTAACTTTTGTATTATATTTTTGTGCCTCCTCATCAACCTCCATGGTTAGTGACTATTCGGATGTTGATTGGGCTGGTTGTCCCGATAGTCGGCGGTCTACAACAGGATCTGCTATTTTCTTGGGTCCCAGTCTTATTGCTTGGCGTGAAAAGAAGAAACCAACAGTCTCCAAATCTTTTACGAGGCTGAGTATAGGGTTGTTGCATATATTGTTACAGAGACTTGTTGGATTCGTCACATTCCAATTGGATATGCAAATGGGAGGGGTTCTTTCACAGTGTAAGGGAGGTTCCCCCTATGGTTTCTCATGAGAAGGATACCCACACGTTAGTCAGTATAAGGTTTCTAGTAGAAATTTCAATATCCCATATCTATGCTCCCACATAGGTTGTAGCTAGTGGATCCACCTAGAGCCATCATGAATGTATGCCCTACCTTTGCAAGTAGGACACTCACTTTTCGGTGTGGGAGGTAGACACCAGATTCCATGTAGCTCAGATGGTCTATGTCGGTTATGGTGAAGTTTCCCGAATGATTAAAATATGAATGAAGATAAGAAAATGAATTTTAACTAGGGCTTCTTGAGAGATATAACTTAGTGTAGGTAAGGGTATGAGACTTTACATATGCATTGCACAAGTAAATCTTAAGAGAGGTTCTTGAGTGAGTTTTTCATGCATGGTTACTTATGAATGATATTACGGTTAGTCACTTATTATGATGACTAATGAAGTATGTGACTATGCTTATGACTTCAGGATGGTTCGCTTACTATAAATGGGGGTATGGGAGTTCATATGTATATTGCACAAGTGATTTTGAAAGGGGGTTGTGGGTGGTGTCTTATGTTGTAATTTTAAATGAACTCAAGCATGTAAGATATGAATTATGGCTTTGTTTAATGTTACTTATGGTCATGAATTTCTCAGTTATCTTATGGTATGGATTGGTTGTGTATTCCTTGAATGTGCATTATGGCTTTAAATTTTATTTTATGCTAAGGGCTTGTATAAGACAATTTTGGGGTCAAGTACGTCATGTTACGACTTGGGTGTGCTCTCGGGTTGTGACAAGTGCTGATTGGAATTAGAAATCGATGAATTTCATGGAGCTTTAAGGGGTGAGCTTGACCTATCCTTGAGTTGTGGTGAGCTGCTTGACTGTTCTGTGGCCTATAACTCGTTCTATGTCTTAGATATTATTTTATTAGTATGTAGACATGATATTTCTTATGTTTAGGTTAGTCATCTACGCTATATATACATCCTAGTTTAGAAGTTCTTGAACTTAAGACTCTAAATCTTAGATGATATCTCAGCTTTCCTCATTTTAAAATTTTGAAACACTTTATGTTCAGTATATTTTCCTTATCACTTACCTTTCCACTTTAATTATTAAGTTGAATTGGTAAACTTATTTTATTCGATTACCTATTGGTTGGGAACATTAGTGCTATCACGACTTGTAGTTTTCAATTATGATAGGTAAGGGGGAGGCAAGGGGTGGGAGGACCCATGATTCATCCTCCCCGAAGAAACTCTGTAAAAATAACATATGAGACTAAATAGGGGTAAGAGAGAATCAAGGAGAGTTCCCTTAGAGAAGGAAGAATTGGAGCAGCATCGCCATGCACTAAGGTATGGAGCATTCGGTAGTGGACCTTCTGCCCCCTGTCAGTGAGGCACTAGTTCTGGATATTAACCAACCCGAAAAAATGACAACACCAAAGAGAGCACCTTTTGGTAAGGGCTCCATGATCACTTTGACTAATAACGCCTAGAGAATTTAAGAGTGGTAGAATTGCTTCAATTTACGGTCAATTTATCTCAATAATTAGTGTCCTCAATGCCTAAATCTGTCCTATTCTAATACAATATTGATGATTTTAGTTATGAAGGCAATTGGAAAAATGAAGAGTTAAAGTGTGAAAGAATGACCAAAAATACAAAATGAGTTCAAAGTGAACATTGTTGATCACATACCATGAAAGGCGGATCGGCAACTAAGTAAGACATTTCCCAAGTTGATAATGCATGGAATTTATTCTAATCATAGAAGGTTGGTGGACTCCTGTAAAGATGGCGATGCGCGGAATGAGAATTGCGATCTTGATGCACATCGCCAAAATGAAAACGTGCATTATAAAGATTTAGTGCTTGAAAGGCGAACAAAATGATATTCAATAATTCAATGAACATGAAAGTCTGACTCGATAAATTTCTCCAACTGGGTTCAAACACCTAAAGTCTAGAGTATTACAAGGTGAGCTGGGGAGAAAAGAGCGATTCGTTGAGCGAGTTTGGCGAGCCTCACTAATGTCGCCCAACTGGTTTCAAAGTGGATTTTCGCCAAATTTAGGGAAAGTATCAATAGCCTAAAGTATATAATTTTTAACAAGTTTATTTGGGATGTTAATAGTGAAAAAAATTAGAAATAAAATTTGAGAGAGTTTTGAAGAACATCTTACTTTTAAGAATAATTTTCTAGCTTTTGGGTTTTTTACATTCTGGAATTTTAAATTGATAAATTGAACTTGGATCATAATTGAGTTTACTCTTAATTTCTTAATTTCTACTTAGCCATGGTTGCTTTTATAGAAGGTATACTTTCTTCAATTTTTTTTGATGGGTGGGTAAAACCCAAAGATCTAGGGGTTCTAAATTAGGGTTCACTGTTGATTTTATATAGTGGATATTGTGATATGCTCTTTGTTGTTGTTGTTCATGCATGAATTTGGTATTGTTACCATGAGGTTAACTTAAGATTTAAGGTCGCAAAATAAATTCCTACTTCCGATATCCAGTT
Source organism: Solanum lycopersicum (assembly GCF_036512215.1). NCBI lineage: Eukaryota > Viridiplantae > Streptophyta > Magnoliopsida > Solanales > Solanaceae > Solanum > Solanum lycopersicum. The sequence continues at coordinate 17,789,311 of NC_090808.1, read as the reverse complement.
GATGCTCGAAAGAGATTGATTTGACTTGTTAGTTAGTTTGGTACTAGCAATGTAGGGGTGATGTATGTAGCTTTGTCGAAAGAAAGTTATGGGTCGAATCTATTTGTCCTATTCTTGGAATAGATGACTGATTATGGTTTTTTTTTTGTTTAGTATTGGCATTTAGATGTGACCGAAAGGAGATTGTAGGCATAAATTCTTTGAGATCGAAAGATGATTAGCGTCATTGAAGATTACTTAACCTATTCTTGAGTGTTCATCTCTATAGAGCAACACAATCACCCCTATGTGTCATTTAAATCCAATTACCCCCAGGTGACAGGAAATTGTTGACTAAACACTAAAAGTGTAACAATGTTCCATGAGTGAGTGTAAATGACTGTGTGAAGTTTAATTCTGTAAGTATAATCTAGAACTTACCCAAGTAGTCTTGCTAATACTTTTTAATAACTTGATAAGAAAGGATCATATGTCGTTTATAGTCCACTTAGCTAAAAACAATTACCAAACGAAACCATGAACCATATTTGAGATTTGAAGCTGATTTTTCTTGTCATTCTTGATATCATATCTTTGGTTCTCCGAAGGCACGACGCCAAAACTCAGGGCAAAAGATTAAGTTGAGGGTGGTCATGACCTAAATTATAAAAGAAATAGCTTAACAAGTGTCATATCCTTTGCTATTCAGAAGTCACAAAACCACTATGTAATCTTTTGAAAGGTTCAAGTAGATGGTGGTTACAAAAGAAAAAAAAACACAAAGAGTTAGAATTCAAGTACATGAAATAACTACATTAACGAGTACTCAAACTTCCCAAGTGTAAGTGTAAAATTGAAATTTCCCTTAAGAATGTTGTCTCCCAATCCATTATTGGGAGGGCTACACAACAAAAAATGAATGAAATAATAAAATAATTTTTTTTATACTTAACGTTATACTGTCCCTGAAAGGTACCAAATCACGTATGATCCCTCATGAAAATGTTGTAGTGACCAATACCTAAGTGTGTTTCATGAGAGTTCCACAACCTATGAAGAAGTACATTGTCCATAAAGCCTCTTGTGGACATACACTTTGGTGAATTTTAGGCTTTGTCATCCAAACTAACCGACACATTTTGATAATATCACATAAGAACGTAAAATGGACTCTCCCTACTCTCCTTATGTACATGATTTCACATTGTAAACAAACCCATAAACTAAATAATTTATTTTCCAGACCCAATGAAACAATTATTTAAATTCTAAGCTAAAACCCACCAACATATGAGCCCAAATACTTTTGAAATCCAAAAGAATACAATTAACTCATCATCAATTGACACTTCCCCAATCTTGATTTCACAATTTTAAGTTTGAATAAGCAAAACATTAGGGGACTTACTTCAACTTTACACCAAAATAAACAAAGAGATGAAGATGAATGCATGATTTGAAGATTGAGAATACTTAAAATATAGAACTATTGTTTGAATTATAATTGATTCCTTGATATAAATAAGGGATGATAACTTTTCAGTTTGCAAAGAAATGCTATGAATTCAAAGAATAGCGGAAGAACCGGTCTCATGGCGCTTTTGAGTTTTTTATTTGAAAAATTAGGGCTTCAGTAGAATTGGGTCAAGCCGGGTGTTCATTTAAACAAACCCGCCTTAAACAGGCCGTGAAATCGCTTGTGATGAGCACCAGGTCCATTTAAGATATTGTAAATTTGTACTTAGAGAAAAAATCATAACAATTACCAAATGTTCAGATGAGGCTAACCGGTTCATCCAAGTTTTAACGGACCATAAACCCTTCTATGAATATTTTCCCCACTTGACCAATGAATGCATGACCACTTCCTGCACTATTCACGGGTAATGTAGGTCTATATGACGAGTCTAAAAGCCTATGGTTAAAACTTATACTCCAAGTCCTTTATGCATACATTCAACACACATTCCCCTATATACCTTCAAAAAATGTAAAAATTTAACTACTTAATGGGATAACATCTTGTGTTGATAATGATAACGCTCAACTACACCTCATCCAATACTAGGTGTAGGTGATCGCAATCTAGTAAATATCAAACAAAAGAGTAGGGGTCAAACTCACAAGGAGAGGTAAAATATGGAATTCAATTAAGAATTAAAGGTTATTCTCTAATGATTTGTAGAAGTACACATTATCGATACCAAATAAAGTAAATTAACGGTTCGAGAAAGAATGTTAGATGGGGGTTTTAAGATTTTCAATTAATATTCTCGGGGATGTGGTCAATTGAAGGATAATTTGGCTATATGGTTAAGTGTAGTTTACTAACTAATTGTTGAATCTCAGTGGGTAGTCTAGACTATATATGCAATAACTTTCTCTCAAACAACTATTATGAATCAAGGAAGTTCTCTCGAACCTTTACAAGGTTAACACTTTAAAAAGCCCAAAACCTTGTTTTATCTACTCTCTCGAGCTATATACGTAGGATTGAATTAAGATTCAATCTATAAATCTGAACCCACAAAAATACCATCACTAAAATCATCAATCCATAACCTTAGTTCTAGAACCTCTCTCTAAAGCAAGCCCAAAACACTAAGTAAGAATTGCATTTTAAACAATAATTCATGTGTTAATAAACAACTATCAATAAAGCTTACCACAAAAAAGATAGAAATCATTAAAAACAATGTCAATAAGATATTCAGAGAAAATATTCACATGATCAGACCCCTAATAAAGGGGGTTTTAGCCACAGATTATAAAAAATAGGACATAGCTACCAATTATCTTGTCCATGAAGTAGATAATGATTTCCAATTCTTGACAATGCTTCAATGCAACTAAAATTCAAAACGACACTTGAAAAATCTACTTAAAAACTTAAAAACTAGTGTTAAGATTCAAGCACTCAAGGTAAAACACTCAGAACACTTGTTTAGGAATTGGGAATTTTAGAACTCTCTTTAACTCTTCTAGAATTTCGTATTTATATTCTTCAAAATTTTCACTTCTAGAGTAAATGAGGGGAGTAAGTCGAGTGTTGCCAACTCAGTTACTGACTCGCCAAAGGTCCCTATCCGTCGCGATCTATCATTGCCTGTACATCCTAAGGCTTTTATAACTTTAGTCAATTAGGAGCGAAATAGCTGATCCATTCGGCGGTTTGCCGACTATCCATTTCCTTCGCCAAGTAGGCTTTTTTACGTGCACAGGGCTGCCACACTGGAACATCAAGAGCGCTAAGATACCACTTGACGGTTCGCTGAGTGGTATTGGCGATCACCAGGATTTCCTTTCTTCCACTTCTTCAGCTTTTTTTTCTCCTTTTTGCCTTATAATGTCCTTGCCTTGCTCCTTTGTCTTCATTGCTGTAAATTGAAATTTTTAACATCAGTTTAGAGCATAAATTTGGCATCGAGGACAATTATATAATCAAATAAAAGTCCCAAATGAGTTGAAATATAAGACTCATCAACACCCCACAACTTAAATTGTTGCTTATCCTCAAGTAAAACTCAAGATCAATCAGTTCAAAAAAGATGTCTACAAACAGTGCTACTCAATACTCAAACTAAATGCACACAAAAGGTTCAAACTACACATGCATGATCTTTCCCCATAGGCTTTTTTTTCCCATTCGGCATGATCATATGATCATTCAAGATTAGAAAGATCTTTCAAGGCCTGTAACAGGGGTGAGGGTAATGATATCATAATTTAGGATCATTAACTTCTACCTTCGTGAAGCATGGCCGACGTTTAATTCTTTCTCCTTAACACTTTTTAATGCTCAAAATCCGAACCCTATTTTTTAAGTACAAATCATTGGATACCACAATTCTTTTTCTTATTGCACACACCATATTTAAAAATTCTTTTATTTTTTTTTAAAAAAATCTTTTTCTTCTTTTCATTATATGGAGGTGTTCCATATTTTTCAACACAATCTTTCAAAGGGGGAGTTTCCTAAACTTCTTGGTTTGCTTCTTTTTTCACCACACCCCACCTTAGGCTTTTGGCCTAATTTGGCTATTCCAAATAACCAATGCTCCAAGAAAATTATAGGTGGGAAAGAAAAAGGGTCACTTGTGTTCAAGGTTCTTCCAAAGAAAAGAATAGGCTTAAATGGTACCAAAATTGGGCCACACTCTCACAAGGTTGTCACAAAGAGGTATAATGTCAGTATTGGCTCACTCTTCACAAATTGCGCATAAAATCATCGCTATCATTCACTAACAATAGTCAATTGGATCAATGGGGAAAGTTCTAAGTATTACCAAGCATGTACTTAAAGAAAACCTCACCACACACGACATTCAACAAAATATATTAAACAAGACTATATAATTTAAGCTAACATAAAATGATCATGAATAAAGTTCCACTCAATAACTGGCATAGCCACAATGAAATGCTACGAGTTTACATATGATTTATGCAACTCTGTTTGGTTATTGTATTTGACCACACATGTCATTCAAGAAAGGAAAACTATTCAAGTCATCAATATTTACCGAAAATTGACGCTAGAAATTACAAGAGAACAACCACATTCACACGCATCAAAAGGTGAATTTTTTTAAATGGTCAAAATAACATTCACGTTACAAACAATGGAACAATAGCCAATATATATCAACACAAGATCATATCCACAATGACAACACAAAATAACAATATCCATAAAACAACCCAAAAGAGGTAGATATGGAAATACCTCATCCCGCCAAACTGAACTAGATGTTGTCCTCAAATATTAAGTAGTAACAAAATAGTCTAAGTGATAACACAAAGGGAGTCAAAAGAATCATTCTGCCAGGTTAAGCCTAGGTGAACTCTGCATGTCAATGTGGGCATCAGTGCCTAGCCCATCAACATCCATGTCTCCATGGAGCCTATAAACGAGGTATCTCTCAAAGACACCTCCAAAACTGTTTGGATTACAGCAACCTCAAGATCCTCAAAAACTCTATACATAGCTACATCACGAGTGACCAACTCTTTCTCATTAGTTTAAACCTCAAACTCAGAGTCAACCATCTCAATAGCAACATTACTTGTCATATCCGGAGGAATCTTAAAATTTGGTGGAACATCAGTGCTCTTAACATCATAGGTCTTTATTGTGCCGAATAGAATCAATAGATTAGTGGATATCAACACATCCATTTCCTTCTTCATCCCAACAATGTCAACTTTCAATCTTGTCACAATAACAGAATCTACTCCACCATGGTCAAAAGCCTCTACCTTCATCATAAGGGCATTTAAAGTAAATTTTTGGGCCTCTATACACTCCCAATGCTCTTTCATCTCATGCCTTATTAGAGTGAGGGAAGCAACAATAGCCCACTCAATCAACCCTTGCACTGCGGTCTTAATGAGTCCACGATTTCGAATCTCTTAGGCTATATTTAGATAGTTTTAGTGTCTTCAAGTGCATATTTTGTCTTGAAAACTAATAAAATACCCGAGTTTCTGGTATATACACTTGAAGACAATGCATGTACATAATTAATTTAAAAGGAACAAAGGCAGCTTAAAAAGCGAATAATTGAAGACTTGAGGATCGTCGAACCCCATTCGATGTATCGCCAAAAGTAACCAGCATTGCCTTCTATAACAGTGAGCTAAGCCTCGATCGAAAGGATGAAATTTGTAGTGAAAAGGACTAGTCGTCTTGTCACCGAGCAATTCTGTGAAGCATTACTGTATCTCACAATGATCTAAAATAAGAAGATGTTGTAGGCTAATACAAGAAATATATGGACATACCAAAGGGTGGATCGGCTAGTTTATCGGCATTTCCAACTTATTGTGCAAAGTTGTCCTTCGAAGCACAACTTTTGAAAACTACAAATACATGTCAATATTTTTAGCTTAGTATCGATTACCATAGTATTTAACAGTAAATTTTAGAGTTAGCTTCTATTTTGAGTTAGAGCTTTTGGAAAACTTTTCTCTCGAACATTGGAGATGCAAAGATTCTCATCTTAAAGAAATTCAAAACGGGTATTGGAAATTAGTCATCTTAGACTTGTTTTAAGTAGAAATAAATCATACTCACTTATTGTTACTTTGATTTTGTATCATTTTCTTGCTTTTCTTTATGTCATAGCTAACACCCCAATTCTAGGGGTGTATTTTTGTGAATATGAGTTAAATCTATTGCTGGGTGTTGCTTATTGTTGATATGTCTGTTGTTTAAATGTTATTTCACTTAGTAGTTGTGTTTGAAATAAATGAGGTTGTACATTCAAATACGATTTCACCATAGTACTTTTGGCTTGCTCGAGAGAGATGTTTTCAAACAAAGACTACTAAATTGATAGCTGGTGGCTATTGGGTCATCATGGTTTTTCTTGAGGGAGTGAGTCCTAGTCCATTTCCCACACTTTAATGTCGAAAGAGTTATTGGACTAAGGTGGAGGATGTGCTTAAAGGCTGAAAGTCGGTGTTTGAGAGAAACCAAGTTCATTTGGGTTAAGTTGGTCGAGAGAGAATTTACCCACACAAAAAGTAATGTTTTCCAATTAGTCTCTCTTATTGTTTTTACTATTTTTATTACAAAAGACGCTTGCGTCATCCCTTTAGATTTACTACGTTCTTATTCAATAATATTCTAGTGGCTTTTACTAGCATGGCTATATTTGTGCTTAGCTGAAATATTCTCAGTACCGCTCTTTGCAGGAATTATCCCAACCCTTGGTTGGGTTATATATTGACTAACAATCGTTAAAACTTAATACTGTATGAAATGTCTTTGATGACATTGATAAAAAAGGTACCACTTTCGGGGAGTGGTATTGTTTGAGATTTTTCCATCAAATAGAAATTTTGTTCTAGTTAGTTGTAGCCTACATACTTAATTTTTAATTTTGTTTTGCATGATTGTGTTGAAAGAGGAAGTATGAGCGTTAATGATAGCCAAAGAGGCCAAAAAGATGACATTAGGAATCTAAATAATGTCAACGAGCCTCAAGCAAAATGACCCCAATCTCTTGGATGGAATTAGTGCCATTCGTTTATCCTATCTGAAACGAATCTAGTATTCCACATCACGAGCACTATGTTGCAACTCTTGAAACTAAAAGGTCTCTTCAGTGGGTTATCTCATTAGGACCCTCACGAACATCTTGCAAAACTTCGTGGATGTATGCAAGCCATTCTTCTTCAAGAACATCTCTCCGGAGTCACTAAGGATGAAGTTATTCCCATTCTCTCTGATGGTGGAGGCATGCAAGTGGTTGGATGAATTGCCACGTGAATAGATCACTTCATTGAAGGAGTTAGTTACCTCATTTCATGTGCGATTTTTCCTTCTCTCAAAGATGATGACTCTTAGGGATAACATCAAAAGCTTTAAGCATTTGGAGAGAGAACCAGTTCAGTAGACTTGGATGAGATTCAATAAGTTGGTGATACAATGTCCGACTCATGGCTTGCTTGACAACGCGTTGATACAAAAATTTTAGTGAATCTTGGATTCGGTTAACAAGAGTTTTACTAACCAACTTTATCAAGGAGGTTTAATGCAACAACCTTATGTGATAGCGGTGCAAATATTGGATGGAATGGACAAAATTAACCGGGAATGGTATACCTATGAAGATAAAATATCTCCCTTGTTATTCAAATTAATTAAGGAGCAAATGGAGAAAGACCAAGAGAGGGACAAGAACATGGACAAGATCATGATACAACTTGATATTTTTTCTAAAAATTTCGTGGGAGTTAGTGCTCGAAGTGTCAATATTGTGGGTATCAGGTGTGCTAATCCGGATGAGTCCAAGTTTCAAGCGTTTTTTTAATCAAAGAGGTAAACTTTCTAGCCAACCAAGGTGGTGCTATTATTCAAATTACCACAGACAGGGTGGTAACCAATGTTTGAATAAAGTTGAAAGATGGAAAGATTGAGATCATGAATGGAGGGATAAAACTACCCATTGGAAAGATGGGGAGAATGATAGACATGTACCTCGCAATGAACGCTAAAAGCTAAAAGAGTTGAGAGGTGCCCATTATGAGGATATGCTCTGTCACATCTTTTGCAAAGTTGAGGGGTCTAGCTAAATTTTAAAGGACATGAAAGAAGATGTGTCTACCCTTAGCCAAACAGTTACCTACCATTCGTCTCGATCAAACAGTTGGAAAAACAAATGAGTCAGATTTCGTTGCACTTAAATCCGCAACAACAAGGGGGTTGCCTATAAAAACTATGGAAAACCCTAAAATGAGGTTTGAAGGTTGACTTGAATCGTGCCACTATGTAAACTAAGGCGCTATTTGGGAGGCTATCCAAAACCCTATATATTGTTTTTTGCATTTTTTAAAAATAATGGTGTGTTGGGTGTGCAGACTGAAGCATGGAAAGTGTTAGCAAAGAAAGAGTTTATCAAGAAAAATGTTTCATACAGTGGATCACCAAAGAGTTTTTCAATCCCGATCCACTTTGTCGTTGGACTAGAGGCAGCTTTAAGCTAAAGTCTATAAAACTCGACAAGCCCAAGAAATTATTGGTGAGTCACCAACCTGTTCGGTGGTCCCAAGCTTTACCGTTGTTTGGTTCATAACATTGACTGAATTTTGTAAAATACAGCAAGGTGGATTACGACTTAATGCATCGCCTACAGGTTGGTCAACCAAGACTAATGTCGTTGAATGAATGATAACTAGAGTGTCTTAAAAATAAAAGGTATAAATTTCTTAACTCCTTAGAATTCCCTCTCTTTTAATTCTTCAAACTCACACCTACACCTCTACTTTTATACCTCTGAATCTATATTATATTTTTGTTATCGAGTTGTGATCGAATTTTGATTGCATTGTCGCCTAGCATCTCAATTGAATCTTAATCAACACCTTAGATATGTTTAGACTAAAAAAAGCAGGAAGATATATGACAACTCGACAAACAAGAGTGAAAACTTAAGGAAAATAAAAAGACAACCAATCCTACGATGGATAGTGAGAGCAAGAAGGCAAGTGCCAACAAGGGAACAAATCCTCGATACCCCACTATTCCCTCGTAGAGATGTGGATTCTCCACAGCTATCCACTCTTTTTTACGGCTCATGACGTGCAAAATCTTAGTGATTTAGATGCCTCTTAATCTTCTAAAGAGGCTTCATTTACCATGATCAAATTCCATGCTAACACATCGAGACCTGATGCCCAAACACATGAACATATTGTGTATTTTGGATCCCTCTCTACCTTCTTCTTTGTATTTCTCGATTATTGACTTTTTGATTTTTGTTATTTGCATTTGAGGACAAATATATTTTTATTTGTGGTGGGGGTGAGACCAACCTTGTGTGTGACTATTATTATTTGATGTTTAGTTTATATAGTTGGATAATTCAATTTCAAATTGTGTTTTACATTTCTTTTTGTGGTTGTTTTAGCTTGTAGATGTTTTTTTTGAAGCACAAATATTTTTACCCATCAAAAAAAAATTCTTCATTCCCCCGCTTTTTGCATGTACTTGAATGTGTCTGTTTGAGTCTCTGTTTGATCAATAACGATGAATTGAATAGTGCTTGCAAGCAAATGAACATGAATGTGCGACTACAATTTAGCAAAATAAGGTTAAGAGAAAATATGTGAACTCTTTTCATCTCGTTATGATTACTTAATAATCAAATTGAGTTTCATGCAATGAAAATTGCACACTTGCAAAACTGTAGAGTATTATTTGACTTTAGTATCAATTTCTTGTGTGATGAGATTACCGTGAACCATGTATGATGATACCTTGAATTTTCCCCATTAATCCGATTAACTAAGTGATGTGAACTCATGGTATGATCTTAGGCATCGTTGAAAGAATGTGGACCAATTTGACATATACCTCTTTTGTGGATTACCTTGTGAGTGTATGAACCTGTTTTAATGGAACTTGATGAAAACATGACATCTCTTGATCCTTTACCCATAATCCTAAATTTGGGTGTGCTGAAAAGAGAAGACAAGTTCAAGAGTCCAAGAGTAGTCTCCCTTAACCCATGGTATTAATAAAAGTGGAACCCTTCCATACCAAAAAAAAAAAAGAGAAAAAGAGAAAATTATGGAATAAAGTTATGTAAATACAAAAAGAAATGGGGTCTTCCGAACAAACCATGGAAAGTAAATAAAGGCATGACTAATGAGAAAACAATGATGAAAGAAGGAAAAGTGTAGTGTTATGAGCACCACATATCATGAGGATAAAAGTCATTGAGCCAAATTACCATACTTAGCGGTGTACACAATCGAATTGAAAACCAAACAAAAACGTAAACTATTAAACCAAAAAAGAATTCGACTTGTGGTTTGGTTTGACTTGGTTTTGTGTTGGAAAAAAAACCCAACTATATTTGGGTTGGGTTGGTTTCAACTCGAAAAAACCAAATTGATACCAACCCAACCCAACATTATATATAAAACTTTAAAAAAAATTTTATACGTAAAAACACTTACTTTGATATAATTTTTAAATATCTCTTATACTTTTTGATAGTTTTTATCTTTTAATATATTTATTTCATATTTGGAAGTTAGAATTCTTAAAAATCTTATAAAGAGTATAGTTGATACATGTTGATAATTTTAATAAAGTTTAAATAAAAATCAAACTAATATTAGTAAAAAAAAAATCAAGTCAACACTAAGAATGACAATAATATTGAATATTTATTTTTTTAGTTTTACATTGATTAAGACAATTAACATAATAATCTTTTACTTTCTTTTAATATTGAGTCATGTAACTTAGATGTACTAAACATATTTTGTCATGATTTAGTACTTTAAATTATGATCAATTACATAATGACTTATTAATTTGCAATATTTGTTTTACGTGATTTTATTATTATTTTTTGTTGGATATTTTAGTGTCATTAATCATATAATATTTTTTCGTTATTTTCTTGAGAAATAACTTAGATATTTGCATTCTGGTAGGACTAAAGAAATATGTGAAGTATAAGTATATTATATGTTTGTATGAATAGTTTACTGAAAAAACCAGAAAATCTGAAAAAACCCAAAAACTCGAAGAAACCCAAAGTTGAAAAAACCAAGTTTTATTGGTTTGGTTTTGCTTATAACTTCAAAATTCAAACAGAAATGGATTGGTTTAATTTTTGAAAAACCTGAACAAACCCGTTCATGTACACCCCAAACCATACCTACGAACTCATCTCCATTACAAACCCTGAAAATAACTTTGTGATCATAAGTGAACTGATGTGAAGGTTAATTGGAAAATACGGGCAAACCCATTGGTTAATTATTGCATTGTGTTCATCTTAAGAGTGTGAGTGTTGAAATTGATTTTTGAACATTAAATTGTGTACCCTTTCTTTTATGTGAGGGCATTTGATCACTTTTGTTGATCTTGAACTAGTATTTGAAGCAAGTATCGTGAGCTTGAAAATCTTTGATAATGGTGTGACAACTTGAGTATCTGAGTGCACATTTGCTTCTTGCATGAGTTAGTAGGGTCTTGTTGTGTGCATTTATGATTGATGTAATACCTCTAAAATGAATTAGGTAAAGCTAGACACTAACATGTGTCATGAGGTTTTGAAGTTATAAAATGGTTTATAATTGTTTTCAGGCAGTGTCTAAAGTTTGGTGGTGTTTGGAGGTCAAACATCTAAGACGTTAGTAAGTTTTGCCTTGACATGTTCTCGTGTGTCTTAGTGTTCCTTTGCATGTTTTACGTGTTCGTTTTGATTGAAATTTATGTGATTGATCCCTAACATGTATACGAATGTTTCCGAGTTTGAAATGTCTGAGAACGAATCCCCAAGGAAAAATGTAAGGGTCCTTGAGGAGAACCCAACTTGTGAGTCAAGACTGCCAAAACAGTCTCCCCCATTGGAGGGCATCGACGCCCCTTAGATCAATCGATGCCCAATAGATTGGGGACTAGCTGTTTACTTAGCGTGGAGAGCTCAAGCTACCATTTGGTCAGCCTTGATCGAAACCATGGACTAGAAGGATGGTTAGTTGGTGGATCAACGAGGCGTGGATAGATGTGTCGATAGACACAGGCAGATTTTCTGCAAGTGTTTTTGTCAACGGAGGGGTGCTTTAGGTATTTAACCTAGTGTTCTATAAATTATTTTGGTGGTTTCTTAAGGGTATTTTGGGTATTATAAGTGGTTTTATAAGTCTAGCACTCCCAAGTTTTGTTCATGTTCAAAATCAAAACCCAAACCCCAAAGAAGAACTTCTAGAAATCTATTGAAGCTTTAGGGGAGATTTGATCATGGAGCTTGAATCTTTGTTTCTCCATAAATTCCCTTTAGATTTCATGGCTAATCATCAATCAAGGTATGATGTTTCATCCCTGAATCTCTTTCTTCAAGGAGCGTAACTTCAAAGTGATTTCTAAGATTTTTTCAAAGATTGTATTGTCCTATTTTGATATCTAGGCATGGGTTCTAGCGTAAAAACATTTTGAATCCATGATTTATGATTGAATTGATGTCAATTTCATGATTTTAGATAAAAAAAACTCCATGAATACATGGAAATCATGATTTCCTTATTTTTGTTATATTATGGGTGATTTGATCATGTCTCAGATGTATTAAAATGTTGTGTAGTTTACTTTTGTCTATTGAATTATGTAATAAGCATGTTCGAATTGTATGTAGGCTATCCGTAATTGACAATTTCGTACTATATTATATTGGAATTATTGTATATGGTGATTATTGAGTTGAATTATTGATTATTTCTATTGGCAAGAGCCTTTGGGGATTGAATTGGTTTAATTGATTATGGATTGGAGGTGTTGTTGTTTGGGTGATGGTATGTTGAACTAACCTTTTCTATATTGTTTAGTATAGGTATTTCAATTGTGATGTTTGATATGGTCCACTTATAGTGGCGGTGCTTATGTGTTACAACTGTGAAGAATGTGGCTTCATCGGCATTACTTTATGAATTATGGTATTATTATGTTATATCTTTGATTTGTGATCATTGTGAAGGTCCATATGAGTTATGTGTATATGTAAAGTCATAGCATGTGCTCTTCTAGTTGATGATAGGTTTCTATAGTAGGCTATCGTGATGCCTTAAGAGGTGTTGCTTGATGTTGAAGTATGAATCTTCTTAGTTGACTATGTGAGTCTTATGATATACTATTATGATGATTCTCTAGGAATGAGTAGGGTGAATTGTAGTATACCTAGTTGAACCCATATGATACATTAATTTCAATTGTACATGTGATAAGGTGATGTGTGTGTGTCTTGTTGTAGGAGACCTACGTCCCTCTACTTGATACATGAAATATGAATGTGACGCTTGACTTAGTAGGTTAAAGTACCTTTGTCATGAATGTGTATGTGTGATTGAAATATGACCTTGAACATAGTTAAGAGGGTAATTTATGTGGAACCTTCAACCTAGATAGAAGGTTTCTGATATCATTGAAATTGAAAGCCGTAACGGTATCCTTCTTGTGTTAATGATGGACTTAGGAATCAGTTGGATGGAACAACATGAAATCATCTTTGGGAAAGTAATGAAGCTATCCTATTAAACCATTGTGTGTAAGCCCTAGAGGACCCCATTTTGTAAAGTGTATTATGATTTGGTTATGACTTCTATATGGTATCTCTTCATATGATTCTTGATTGAATTACTCTATGAGAAAAAAGGCTAGCACCGAGAGAGTATGCTTAGGGAGTGTTTCTTCTTGGGATGATACTAGAGTACAAATATACCCTTGATATACCTTAATTATTTGCCTACATGGGATGTGTCCTAGTTCTGCCCTTGGCAAGTGGAACACCCTCCATCAGAGTAGGGAAGACTCCAGATTCCATGCCTAGCTAGTATGGTCTATGTCGTTTATTGCCTATTGCCATCATGTGGGATACATTTTTGTGTTTTATAGGTTCTATAAATTGTAGGTAGTGGAATGGGACACTATCTAGACATTGCATGAGTAGCTTTGAAGATGCTAGGGTGTAGGTTGCCTAGGTCTTTTCCAAGACCATTATGTTAAGTCCTTAATTGTTTAATGTTCTTAAATTGCTTAGTGAACATAGTGACTTAATTTAATGGTATGTTAATTAAATGGTACTAATCTAGAGTATCTTTAAGGATTACTCAGGTAGGCTTGGAGAGGGTGTATGGACGATCTTTTCATCTCTTACTTTTGTAAGTCTTAGAGTAATTCTAGGTAGGGAGTTTAATTGGTGATATATGAATAATCTTATATTAGGTAGTCTAAATGATCACTTTGGTGCATGTGAAGGGGTTGTATGGACGACCTCTTCATAACTCGCTCAACTGAGCCTTAGAATAGCCTTTGGTAGGAGGGTCTCATGTTTAAGTGTTTGAAGTGATTTTGAGGCTATATTGTGGAATATGACTATATGTACCTATGTGGACTTATTGTGGTCTGTTATACTTGTCGTATCAAGTTTTCTTCAAATAGATCGTGTTTTATACATATGTCTTTTTAGAATGGTTTTAATTGCATGACACCACACATATTTCATTCTAATGTACTAATTTCATATACATTTTCTTATGTCTAAAGGTTTAGGTTGCTGTCACATCCAGGTTTACTCCATAGACGTAATTGGCGTCGTCGTCCTTTTTAAGGACTAACACTAGTCTCTAGTTCATCTCATTACATTCATAGGGTTTGAAAAATGCGAAAAAATTTAAAACTTTTACTTTCAATACTCGGAGGTTTACATAGACCTGTACATACACATAATATATATATTCATATCGAGTATACATTGACCCTTCATATAGGAAGGTTACATATCATTCTACTTTTATTTCACATACATACATGTACATATATATATATATATATATATATATATATATATAGAGAGAGAGAGAGAGAGAGAGAAAGAGAGAGAGAGAGAGAGAAATAGTCTCAATGATTGTCTCATCTCATACCATCTAAACGAATGTGACAATATGGGCATAGCCCTTATATCAATAAACAAGACCATGTATAGGTCATACGAAAGTACAATAGTTAAATAACAAGGAAAGAAATGACAGAGTCAATGAGATCATAACAAAGTCCAAAGATAGAAGATGGAATTGCCTTCCAAAGATGAGGACCTACCCTATTTGGATGAAAGGAAAATTCCAAGCCTTCAACAATAACGCCTTCTGAACTCTTCAACGACCAGAACCTAAAATGTTTCGGACAAGGGAAGAAAATAGAGTTAGTCCTCCAGATGTCTAAGTATGAGATATTATGCAGATACACAAGCAAAATATGCTAAAAAGGTACTTTTATCAAAACATGCTATTTTACCCCCTTTTGGAGATTAATGCAAAGTCAAGTAAATCTTACTAATCATTCAAACATTCTTACTATCCCAACAAGTAACACTTATACCAACACACTTAGAATCATGAGTTACTGCAACCCTAACATTAAGGATTAATATCACAAGAATGAATAAGAGTTATATATATCAAAATAAGCAAGACAACTAATCACAAGTTGTTATTAAGTCAACAAGTGCAATGACCAAGAAAAGCCCCATAACCTTACTCAATCAAGTATCCTCAACAAGAAAACATGACTAATGTCAGACCTTACACATCAAGGCATTTAGGCTTACATTTCATCTTATATTATCATTATAAGCCAAGGCATATTCACAAATGAACTAATAAACATATAGTATCAATAATATTACATGGTCGTCATATATATACATCATATATTATCATAAAATAAACATATAAGAAAGTCCTCCTAAGAATCCCCTCAAGACTAATAGTGCAATGTATAAGTAGAGTCCCATACCCCTACCTAGACTAAGCTTGACCCCTTAGGTTATCCAAGTTAGAGTTCAAGTCCTTTAATTCGCTTTAAATTTTGGGAACATTTTGGCCTAACCGACATAGACCACATGAGCTAGTGTTGAATCCGGTGTCATAAAACCCTACACTCAAAGAAGGCGGACTATTTATCAAGGTAGTACCAAAACATAAAACATAGCAACTACGTGGATTTACTAGCTAGTATCAATACGGGGCAACATAGTTCAAGAACTAGGAGATTTAGTTGCGATCCTCTTTATGCACCATGCATTATGATCTCCAATCTCAAGTGTAATGTAATGCTCCTACATTCCCTATGTGGGAAGGGAAACTGCTCTATCTAGTTCACTCGATGCTAAGCTGGAGTCCCTTTTTGAAATGTCTTTAAGCCTTTAATTATCAATCATAACTTAATTTGTGCCATAACGTCTACTCCTTGTATAATCATAATCATCAATAGCTCAATAAGAATGGTATAATCTTAAGTACATTCATCACAATTCATATAAGTGAGGTTAACACTTTAGCATTTCATAACATTTTAAGGAACATAGATAGTTTTCACCATCGTTATAGCACATACACCTAAATAAACCTCACAACATAGTCAAGACATTTCAATTAAACATCATACCACCCTATATTCTTAATATAAGGCAAGACGTTTCAATTCAACATCATACCACCCTATAATCTTAATATAAGACATACTCCAATGTAATATCATAGCTTAACAACAATTAATCACAATTGGAAGTAAAGATAGAGATTCTAAGACTTACCAAGTCTCTCTCATAGTCTATCATCAAGGTCTTACAATCAACCCATATCTCAACTCAACTTGGGGAGTAACATCATATAACAATGATAATCATTAGAATAGCAAGGACAATTACATCTCCATAGTAGAATTCATCTTTAGATCACAACTTGAGATAACATACATATGCTAATTTAACATTATAATACATAACCTAAATTACATCTCAATAACTAGCATGATAGGCCTTTAATTCATCTTAATTCAACCATAATATCCCATAGGATAGTAATCTAATAAACAACCAACTCAATTAAATGATCGACATACAACATAAGTTAAGATCACTACCTAGGGTTAGGGTTAGAGGATAATGTTCTTCAATTTGACCAAACGATCAATAATTATCATAAACAAGTAAATTCAGTTTTGTAATTGAATGAAACCCATAGGAAAACTAAACTTTTTGAAATCCATTTTGAAGGAACCATTTGAGGGAAAGATCACAAAGGTGAATTTAACCCATACCTTAATGTTTCTCAACAATTTTATGAAGAATCCACCCCTTTCCATCCCCCAAATCCTAGTTCTTGCTAGGATTCAATGGTGAGTTCTTGTAAAGAGCGAAATAAGAGAGAAGGAAGAGAGTTTATTTTGAGAGTTGGCTTTAGGTTAATGAGGTTAAGGGTATTTATAGAGGGTCTTAATTAATTTAATTATTTTCCCTTTAATCATTATCTAACCCTTAAACCATTAAATTATTTTAAATGAAATCATTAAAATCCATCTGTAAAACTAAACCCTCACAGACGAGACCCCGTGGACGGTTCGTTGATGGGTCGACGGACAGCCCCCCCTCCATCCTGCGATTCCGTCGTCTCTATCAGAGACTTTGTATATGAGGTTTCCTCCATTTTTTCTATGTATGGGATGACAGTGGCTTCGACTCCTCGTCGAGCCCATGAAGCCCGTCATCCCGTTTCGTCGAGTGTAACAATAGCTAGGTAAACAAGGGACTTCACAATATAACTAAGAGAGGGACAAAGGTGGACATCGACACCTCGTCGGGCCACTTAAAGAACGTCGTCTGCCCCATCGATGCACACTGCCAATTAGTGCTGCATCAAGCAGCAGGGGTTCTCCTAAAGGGACCTTGGTAGGTATTTGGGAAGTCGTACCAAGACATTTCAATCATGAAACCACTCCAACCACCTATTTGATACCTTTCCACTCATTTGCCGTTCATTTCCAACTCCTAAAAGTTAGTAAAAAGTCCAAGGCACACTAACACCTCTTTAAACCAACTTCCCGGACGTCTTTGGACATTTGGTCCGAAACCTTCTAAAAATGACCTATATTGTTTAAAAATGGACTTAGAAATATAGGTTAAGGCATACTAACACCTCTTTGAACCAACTTCCCAGACCTCTTTTGATATTTGGTCCTAAACCTTCTAAATGACCTATATTTTTTTAAAATGGATTGGGTGATAGGGATTACATGGATTCATTGGGGAAAACATATTCCAACCATGGCAATTCGTCAATTAAATCTTAGAAGATCATAATTCAATCATTCAAATCAATAATGAAAAAAACCTATGGTTATTAAAGAAATCCCTAACTTATTTGAGGAACTCTAGCTTTTGAAATAGAGAAATTGGGGAACTCCAAGGATGAAAGGAATACATGGATGAAAACTACCATACCTAGAAACCCAATGCTAGCTTGCAATGGAGGAATTCGAACCTTATCTTGATACCTAATGTTAAATCTTATTGTTTTTCAACTTTTACAAAGAGAACTATTTGAGAGGAGATTTGGGATTCTTTTGTGAATTTGGAAAAAATAAATAATTGGGGTGAACTTGGGGGTAGAAGGATTATATTGGGGTTCTAAACTTAGGCATAACTATATAGTTTAGGAACTAATTAATAGTAGAATACCTAACTATCCTTAAATTAACTTTCACCTGTCATTGACCTACCAGCTGATGGACCCATTCGACTAATGTAATCTGGCATACAATCCATCCTGGTAGACCGTGGATGGTGTTTAGAGACATTTGGCCAATCGACGGACGTATTGACCCACCTATGATCTGTAAGTTCATTCGTGATTCTATCCTAGAAAATTTTTTAGGGACTGATCCACAGACCCCTATGGTCTGTGGCCGTCATCATGGGTCGTGGTTGGACCTCATGGACAACACCTAGGACTGCTAAAATATATTACGGTGACCTTTTTCGAATTCGAGGAGTTATAATATCTCCCCCTTGGGATCGTTCATCCTCGAATAAGATTTAAATCGGTCCTAAAAGAGTACGAGAGGAAATAACAACCCAACCTACTAATGCAATGCATACAACCAAGGAGGAACTATTGACTCCAAGCTAGGACTTTCTCAAACATCATCACAAGTGGGGTGAACTATGTATAACTTCCAATCATGCATGCGATCTTATGGTATGCATAAATCAAGGAGGAAGCATCAACATCATGATAAACATGATCACTTCATCATAAGGAAGTAAGAACTTTATATAACAACCTAGCATGTATAAGATTTCAACATTCTCATGTTCAAGAAGGAATTACCTTCTCCATCCTGAAAGCATATTCAACACAATATCATGGAGCCTATATATAATTTACCCAAGGTAAAACATGTTCATCAATTCATCTCATTAAGTCTATATGCAACTCATATTCAATGAACAACAACATGATGAAAATCAATCATATAGGTCATTTTTTTCAAATTTAAGTATTTTCATGAACATGCATAAAATATGGAAATCATTAAAAAACACAAAACACTTATGACTCGAAAAACATAGAACAAACCAAGAGAAACTCAATACCTCAAGATATAATAGTAGTAAAAGGAAAAATATGAGGATATCGGGACAACATGTCAGCCTCCCAAGTATCACCCTCAACTAAATGATTATTCCATAACACTTTCACGAAAGCTACTTCCTTTTTTCTAAACTTTTTAACTTACCGGTAAAAAATCTCAGTCGAAACTTCCTCGTAAGATAAATTCTCCTTAACTCCAAAGCCTTCCAAGGGAACTATGGATGTGAGATACCCAAAATATTTCTTTAACATAGAGACATGGAAAATTGTGATGCACCATTTTCAACTCATAAGCCAAATCCAACTCATAAGCAACCACACATACACCTCTCAATATCTGATATGGGACTACTTATCAGGGGCTAATCTTCCAGTTCTTACCAAGCCTCATTACACCCTTCATACGTGAAGTTTTCAAGTAAACACAGTCATGCACATGAAAATTAGGATCCCTTCTTCTAAAATCGGTATATGACTTTTGTCAATTTTGAACTAATTTTAACTTTTCTCTAATAAGTTTAACCTTCTCTATAACCTCATGTAACAACTCGGGACCTATCAAGGAAACTTCACCAACCTCAAACCAACCTATTAGAGATCTACACCTCCTACCATAGAGACCATCATATTGAGCAAGATTAATATTCGAGTGATGGCTATTATTATACTAAAATTATATCAATGGCAATTGCTCATCCCAATTATCGTGAAAAGAAAACACAAAATCTCTCAACATATCTTTCAAGGTTTGAATAGTACGCTCCGCTTGCCCATTGATTTAGGGGTAAAACTTTGTACTAAGCTTAACCTTAGTGACAAGGACCTTTTGGAATTACATCAAAAACTGAGAACTGAATTGAGTACCACGATAAAAAATAATGGATAAGGGAAATCCATTGAAAATTACTATTTTTCTCAAGTACAGTTTAGAATAATCCTCTACTGAGTACGTTATCTCATATATTATAACCCCGATGGAGTCACGTTGTCAAGGGATGCGAGAAAAACCAATAATAAAGTCCATGTCCAATTCTCCACACATCCAAGTAGGAGTACCAATGTCCGGGGATATACCTCCTAGTTTATGGTGCTCAACCTTTCTTGTTGTAAATTCGAAAACTTAGCCACAAATCAAACAATGTCTTTCTCCATCCCATTTCACCAATAGAGCTTCTCTAGATAATGGTATATCTTGGTGTCTCCTGGGATAATAGAATATCGAGAACTATGGGCTTCAGACAAAATTCGTTCCCTTAAGTCATCAACATTTGGAACACATAACCGACCTTAATATATAAGGATATGATCTCCACCTTGGTAGAAAGCCTGAACAAGATTCATCATCACCGCTTCTTTTGACTCTAACAAAAATTAGTTCAAGACCTTTCTTAGGTATCATAAATACCACTAAAGATAGTTCTGACTCACTGTGAACCATAACACCACCCTTGGCGGAGACCACTAATTGAACACCTAATCGAGCCAATCTATGAACATCGCAGACCAAATCTTTCTTTTCTTCTTTAATTTGAGCAAAACTACTTGTCAATAACCAACTAAGAGCATCCGACAACACATTTTTCTTGTCGGGGTGGTTAAGAATACACATGTGATAATACTTCAATAATTCGATCTATCTTCTTTGGCGAAGATTCAAATCCTTTTTCGTGAAAAGATATTCCAAAAACTTATGTTTAGTGAAAACATCAAAATGAACACCATACAAAAATGCCTCTGAATATTTAAGGAAAACAGAACTGCTGCTAATTAAACATAATGGGTAGGATAATTCTTCTCATGAATCTTAAGTTGCCTTGAGGCATAGAAAATAACTTTCACATTTTCCATAAGCACACATCCCAACCAAATCCTAGAGGCATCAAAATACACCAGAAAACCATATATACCCTCCAGTAAAGTCATTAACGGAGCAAAAGTAAGTCTACCTTTCAACTCTTTGAAAATCTTCTTACAAGCTTAGGACCATATAAACTTATCCTTCTCATGATTAAAAGTTGTCAAAGAAGAGGCAATGGAAAAAAATACCAAAACAAACCTTTCATAGTAATTGGCCAAACCCAATAAGCTTTTTATATAGAAAGGGGTTTGATACCTAGGCAAACTTGTGACCGCATCCATGTTTTTTTAATCCACCTCAATGTCCTTACTTGAAAAAATATGACAAAGGAAAGCTATGGACCTAACAAAAATTCATATGTGCTAAACTTTGGATAGAGTTGTTGATCCTGGAGAAATTGCAAAAGAATCCTTAGATAGTCAAAAATCTCATTCTCATTTCTTGAATATATCAATATATCATCAATGAACCCAAGTACAAACCTATCAAAGTACTTTCTAAACCTCCTATTCATCAAATCCATGAACGTCGACAAAGAATCAGTCAATCCAAAAGGCATTACCAAAAACTCATAATGACCATATAGAGTTTGAAAAGCCATTTTTAGAATATCATCATGTTTACCTTCACATTGTGATAACCCGATTGCCGATCAATATTAGACAAATAACTTGGTTCTTGAAGTTGGTCAAAAAAATCATCCATCCTTGATAGTGGATAGCTATTCTTAATGGACATCTTGTTCAACTGACGATAATGTATACACATGCGAAGAGAACAATTTTTATTTTTTAGAAACAAAATTAGAGCACCCCATGGAGATATACTGGGTCGGATGAAACCCTTATCCAATGAGTGTTTCAATTGTTCTTTCAATTCCTTAAGTTATGACGGAGCCATTTTATAAGGAGGAATGGAAATAGGTTTAGTTGAAGGTCAATGCCAAAGTCTTTGTACGTTCCTGGAAGAATTCTAGGCAAATCATCCGGGAACAAGTACAAAAACTCATTGAAATTTGGAATAGGCTTAAGAGTAAGGGTTTCAGAGTCTACATCCGTCACCGTAACAAGATGGTCAATGCAACCCTTAGATATCATCTTTGTAACTTTAAGACAAGGGACAAACTGACCCTTAGACATTGAATTCCGCCCCTTCCATTTTTGTATAGGATCATTCGGAAATAAAAATTAACTAAACAATTTCTACAATCAATAAAAGCATAGCAAGAGTTCAGCAAATCCATCCCAAGGATAACATCAAAGTTTAACAGATCAAGCTCTACTAAGCAAACAAGAGTAACTCTATGGTATAAGGAAACAAGGAACTTTCTTATGACCCTCTTAACCATCACATAATCATCAACAAGAGTAGAGACAAAAAAAGGTTCTAACAACACATCTGGAAGAACATCAAACCTCATAGCCCCATATAGTGTCACAAAAGACAAAGTAGCATCGGGATCTTGAAAAACATATATATATAGATGGAAATGTTTTAACATACCGGTAACTACATGTAGAGAATCTTCTTGGACATCTCGAGACTGGAGTGTGCACATAAATGATTTTTCTTAGAAGCACTGGGATCAACTAGGAGGAGCTTGCGTTCCCTCTCTTCTATTAGCCATAAGCATCGGCCAATCTCTCATTTTTTGAATACTTTTGCACAACAATAACAACCATTCGTGTCAGCTAGGTACTTACCCTTGTGCTTCCTACCACAATTAGCACGATTAGACATAAACATTAAAATTACTACCATTCCCTTTTTGAGCCTACGGTTAGAGACCATATATTTTTTTAACTTATGACGATCATTGGGGGAACCTTGACCAAAATACTTTGCCGAAATCTAGTACGACTTTGTCCATTGGACCTTGCATATAAAAAGATACCATCACTGGTCTTAGCCTTTTTTACCTCTTTAGATTTTTCGTTGAGTTTGTCTTCCTCAATTTGTTGTGCATATACCATGAGACAACTAATGTCCATATAATTCAGGAGCATTGCAGTTCGGCATTCTTTAACCACCATTTTGAACCCCCCTGAAATGAACTTGCTCATTCTAGCCTTTGAATCTGCAACAATCGTTGGAGCATATTTGAACAATTGAGTGAACTTTAGAGCATACTTTATCACAATCATACTTCCTTTTTAATAATTGATGAACTCAAGACCCTTAGCTTCCCTTATCTCAAGGGGAAATAACATATAAAGAAAAACACACTTAAATTTCTTCCAATAAAGAGGACTTGCATCTTCTAGCCTCCCTTCTTTCCATTGGTTAAACCAAGTTTGAGAAACACCTTTCAATTGATAAGCAACCAACTTTTCCTTTTCCACCGATATCACTCCCACAATCATCAAAATCTTATAGACTTAATGTATAAAATCTTGAGGATCTTCCTCGACCTTAGACCCATGGAACTCCATAGGGTTCATCCTTGTGAAGTTCCTGACTCTTGAAGCCATCGTAATTATATCAAGGCTTAAGGGAACCGTGACCTCCCTATTGGCTTGAGTCATCACGATTTGATACAACACTTGAAAAACAGACCTCAACTCCAAATTAGACACTTCTACGACCAAAGGATTGACCAGAACTTGAGGAGCTTGAGGAGGAGCTTCTTGTTCCTCATTCTCCCTTGAATTCCTTCTAGCATAAGCTCTTTGGGTAGCTCGAAGAACATGGGATAAGGATTAAGAAAGAGACCTTATAGAATTAACATCTATTACACGACTTAAGAGTAATGAAATAAGTAGAGTTTCATAATCATTTTTTAGCTTCTCATTCATAAGTGTGGGTGCTTCACACTTATGAACAAGAGACTACTAGATGTCGATTATAAGACATCCTAGGAAAATTCCAAAAGTTAATGTCTGATTAGAAAGTTTATCATAACGTAAGGGTACCCCTTAGATAAAACGTGATGTACAGAACCCCGAAGGACTCCATACAAGCCACTTTTTCATCGTAACAAAAGAAATAGAACAATAAGAGTAAAAAATAGTCTAAGTCCAAAACATTTTATAAAAGAAAAGATGATGTCTAACCTCATGTCTCATAATAGCAATCTAATACAATAGAATAATTTTGACTCTATCCAATATATCATATTTAAAAGAGAAAGTACATGGAAATAATAACTCCATCCTCGAAGCTTAAGGACTCACCAAATCTCATGAATCAATTAAATCACCTATTAGCCATGAAACTGAGCACCATGGATATCGGACCCTACAATTAAAAAAATATGGGTAAGATTTTGTGTTACTACAAAAACATGTACTAAATATAATATGCATGCATAATACATTTAAAATATTTTAAAAAGGGATATTTCATCCAATGACATGAAATTGACCAAGTGAAACACCATATCAAAGTGTTTTAAAACATAAGTTAAAAATCATGGCCAATGCAAGATAGTATAAAATAAGGGAGACTTTTGAATTTATAAACAATTTTGCCATTTTAATTCTTCAGTTAGCGCACCAATCGGCGACCATAACTTACGTCGCTCACCATCTCGGTGATGCATCGGGTAGACTTTTAGTTTGCTAAGCTTTTTTTAACTTCTAGCAAACTATATGGTTTAAATTGGCGATCCAAGTCAGGCTCTCCCATCTTTTTGGGGAGTCGCCAATTGACCTTTGGATTGCCTAACTTTTCATTTTCCCAATACTTGAAGTTTTAACCTGCACATTCAACATCAGTTATTCAAAAGCAATATTAAAAACATTAAACACTTGTGTAGCCTCCAAATAAGAATTTTATTTAACGTCGTGGCACAACGAAGATACCCATTCAAGATTCATTCTTGGGATTATCCAAGTTGTCACTTGGGAACCTTCCTTTTGGCCTTCAATTCAAATGAGTTGAGATTTCTCCCATTTGTTCCTCCTGTTTTTAATGGAAACAATGTGAGAGGTAACTATGTAACTTGGAGTTGAGACATCATCCTTCATTTCCTTCAAGACTTTGTCTAACCCTTCTACATTGTTTAGAGAGCGTGAAAACACATCTTCTGTGCATAAACTCTCTAGGTCAACCCTTTTATCTTTGGGATTTTACGCTCATGGGGGGTACATATATATCCTTGTCCCCGTCTTTCTCCTTTTAATTAGTTCCACACTCACGCCATTCCCTGTCATGGTCTCTCATAGTGTCATCATGCTCTCTATTCCAACCTTGATTCGTGCCCGGCCTTGGATATTTTATACGCAAACCACCACTTTGATTTGGAACGGAATTAACTTTCTCATCATATAAACCCTATCATCGGCGTTCAACCCTCTAACATCAACATCACTCAAAGTTTTTGGACCATTACACAAGACATGTTTGAAAAAATGTCCATTTGGGTCATCATGTTAGCCATATTTTGAACTCATTATTGGTCCTTTTATTTGTGTTTTCTTCATCCTAAAGTTCAAAAGAGATTCTTGATTCCCTCTCATGTAACAAGTGCTACTGATTTTTATCATGCTATCAAGCAAAATAGATGCTACCTAAAAAGATTTCTTGCAAGATACCTCCATGTCAAGTTGGTCAGCCACACCTCTGCTCACCGAATCTATACTTTTCTAGAAATGTTATTACCAAGAGGTTTTTTTTAATCAATGAGTCGGACATTAGAGTGGAGAACTTTCGAACAGAAGAAAAGTCTTGTGGATTGGCTCACCATCCAAGAGTTTGAAACCATGATTATCATCTCTCAATGACATTATCCTCGGAGGAGGAATGAACTTCTTGTATAGAACTTGGTCAGCTTATACCAAGTGGTAATGGAGTCCCATGGTAGGTTTTCTAACCACTTGGTAGCCTCTCTCATCAAATAAAAAGGAACAACCAGAAAAGGACAAATTCTTAGGATATATTATTGAACGGAAAGGTATCATAAACGTCCAAAAAGTTCAAAATATTGCCATGGGGGTCCTTATGAGACAAGCCTACAAATAACCCTTTCATTTGCAAGTGTTGCAACATCATGCTTGTCATATGGAACTCCGCATTTTCCTCTACCTGAGGCAACCAGATAACACTTACAATACCCAGAAGCAATTCATTCATATGAACTTCATTTACATCGTTCAAGCTACCAATCTCAGCATTTCTGCCCAGCTAGCTGGCATTGCTTCCATTGACACTCATTTGGTCACTTACTCAAAAGCAAAAAATAATAAGCAAAAAGAAAAAAGGTTGAACTACAACACAATATGATTACAAAAAAACTTTAACAAGAGAATTCAATAACAGAACTCCCCCTTAGAGGCATCATTTTGATGATAATTCTCAACTACACATCATCAGATACTAGATGTAGGTGATGGTAATCTATTATAAACACAACAAAGAATTGAGATCAAAATCATTGGGAGCGTTCATACGGAATTCAATTAAGAAGTAAAGGTTGTTATCTAATCGGTTGTAGAAGTACACATTATCAAAACCAAGTTAAATTAATGGTTTGACAACTAATGTAATATTGGAGGAAGGGGTTAAGATTGTAAAGTGAAAACTCCAATAATCACATAAATAGGGGAGAAGAAAAGTAGAGGGGAATTATTGGTGATGTGATTGATTAGAGGTTAATTTTTCTATATCGTTAATTGTAGTTTACGAACAAATTGTTTAATCTTAGTGGGTAGGCTAGACTATTGATGCAAAAACTTTCTCTC
This sequence comes from Solanum lycopersicum, assembly GCF_036512215.1. Lineage (NCBI taxonomy): Eukaryota > Viridiplantae > Streptophyta > Magnoliopsida > Solanales > Solanaceae > Solanum > Solanum lycopersicum. The sequence continues at coordinate 17,762,341 of NC_090808.1, read as the reverse complement.
GAGCAAGTATACTAATTGAAGTGAGTTCTCTCAAAACTCAACAGGATTAACACTACAGAATCCCAAACCTTCATATATCAACTCTCTCTCTATTTATATGTAGGATTTAATTAATATTTAATATAACAAGTTGAACAAACAAACAACGCAATCACTAATTTCATCAGTCGATAACCTTAATTATTATACCTCGGAAATGCAATTACCTAGGATAAAGCCTAACCTAAGGAATAATGATTAAAATGGTATCTCCAGAAAAGGAATATTATAATTCAATTGATTGAGAAGTATTAGAGCCTAAACTCAAGGGACGACCATGATGTCTGGAAAATAGTGAATTGAACTAGTAGACGTCCATACGTCTTGTGAAGGTCAGGGAGTGTCATATGAAGATTAAGACATATAAAAATACTTTTAATAGGTTAAATAATGTTTATATAATCAAAACATCCAGGTTCCACCCCCCAATGACCACCCTAAGAGTCCTTCAGGAGGACCCAACCATTGGCCATCAAGCTGCCTAAGGCAGTCAACACTTTCACATGGAAGAAGCATATCTGCATCACGGACTAGTTCCCACATTGGCCAAATGTCTTTTCCGCATCACAGACGTCACCGTGGAATCCTCTGTCTAAAAAATTAATTCCAGAAGACTTGATGGAACAGCTCCATGACGCAAACTTGTTCCTCAATGAAAATTTTGAAAATTAATGTCAAGATTGACTTCACAAAAAGGTCTATCTAAGTGAGGGATGATTTAGGTATTTTAGGGGATGGGTATATCTTGATTTTCAGTTAAATTTATGCCACTTTTATCCACCCAAATAAAACCCCAAATTCAAATCAAATTTCGCTCTCACCTCTCTCTAAATTCTCTCTCTACCCAACCTCCATTGAGAACATTGAAGCTTGAAGAAGAAGACAAATTTTCCCAGTTTACTACTTAAATTTGTTACTAATGTATTCATCAAGGTATGAATTCTTTCACTCTTGAGATTCCTTTCCCCAAGAGGTCCATTCAAAGATGATTTCAAATCCCCCAAAAATCAAGGGTTTTTCTCTACACATGGGTCTTATATTAAAACCTAAATTGTGGATCAATTATGATGAACTAAAATTACTTAGGTTTGTTTTGTTTTATAATGATGGCTAATTGTTGTTGTTTAATTGAAATTCCATTGGACTCATGTTCTTCCCCCAATTTCATAAATCTTGGATATTGTTTGATGAATTGGTTGAAGATGATGAATATATCAATTGTTTTATTGGTGTTAATTGTGCTAATTACATAATGGACAGCCTTATATCATGTATTGTTTGGGTTTTAGTATTATTCTTTAAGAACCCATAAATGTCCCTCTTCTTCTAACACTAACTCTTGAATTGTATTGATTAATTACTAGAGATGATATGATTGAGTATGTTCTTGTATAAATGACTATCCTATCATGATGATAATTTTTTTATGGATACATATCATTAATTTTGTATTAAGTCTTGATCAGGTTACATGGAGGCCATTGGTAAGATCTTCAAGTCATGACTATGTTGTTGTAGTATTCTTGGTCTATCTTTGGTAATGATGGTTAATTGAAGTATGAATAATAAAGTTACAAATTTATGATTTTTCGGTGATATGATGATTCAATGAATATTATGGTCGAGAGATGATGATAGGTGTAATACTATGAAGGGATGAAGGCAATTCCTATGTGCATCTTATGATTTTGCTAGGATGTAATGTTCTGACATGATGTTAGTTTTGTGATAAAAGGACTTTGTCATCGTACAACATATAAGATATGAACATGTTAAATGAGGGTTAAAATCCTAAGACCTATGTTATGAGCTTACTGTTAAAACAAGACTAAAATATACTTCAAAAAGGGAATTTAGCTTAGCAGTGAGTGAACTTAACATTGAGAGGTGTTTGTTCACAAAGGAAGAGAGGTTAACACTATGTTCTCTCATGAAGTGGAAACTACAATGCTAATTAACATAAAGAGGGGTTTCTAGTAACAACCTCCTTGTTCTTAAACTATGTGCCCTCATTAGAAACCTAGCTGATGGATCCACCTAGATGTTATTCTGATGTATATGTCATACCTTGGCAAGTAGGACATCCTACGTTTAGTTTGAGCATTTGACGTCGGATTCCATGTTTATCTCACATGGTCTAATGTTGGTTATGGATAAGTTTCCTGAATGTAAAATGAATGAATGAAAGTTAGAAGATGAACAATAACTAGTACTACTTAAGAGATGTTACTTAGTATAGGTATGGGTATGGGACTTTACCCATATATTGCACAAGTGGACCTTAAAGGGAATTCTAGGGTGGATTCTTTATTTATGAATGATATACATGATATTGGTATTATATGATGTTGGTTTATCTTGATATACATGATGTTGCTCTAGATCATTATGTATGATGTTGATTACACTTTTTATGATGTAATATGAGGCAAAGACAATGCTAATAGTCTTTTTTCTAGTTTACTTGTTTTATGTGGGGTTATTGGGCTTCAAATACAGATTGCACTAGTGGACTTGGATAGGTTTTATGAGTAAGGTGTTGTGATGTATTGATTAAATGGACTTTATTTATGAAATTTGGACTATGGCTTTATTATGATGTTACTCTTGAATATGAATATGAATATGTCTTATTGTTGATGTGGTATGGACTTGTATATGTTCTTAGAATGTGCATAAAGGCTTTTAAAGTCAACTTAGCATGTTTATACTAATATGTACCTTTGTGAATGTCTTCAAATTTTTTACTTGCATATATCCATACTTAGTACATGTGGGTTCGTACTAACCCATATCACTTCTATTTGCTACAGAAAGTGTAAGTTCGGGCCATTGAAGATTTTCTATTCCTTTGTTGAAGAACTTGTATTGCTATCCCCAAGTTGGTGAGTCCTCCAGTCTCAGGATGGAGAGGCTAAATATCGTTTCATTTTACATATTCAAAGACTTGTTGTAATTCCTATTGTAAAATGTATTATAATTATGTAAGGGATAAGTCCCATTTTTCTTACTCTTATGTTTAGATGGTCATGTGTGACAATTGTACATTTATTTTGATATATCTAAAGTGAAGTTGAACTTCAAACGAAACGTTTTAATTTTTCTACTTTTTATTATATCAATTATGTAATGATGTATACTAAGGTTTTTTCTAAGGCTCTAAGAGGACGAAGACGTCGGTTCAGACTAGGGGGTGTACTCCGGTCGTAACATTAATTGTAGAACCTCTCTCTCAAGCAAGCCGAGAAAACTAAGTTAGAATTGCATTTGTAACTATAATCATGAGTTAATACACAAATGTCAATCAAATCCCCCTCAAAATAGCATATAAATCATTAAAGAACAATACCCATAAGCTAATTATATCAAATAATCACATGAACAACCCCCCCCCCCAAAAAAAGGGTTTTACCCACCCATTTAAGAAAGAAAGAAACAATTAAAAAATATGTTCTCCATGAATTGGGTAATGATTTCCAAGTAATTACAATGCTTCAATGCAAGTAAAATTCAAAGGCCACTTAAAACACTACTTAAAAACACAAAAACTAGTATTAAGAATTAAGAACACGAGGTAAAACTCTAAAAAAAACTTCTTTAGGAACTACGAATTTAGGAACTCTCTTTAACTCTTTTAAAATTTTATATTTGGACTCTTAAGAATTTCACTTCCAGAGTTGGTCAGTGCATTATGTCGATGGACGCCAACCTGATCAACCGAACACCAAAGGCCACTATCAACCATCGTCTTCCATATCCTCTTCACACTAAGGCTTGTGTAACTCTTGGCAATGAAGATCTAAGTCACTGAGCCATTTGGTGGTTCGTCGACTGTCCATTTCCATCAACAAGAGACTTTGTAATATCACAAAGTCTCTTATAACGTGATACAACTTCATCCTTTCTTTATACAATGCAGATCTCTCATAATCCCTTAGTTAAAACTTATCCACCTTATTTGTATGCTCTATTCTAATATGAATTGCTTCACTTCAACTAAAGTTTTAGTTTTTTTAGTACCCACAACGCTTTGTGCTCTAACCCTACAAGCATATTACACATTATTCCAAACACTAATGGGTACGGTGACACACCAATGAGTGTTTCGAAAGCTGTCCAGTGTGTCCATTGAACATCATCTAAATTTTTTTCCCTTTTAGTCATGTTGTCATTCACTGTCTTCGCCAATATGTTCTTTATCTCCTGATTAAAAATTTCCACTCATTTGTAGATGATATGACGTTTCTACTTTATGTTTTTACACCCAATATTTTGCAAGTAGATTGCTAAACAGTTTATTTCATAAATATGAACCATCATTACTAATATCATCCTAGGTGTGCCAAATGTAAGAAAATATTTACATTTAAGAATCTTGGAACACTGTAGCAATCATTCTCTGTCAATGCAACAACTTCTACCCACTTGGAGATATAGTCAAATACCATTAGTATGTATTGCTTCCATATGAACTCACAAATGGTTGGACATAGTCGATGCTCCATACATCAAATAATTTGACCTCCAAGATGGAGGGTATAAGGCAACTCATGACGAAGAGATATAGTCCCTTCCCTTTGACAAATGTCACAATGTTTTACTGAATCAAATGTATCTTAATGAATTTTGAGCTAGTAGTAACCACTTTGAAATGCTTCGTAGGCAGTACGAGTTCTTCCATAGTATCCACTAACTTGAGAGGAGTTAGAAGCTTCAGGAATACTACACATTTAAGGTACGGTACTGTAATGAACAGAGAGTACCCCCTAGGCGTTACTGGTGTACTCGACCCTAAAGGGGTCTTATACAATCCCTTAGCATAGTCGTCACTCCATAATGAACTTCAAAAAAATGCAAAAACTTAGAACTTTTCACATTAGAGGTTCCACTTTCTTATTGTAAATCAAAATAGTAATAATCTAATACCATTGTCACACATACATCATCTACTAATATGAGTACAAACAAATTCTTAAAATAGGGTCATTAGACCTTTAGACACAATAGTCTATAAGATCAAAAGTACATAAGAGAAGATGTCACGACCCAAACCGGGTTGCGACTGGCACCCACACTTACCCTCCTATGTGAGCGAACCAACTAATCTAAACCTTAACATTTCAATGTAATAACAGCAGAAAATAATGCGAAAGACTTAACTCATTAATAAAATCAATTCAATAACTATCAATATTCAACATCTATTATTCCCAAAACCTGGAAGTCATCATCACTAGAACATCTACGATCAAATGACTAAACTAAGAGTATTCTAAAAGCTAAAAATACATAAGAAGCTAGTCCATGCCGGAAGTTCAAGGCATCAAGACTTGAAGAAGAAGATCCAATCCAAGCTAGAAGCATTAGCTCACCCTGAATTTCCGATGTAGTAAGACTGGCTTGAATTACTATTGAGTTGAAGACGATGGCACGTTGCTGCACTCCACAAATAAACAAGAAGAAAACATAAAACTAGGGGTCAGTACAAAACACGGGTACTGAGTAGATATCATCGGCCAACTCAAAATAGAAATCAATATATACCGAGTAATATCATAAAGTCAACTATGATACTCAAGATGTAGCAACAACAAATACTATATCATTAACAATTACCGTCAAGTTCAAACATGAGGAGTCAAGCCCCAATACCATACTCATTTGGGAATCATGTTCGTTAGATTGAGTATATTAACATTTTTCAAGATTCATTATCTTTATTTCTCTTGTGTCAGTACGTGACACTCTGCTCCTTCATATTTATTATTCCTCTTGTGTCGGTACGTGACACTCCAATCCCCTAAATCTACGTGTCGGTTCGTGACACCCGATCCCCTAATTCTACGTGTCGGTTCGTGACACCTGATCCCCTAATTGTACGTGTCAGCTCGTGACACCCGATCCCCTAATTCTACGTGTCGGTTCGTGACACCCGATCCCTTAATTCTACGTGTCGGTTTGTGACACCCGATCCCCTAATTCTACGTGCCGGTTCGTGACACCCGATCCCCTACATGTGTTGGTACGTGACACTCGGATCCACTAATATCATTCTGTAAATCATCAAGCCTTCTCTATACCAAGGCATCCTCAATCCCATTAATTTTATTTATCAAGCCTTTTTCTATACCAAGGCATCATCATTAATAATGTATATTAAAGTTTCTTTTCAAGATTTGGGATTCAATATTTTCATCATGCTTATCTTATCACAATCACATAATCATATTCATGCAAACATACAATTAAGCATATAGAAGGATTTACAATACTACCAATACATATCATTTTCTATTAAGAGTTCACTACGAAAGCATGAAAAACCATAACCTACCTCCACCGAAGAATTGGAATCAACAAGCAATCTCCCAAGCTTTGATATTCTTCTTCCTCGTTCGACTCTCTCTCTTTTCTTTTCTCTTTTCTTATTCAAAACCCTCTTTCTTTTACCCTAATTAACATATAACTAAGTGTAAAAGATGACAATAATACCCCACTAATTAACTCAAAATTACCTCTTTTATCCCTCAAGAATTTTGAGTTATTAATGTAAACCCACAAAATCTATAATTAAGGAAAGAATAGTCCAAAACGTCCCTTAAAACGTGTAAAGAAATCCGATTCTAACTGGGATTGCGTAACCTGTGACGGGCCGTCGTGCCTGCGACGGTCCGTCCTGCAGGTCGTCGCAAAGTTCAGAGACATAATATTTCCACCAAGGGTCTGTGACGGTCCGTCACATCTGTGACTGTCCGTCCTGCCATTCCGTCACAAAGTTCAGAGAGTCAATTTTCAGGACCCAATTTCAGATTTCCTAAGTGTTTTGAAACGAGACCCTGCGACGGTCCGTCGTGCCCATGACGGTCCGTCATGGGGTCCGTCGCTTCTGCCAGTTTTTCCAGGATTGAAGTCTGTTGCTCAAAACGACTAAACGGGTCATTACATTAGATACCAATTTACCCTTCGTTCGTCCCTGAACGATCAAAAGAAGGAAAACAAGGGCGAAAAGGAGTACCTGAATCTTTAAACAGATGTGGGTATCTTTCTCGCATATCCGCCTCTTTCTCCCAAGTGGCTTCTTCAACCGGTCGATTCTTCCATTGCACCTTGATGGATGCAATCTCTCTTGACCTCAACTTGCGAACTTCTCTATCTAAAATAGCAACAGGCTCCTCCTCATAAGACAAGTTCTTATCAAGCAAAACTAAATCCCAATGGATAATGTAGTTTCCATCCCCATGGTATCTTTTCAACATCGACACATGGAATACCGGATGTACTCCGGACAGCCCTGGAGGCAAGGCTAACTCATAAGCCACCTCCCCCACTCGCTTAAGTACTTCAAATGGTCCAATGTACCTTGGACTTAGTTTACCCCTTTTACCAAACCGCATCACCCCTTTCATGGGTGAAACTTTCAACAAGACTTGTTCACCTTCCATGAACTCTAAGTCTCTAACCTTTCGATCTGCATATTCCTTTTGTCTACTTTGCGCCGCTAGAAGCTTTTCTTGAATAGACCTCACTTTTTCCATCGAATCCCTCAAGAGATCAGTACCCCAAGGTCTGACCTCGAACGCATCAAACCAACCAATGGGAGACCTACATCTCCTACCATACAATGCTTCAAATGGGGCCATATCAATGCTTGAGTGATAGCTATTATTGTATGAAAACTCTGCTAAGGGTAAGAAGCTATCCCAGTGACCACCAAACTATATCACACACGCACGAAGCATTTCCTCCAACACTTGAATCGTTCGCTCAGACTGACCATCGGTCTGGGGATGGAACGCAGTACTAAGGTCCAACCTAGTACCCAATTCTGCATGCAATGTTTTCCAAAACTTAGAAGTAAACTGCGTACCTCTATCTGATATGATGGATAGTGGAACCCCATGCAATCGCACCACTTCCGAGATGTAAAGTTTGGCTAACTTTTCTGCATTGTAAGTCACCTTGACCGGAATGAAATGAGCAGATTTAGTTAACCTATCAACAATCACCCAAATGGAGTCATACTTACCCATTGTCTTCGGAAGACCAACCACAAAATCCATTGCAATTCTTTCCCACTTCCATTCCGGAATGGGCATTCTCTGAAGCGTTCCTCCGTGCCTTTGGTGTTCATACTTTACTTGTTGACATTTTGGACATTTGGCAATAAAATCTACAATGTCACGCTTCATTCTACTCCACCAAAAGTGTTGCTTTAGGTCACGATACATCTTGGTTGCGCCCGGATGTATAGAATACCTTGAACTATGAGCCTTTGTCAGAAGAGTATTGATCAAATCATCGATGCGGGGTACACATACCCTTCCCTTGATTATCAAAACACCTTCCTCATCGATTTGTGCTTCCTTAGCCTCTCCTCGCAATACCTTATCTTGGATTCTGCGCAGTTTCTCATCATCAGACTGTCTTCCCTTAATCTTGTGAAGAAAGGAAGATCTTGCCTCCACAGAAGCCAACAATCCTCCCCTCTCATTTACTTCTAATCTCATCAAGTCATTAGCTAGAGTCTGAACCTCTCTAGCCAATGGGCGTCTAGAAGCTTGCAAGTGAGCTAGACTTCCCATGCTTCCCGCCTTCCTACTTAAAGCATCCGCTACAACATTCGCCTTCCCCAGATGATACAAGATAGTGATATCGTACTCCTTTAGTAACTCCATCCTTCTCCTCTGTCTTAAGTTCAAATCTTTCTGAGTAAAGACATACTGAAGGCTACGATGATCCGTATAGATCTCACACTTAACCCCATATAAATAGTGTCTCCATTGTTTTAATGCAAACACTACCGCGGCCAATTCCAAATCATGAGTGGGATAGTTACGTTCATGCACTTTTAATTGTCTTGAAGCATAAGCAATCACACTCTTCTCTTGCATTAGTACTGCACCAAAACCAGAATAGGATGCATCACAATAAACAATGAAGTTCTTACCCTCTACTGGCAAGGTAAGGATAGGTGCGGTAGTCAACAAAGTCTTGAGCTTCTGAAAGCTTTCCTCACATTCATCCGACCATAAATATGGGACATTCTTCTTAGTCAAGTTCGTCAATTGGGAAGCAATAGAAGAGAATCCCTTAAACAAATCGGCGGTAGTAGCTAGCTAACCCAACAAAGCTCCTTATTTCTGACACATTAGTGGGTCTTACCCAATTCTTCACTGTCTCAATCTTAGAAGGATCCACCATCACTCCATCCTTAGAAACCACGTGCCCCAAGAAGGACACCGCATCTAGCCAAAACTCACACTTAGAGAACTTGGCATAAAGCTTTTTCTCCCTCAACATTTCCAATACCATTCTCAAATGCTCTTCATGTTCCTTCTTGCTCTTTGAGTATACTAATATATCATCAATAAATACGATCACGAAGAGGTCCAAATATGGCTTAAAAATCCCGTTCATCAAGCTCATGAATGCAGCAGGGGCATTCGTAAGACCAAAGGACATCACTACAAATTCGTAATGCTCATACCTCGTTCGAAAAGCAGTCTTTGGCACATCCGTTACCCGTATTTTCAATTGATGATAACCGGATCTCAAGTAAATCTTAGAGAAGACACAAGCACCTTGTAACTGATCGAACAAATCATCAATGCGGGGAAGAGGATACTTGTTCTTTATGGTTACCTTGTTTAGTTGTCTGTAGTCTATACACATTCGAAAACTCCCATCCTTCTTCTTTACAAACAAAACCGGAGCACCCCAAGGAGATGCACTTGGTCTAATGAAGCCTTTGTTCAATAACTCTTGAAGTTGTGCTTTTAACTCTCTTAACTCCGCGGGAGCCATTCTATAAGGGGGTATAGAAATGGGGCGAGTACCGGGTTCAAGATCAATACAGAAGTCAATATCCCTATCCGGTGGCATACCAGGAAGATCTGCAGGGAACACATCCAGAAACTCACGAACTACTGAAACCGACTCAATCGAAGGTACTTGGGTAGTGTCATCCTTGAGATGTGCCAAGAAAGCTAAACACCCTTTACTAATCATTTTCTTAGCACGAAGAAAGGAGACGATGCGGACCGGATTTGAAGTGTAGTCACCTTCCCACACTAACGGATCTGTCCCAGGCTTGGCTAACGTCACCGTTTTAGCATTACAATCCAAGATCGCAAATTGCGGAGAAAGCCAAGTCATACCCAGAATTACATCAAAATCATCCATTTCTAAGATAACCGAATCTACATAAGTGTTGCTCCCCACAAAGTTCACCAAACAAGACCTATATACCTTTTCAACTACCACAGACTCACCCACCGGAGTAGAAACACGAATAGGCATATCAAGTAATTCACAATGTAAATTTAGACAATTAGCAAATGAGAAATATACATAAGAAAATGTGGATCCAGGATCAAACAATACAGAAGCCATGCAATCACAAACCAGAAGATTACCTGTGATGACAGCATCAGATGCCTCCGCTTCAGACCGCCCAGGGAAAGCGTAACAATGGGCCCTATCGTTCGTCTGTCCGTTGCCCCTACCATGTTGTGATGTAGTGGCCCCAGTTTCCCATTACCTCTGCCGTTTTGGTGACCACTATTACCTCGACCACCACGCCCTCCAGAAAAACGGCCTCTACCATGACCACCTCTACCTCTAGCTATTGGGGGTCTGTAACTTGGTCTGGGACAATTTCTCCTAATATGTCCAATCTCCCCACATCCATAACATTCTTTGGAGTCGATCATATGCCCCTCGGAGAAGTGTTGACCGGTCTGAGGTGGTCCCCCAACTACAGTCTGTAGTGAAGACTGAATTGGTCGGACTGAGTAACTTCCCGAACCCTGTCCTCTAGTGTAAGAACCATTAAACTCACCTCCCTTTCGAAGCCTTTTTGATGTCGATGTTATGGTGAAGTCGTCTGGCTTCACTCCTTCCACTTCTATCACAAAGTCTACCACCTCTTGGAAGGATTTTGCTATTGCCGCTATCTGTAAGGCCGAAATCCGCAATTCTGACCTCAACCCCTTCACAAACTGGCGAATCCGCTCTTGAGGACTGAAACAGAGTTGAGTGGCATATCTTGATAGTGCACGAAACTTAGCCTCATAAGCATTAACCGACATCCTACCTTGCTCTAGGCTCAAGAACTCATCCCTTTTCCGATCCCTTAAAGTCCGGGGGATATACTTCTCCATAAACAAACTAGAGAATGAGGCCCAAGTCATAGGGGGTGCCTCTATTGGTTGACACTCGATATGTGACCGCCACCACATTTTGGCGTTCCCTTGAAACTGATAACTCACGAACTCAACACCAAACCGTTCTACTATACCCATCTTGTGTAGTAGCTCATGACAGTCAACCAGAAAATCATAAGCATCCTCTGATTCAGCGCCCCTGAAGACCGGAGGTTTCAATTTCAAGAACTTACTGAAAACTTCGTGCTGATCATTTGTCATTATAGGCCCAGTAGTCAGATGTGGAAACGTGCCTATTTCCAATGGAACATCCATGCGGGGAGCCATAGTAGCCGCATGTTGTACTTCTGAAACCAGAGGTGTTGGTGCAGAAAACACAGGAGGTGCCTGACCTTGATCAGATAACCTGCTAAGATAAGCCAGAACCTGATTGATCATCTCTGGGTTAGGTTGGGGTGGCGTTTCCTCATTTTGCACTTGTTCAATTTCCCCATCCTCCCCTTCTCTTATTACTTCCTCAGTCGGTGGGAGATTCACTGCCCTAGTATCAGATGGGCTAGGTGCTTGTCCTCTCCCTCTAGAGGACGTCCTCCCACGACCTCTTCCACGGCCCCTTGCCGCTGTTCTTCCTCAAGCCACAGCCCCAGTGGCTGGCTTAGTTGTTTCTTGTCTGGCCGATGTTGGTGTTGGCGTAGTCGTTGCTCTATTTCTAACCATCTTGAAAGAGAGTGAAGATGGTCAGATACCAATTCGTATCGCCTAGATACCAATTGGACTCAAGTAGTAGCACGAAATAAAGAATGAAAGAGTGAAATTTTCCTAAAGTCTTATAGCCTCTCAAAGAAAAGTAAAGGCGTCCCCCTACCGTTCCTTAAGACTCTACTAGACCTGTTCTTGTGTGATGAGACCAACGAACCTAATGCTCTGATACCAAGTTTGTCATGACCCAAACCGGGTTGCGACTGGCACCCACACTTACCCTCCTATGTGAGCGAACCAACTAATCTAAACCTTAACATTTCAATGTAATAACAGCAGAAAATAATGCGGAAGACTTAACTCATTAATAAAATCAATTCAATAACTATCAATATTCAACATCTATTATTCCCAAAACCTGGAAGTCATCATCACAAGAACATCTACGATCAAATGACTAAACTAAGAGTATTCTAAAAGCTAAAAATACATAAGAAGCTAGTCCATGCCGGAAGTTCAAGGCATCAAGACTTGAAGAAGAAGATCCAGTCCAAGCTAGAAGCATTAGCTCACCCTGAATTTCCGATGTACTAAGACTGCTTAAATTACTGTTGAGTTGAAGACGATGGCACGTTTGGTGCACTCCACAAATAAACAAGAAGAAAACATAAAAGTAGGGGTCAGTACAAAACACGGGTACTGAGTAGATATCATCGGCCAACTCAAAATAGAAATCAATATATACCGAGTAATATCATAAAATCAACTATGATACTCAACATGTAGCAACAACAAATACTATATCATTAACAATTACCGTCAAGTTCACACATGAGGACTCAAGCCCCAATACCATACTCATTTGGGAATCATGTTCGTTAGATTGAGTATATTAACATCTTTCAAGATTCATTATCTTTATTTCTCTTGTGTCGATACGTGGCACTCCGCTCCCTCATATTCATTATTCCTCTTGTGTCGGTACGTGACACTCCGATCCCCTAAATCTACATGTCGATTCGTGACACCCGATCCCCTAATTCTACATGTCGGTTCGTGACACCCGATCCCCTAATTCTACGTGTCGGTTCGTGACACCCGATCCCCTAATTCTACGTGTCGGTTCGTGACACCCGATCCCTTTATTCTATGTGTCGGTTCGTGACACCTGATCCCCTAATTCTATGTGTCGGTTCGTGACACTCCGATCCACTAATATCATTCTGTAAATCATCAAGCCTTCTCTATACCAAGGCATTCTCAATCCCATTACTTTAATTCATCAAGCCTTCTTCTATACCAAGGCATCATCATTAATAATGTATATTAAAGTTTCTTTTCAAGATTTGGGATTCAATATTTTCATCATGCTTATCTTATCACAATCACATAATCATATTCATGCAAACATACAATTAAGCATATAGTAGGGTTTACAATACTACCAATACATATCATTCTCTATTAAGAGTTCACTACGAAAGCATGAAAAACCATAACCTACCTCCACCGAAGAATTGGAATCAACAAGCAATCTCCCAAGCTTTGATATTCTTCTTCCTCGTTCGACTCTCTCTCTTTTCTTTTCTCTTTTCTTATTCAAAACCCTCTTTCTTTTAACCTAATTAACATATAACTAAGTGTAAAAGATGACAATAATACCCCACTAATTAACCCAAAATTACCTCTTTTATCCCTCAAGAATTTTGAGTTATTAATGTAAACCCACGAAATCTATAATTAAGGAAAGAATAGTCCAAAACGTCCCTTAAAACGTGTAAAGAAATCCGATTCTAACTGGGATTGCGTAACCTGTGATGGGCCGTCGTGCCTGCGACGGTCCGTCCTGCAGGTCGTCGCAAAGTTCAGAGACCCAATATTTCCACCAAGGGTCTGTGACGGTCCATCACATCTGTGACGGTCCGTCCTGCCATTCCGTCACAAAGTTCAGAGATTCGATTTTCAGTACCCAATTTCAGATTTCCTAAGTGTTTTGAAACGAGACGTTGCGACGGTCCGTCGTGCCCATGACGGTCCGTCGTGGGGTCCGTCGCTTCTGCCAGTTTTTCCAGGATTGAAGTCTGTTGCTCAAAACGACTAAACGGGTCGTTACAGAAGATTACTAAATCTATTACATCAATAGAGAAATCATAAAGTGGCATCAATTTCATTAGTCCTCGGATCTTTGAGGACCTACCACGATTCCTAAAGATAAGAATTCCAAGGATTCTTGAAGGATGAAGGAGCAAAAAAACTAGCCGAAACCCATACTCTAAATAGATAAGGATGAAAGGGGTTAGTATAATTAATGCACTAAGTATGTATGAATGTATAAAACCATTAAAACATGAGATACGGACATTTATATGAAAAGTATGCATTTATGAGCTTTTTGAAAACAATTTACATTATCAAGACAACATATAAGACAATACCCTAACAATTATAAATACAATGAAGACATAACCTTAGCACTTCCTAGGGTCCACTTCTGCAATGTAGAGTTAGCATCCCAAAATACCAACCCTACCAAGAATTCCCATAGAAACCACCTTGTCCACAAATATTAAATTTACTTAAATTACACAACAATAATCATAAGTGAAATACATGCAATATGAGCAACATTTGGATATGAGTATATGTTCACTTCAAATATTATCCATACAACTTACATATTTTCATATAACTTCATGACTACAAAGAACTCCCTATAACAACTATAACGACCTTCCCTATAACAACTGTAACGACCTAAATATATACCCCAGAAGTTAGGTATCCTTGTGTTGCCACAGGGCAAATGAGATTTCAAGAACTCACATCTAACCCACTCGTATCATTCATTGCATAATAATCATTCTAAAATGGGTAAGAATTTAAAACATTCTTCACACATGAAAAACTCTTTTCATAATCATTCGACAAGGGGAAGACATTCATTTAAAATATTAAACCTTTACAACATCTCTTTGAACCATCTAAACATAAAAGTGTACAAAACTTGGGATTAAGCCAATACATGACATAAAATAAAGACTAAGACATAAAGGAACATGTGGATATTGTCCTCGAATCATAAGGACTCACCAAAACATCATATTGAACCCTTAGAAACCTACCCATCATCCATGGCAAATCAAGACTTCCGATTCCCTACACTTTAGTCAAAACGGGAAAAGAAGGGGTTAGCAGATTAGATGCACTAAGTATGGAAGACATGCAAAAACCATGAAAAAGATACATTTAGTAAATAACATGCTTTTCATAAAGTTTAGTTAAAATATCATACTATAAGACTAAGAACATCATTCCACAACCTAGAAACACATAGGGGATCATTTAAGCAATTAGTCACATTTTTAGGAAAATACCACCGTAAGCTACTTCACTATACAATGAATTTCTTCACCGTTACAGTAAAGTTTCTCAAATTCACTTCAAAAACCTTCTAGCAAATATCCCCTCATTGAGAAAACAATCCTAAGACTCACTTAATTAAGAGAAAGAGAGACCACCCATATAACTTCTCTAGGCACGCCTAAATGATCCTTAAGACTACCCGTAATGAGATTAACATATATTACAATGACATCAAACATATGATCATAAGATCCTCCTACGAAAGATGATTATAAGGTTCACTTGAGTGAGTTGTGAATAGACCACCCATACAATCCCATAGACTACCTATGATAGAATCATTTTCACTTAATACATTAGAGATCTTATAGACTACCTATGATAGAATCATTTTCACTTAATACATTAGCATACATGTGGTATGACATTATCCCTTACTAAGGTTATCAAAAGACATACTTACGTAATCAAGAAGCTAATGTCCATCATTTACCTCTCAAAGCTTACCTAAGTAATCCTTAAGAATACCTAAGTTTGGATCATGTCGACATAATCAACCATCTTCCCTAACTAGAGTCATACTTAAGATTTATCTAGGTAAGATAAGTAGTGTGCCCCTTCACACCTTAAATAGACAACCCTTAACTAATCTATATAAGTACTTATTCATTTGATGTACATTCCTAACTTAAGTTGTTACATTCCTTAGTTCATTTAAAAGACTTCCTACTCATAAGGTCTTTCAAGTTATGGTATTGGATAAGACCTAGAGACTCCCACTAACACCTTCAAAGCCTATTCTGAAATGTCTAGATAGAATCCCATATCATCACCAAGGCTTCATAGAACTTCTATATTGCTAGTAGGTATGCCACATGATGAGAATAGGCACTAAACGACATAGGCTATGGTAGAAAAGAATGGATTCCGGAGTTCTAACCTATTTCGATGAGGGTTTTCTAGTTTCCAATGGTAGAACTTGGACCCATCCCATGTAGACACATGGTTAAGGAATAAGAAGGGCGTGCTTTGTACTCTAGTCACATCCTTTAACTAGAACTCCTTCCCTTACCATACTCACTCAGTCTAGCCTTTGATCTCATCAAGTAATTTTCAGTAAAGGTTCATATAATGGGGTTCCATATCAAGTTTATAACCGAATAACATTACCCTACCAAAGAGGTCCATTAGGTCTACCTTACAATCGTGGTAAAAAGCTCATAATGACTTTTCGAAAGATTGATACGATGTCTTTCCATCAAACAAAGCTTAACCCCATCATTCTTTTTCTTGAAGGATACAATTACGGCTTTCGACTTCAACATTCATAACCTTACCACTAGGTTCAAGGTTTCAACTAAGGGACCCTCTTTAGATAATTCAACGTCTCATGTCATTCATACATACAAGACTAAGAGTCTTTAGAATCCTAAGTCAAGACATCGCATATTCTCATTCATACACGTGTCAAGTAAGGGACACAAGTCAACCAAGATGAGACAAACAATACTTCACTTTAACACATATTAAATGTCATTCTAGAAGCGCATAGGAATAACCATTATCATCTTTAAGTCATCCTATACATTACTATTCCATCACCAATATAACTATCATAGACTCATATAGTCAAGTAGAAATAACCATACATCAACCCTAAGACTACACATATAAGCACATAGTCATAGTCTACATGATCAATAAATAGCATCAATAAAAGAGCACATAAACTTTCACTTTACTTATAATTTAGATAGTATTCTCCAACTTCAAATAATCAACTACACAAATCATGACAATACTTTAAGTAGAGCCGACAAGGCCATGATCATCATATTACCTAAAATAAATCCGACAAGGCCACATCAATTCACAAAGCACTGCCACCGTAAGTGGACCATAACAATAAACATTATAATACAAAAACTATACATAATATTAAGAGAGTTAGGGAAGCATACGATCCATTCCATCTCACCAATTCAATCCAATGTTAAATTATCAAATTCAACACCAATAGGCCCAAACCCATGACCATGAACATAAATTAAATACACAAACTAAAATACTCAATCAATCTAGGTAAATTTAATGTAGATTTATCAATCTAAGATAACCTATAATCAATTTAATACAACTATTACATCAATCAATAGCCCATAGAAAAGTACACTAGAATTCATAATCATGAAGTCAATATCATTTCAATAAGATTACTATTCAATATATCTAAGAATTTACAATACTCAATTGATCAAATTTAAACAGACCATAAACCATATAATCATAATCTATATATGATTCAAAAGCCTATAACAATCTACACTATATTTCATTAATATAAAAGCATGATAATATAACCCATATTTTAGTTAAATTAAGAGATTTGAGAGGGTCAAGAATTAATAGAAACTGGACTTTTTCATCTGTTTGAAATATTTGAAAATCATCTTTGGAATTGGATCTAAGGTGATAGAAATCCTTACATGAATAATTCACATACCTTATTAGAAGAATCCAATTGTAACATTCCAGAAAATCATATGTCTAATGTAGAGTCAGTATGCCCTTCATATAGCCTATAATGAGGTACATAGCTACCCCAATGCCCAATATTTCTCAAATATTGTGCATAGTATTGAAAAATTGGTTAACGGATATTAGCCAATTTTCTATATACGAAAAAGAAATATACTTTTTGGGTTGTCATACCCCAATCCAAGATTTATGTTCAATAAATGTACCTTCAAGGAAGACCCTAAGCTAAAATTCAATATTCAACATTATCAACCATAAAACCACACCAAGTACTAGGCATCCAAGTGTCAAGACTAGTACCATAGCACATGATCATTTAAAATGATAATGTAAATTAAGCAGTGCCCAAGGACATAGTAAGGGTCCTTGGGACAATATGTAAGCATTCCCAATGAACCATAAATAATTTTTAGTTAGGTATGTAAAACTAACCTATGTCCAAGCACATGTGATAGACATGTGAAGAAGCTGCCAAATGAAGGGACCAACCTAACAAAAAAACGTGCACAAGGGACCACTCCATGTAGGGCCTAACTTCTTAACCAACTCTAGGCCCTAAATAATTGTCCCAAGAATCTAAATAAACTAGGGGTAACAAAATTGGAACCATTAGTTAACCGGAAAACCTAGGACCAAAACCTGGTTGACACTAACCTACTACTAGTTAAAGAGAAAACCTAGTACCTAACCTAGAATGATCCAAACGGTTAGTTATGTTCCTAAAAACTTAGAGGTACTTTAGTAATAATCCTAGGTTATCTAATTTATTAATTTAGAGTAATAATTAATTAATTTAAAATGTAAAAAATTGAAAATAAAAAGGAAATTTTTGAATTTCGGTAAAGACAAGAAAGGGACAACCTAGTACCTAACCTAGGATGGTCCAAAGAGTTAGTTAAAATCCTAACGCTTAAGGGTAATTTAGAAATTATTCTATTCTACTTAATTAATTTAGCAACTTAATTAATTAATTTAAAGGGGAAAAACCGAAATCACAAAGCAATATCAAGATTTCGGTTAAAACATGAAAAAAAACAACCTAGTACCTAACCTAAGATGGTTCAAAGCATTAGTTATTGTTATAACAACTTAAGGGTACTTTAGTAATTACCCTAGGTGACTTAATTAATTAAATTATCTATTTAATTAATTAAATTAAAGGGGTCAAACCGAAACTCTTACACTAACCTAGTACAACTAAAGAAACATCCTAGTACTTAACCTAGGATGGTCCAAAAGGGTTAATTTTTGTTCCAATGATTTAGGGGAACTTTAATATTTAAACTAAGTACCTTAATTATTTAAATTATCCATTTAATTAATAAATTAAAAGTAGAAAAACGAAATTCTTAGGAAAAATTTCAGATTTGACCAAGTATTTTATTTTCCTAGTTCTAGTCAATCTAGAGGGGCTTTTTAGTAATAAGTTAATTAAATTATAAAACCTATGTTGAATGAGTCAATATAAGTTATTAAACCTAAAAATCACATTCAAACTCATAAACAAAAAGGATGCAAAAACTGTAAGCAACGAAAACTAGAAAAAGGCAGAAAATTTATCGATTTCTCTAGGCTGATTTCCAGGTTCCGTTCAAAGTGGTATTTGTAGATTAAGTTCTACATAAGGTATGGGTTTCTATCCATGAATTATTTCTCTAAGAGAACTTTCTTTTGAATGATTCAATCATCTTAAAAACTAGGGTTGTTTCCTGTCGTTTTTGTCGAACTTCTTTCCCTAGTTTCTATTTTACGATTTCAAAGTTCAATATGTTAGAAATCATGTTGTTGGTATGTGGTGCTGGCTGATCTTAATGTGTATGGTTTTTTATTAAATAATGATTGAATGAACCTATCAATTCGACTTCTTTGATGCTAAGTTTTAATGAATGATACTATGTTGACGATATGTTCGAAAATGTTATGTATGAAGATGTTACGGTTGAAGATGTTACGGTCTGTTGTGCATACTTGTTGTTAATATGACTTTATAAAGATGATATTTTCATCAAATGCTAATATGATGATGTCCAAGATTTTTTAAAAAATGTTATGCTTAAAGTTATGTTATAAGGTTAGCTAAAAAGATCTCCGTGAAATCATAATTTGAGTGAATATTTGCCTTATGTCAATTAAATGGCTAACAAAAACATTGTTCAAAATTCAAATCGGAATTGGATATAATGTTATATCTAAATTGGTAAAAGATTGGCTAATGAATAATGAATCCCAAATGGAGCATGATTGAATGAAACTTTTGCTTATGCCAACAAAAAAATTATGAAACCTATAGCCAATTTCTTATGCCAATACTAATCTTATGCCAATAAATTAGCTAACACTACATGGTCAAACACGTTGTAGGGAATTGAATATAATATTATGTTAAATAACTAAAAAATTGTCTAATATATATTTTATAAAATTTAAGCATGTTGAACATGAAAACTTGCTTATGCCAACAAATATGGTTATCAAGTCCATGCCCAAATGTTTATGTCAATACTAATCGTATGCCAATAAAATGGCTAACGATATATTATTTAAAAGTGATGCATGCAAATGAATATAATATTATATTATATAATTTATATATTGTCTAATAGTTGATACATATTAAATTTAAATATGAACATACGTAAAATTGGCACATGCCATCAAAAATGGTTATGTAGTTTTATATTCAAAGGCTGAGGCCAATACTAATCATATGTAAATATTTTGTAGTTAGAGTATGAAATGATAATGTAAGAACTTATAAACTAATTCAATGAACCCATAATCAACGGCATGCCACTCATTGGGACAACTCCCAACATGCTCTAAAAGAATGACATATGAACTCATGAAACTTATTGAATGAAGTGCTCATCGTCCATAAATGATGATATGAATCTACTACACTAAAGTAATTAAGTAACATAAGTTATAAAATATTTAAAGGGGTCTAAATTAAGTATGTGACGAGAATGTGGTTTTATAGGAAGTGAGACAAGTCTCACATACACCTAACCTACTATGTTAAAAGAATTCTCACGTATGAAGGTGTTAAAATGTATGAGCCGGTCTCATTAACACCAAAGGATGATATGTAAGGAAAATTCACATTTCGTAAAGGTAAAGTAAGGATTACCAGTCATCAATAGAGTAAGTAAATCTCAATATTGAAGCAAGCCTCCATAAAGATTGAGTCAACACTAAAAGATAAAGAAGAAATGAACACTCACGTAATGAGGTGAGTAATTATGTTAATCTATGATGCTAATTAAGATGGTGACAACATGATACGAGGCTAAGATGAATGGTGAGACAAGTCTCAACCAAGCCTAATTAGTGGTCACTAAAAGTAATCACCTAAGAGAGTGTTGAATATCAAGAGACAAGACTCAATTATACTCTATATGTAAGTGTAAGGACAATTCACGGTTAATACTAATTATGAGATGAGAAATCATCTAATTAGAAATGATGCCCTCATCCTAGAAGCCATCTTGCATGATGTATGAGTTGATTGTAATGGAACTTTATATTGAGCACCGATTGGCTAGCTATGAACTGTGAGGCCTTCCATCGGGAAGGGCGGGCGTTCACGTAACTCTCATGAGATGAGACTGTCCGGCATTTCAGGGATGTGTCTCGTTGTATCTCCTAGTCTTTGAACCTATACTTCCAATAGAGGTATCTTGCAGGGTTCGACACCCTATGTACGCTAGCATGTTCAGGTCACTTTCGCTGGTGATTCCACCTTTTTTTGATGTGGGAGAGACATTGGATTTCATGATTCTCACATGATTTATGTCGGTTAAGGTTAAAGTTCCCAAAGAAAGAATGAGGCCAACCTCATAGTATCAAAGATAATGAAATGAATGATACCGAAGGTGTTTGTGCAAGACAATTAGGAGGTGAAATAAGAATCAAGTAATAACATTAGGTAATTCTTGGACATTGCACTTAATGATCCCGATGAGAGTCTTAAAATTCATCCTAGGTATATATGGAGTTTACATCAGCCTACAAATGAATGAAATGAATAATGTGAAGTACGAATAAACGGATGAAGCAGACTCTGTGTTTTTTAAAAAAGGCCCTTGGGTTGAGGTCCCATACGTTGGGCCCTCACTTGAGATGTCTTCTGCTACATCAACGATTCCAAAGTCTCATGTATATGAAATTTAAAATATATAAAACATGAAATTAATGAAATCAATGGCATGATCAATAGAGAATTTCTTATGAAAGGTAATGAATATATAGTGTAAAGAATGACTCACTATAAGGTAGGGAAATAATTCCTTAGTCCTTGGATTACTTATATCGATTAATTATGTGTATGGGGCCTAACTTCCTAACAAACTCTAGGTCCTAAATAACTTTCGCAACTAGCTAAATAACCTAGGACTAAACGAATTGGACCCATTAGTTCACCCGACAACCTTTGACAAAAACCGGTTTGACACTTACCTAGTAATAATAAAGAGACAACCTAGTACCTAACCTAGGATGGTCCAAAAGGTTAGTTATGTTCTTAACAACTTAGGATACTTTAGTAATAACCCTAGGTTACCTAATTAATTAATTTAGAAAATTAATTATTTAATTTATCAAATTAATTAATGTAACGACCTGTTTAGTCGTTTTGAGTAGCAGATTTTATTTCTGGAAAAACAGGCTGAGGCGACGGACCCCACGACGGACCGTCATGGGCACGACGGAGCGTCGCAGGGTCTCGTTTCAAAACACTTAGAAAAACTGAAAATTGGGTACTGAAATCGACTCTCTGAACTTTGTAACGGAATGACAGGACGGACCGTCACAGATTCTTCAGAGAAATTGAGTCTCTGAACTCTGTGACGGGCAGTAGGACGGACCGTCGCAGGAAAGACGGGCCGTCACAGACTGCGAAATCCCAGTCTGGGTTGGATTTCTTGGTGCGTTTTAAGGGACGTTTTTGACTATTCTTGCCTTACTTATAAAGTTAGTGGGTTAATGTTAATAAGTCTAATTACTTGGGGGTTAAAAGAGGTAACCTTAAGTTAATTAGTAGGGCATTATTGCCATCTTTTATTCTTAATTATATGTTAATTAGGGTAAAAGGAAGAGGGTTTTGAATAAAGAAAATAGAAAGAACAAGAGAAAGAGAGAGAGAGTCGAACGAGAAAGAGGAGAAACGAAGAGAAACAAAGCTTGGAGAAAAATTTGCTTGCTTGACCACTAATATTCGGTGGAGGTAGGTTATGGTTTCTCTTACGATATTCGTAGTAAACTCTTAATAGAGAATGATATGTATTGATAATATTGTAAACCCTGCTATGTGCTTAATTGTATGCTTGCATGAATGTAATTATATAATTGTGATTATATAAGCATGATGAAGTTATTGAATCCCAAATCTTGCAAAATCTTAATCTCCTTGTTAATAATGAGGCCTTGGTATAAAAGAAGGCGTGATGAACTAAAATAATGGGATTGATGAAGCCTTGGTAAGAAAGAAGGCTTGATGAATTGATGGAAGGAGATTAGGGGATCGGGTGTCACGAACCGACACGTAGAATTAGGGGATCGGGTGTCACGAACCGACACGTAGTATTAGGGGATCGGGTGTCACGAACCGACACGTAGAATTAGGGGATCGGGTGTCACGAACCGACACGTAGTATTAGGGGATCGGGTGTCACGAACTGACACCTAGAATTAGGGGATCGGGTGTCACGAACCGACACGTAGTATTAGGGGATCGGGTGTCACGAACCGACATGTAGTATTAGGGGATCGGGTGTCACGAACCGACACGTAGTATTAGGGGATCGGGTGTCACGAACCGATACATAGATTTAGGGGATCGGGTGTCACGAACCGACACATAGATTTAGGGGATCGGGTGTCACGAACCGACACATAGATTTAGGGGATCGGAGTGTCACGTACCGACACAAGAGGATTAATGAATATTGAGGGAGCGGAGTGTCACGTACCGACACAAGAGAAATAAAGATAATGAATCTTGAAAGATGTTAATATACTCAATCTAATGAACATGATTCCCAAATAAGTATGGTATCGAGGCTTGAGTCCTCATGTGTGAACTTGACGGTAATTGTTAATGATATAGTATTTGTTGTTGCTACATGTTGAGTATCATAGTTGATTTTATGATATTACTCGGTATATATTGATTTCTATTTTTAGTTGGCCGATGATATCTACTCAGTACCCATGTTTTGTACTGACCCCTACTTTTATGTTCTCTTCTTGTTTATTTGTGGAGTGCAGCAAACGTGCCATCGTCTTCAACTCAACAGTAATTCAAGCCAGTCTTACTACATCGGAAATTCAGGGTGAGCTAATGCTTCTAGCTTGGACTGGATCTTCTTCTTCAAGTCTTGATGCCTTGAACTTCCGGCATGGACTAGCTTCTTATGTATTTTTAGCTTTTAGAATACTCTTAGTTTAGTCATTTGATCGTAGATGTTCTTGTGATGATGACTTCCAGATTTTGGGGAATAATAGATGTTGAATTTTAGAAGTTAATGAATTGGTCTTTATTTAATGAGTTTAAGTCTTCCGCATTACTTTCTGTTGATATTATATTGAAATGTTAAGGTTAGATTGGTTGGTTCGCTCACATATAGGGTAAGTGTGGGTGCCATTCGCAACCCGGTTTGGGTCGTGACAAACTTGGTATCAGAGCCTTAGGTTCGTTGGTCTAATCACACAAGAACGAGTCTAGTAGAGTATTGAGGAACGGTAGGGGGACGCCTTTACTTTTCCTTGAGAGGCTATAAGTCTTTAGGAAAATTCCATTCTTTCTTTCTTCTTTCGTGCTATTACTTGGGTCCAATTGGTATCTAGGTGATACAAATTGGTATCTGACCATCTTCACTCTATTTCGCAGATGGTTAGAACTAGAGCAACGACTACGCCAACACCAACACCAGCACCAGCGGGACAGGGTGCGTCTGAGCCAGCCACTGGGTTGTAGCTCGAGGAAAAGCAGCGGCAAGAGGTCGTGGTAGAGGTCGTGGGAGGACGTCCTCTAGGGGAAGAGGACGAGCACCTAGCCCATCTGATACTACGGCAGTGACTCCTCCACCGACTGAGGAAGTAATAAGAGAAGGGGAGGATGGGGAAAATGAACAAGTGCAAAATGAGGGATTGCCACCCCAACCTACCCCAGAGATGATCAATCAGGTTCTTGCCTATCTCAGTGGGTTGTATGATCAAGGTCAGGCACCTCCAGTGTTTTCTGCACCAACACCTCCGATTTCAGAAGTACAACATGCAACCACTATGGCTCCTCGTATGGATGCCTCATTAGATATAGGCACGTTTCCACGTCTGACTACTGGGCCTATAATGACAAATGATTAGCATGAACTTTTCAGTAAGTTCTTGAAATTGAAACCTCCAGTCTTCAAGGGTGCGGAATCTGAGGATGCTTACGATTTTCTGGTTGACTGTCATGAGCTACTACACAAGATGGGTATAGTAGAACGGTTTAGTGTTGAGTTCGTGAGCTATCAGTTTCAAGGGAACGCCAAAATGTGGTGGCGGTCACATATTAAGTGTCAACCAACAGAGGCACCCCCTATGACTTGGGCCTCATTCTCTAACTTGTTTATGGAGAAGTATAACCCTCGGACATTGAGGGATAGGAAAAGGGATGAGTTCTTGAGCCTAGAGCAAGGCAGGATGTCGGTCAATGCATATGAGGCTAAGTTTCGTGCACTATCCAGATATTCCACCCAACTTTGTTTCAGTCCACAAGAGCGGATTCGTCGTTTTGTGAAGGGGTTGAGGTCAGAGTTGCGGATTTCAGCCTTACAGGTAGCGGCTACGGCAAAATCCTTCCAAGAAGTGGTAGATTTCGTGGTAGAGGTGGAAGGAGTGAAGCCAGATGAATTCACCAAGGCATCGACATCAAAGAGGTTTCGAAAGGGAGGTGAGTTTAATGGTTCTTACTCTAGAGGACAGGGTTCCGGAGGTTACTCAGTTCGACCAATTCAGTCTTCACTACAGACTGTAGTTGGGGGTCCACCTAAGACTGGTCAACACTTCTCTGAGAGACCTATGCTTGACTCAAGAGAGTGTTATGGATGTGGGGAGACTGGACATATTAGGAGGAATTGTCCAAAACAGAGTTATAGACCCCCAATGGCTAGAGGTAGAGGTGGTCATGGTAGAGGCCGTTATTCTGGAGGACGTGGTGGTCGAGGAAATGGTGGTCACCAAAACGGCCGAGGTGATGGGTAAACTGGAGCCACTACATCACAACATGGTAGGGGCAACGGACAGACGAACGATAGGGCCCATTGTTACGCTTTCCCTGGGCGGTCTGAAGCGGAGGCATCCGATGCTGTCATCAAAGGTAATCTTTTGGTTTGTGATTGCATGTCTTCTGTATTATTTGATCCCGGATCCACATTTTCTTATGTATCTTCCGCATTTGCTAATGGTCTTAATTTACATTGTGAATTGCTTGACATACCTATTCGTGTTTCTACTCCGGTGGGTGAGTCTGTGATAGTTGAAAGGGTGTATAGATCTTGTCTTGTAACTTTTGTGGGGAGCAATACTTATGTAGACTTGGTTATCATAGAAATGGTCGATTTTGATGTAATTCTGGGTATGACTTGGCTTTCTCCGCAATTTGCGATCTTGGATTGTAATGCAAAAACGGTGATGTTAGCCAAGCCTGGGAATGATCCGTTAGTGTGGGAGGGTGACTACACTTCCAATCCGGTGCGTATCATCTCCTTTCTTCATGCTAAGAAAATGGTTAGTAAAGGGTGTTTAGCTTTCATGGCACATCTCAAGGATGAAACTACCCAAGTACCTTCGATTGAGTCGGTTTCGGTAGTCTGCGAGTTTTTGGATGTGTTCCCTGCAGATCTTCCTGGTATGCCACCAGATAGGGATATTGATTTCTGTATTGACCTTGAACCGGGTACTCGCCCCATTTCGATACCCCCTTATAAAATGGCTCCCGCGGAATTAAGAGAGTTAAAAGCCCAACTTCAAGAGTTGTTAAACAAAGGCTTTATTAGACCCAGTGCATCTCCTTGGGGTGCTCCAGTTTTGTTTGTAAAGAAGAAGGATGGGAGTTTTCGAATGTGTATAGACTACAGACAACTAAACAAGGTAACCATAAAGAACAAGTATCCTCTTCCCTGCATTGATGATTTGTTCGATCAGTTACAAGGTGCTTGTGTCTTCTCTAAGATTGACTTGAGATCCGGTTATCATCAATTGGAAATACGGGCAACGGATGTGCCAAACACTGCTTTTCGAACGAGGTATGGGCATTACGAATTTGTAGTGATGTCTTTTGGTCTTACGAATGCCCCTGCTGCGTTCATGAGCTTGATGAACGGGATTTTTAAGACATATTTGGACCTCTTCGTGATCGTATTTATTGATGATATATTGGTATACTCAAAGAGCAAGAAGGAACATGAAGAGCATTTGAGAATGGTATTGGAAATGTTGAGGGAGAAAAAGCTTTATGCCAAGTTCTCTAAGTGTGAGTTTTTGCTAGATGCAGTATCCTTCATGGGGCACATGGTTTCTAAAGAAGGAGTGATGGTGGATCCTTCTAAGATTGAGACAGTAAATAATTGGGTAAGACCTACTAATGTGTCAGAAATAAGGAGCTTTGTTGGGTTAGCTAGCTACTACCGCCGATTTTTCAAGGGATTCTCTTCTATTGCTTCCCAATTGACGAACTTGACTAAGCAGAATGTTCCATTTTTATGGTCGGACGAATGTGAGGAAAGCTTTCAAAAGCTCAAGACTTTGTTGACTACCGCACCTATCCTTACCTTGCCAGTAGAGGGTAAGAACTTCATTGTTTATTGTGATGCATCCTATTCTGGTTTGGGTGCAGTACTAATGCAAGAGAAGAGTGTGATTGCTTATTCTTCAAGGCAATTAAAAGTGCATGAACGTAACTATCCAACTCATGATTTTGAATTGGCTGCGGTAGTGTTTGCATTAAAGCAATGGAGACACTATTTATATGGGGTTAAGTGTGAGGTCTACACGGATCATCGTAGCCTTCAGTATGTCTTTACTCAGAAATATTTGAACTTGAGGCAGAGGAGATGGATGAAACTATTGAAGGACTACGACATCACTATTTTGTATCATCCGGGGAAGGCGAATGTTGTAGCGGATGCTTTAAGTAGAAAGGCGGGAAGCATGGGAAGTCTAGCTCACTTGCAAGCTTCTAGACGCCCACTGGCTAGAGAGGTTCAGTCTCTAGCTAATGACTTGATGAGATTAGAAGTAAACAAGAAGGGAGGATTGTTGGCTTCTGTGGAGGCAAGATCTTCCTTTCTTGACAAGATTAAGGGAAGACAGTCTGATGATAAGAAACTGCGCCGAATTCAAGATAAGGTGTTGCGAGGAGAGGCTAAGGAAGCACAAATCGATGAGGAAGGTGTTTTTAGGATCAAGGGAAGGGTATGTGTACCCCGTGTCGATGATTTGATCAACACTATTCTGACAGAGGCTCATAGTTCAAGGTATTCTATACATCCGGGTGCAACCAAGATGTATCGTGACCTAAAGCAGCATTTTTGGTGGAATAGAATGAAGCGTGATATTGTTGACTTTATTGCCAAGTGTCCAAACTGTCAACAAGTAAAGTACGAACACCAAAGGCCCGGAGGAACACTTCAGAGAATGCCCATTCCGGAATGGAAGTGGGAAAGAATTGCAATGGACTTTGTAGTTGGTCTTCCAAGGACAATGGGTAAGTATGACTCTATTTGGGTGATTGTTGATAGGTTAACTAAGTCTGCTCATTTTATTCCGGTTAAGGTTACTTACAATGCCGAGAAGATAGCCAAGATCTATATCTCAGAAATCGTTCGATTGCATAGGGTTCCATTATCCATCATATCAGATAGAGGTACGCAGTTTACTTCTATGTTTTGGAAAACATTGCATGCGGAATTGGGTACTAGGTTGGACCTTAGTACTGCGTTCCATCCTCAGACCGATGGTCAGTCTGAGCAAACGATTCAAGTGTTGGAGGATATGCTTCGTGCGTGCGTGATAGAATTTGGTGGCCATTGGGATAGCTTCTTACCCTTAGCGGAATTTTCATACAATAATAGTTATCACTCGAGCATTGATATGGCTCCATTTGAAGCATTGTATGGTAGGAGATGCAGGTCCCCCATTGGTTGGTTTGATGCGTTCGAGGGTAGACCTTGGGGTACTGATCTTCTAAGAGATTCGATGGAGAAGGTGAAATCTATTCAAGAAAAGCTTCTAGCGGCTCAAAGTAGACAGAAGGAGTATGCAGATCGGAAGGTTAGAGACTTGGAGTTTATGGAGGGTGAACAAGTCTTGCTGAAGGTTTCGCCCATGAAAGGGGTGATGCGGTTTGGTAAAAGGGGTAAGCTAAGTCCAAGGTACATTGGTCCCTTTGAAGTACTTAAGCGAGTAGGGGAGGTGGCTTATGAGTTAGCCTTGCCTCCAGGGCTGTCCGGAGTGCATCCGGTATTCCATGTGTCGTTGTCGAAAAGATACCATGGGGATGGAAATTACATTATCTGTTGGGATTCAGTTTTGCTTGATGAGAATTTGTCTTATGAGGAGGAACCTGTTGCCATTCTAGATAGAGAAATTCGCAAGTTGAGATCAAGGGAGATTGCATCCATCAAAGTTCAATGGAAGAATCGACCCGTTGAAGAAGCCACTTGGGAGAAGGAGGCAGATATGCGAGAAAGATATCCACACCTGTTCGCAGATACAGGTACTCCTTTTCGCTCTTATTCTCCTTCTGGTGATCGTTTGGGGACGAACGATGGGTAAATTGGTATCTAATGTAACGACCTGTTTAGTCGTTTTGAGCAGCAGATTTTATTTCTGGAAAAACAGGCTGAGGCGACGGACCCCACGACGGACCGTCATGGGCACGATGGACCGTCGCAGGGTCTCGTTTCAAAACAATTAGAAAAACTGAAAATTGGGTACTGAAATCGACTCTCTGAACTTCGTAACGGAATGGCAGGACGGACCGTCACAGGTGTGACGGACCGTCACAGGTGTGACGGACCGTCACATATTCTTCAGAGAAATTGAGTCTCTGAACTCTGTGACAGGCAGTAGGACGGACCGTCGCAGGCAAGACGGGCCGTCAAAGACTGCGAAATCCCAGTCTGGGTTGGATTTCTTGGTGCGTTTTAAGGGACGTTTTTGACTATTCTTGCCTTACTTATAAAGTTAGTGGGTTAATGTTAATAAGTCTAATTACTTGGGGGTTAAAAGAGTTAACCTTAAGTTAATTAGTGGGGCATTATTGCCATCTTTTATTCTTAATTATATGTTAATTAGGGTAAAAGGAAGAGGGTTTTGAATAAAGAAAATAGAAAGAACAAGAGAAAGAGAGAGAGAGTCGAACGAGAAAGAGGAGAAACGAAGAGAAACAAAGCTTGGAGAAAAATTTGCTTGCTTGACCACTAATCTTCGGTGGAGGTAGGTTATGGTTTCTCTTACGATATTCGTAGTAAACTCTTAATAGAGAATGATATGTATTGATAATATTGTAAACCCTGCTATGTGCTTAATTGTATGCTTGCATGAATGTAATTATATAATTGTGATTATATAAGCATGATGAAGTTATTGAATCCCAAATCTTGCAAAATCTTAATCTCCTTGTTAATAATGAGGCCTTGGTATAATAGAAGGCGTGATGAACTAAAATAATGGGATTGATGATGCCTTGGTAAGAAAGAAGGCTTGATAAATTGATGGAAGGAGATTAGGGGATCGGGTGTCACGAACCTACCCGTAGAATTAGGGGATCGGGTGTCACGAACCGACACGTAGTATTAGGGGATCGGGTGTCACAAACCGACACGTAGAATTAGGGGATCGGGTGTCACGAACCGACACGTAGTATTAGGGGATCGGGTGTCACGAATCGACATGTAGAATTAGGGGATCGGGTGTCACGAACCGACACGTAGTATTAGGGGATCGGGTTTCACGAACTGACACGTAGTATTACGGGATCGGGTGTCACGAACCGACACGTAGATTTAGGGGATCGGGTGTCATGAACCGACACATAGATTTAGGGGATCGGGTGTCACGAACCGACACATAGATTTAGGGGATCGGAGTGTCACGTACCGACACAAGAGGATTAATGAATATTGAGGGAGCGGAGTGTCACATACCGACACAAGAGAAATAAAGATGATGAATCTTGAAAGATGTTAATATACTCAATCTAATGAACATGATTCCCAAATGAGTATGGTATCGAGGCTTGAGTCCTCATGTGTGAACTTGACGGTAATTGTTAATGATATAGTATTTGTTGTTGCTACATGTTGAGTATCATAGTTTATTTTATGATATTACTCGGTATATATTGATTTTTATTTTGAGTTGGCCGATGATATCTACTTAGTACCCGTGTTTTGTACTGACCCCTACTTTTATGTTCTCTTCTTGTTTATTTGTGGAGTGCAGCAAACGTTCCATCGTCTTCAACTCAACAGTAATTCAAGCCAGTCTTACTACATCGGAAATTCAGGGTGAGCTAATGCTTCTAGCTTGGACTGGATCTTCTTCTTCAAGTCTTGATGCCTTGAACTTCCGGCATGGACTAGCTTCTTATGTATTTTTAGCTTTTAGAATACTCTTAGTTTAGTCATTTGATCGTAGATGTTCTTGTGATGATGACTTCCAGATTTTGGGGAATAATAGATGTTGAATTTTAGAAGTTAATGAATTGGTCTTTATTTAATGAGTTTAAGTCTTCCGCACTACTTTCTGTTGATATTATATTGAAATGTTAAGGTTAGATTGGTTGGTTCGCTCACATAGGAGGGTAAGTGTGGGTGCCAGTCGCAACCCGGTTTGGGTCGTGACAATTAATTAATTTAAAAGGGCTAAAACCAAAATTAAAAAGGAAGTTTTTAGATTTTGGTTAAGACAAGAAAGGGACAACCTAGTACCTATCCTAGGATGGTCGAAAGTGTTAGTTAAGATCCTCATAATTTAAGGGTAATTTAGTAATTACACTAGGATTAGTTATGGTTATAACGAATTTAAGGTAATTTAGTAATTACCCTAAGTCACTTAATTAATTAAATTATCCATTTAATTAATTAAATTAAAGGGGTCAAACAAAAATTCTTACACTAACCTAGTACAACTCAAGGAACATCCTAGTACTTAACCTAGGATGGTCCAAAAGGGTTAATTTTTGTTCCAATGATTTAGGGGAACTTTAATCGTTACCCTAGGTACCTTAATTAATTTCATTAGCTATTTAATTAATTAATTTAAATGGGAAAGACGAAATTCTTAGGAAAAATTTCATATTCGACCAACTATTGTGTTTTCCTAGTTCTAGTCAATCTAGAAGGAGCTTTTTAGTAATTAGTTGATTAATTAATTTAATTAAATTATCAAACATAAGTTGAATTAGTCAAGATTATTTATTTAACCTAAAAATCACGTTCAAACTCAGACAAAAAGGATGCAAAAACAGTAAGCAACGAACACAAGAAGAAGCAGAAAGTTTATCAATTTCTCTGAGGCGATTTCAAGGTTTCATTCAAGGTGGTCTTCATAGATTAATTTATACATAAGGTATGGGGTTTTCTCCGTGTACTTACTTCTCCAAGAGATATTTCTTTTTAAAAATTTAAAGATCTTAAAAACGAGGGTTGTTTCCCGTCGTTCTTGTCGAACTCCTTTCTCTAGTATCCTTGTTACGATTTTAATGTTAAATAGGATATAAATCATGTTGTTTGTATGTGGTGCTGGCTAATATTAATGTGTATGGTTTTTGATTAAATAATGATTGAATGAACATATTAATTGGACTAGTTTGATGCTAAGTGTTATTATGTGAATTAAAAAAATGACACTATTTTCAAGATATGTCCTAAATGTTTTGTATGAAAATGTTACGGTCTGTTGTGCATACTTGTTCTTAATATGACGTTATAAAGATGAAATATTCATCAAATGCTAATATGATGCTGTCCAAGATTTTTTTAAAAATGTTATGCTTAAAGTTATCTTATAAGGTTAGCTAAATCGATCTCCGTGAAATCATAATTGAGTGAATGTTTGCCTTATGTCAATAAAATGGCTAACAAAAAATTGTTCAAAATTTAAATCGGAATTTGCTATAATGTTATCGCTAAACAAGTAAAACATTGGATAATAAATAATATATCCCAAATAAAGCATGATTGAATGAAACTTTTGCTTATGCCAACAAAACAGTTATGAAATCTATAGCCAATTGCTTATGCCCATACTAATCTTATGCCAATAAATTGGCTAACACTACATTGTCAAACAATTTTTAGGAAATTGACTATAATATTGTGATAAATAACTAAAAGATTGGGTAATGTGTAATGTATAAAAAGTTATGCATATTGAACATGAAAATTGGCTTACGCCAACAAATATGGTTATGAAATCTATGCCCAATACAAATCATATGCCAATAAAATGGATAACGATACATTATCTAAAAGTGATGCATGTAAATGGATAATATTATGTTAAATAATTAAAATATTTTATAATTATTCATACATATTAAATTTAAATATGAAAATACGTAAAATTGGCACATGCCAACAAAAATGGTTATGTAGTTTAATATTCAAAGGTTAAGGCCTATACTAATAATATACCAATGTTATGTTGTTAGAGTATCAAATTATAATATAAACACTTCTAAACTAATTCAATGAACTCATAATCAAGGTAATGCTACTCATTGGGACAAATGCCAACGTGCTCTAAAAAAATAACAAATGAACTCATGAAACTTATTGAATGAAGTGCTTATCTTCCATAAACTATGATATGAATCTACTACACTAAAGTAATTAAGTAACGTAAGTTATAAAATATTTATAGGGGTCTAAAATAAGTATGTGACGAGAATTGGGTTTTATAGGAAGTGAGAAAAGTCTCAATTACACCTAACCTACTATGTTAAAGGAATTCTCACGTATGAAGGTTTTAGAATGTGTGAGCCAGTCTCATTAACTCCAATGGATGATATGTAAGAGAAATTCACATTTCATCAATTTAAAGTAAGGATAACCATTCATCAATAGAGTAAGTAAATTTCAATCTAGAAGCAAGCCTCCATAAAGATAGAGTCAACACTAAAAGATAAAGAAGAAATGAACATTCACTTAATGATGTGAGTAATTATGTTAATCTATGATGCTAATAAAAATGGTGACAACATGATAAGAGGCTAATATAAATGGTGAGACAAGTCTCAAACAAGCCTAATAAAAGGTCACTAAAAGTAATCACCTAAGAGAGTGTTGAATATCAAAAGACAAGTCTCCATCATACTTCATATGTAAGTGTAAAGACAATTAACACTTAATACTAATGATGAGATTAGAAATCATCTAATGAGAAATGGTTCCCTCATCCTAGAAGCCATCTTCCATGATGTATGAGTTCATTGTAATGGAACTTTATATTGAGCACCGATTGGCTAGCTATGAGCGGTGATGCCTTCCTTCGGGATGGGCGGAGGTTCACGTAACTCTCATGAGATGAGATTGTCCGGCATGCTGGGTATGGTTCTCCTTATATGTCCTACTATTTGAACCTATACTGCCAATAAAGGGATCTACCATAGTTTGACTCCCTATATACGCTAGTATGTTCAGGTCACTTTGGTTGTGATTCCACCTCTTTTCAATGTGGGGCAGACACTAGATTTCATGATGCTCACATGATATATGTATGTTAAGTTTAAAGATCCCAAATAAATAATGAGTACTGCCTCAAAGTAGTAAAGATAATGAAATGAACGATAAAGAAGGTGTTTGTGCAAGACATCAGGAGGTGAAATCAGATTCAAGTAGTGACATTAGGTTATTCTTTGTCATTGCACTTCATGATCCCGATGAGAGTCTTAAACTTCATAGGTAAATATGGTGCTTACATGAGCCTACAAATGAATTAAATGAATAATGTAAAGTACGAATGAATGAGTGAAGCAAACTCTGTATTTTCTAAAGAAGGCCCTCGGGTTGAGGTTCCATATGTTGGGCCCTCACTTGAGATGTCTTATGCTACATCAACGATTCCAAAGTCTCGTGTATATGAAATGTATATTATATGAAACATGAAATTAAAGAAATCAATGGCATGATCAATAGAGAATTTCTTATGAAAGATAATGAATATATAGTGTAAAGAATGACTCACTATAAGGTTGGGAAATCATTCGATAGTCCTTGGAGTACTTGCATCGATTCTTTGTGGGTATGGGACTACAATGAATAATTGCACTTGTAAGTAAATCATAGGACCAAAAGAATAATTGAACTACACAACAACAAGAAGAAAAGACTAAAAAATAATCTAATTGTACAAAGAGGAGCTCTCGGCCTAAGAGGATCAAAAATCTCAAATCTTCACCCAAATTGTTCTAAATTTATGTCGATGATACTAATATCTTGTAATCATATAGAAAACCAGTTGTGTTCTTTAATGCATTAAATACATCATAACTGTACCACAATTCACAATTAACGATTTTGGGATGTCTAGAGACTAGGCTTTCCAGAAATAGCATGTTGTATAGGAAGAACTTTCTTTGATCATGCATAGACTTATGTGTATGTGTTCATACATCCATAATTAGTACAACTGGTTTACTCATCCCTACTATTTACTATTTTATAAATGCAGGTTAAGGGACAGATTGACCGCTCTTGCAACGGTTTGGACATCAGTGTTTCTCCATACCATTTGGTAGGTCTCTTGATTTCGAGGATGCTACAATTTTAGTCTACCCTTTGTTTTAGAAAAAGCTAGTGGATGTTGTCCCTAGTGTTTCTTTTGTACATTCATTTCAAAGCTTTTGTAATAACGCCGTGTTTGTCAAACATATTTATGATGTATTCTTATTTAATTTCAAATGATTCTTATGGTAGATGGTTGTTTTATTTATGTTGAGATTAGCGTATGATGAATTTATGAAATAACTATATGAAGTCTATGTATATTTCATTTGCTAAAAGTTTTAAATTTTTCGCTAAAAATAACCATATGAATGGGGTGAATGCAAGATGAGGCTTGTCTGCGACCTCTGAGAGGTCAACGCCGCCGTTTCTGATCCAAATTCTAGAATACGGGTCGTGACACCAATAAAAATTGAAGAATAAACTCCGTGAAGATCCATCTTCAAGGTCTATCTTCACCTTCAGCTCTCAAGGAGGTTTTTGAAGAATCTTTGGGAGAGAATGGGTTTTGATTTAGGTTGTAGTGTTTAATGAGAGTATCGGACCTATATACTGTTAAAATACCCTTAAACATCCAAAATAACAGTCCTCCTATTTTATACGACCTGGGATAAATTTAAAAAAATAATCCTTAATAGAAAACTGGCAGGAACTTACAGCACCATCAACGCCCTAGTATCGACGGTCCGTGGGTGAAACCATGCCCTGTTGATGGGGTCTCGTTGTTTGCTTCTGCAACTCCTCAACCTATCGACTGGCAGGCTCTATCGACGCCCAAAGTCAAAGAGCCTTCATTCCATCGACTGGGCATTTGGAACCACATGCAAACTGCCATGCAGCTTCAAGTCTTGAGTTGGGGCCCTCCTCTTGGGCGCATTGTGGGTCCTACGTGGTGTCGTACCCAGACTTTTATAACTCAAATATTATTGAATATCCATTTAGGACCTCTCACATGAATTTAAATCTAAAACTAATACGTATAATTCGACGAAACATGAATAGACACACAATGTCATTTAACGGCAAACCTTTCAAACGTCATGAACGTTCTTGGACGTTTGACCTCCAAACTTCATGAAACATGACACACTGCCTATAAACACCATAATAAATCATATAATGATCTCATTAACTAATGAAACACACCATTGGACACATAACCTCAAACAAGGCACAAGGTGACTTAGTCATCTAACGCCTTGGTCGTTCCTTGACGTTTCACTTGCAAATAACCTAAAACTGTAGACACTGTGTCACTAGTACAGTTCAGACAATTTTAGGATCTTTGACCATAATTAAAACCATGTTAGACTCTATCTTCACCTAAGTAATTTTTGGAGATGTTATATTCTCCTCCACTTGGACTATATTCGTCCTCGAATGACACTTGCCACTCTCCGAACACTTGAAAGAGTAGAGACTCACTTTAACAACTCATGGAAATAACATAGAAAACATTGTACAACACAAAATCAAGGGGAAACATCAATTTCACATATTCAAGATAATCACAACACAACAAGAAACAAGAATAAACTCTACAAATCATTTTGCCGTAAAACTCACATCCTTCATTTCAAATAACAAAAACTCATTCTTTATTCAATATCATGCTCATATAGCTCAGCTCTAACCATATTACAAAAATTTTCAACCAAAGAATGAATTAGTCAGTTTTTGCAAAACCTTATATTGAGCAGAAATCCCATGCAATTTTACAGTGAATATGTTTCACAATCTAACAATGCAAAACTTAAGACATTCCTTATAAATGCTCAACAAACCAATCTCATATGTTCATTTAGCCATGCTCAGTATTCTTCTTCATGAAACAATTAGCAACCTACACTAGATGCATATGAACCATGAGGAAGATATCATGCATGAAAACTCATATTCTCATTCATTAAAACTCCAATCGAAAACATGCATATCATAAGGAGAACATTTGGAACTTACTTTTTTCACAAAAGACTCCTAAACAAATCAAGTTACTAAGAACTCTTTGTTTTAGGCTTGAATAAACACATAAAGAAAAGTTAAGGGTACCTCACTCCCAACAACTATATTCCTCACGATACTCCCCCATTGAGGAGAAATCCATTCTAAGGTCAACATAACATCTACTACATTTAAATCCCTCAAGGCACCTTAAACCTTACTAACACTTTCTTACCAAGGTCTATCTCATGAATACTAAAGACTCGCAAAGTTTTAATCATCTAACCTATACATTTCCCCTTACAAAGAGAAACTCACCTTTACTCTTTCAAATCTCATATTCTTCCTTAATATGGTGGGGTCTTAAACAAATTCAAATCATCTCAACAACCATTCCTTCACATTCTTATAATATAACTTACTGTTAGACCCGTAAACTACTTGATCTAACTACATGCAGACATGTCACAGACTTGAGCATAGGTCTTGACATGAATGGGGGCAAAATACTGTAAACACGGGTTCAAGGTGCTTGGGTGTTGGTAAAGCAACTTGAACATGCAATGCTTACGTGCAGGCTAGAATCATCGGCAAGGCAGCGTGTTGTCTTGACAAGGCAAAGATGTGAAGACTTGACGATGGGAAAAACAAAGGAATTTCAAGTGAATTACAGAAATAAAACTAAGTGTTGGAGGGTAGCTAAAATATTCCACGTATTGGAAGCAGGCTGAAATATTCTAAGTGTTGGAATGTAGCCTAAAATATTCTAAGTGTTAGAATATTAATATTTCATGTGGCTAAAGATGTAATTTGAATTAGATTCTATCTGTTAGAATTATAGTTGTTGGAAACATTAGTTTGAATCCTGTGATGTCGAGTCTCGGACAGGTGTCATTTGTAACTGCCGCATGTAATTGCCATGTGTAGAAATTTTATAAAGGTGGAAATTTTGTTCAAGGCCGAGGAGAGTGATTCCGGTCTTAGAGATATTTGTGAAACCTTCCCTTTGTATTAATTATAATATTAATAAAGGTTGGGACGAGTTCCCATACATTCTGTTCGTTGTTTAACTTTGCTGCTGAAGTATTTGCATACTTAGTCAAATCTGTGTGAGTAAGATAGGCTTAGTGATGCAGACGTTTGCAAGAATGCCTATGGTGCTGTTCGGTAAAATCAAATTTACCCTCTTTCAATTGGTATCACATCCAGGTTGAACGATGGCGAAAAATGTACAACTGTGGGAACTAGCACGAAAAATCAAAACATTTGCTGGGATTATGGATGATACTCTGGGAGATCCTTCGTTTTTGGATCTGTTGACATAAATCATTGATTTGAGACTTAACGCTGAGAAAGTTCAGGAGAAGATTTGTGCATATTGACAGAATGTTGATAATCACATCACTGAAATCATGAATTTTTGTAACACAACTACACAACAACTTGAGAGACTGCAGAAGGAAAATTAAAACCTTCATGCAGAGATGTTGTATTATGTCGGGTTGTGGCAACGTTGAGTTCAAATCATGTTGAATCATCTAAGGTTAAACTTCCAGAACCTAAAGCCTTTTGTGGAGCAAGAAGTGATAAAGAACTGGAAAACTTCATTTGGGACATGGAAGAGAATTTTACTACTGCAAGGGTGCTTCGCGCTGACAAGTTAAACATTACCACAACATACTTGATGGGTGATGCTAAATTTTGATTGAGAAATCGAAATGCAGATGATGTAAGTGCTGGTTGTCCTATAATTGATATGTGGGACAAGTTAATGGAAGAAATACGGGATCAATTTCTTCTAAGCAACGCCTCTTGTATTGAAAGGGAAAAGTTGAAAAGGCAAAGGCAAATAGGTTTGGTTAGGGAATACATTAATGAATTCACCTCTGTGATGTTAGACATTCAAAACATGTCTGATGAAGATAAGTTACACAACTTCATTTTGGGTATGCAAGGCTGGTCTCGAAATGAACTTCGAAGGATGAATGTTAAAAATCTGGATGGGGCAATTGCTGCAGATTCGTTGGTTGATTTCCAGAAAACTCGTCCGTTGACGGATGTTCCCTCTACTTCAAAAACTAAGAAAAAGGATGATAAGAAAGGGGAATAGAAAAAGGATAGTCTTAAAAAGTGTACAAACGACAAAGACAGACCAAAGAACAAAGATGGTAATTCTAAGGGCTGTTGGACTTGTGGCGGTCCTCATTTGGCCATTTCTTGTCCAAACCAGGAAAAAGTAAACGCTTTGCTGGCTGGAAATATGAATCAAAGGGAGGAAGATGAGGAAATTGTGTCTGCAATGGCAAATCCATTGGGATTGTCCTTCAACCATATTACGTGGGTTAATAATGTTGGAGAAACGTCTAGTGCGTCACATCCTTATGCTTCCCTAATTCATATAAAAATGACAGTTAAAGAACAATGTGTGATCGCAATGGCTGATATAGGACCCACTCACACGTTTGTAGATGTGAAAATTGGTACAAAATTGGGGGTGAAGTTGTCTAAAAGCCCTTCCTACGTAAAAATAGTCAATGCGAAAGCACATGCCATTGTGGGTATGGCTTATGGTGTGTCTATGTCGACTGAAAGTTCGATCGGAAAACATAACTTGATGGTGATGCCGCTTCCGGAATTTGAGATCATACTTGGGATTGATTTTCAAAGGAAATTCTAGTTTGTTGCGTTTCCTCACTTAGATGGAGTGATGGTCATGAATTGAAGCAATGTTGAATTTCTTAAAGGAGTTTAGCTATTTGGGAATGTTAATAAAGTTGCAAAGAAGAAATCCAAGGGAATGTTCTTGTCTACTATGTCAATCGACAAAGGGCTGAAGCGGGGTGATGACATTATACTTGCGGCCTTGGTTGAAGTGAAACCTGATGTTAAGATAGAAGTGTCTGATTGTGTTGCCGAATATTTTAAATAGTATGCTGATTTTATGCAGCAAAAATTACCAAAGAATTTACCACCAAGTAGGGATATCGATCATGAATTTGAGTTGTTGCTGGTACGGTTTCTCCTGCGCAGGTTCCTTATCGTATGGCTCCTAAGGAATTGGCTTAATTGCGTAAATAATTGTACGAGTTATTGGTTGCTTGATTGACTCAGGTATCTAAGTCTCCATATGGTGCCCCTATTTTATTTCAAAAGAAACAGGACGGGATGATGTAAATGTGTGTAGACTACAAGGCGCTGAATAAGGCAACTGTAAAGAATAAGTATTTGGTTCCATTGGTGCAGGGTTTGATGGACAGGTTGATTAAAGCATGCTGGTTCACAAAACTTGATCTCAGGGCAGGCTATGGGCAGGTTAGGATACAAGAAGGTGATGAACCAAAAATAACGTGTGTAACTAGATATGGTTCATATAAAATCCTTGTAATGCCATTTGGGCTAACTAATTCTCCGACAACATTTTTCAACTTAATGAGTAATGTACTATTTGACTATTTTGATGACTTTGTTGTTGTCTATCTAGATGATATTTTCATTTATTGTGAAATATTGGAAGAACATGTTAATAACTTAATTTTGGTTTTGTCTCAGTTAAAAAAAATACACACTTTATGTTAAGATGGAAAAGTGTGAGTTTGCTCAACAGTAGATAAAATTTTTTGGGCATCTTGTTAGTAAAAACCATGTTAGAATCGATCTTATGAAAGTGCAAGCAATTGTTGAATGGTAGGCACCTCGTCATGTGAAGGATTTGATGTCTTGGATTGTCTAACTATTACAGAAAATTCATTGTTTGTTACTCAAAAAGGGTAGCGGCTTTGACAAACTTGTTGAAGAAACATACGAAGTGGGTTTGGTCTTAACGATATGATGAAGCATTTAAGAATCTGAAGGAAACCATTGCATCTGAACCAATACTCAAATAGCCTGATTGTCAAATGCGTCAGACAAAGCAATTGGTAGCTTATTAGTATAGGAAGGTCATCCTGTGGCCTTTGAAAGTAGGAAACTTAATGATGCTGAACAGACATACTCAACACATGAAAAAGAGATGGTTTTTGTGGTACACTGTCTGCAAGTTTGGAGGGTTTATCTCCTAGGTACTCTATTTGTAGTAAGAACCAATAATGTAGCAAATAAATTTTTCAATACACAGATAAAGTTGAGTCCTAAGAAAGCACGGTGGCAAGAATTTCTGGTAGAATACAACTTAGTGTGGGAACATAAGCCAGGAAAACACAACCCCGTTGTTGATGCGCTAGTAGAAAAGAAGTATTTCTTACAGTATATTCAATTTCAAAACTCGAAACTGAATTTTATGATAGAATCAGGATGTGTGCTGTAAATGATTCAATGTATGTTAAATGGATGCGTAAAGTGCAAGATGGCACAATGAGATGGTATTGGATCGAGGACGATCTGCTCTATTTTAAAGGGGGGAGGATCGTTGTACCAAATCAGGATGGATTACACAAAGACGTTATGAAAGAGGCGCATGATTCTTCTTGGGCTGGACATCCAGGTGTTTAAAGGATGTTTGTTTTATTGTCTCGTGTTTATTTTTGGCCAAAAATGGAAGACGATATAGAGGAATATGTCATGTTTGTCAAGTTGAAAAGACTGAACGCAAGAAGGAAGCAGGTTTGTTGCAACCTTTGCCTGTTCCTGAATGGTTGTGGCTATCAGTAAGCATGGATTTCATTCCAGGATTACCTAAGCTAGATGGCAAAGCATCTATCATGGTGGTAGTTGACAAGTTTTTGAAATATTTTGTTTTTATTGTTGCACTTGAACTATGTTCATCTGAAGTTGCCACTGATTTGTTCTACAAATATGAGGCTAAGTATTTTGGTTTTCCGGCTGACATCGTAAGTGATAGAGATACAAGGTTCACTGGTAGGTTTTGGACAACTTTGTTCAATATGATGGGACCAAACTTAAAATTTTCTACTGCGAATCATCCACAAATAGATGGGCACCCACAAAGAATTAATTACTTGTTGGAAGAACAGTTGAGGCACTATGTGACAACAAGTCAACGGAATTGGGTGTCATTGTTAGACACTGCACAATTCTGCTATAATCTGCACAAGTCGTCTACAACAGAAATGATCCCTTTTGAAATTGTTTTAGGCAAACAACCTCGGACGCCACTAGATGTTGCCAAATCTAAAAATCAATGAAGGTTTCCATCAACATACAAGGTTTCAAGGGACAGACTTAAAATGTTATCTAAAGCACAGGATAGTTTGCGCAAGGCGCAGCGGTGCATGAAGAAGTATGCTGATCAACATCGTCGCTCAGTTGAGTTTAATGTGGGTGACAAAGTGTTACTGAAACTTACTCCACAAATCTGGAAATCGATTGTATGTAAGAATAGACATCGGGGTTTGATTCCTAAATATGATGATCTATTCGAAGTGGTAAAACGAGTGGGTGAAGTTGCTTATAGATTAAAATTTCTAGAAAGGTTGAAAATTCATCCCACTTTCCATGTGAGTTTCTTGAAACCTTACTTTGCAGATGCAGATGTTCCAGACAGAAACAGGTCAAAGAGGGCTCCTCCATCACTACCTACACAATATGATGCTGAAATTGAGAAGATCCTTGGTCACCGGGTTTTGGGCACAAGTCAGAATAATACTAAGACAAAATTCTTGGTTCACTGGATAGGCAATAGTGCAGTTGATGCAGTTTGGGAGAAGGCAAAAGACTTATGGAAGTTTGATGCTTAAATCGAGGACTATCATAAGACAGTCTCGATGATGAGATCGAGTTCAAGTGGTGCGAGTGGTATGTTAGACCCGTAAACTACTCTATCTAATTACGCGCTGACATGTCAAGGACTTGGGGATTGGCCTTGACATGAATGGGCGCAAAAGAGTGCGAACACAGGTTCAAGGGAACATGAAAGGCTTTGATGCGGGCTAGAGTCATCGGCAAGGCAGAGTGTTTGCTTGACAAGGCAAAGCTATGATGACTGTACGATGGGAAAAAATAAGGTATTTCACGTGAATTGCTGAAATAAAACTAAGTGTTGGAGCGCAACTAAAATATTCTAGTATTGGAACGTGGCTGAAATATTCTAAGAATAAAGCCTGAAATATTCTAAGTGTTGGTATGTACCTTGAAATATTCTAAGTGTTAGAATATTAAGGATGTAATTTGAATTAGATTCTATCCATTAGAAATATAGTTGTTGGAAACATTAGTTTGAATTCTGTGCTGACAAGTGTCGGACAGGTGTCATTTGTAACTGCCGCATGTAATTGCCATGTGCAGAAATTTTATAAAGATGGAAATTTCATTTAAGGCGGAGGATAGTGATTCTTGTCTTAGAGAAATTCGTGAAACCTTCCCTTTGTATTAATTATAAGATTAATAAAGGTTGGGACGAGTTCCTGTACATTCTGGTTGCTGTTTTACTTTGCTGCTTAAGTATTTCTATACATAGTCAAATCTGTGTGATTAGATAGGATGAGTGTTGCAGACGTTTGCAAAACTTCCTTTGGTGGTGTTCGGTAAAAATAAATCGACCCTCTTTCACTTACCATTCTTTTCCAACTACACGAACCTAAGGTCATCAACACCATCTTTCACACCCCATCTAACAAGTCACATCTCATCTTTCCTCTCCCTCAACCCAATCTTCATAAAGTTACCCTTAAGGGACCAACACATACGGGAAAGAAGGGAAATACAACATATACAAAGCTCTTAGGCACAATTTGATAAATGAAGAAGTGAACTTTTCCTAGCACCCAATAGCCTTCTAATCATAAAGTGGCATGCTTCACATTATGAACAAGACTCTACTACATATGGTACATGAGACAACTGAGACACACCCAAACCTTATGCTTTGATACCAATTTTTTAATGTCCCACAAGTAAACCTAGAAGTTAGAGCA
The DNA here is from genome assembly GCF_036512215.1 of Solanum lycopersicum. NCBI lineage: Eukaryota > Viridiplantae > Streptophyta > Magnoliopsida > Solanales > Solanaceae > Solanum > Solanum lycopersicum. The sequence continues at coordinate 17,717,950 of NC_090808.1, read as the reverse complement.
TCCTTGTGTCGCCACACGACAAATGAGACTTCAACAAGTCTCATTTAAGACACTCTTATCATTAATTGCATAATAAACATTCTAAAATGAGCAAGAATTTAAAACTTTCTTTACACACGAAGAACTCTTTCCATAATAATTATACAAGCGGAAGACTTTCATTTAAAACATTAAATCTTCAAAACATCTCCTTGAAACATGTAAACTTTGAAGTATACAACACTTTGGACTAAGCCCATACAACACATAAAATAAAGACTAAGACATAAAGGAACATGTGGATACTGTCATCGAATCGATGAAGACTCACAAATACTTCATCTTGAACTCTTAGAAACCTATCCATCCTCCATGGAATATCAAGACATACAATTCCCTACACTTTAGTCCAAAAGGAAAAAGAAGGGGTTGGCACATTAGATGCACTCAGTATGGAAGCAATGCGAAAACCATGAAAATGGGACATTTAGTAAATAACATGTTTTTTATGAATTTTGAACAAAATATCATACTATAAGCATAAGAAAATTATTCAAAAACATAGAAACACATGGGGAATCATTTAATCAATTAGTCACACTTTTAAGAAAATATCACAGTAAGCTACTTCACTGTACAATGAACTTCCTCACTGTCATAGTGAAGTTTTTCAACTTCACTTCAAACACCTTCTAGCACATAATCCACTCATTAAAAACTATCCTAAGACTCACTTAAGTATTAAAAAGAGAGAGACCCCATACAACCTCTCTATGAATACCTAAATGATCCTTAAAACCACCAATAATGAGCTCAACATACATTACTATGACATCAAACATATGAACATGACATCCTTCTACCAAAGGTGATTCTATGTTTTACTTGAGTGTGTTGTGAAGCGACCGCCCATACAATCTCATACATACACACTTAAGAGATCCAATAGACTACCTAAGATAGAATCATTCTCACTTAATACATTAGCATACATATAATATGACATTCTCCCCTACAAAGGTTATCAAAAGACTACTTTAATAAATCAAGAAGATAACATCCATGATTGAACTCTTCAAGATTACCTAAGTAATCCTTAAGAATACCTAAGTTTTGATCATGTCTACATAATCAGCCATCTTCCCTAACTAGAATCATTCTTAAGACTTATCTAGGTAAGAGAAGAAGTGACCAGTCCTATGTCCCCTTCACACCTTAACTACCAAACTCTTAACTACTCTAGATAAGTACTTATTCATTTAACATACTTTCCTATCTTAATTCATTACATTCCTTAGTTCATTTAAGAGACTTTTATCACATAAGGACATTATAGTAATGATCTTAAACAAGACTAAGGGAATCTCCCTTACACCTTAAAATCCTATTGTGCAATATCTAGATAGCGTCCTATACCACCACCTAGGCATCATAGAACATCTCTAATTCTATTAGGTATTCCACATGATGATAATAGGCAATAATCGACATAGACCATGTAGCAAAGCACTTAATACGAAGTTCTAACATACTCTGATGAGGGTGTTCTACTTGCCAATAGTAGAACTTGGACACATCCCATGTAGGCACATAGTTATGGAATATTAAGGGCGTGCCTTGTACTCTAGTCTCATCCTTTAACTAGAACTACTTAAATTACCATACTCACTCGGTGCTAGCCTTTGTTCTCGTAGAGTAATTTCCATTGAAAGTTCACATAAAGGGGTTCCATATCAAGTTCATAACCAAATAACATTTACCCAACCAAAAAGGTCCACAAGGGTTACCTTACAATGGCTACAAGAAGCCCATGATGACTTTCCTAATGATTAATATGATGTCATTCCAGCAAACCAACCTTAAGTCCATCACTCCTTTACTTGAACTATACCATTACGACTTTTGACTTCAACAATAATAACCTTACCACTTGGTTAAATGTTTCACATAAGGGACCCTCTTAACATCATCCAAGGTCTCATGTCATTCATACAAACAAGACTAAGTGACTTTAGCATCCTAAGTCAAGACATCTCATAATCTCATTCATACTTGCATCAAGTAAGGGACACAAGTCAACCAAGACAAGACACAATATACTTCACTTTAACACATATTACATGACATTCTAGAAGCTCATAGGAATAATCATTATCATCTTTAAGTAATCCTATACACTACCATATCATCATTAGTACAACCATCATAAACTCATATAGTCAAGTATGAATAATCATGCATCAACCCTAAGACTACACATATAAGCACATAATCACAGTCTACATACTCACCTAAATAGATTCAATAGAAGAACACATATACTTTCACATTACTTATCATGTAGGTAGATATTTCTTCACATAATCAACTACTTAAATCATCATAATATTCAAGTAGTGCTGACAAGGCCATGATAATCATATTACATAAAATAACGCCAAAAAGACCATATCAATTCACGTAGCACTGCCACCATAAGTGACCACACAAATCAACATTATAATACAAAAACTATACACAATATTAAGAGACTTAGGGCAGCATACTACCCATTCCATCTCACCACTTCAATCCGAAGCTAAATTATCCAATTCAATACGAATAGGCCCTTACCCATGGCCATGAACATCAATTCAAAACATAAACTATAATACCGAATGAAGCTAGGTCTAATCAATATATACTTGTCAATATAATACAACCTAGATATCAGTTCAACACAATAATTACATCAATCAATAGCTCATACAAAACTACACTAGAATTCATAAGTATTAAGTCAATACTTATTCACTAAGCTTAATATTCAATAGATCTAAGAATAAACCATACCTAATTGATAAAATTGAAGCAGCCCATAAACCATACAATCATAATCTATACATGAATCAAAAGCCAATAAAATTTTATACTTGAATTCATTAATATCAAAGCATGACCACATAACCCATATTTTAGTCAAATTGAGAGAGTTTAGAAGGTTAAGGGTTCATGGAGATTTTCATTTGAAAATATAAATTTTACATCATTAATATCATATCTTAATGTTTTAAAACCTTTCATGCAAGAACCTAAGACTTAGAGTAGGAATTAGACTTTTTCATTTGTTTGAAATCTTTGAAAATAATCTTTTAAATTGGCTCTAAGGTGATAGCAAGCCTTAGATGAACAAGTCTCATACCTTATTAGAAGAATCCAATAATAATTTAAGAAGAAACTCCATTTAAGATCCATATTGAAGATTTATCTTCACCTTGAGCTCTCAAGGAGGTTTTTGAAGAAACTTTGGGATGGAATGGGTTTGAATTTTTGTGATAGGGTTTAAATGATATTTTTAGGACTTACATACTCTTTCAATACCCTTAAACACACAAAATAACCTGCGCTCTATTTTAATAGACTTGGGGAGAATATCTCAAAAACACCAAGCCTTAACAAAAAAACTGGCAGGAACTTACACCACCATCGACGCCCTAGGATCGATAGTCTATGGGTGAGACCACGCCCCGTCGATGGGGTCTCTTTGGTTGCTCCTGCAACTCCTCAATCTACATACTTGCAGGATCCATTGACCCCCAAGTTGACTTGCCGTCATTCCATCAACTTGGTCGTTCGGGTCCTCGTTTTACACTACATGCAAGCAGCCATGCAGCTTCAAGTCTTGAGTTGGCGTCCTCCTCTAAGGCCCATTGTGGGTCCTACATGGATTCATACCCAAACATTTCCAACCAAAACGTGCTCTTATACGAGTTTGAGACCTCTCAAATGAGTTTCATCCAAAAGAAACATGTAAAACTTGACAAAACATGCAAGAGACACACAAGGTCATTTCAAGGCAAACCTTTTGAACGTCATGGACATTCTTGTATGTTTGACCTCCAAACTTTACACACTTACTATAAGCACAATAATAGCTCATATACTAACCTAGTTAACTCATTAAACTCACCATTAGTCACATAACCACATACAAGGCACATAGGTGACTTAGTCGTCAAATGCCTTGGTCGTCCCTTGACGTTTCACTTCCAAACCACCTAAAACTCTAGAAACTTATTAACTACTGAATTTTATTCTATTTTAGGACCTTAGACCATCATTACAACCATTTAAGACTCCAGCTTCACCTAATTCATTTTTGAAGGTGTTATAACATCATTCGAATCCTTCTAGTGCAATGAACAAGTGAAGTCGCATTCCACCACTTCAACATAGTTTACTTATTAGATATAACATCATAGTTCATAATAAATTCATTACTTTATTATTCAGTAAAGATCAACCACAACCGATATAGACTATGAGAACTTACATGGAATCAGTTATCATAAGCCGCACACTGAAAAAGGGTGTTCTACTTGCCAAGGTAGAACCTACATACTAGCTACTATGTGGATCTACTAGCTTTTTACTACTGCTGCATGTAGTTAAGGGATAGAGACTTGATTCTAGGGACTTTACCTATTGCATTACCGGAGGATACCCCATCCCATTAGTATCTCTAGGATGACCAAACCTCATTCATTAACGGAAGGGTCTTTTCCTCATCAGCCTTATCCTCTTGATTCTTAATATACTTTCCCAACTTACTACCATTATACATTTTAATTTTATATATATGTGTGAAGAGTAACCCATATTTATTCAATACAATTCAACATAAAACTCTAGATTCATTAAGTGAGAATACACTTTCATCCTAGAATCTACATATATATGTCGGTAGTACTTTTTACAATATCAATTATGGTGTTTTCATGAGATCTATAATTTCAATCAACACAGTGGGTAGATTCATCATACACAATTCATGAAACATAATATGTAAGGTTAAAGAGTGTAGAAACCACCTCATAGTACATTTCTCTTATCCTTTCATACGCCATGTACCTTGCAAGCAACTTCGAAGTCTATGTATAATATTCATTACTATATATACAAACCCTACAATTTATCCCTTTTTCATTGGTAGGGATCAAGTATCATGATTACTGTATGGACCCAAAAAAATTATATAGGTCAAAATAGAACCTAACATGTGTGGTATAAGCTTATGAGGCCCTAGAATGAACAAATATAGTTTTAAGAGTCAGTATATACTGTTTGGGAGAGTAAGGAGATGAAATGTCCAGCAACGTCTGGTGATGTCTGAAAGTTATCCTTGAGATGTGGTAGCGTGCCTTAGTATGTCTCATGAGGTTTTAGGTTGAGTTTGGGGATAAAAATTAAAGGAATTATTCCTAACATCTAGAAAGATGTATTTGGGATGGAAATGTTCAAGCACGACTTCCAAGGACCACCCAATGGGTTCTTGAGGAGGACACAAAAGTAGACATTACATTGCCTTAAGTAGTTCTAGTCGACGACCAAGAATCAATACCTCGTGGGTCAGGCTACGACCCATAGATTCACTGCATCACTACACATTTAAACGTGGGTATTAAGACCCCAAAAGATGGCTGTGCGACAAGGACGGCAGACCTTCAGTAGGGCATCGTCATTCCAACGATGGTCCGTTGAATGCAGCCATCAATGCATCCTGCATTTTTCTTGCAACACACTCCCTTATCAAGGGTGAATGGGAAATTCACTCAACATTAAAATAAAAGCATAGGTAGTTATTATTAGTAGAGTTGGGTATTTTACGACTACTTAAACAATAAGAAATCCAATAAGACTGTTCAATACAAATCAAAACCTCTATCTCTCATTAGAACTCTCAAGAACACCATTTAAAAAGATAATAACTACGAGGCTGCTCATAGGACGAGTTTCATCAAGGACTCAATATAGGAATAAGGTTCTAATATAAGGTATGTGAAGCTCGTTCGTCCATGGAATAAGGCTCTAATATAAGGTATGTGAAGCTTGTTCATCCATGGATTCTTCTATTCATGAAGTTCCACTTGTTATTCCTCTATTGTGAATCCAAATAATCCCACTCTAAAGAGGGTTGTGATTGTATTGCAGTGAGGCTTGATTGTGATATCAATCTACTGGTAACATTCAATGATGTTCATATGATGATTATGAATTTCATGGTGAATTATAGTAATTGATGTTGAATGTGATCATGATGATTTTAGCCTATTAGATACAAGATGAAGGTTCAAATTGATCTTCTTAATTCAATTGCTTTATATGCTAACTAATTATAATTTAATCACCTAGATATGAAATAAACTGGGTCTAATTGATCTAGGATTGTCTTGGTTTGTAAAGTTGAAATTGAACCTATGTGATCATGTATGCCTAGATTTACCTTCTAATGATTAAATTGAATGAATTATCTTGTTATTTAACATTGATCATGATGAATTGAGGAAATTATTTTATTGTAGGACTTGTATACCATTGATTCTAGGTATTTGGTGGTGAAGTCATTATGAAGAGATTGTGATGATGTTTCTTTCTCTTCTACACTTAGATATGAACAAGTTAAGGGAATCAACTTCTCTTACATATATGAATTCTAGGTTGACCTAAGAACCTTAAAAGAATCAAGACATGATAAAAAATATTAGCTTGAATGTGGATTGTATAATCACTTATTATGTAATAGACTTGGTGAGAAAATACCAAGGCATGATAGCTTGAGATGTGAATCTCATGATAGCTTCAATGGTGTATCTCATAATAGCTTGAGATGGTATATCTCAAGGGTAAATTGATATAGTAAATCTCAAGGAGGCTTGAGTTGAAATAATCATGGTAGATTGAGATGTTGAATCTTATGAAAGCTTGAGTTGAATTACTCATGGAATCTTGGGGTGATAAAATTTATGGTAGCTTGGGATGGAGGAAGTAAACTCTCTCATCTTAGCTTGGTCTTTTATTGCTATGATTCTTGATAGTGGTAGCTTGACTTTGTTTGGCCATAAACACTTCATGGTAGCTTTAGGGGAAGGCCTATTCTCTCCTAATGGTAGAATAACTTGCAAGCAAGGTGCATATCATGGTAGCTTGATTTCCATTCAAGGTGCATTTCATGTAAAAGCTTGAGATAGTATCTCATGGTAGCTTAAGGTTGATGACCCATTCTACCCTATGATTAGCTTTAATCTACATGATTGGTTGCATGGTGGTTTGATGGTTATATCCTTTCTTAGTTAGCTTCATTAGTATGATGAGACTCTTTCCATGGTAGTAGGTCTTTTATGATAGTAAGTTGAGCTTAATAGATAAGGTTGCAAGAAAAGTTAGCTTGGAGTAGGATAGTCTAGAGATGTACTTAGTATTAATGGTAAAATAGGATTTTATCCATACATTAATCTAGTATGACTTGAAGCTAACTTTGACATGATCACTACATGATGTATACTTAGCTCTGATAGTGCTACAGTTTCCTTCTGTGACATAGTTGACTTAAGATTATAGATTCTTGTCAATATGAAATAGATCTATTAGAGACTCCTAGATTAAAAAGAAAGTGATTAGGGTGAAATTACATGCTTAGTGTGTTAGGTAGAATGGGATGCTTCACATGCATCACACAAATGTTCATTCAGGTGTCCTAGGGGTGTGATGTTCATATGATATGATGAACTTAAGGTCTTAAATATGAAAGTGGGTTATGATCAAGTATTTATAAAGATATGTACTTAGTTTTGGTGGTAGTATGTGATGCTACCTTAACCTTGCACAAGTATACTTGGAGGTAGCTTGTGAAGTAGTTCATTTTAGTAAGAAGGACAATGAGTTAAGTATGAATTCTTATATGTTTTATGATGCTTCATTATGCTTATGTTATTTATGTTATGCTTATGACTTTATGTCTTATGATTATGTCTATTGTTGACTAACCCTTTAAGATATCTTATGTTTGGTATGATAGTTTTCGTACTTGATACATTGTGTGCGAACACATATTTTGCCTACATTCTAATCGAATATAGGGTCTTGAGGATACTGAGTTTCTTTGAAAGTAGAGTTTCCAAGGCTTTCGAGAAGTGAAGCTTGGTGAATCCTCATAGCATCCAAGGACATAAATCATATGTTGTCTTTTAAGTTCTTTTCTATAATAGACTTTTATGGGTTGTTACCCAAGACTAATGTACTCACGATGTCGTAGATGATTTTTAAGACATATGTTAGACATTTTATTAAATATTTGCCAATTGTGTTTTTGAGAAAAAGGTTAATTCTGATCTACTTTTCGTATATATGCAATAAATGGTGTCTAAAGGCTTGTACAAGACCTCCGAGAGGTCATGTATGCCACGTTTTAACTTGAAGGATGCCCTATCTTCTTGGTGTACTTTGGGTCGTAAAAACATGGCATGATAGCATAAGGTTATGAAATAGTCTTAGGATGTCTCAAAAATGACGTCTAGTAGAGTTTTATTCTTCTGTGTGATTCGTGACACATCTATGAGTACGGGGTTACATGATGCTTAAGAAAATTTCACTTATTCATTTCTCATGTTTTGCCATAGAGTTTTGCTTGAGTAAGCCCTTATTCTAAAGTTTGCTTATTATTTTGTTTTGGTTATAGCTACCAATAGGGCTAATTCTATAAGGGAAGGAGATTCCATGGAGAATCAAGATATACTTCCCCAAGGGAATCAAGTCCCTCCATAAGTTTCTAATGCTCCTCAAGTAGCTAATGTTACTCTAGATGAATTTAGGATTTGTATGAACTTCTTTTATCAATCATTGATGGCCCAACCAAATAGGGAGGTGGTGCATAACCCTATGAATGTATTCTTATAGAAGTATAATGTTCTAAGGTGATGGAGGATCCAAATGGGTTCATAGATGAGGTTTATAATACTCTTGCTATTACCGCTTTGACTTCTAGGGAGAGAGTGGAGTTAGACTCTTCAATTTAAAGGTGTAGCTCAAGTTTGGTATGAGCAATGGAAAGATTCTAGGCTTGTAAAGGAGGATCCCGTAGAGTCGGAGAATTTAGGTCGGACTTTTTTTGATAGGTTCTTTCATAGGGAATTGAGGGAGGATAAGTTGGTGGAATTCATAAACTTCAAGCAAGGTAAGTTGAGTGTTATAGAGTATTATTTGAAGTTCACTCAATTATATAAGCATGTACCCCAATAATTGTAGCAAACCCTAGTGTCTTGATGAATAGGTTCATGAAGGGGGTGTTCGAACTAGCTAAAGAAGTGTGTGGTACGACAATGCTTGTACATGATATGGATATCTCCAGACTAGTGGTGTTTTCATAACAAATAGAAGTGTCCAAGCTTTAGAAGAAGATAATGAGATTTAAAATAGAAAGTGAAGGGTCCGATGGACATGGTCATTCCAAGAATCGACAAAAGTCTTCCAGACATAGCTACTCTAATACTTCTAGATATGAGAAGAGTAATGAGTACTCCTGACCTACGTGCATCAGATGTGGCAAGAAACATGAGGGTAGGTGCATGGCCGGTAGATATTGTTGTTATGGGTGTGGTGAGAGTGGTCATATGATTAAATATTACCCTAAGGAAAAATCCAATGTGAGATAAGGTAAGAAAGTTGCTACTAATCAAGTGGAAGATGGTCATCTAAAGATGAAGAGGTTCTATTCTCTCAAATCCAAGGAAGATCAAGAATGATATTCTTATGTCCCTCTCTAGTATGTGTTTCTTTAATGATTTATGAAAATTTTCTGAATTTCCTATGAATAGGAATTGTCTTCTCATTTTTCTATTTCCTAATGATGAGGTATTTATTTAAAAAGACACGTGAAGCTTATCCCCATGTGTGGGATAAGGAGCCTTTTTATGAGGTCTTTATATGGTTGTGTGTTGTTATAATTAGCTTGGAATTGGGATTTTTCGTTGATTTGGGTATTGGCATTTATGTATAATGCATATACATAGGGCAGATTGCCTAGATTAGATCCATTAATTAAGTGTTTGTGAAGGTCTCATTCAAGGACGAATGTTCTCTAGTGGGGGATATTGTAAGGACCCAGAAAATGCTATAGCTCAAAATAGAGACTATGATGTGTTCAATAATCTTATGAGTTCTTAAATGATCAAATATAGTTTTAAGTTTCAGTATATACACTTTGAGAAAATTTGGAGGGAAAACGTCCAACAACGTCCGGTGACATTAGAAAGTTAGACTTGAGATGTTGTAGTGTGCCTTAGTATGTTCCATGAGGTTTTAGATTGAGTTTGGGGATCAAATTGATAGGTATGGTTCCTAACATCTATACGGACATATTTAGAATGGAAACGTCCAGGCATGACTCCCCAAGGACTACCAAAGGGGTCATTGAGGAGGACCTAAAAGTGGACACCATACTGCCTTAAGTAGTGTGAGTCGACGACCAAGAATTGATACCTTTTAGGTAAGGCTACACACCATCATTTTGGGGCGTCACTCCAAACTTAGACGTGGAACGCTTACGAAAGAATTTTTTTGATAAGATCCATGTTTTCTCATGTTAAATTATTTCTTGATATGCTAGTTGTGCATTTGACTTCATGAGATAAGATAAGCAACATCGTAATAGACAATTGTGAGGTGAAATGTTTAGCCTTATAATGAAAAGTTTAGTCTTTTTAAAATGAAATATGTTGAGTCTCTTGAAAACTATGTGACTTTTATAATTAGGAATGCATGATTGTAGGATCATTCTTTAAAATTGAAAGCATATTTTACTAAGTGTTATTGTGTGGGCCTATGATTTTTGTGATTCTTCTCAAATGATTTTTACTGCGACGGCTATTGCTATTCTAGAAATAGACATTTTCTAAAATGACTTACGAATTGCAGTGATGTACTTTGGGTGATCTACCATTTCGACTGCACTAGGAAGAAGACATGAGCATGTGTTGGTTTAAGAATTTGAGATTTATCATTTTAAAAGGAAATTAGCCTTGTATTTTGCTTAGGTCTGAACTCATGATACATTTAAGTGTGTTGAGGAGAAGGACATTCCTCCATGGACACTACTAGGCATGGTATGGTTGAGTATGACCTTCATGGCACTTGGTCTAACTAATAAAGCTCTTTGTTGATAGAATTAACTCAAGTCTATGTGCATTGAAATATGATTGCCTAATTGTTGTGGAAATCTGCCTAAGTGTGACTTAAATAATAGTTGCAAGATGAGCTCATAATGAATTGAAGTGTAATGATCATGTTATGATTAGGAGAAGTATACTCTTCCTATGAACATGATTACAGACTTTGTGTTTGATAAAAGAGTGAGTTAATAGAAGTTTTGCTTTCTTTTGTGCATTAAGTGCTAAAATGATTTGATGATGTTTTAAATTTTATGAACTGCTCTATGATGCATAGAAATCCTTGTTGAGATTAAAGAGCTCTAAGTGTCATTCGAGGACGAATGTTGCCAAGTGGGGGATATTGCAACAGCCCAAAATGATTTAGGGTTTCTATAGACTAACATGTTTTTATTAATGTTCTAAGGTTCAGAAATGAATTATAATATTTTTTATAGGCAGTGTGTAAAGTTTGAGGTTATTTGGAATTCGAACGTTAAAAGACGACCAAAACGTTCGACGACTAGTCACCTATGTGCCTCATGTGTCTATACGTGTTCATATATTGTATTTCATGAGCTTATAAAGTCTTAAAATGAGTTATACTTACGTTTAAATGTGTTATATGGTTTTTTATAAGTTTGTAGGTCAAACGACCAAAAACGCCCAAGGCATTTGAAAGATAGCCCTTAAGATGCTTAAGGCGTCTTGATGGGGCCTAGCCTATTTGGACGAGTTGTGAGTATTTTTTTGGGTGAAACTCATATGGTATATCTAAAACTTGTTAAGGGTTGTATTTATGTTGGGAATGTCCGGGTACGATTTCTAAAAAGGTCTCACAAGAAGGACCCAAGCTTGGCCGAGACACTGCCTTGGCAGTGTCAATCGACGGACCAAACAACGGCCAGTTGGTCAACCAACGAACCGTTGGTTAGTTCTCGTAGATGGATACTTATCTTGGGCAGGTCTAAACCCAAATATAGGCTAAGGACCAATGGACGAAAGAAAAGGGACGGCCAGTCGATTGGGTTCGGTCGATGGTGGCCTAAAAAATTGTCCAACGGACTAATTTATTTAAGGGATGAATGGAAAATTTACCCCACGTTCTAAAATGACTATAATTGATTAATTTAACTATATTTGGGTGTATATAGAGGATCAAACACGTGAAGAACCCATTCCCAATCCCCTCTCACAAAATTGAAACTTTCCCTCCAATATCTTCTCCCTAGAAACCTCCATTATTGGTAAAGCTCAAGAACATCTTGTACCATGAATTACTATGGTTTATTCATCATGGTTTGAAGTTTTTCATGTAGATTAAGGTATTGTGGTCCTTAATTGCTAAGTAACATTTCACTTGGAGAGTTAATCTTAATGTTTTTCAAAAAAAGTTTCATGATTAAAGTTCTTCTTTTTCAATCTATCCATGGGTTCCTTCTCAAAACGTTTATAATGCGTAAATCATGATGAATTTATGTTGATGTATTGGTTTGAGCGTTATTTAACGCCAATTGCATGATGAACCAATGTTCCCTCTCTAAATCTATTTAGTCCTTGCAAGGGCTTCGTGATCTTGACTTGTTATCGCTTGAATTACGATTATATAACGTTGAAATGGTTATATATATATACTGTTAGTAACTTAAATTGATGTTGAATTTATGATGAAGAATCCATTTGGATCAATGTATGAATGTTTGAACATGCCTAGCCTAGTCTTCATTATGATCACTGTAATGTGGGTCCTTAATTGTTTAAAAGTGGATTTGGATTATGTTGTGGTTCTTAAATATATTGGTTAAGTGTAATATTATGATTGAATTGTAATTATAAATCGTGTATTATCAAGGTGAAGAAGGATTAATATGAGTTGATCTATGTTCTTCTAGTCTATGGAATTGTAACTTGTGATCTTGACGTTAGGTTAGTTGTTATATGAATTGATCATGATTAATTGTCCATAGATATTGTCTATAATTTAATGTGATCATGAATTTTATGGAATAGATGTAATGTGGATCAATGCATGATAGTTGCATAGGATAAAACTATGTAGATGTACCTTGCATGATTTTCTAGTATAAAGCATACTTACAGTAAATTCAACTTTATTGACAATTGTAGTAGGATATCCTTTAAGTTATGATTTATTTGGCTACTGGCATACATTTAAATTATTTATGAATCGTGATTGACAAACAATACAAGGGATATTCATTGATGATCTATTCTTATTTATTTTTTAGAACAATGGTACTGTTTTGTACTAGTTGTATCATTATCTTGTAGAGACTTGTACGTAGTTTCTTCTATGCTTAAAATACATTTAGCTACTGCCCTATATACTAATTCTTTCTAAACAAGGTGTATTGATCAATGGTGATAAAAGGGTGAGAAATTGGTAAGAATGGCTCATCCCTTTACTTTTCTATATTAATGTAGTTAATGAAGCCTAGTATGGAATTGTGTGGTATCATCAACTTATGGTAGGGGTTTTTACTTTATTTTCATTATATATGTGTTTACCATAGCCTTGAAGGTAAATTGATTAACATATGAATGAGTGACTATGATAATCTAGATAATAGAGGGGCCTTGAAAGGTGTGCCCAAGAATACTCTAAACTAGATAGGTGATTAAATATGCTATAAGCATATGACGAATGAATATACTAAGCCTATTTTTTTTTATGAAAAATGTAATAGAGTATTTTCAATAAAGGAAACTTAGCTTATCACCGAGTGAACTTGACATTAGGAGGTGTTGAATTCCCTTGGAGGAAGATTGACCATTTGTTTCTTATAGAGTATTGATTTCCTTAGAGGAATGCTCACTTATGCACCCACATGAGTTTTTAAATTCCCTTTGTGCAATATTCACCCATGTTTTCTCATGAGAGGAGGCCCCAATTACAAAGTTGTATGAAGAGGAAAGAACTATCTCTTTGTTCCAAAAACTATGCTTGCCACTTAGGACTAGCGAAGTGAATTCACTTAGGATGCTAGGATATATGTAAATGTTCTACATTGGCTAAGTGAGAACACCTTCCATTAGTGTAAGACTCTACAACACCAAATTCCATGTTTAGCACCCATGTTCATAGTATCGGTTAAGACTATAGTTTCCCTAAAGTAAAATGGAAAATGGAAGTAAATGAATAGGATCCTAACTAGGAGGACTTAAGGGAGGTTACTTAGGATAGCTGGAAGTAATGAAACCATCTAGATATTGCAAAATTATCTCCTTAGGAAGTCCTAGGAAGGTGACCTAATATGTATATTATATTTATGTCCATATGCATGACTTTGTAGTATTATTCTACTTGTTTTGAAGATGTGAATAGTATGATTGTATATGATGTTTGTCTAAATGACTCTATGATGAAGGTCTTGTATGGATATGAATAAAGTTTCCTTCACTTACTTGTTGAGGTACGAATTGAATGTTAAGGTTTGTTGTCTCCAGAAGGGTTTACTAAGAGTGTATGGAGTAATGGGACTCCATATGTTCAATGCATTAGTAGAAAAAGATTGGGGTCATGAATGAGGTCTTATAATAATATATATCTAAATAAGTAAAAATATGTACAAATGAATGTAGCTTATTGTAAAGCCTATAAGTCTTGACACAAATGTGTCTACGATGTGTTAGACTTATATGATGATATGTGTTGGCTTATGTAGGTTGTATGTATGCTTTCTTGTGACCTTAAGGTGATGCATTGAACCAAATATTACTAGAGGGTTACTTGGGAGGTAAATGAATAAAAGAAAGAAATGTTCACTGTTAAGTAGGAATAACTTACTGTAAAGTGGCTTAAAAATGTCATAAATTCTATATGTGATGTTAATACTTTGAATATGTTTATATGAAGTATATAAATGATATAAATTATACGGTATATAGATTTTATAAAGATTATTCAAAAAGGCATGAAGTATGATTTCAAGAAAATGTCCCTTTTAAATGCATGTTTTTGCATGGTTGCCATACTTAGTGCATTCTTGTACTAATCCTATTCTTCTCTACATTTTACATAAAATATAGGTTATGGATGATTAAAGTATGTCTATGATTTAGTAGCTTGATATGTGATTCCAGAGTTTAACGAAAGGGGTCCTTAAGTTCCAAAGAATCGTCACTCATGTCTAACTATAAAATGTTTAAAGATTGTATAGTAATGTATTATGTTTTAAGGGTCGTGTCCCTAATGTGTTCTTATGGTAATGAGTCTAAGATGGCAAAGAGATTTAGAGTCTAAGTTTGTAATATGGTATATTATATATATATATATCAAAATATATATATATATATATATAGTCTCTAGCATATGATGTGCTATGAAACGTTTTAAATTTTCCACTAAATTTACTATGTCAATGCGATGAATAATAACTATGGGTTTGTATAAGACCTCTGAGAGGTCAAGTACGCCATGTTACTTGTAGGGGTTCTCCCCTGATGTATTCTAATGTTGTTCAGTCTAAGATGGCAAAGAGACTTAGAGTCTAAGTAGATAATATGGTATTATATATATATATATATATATATATATATATATATGAAGTAAAGTCTCTAGCATATGATGTGCTACGAAATGTTTTAAATTTCCCCTAAATTTACAATGTCAATGCGATTAATGATAACTATGGACTTGTATAAGACCTCTGAGAGGTCAAGTGCGCCATGTTACTTCTAGGGGTGATACCCGGATGTGATAGTAGTATGGGATACTACCTTAGCCGTGCACAAGTATACTTTGATGTAGCTTGTGAAGTAGTTTATTTGAGTACGAATGACAATGAGCTATGTGTGAACTCTTATATGATTTATGATGTTCTATTATTCTTTATGATGTTTTACTATGCTTATGATATTCTTGTTATGATTATGTCTTTATATCTTTAAATTATTCTATTATTGATTAACTCATTGAAATATCTTATGTTTTTATTATAGTATCCATACTTAATATATGTCGTACAAACACATATTTGTGCCTACATTCTAATCCAATGTATGGTTGTGATGATATTGAGTTGGTTTCAAGGATAGAGTTTTTAAAGAATGCAAGGAGAGATATTTGTGAGTCCTCATAGCATCCGAGAACATCACTTCAATGTTGTCTTTTATATTCTTTTCTATGTTAGACTTTTATGAGATGTGACCCAATACTATTGTACTCATGATGTCAAAAAGATTTTTGAAGGCATATGTTAGAGTCTTAGGAAATCTACATTATGTTTTTGAAGAAAAAGTTTTAATTTTGTCCTACTTTTCATGTACATGAAATAAATGATGTCTAATGGCTTGTACAATACCTCCAAGAGGTCAAGTACGTCGCGTTTGGACTTGAAGGATGCCTTTTCTTCTATGGTGTACTTTGGGTTGTGATAGCATACTCATGGTAGCTTGAGGTTATGAACTTCGTGGTAGTATGGTATAAAGGAAGTAAACTCTCTCATGTTATCTTGGTCATGTATTTCTAGGATGCTTGATCATTGTTGCTTGACTTTTTTTTTTTGCCAAAATCACTTTATGGTAGATTTAGGAGAAAGGCCTATACTCTCCTAATGGTTGATTGACTTGCATGCAAGGTGCATTTCATGGTAGCCTGATTTACATGCAAGGTGCATTTCATGTAATAGCATTAGATAGTATCTCATGGTAGATTAGGGTTGAGGATTCATTCTCCCCTATGATTTGGTTATATGTACATGATTGGTTGCATGGTGGTTAAGATGGTTGTATCATTCCTTAGTAAGCTTTGTTAGGATGATAGGATTCTTTTCATGGTAGTAGGTATATTATTATAGTAATTTTATCTTAATATACAAGGTTGCAAGACACGTTATCCTGGAGTAGGATAGTCTAGAGAAGTACTTAGTATGGTGATAGTATGGGATGCTATCCATACATTGCACAAGTATGACTTGAAGCTACCTGTGACATGACCACTACATGATGTATGGTTAGCTTGGATAGTCTTATAGTTTCCTTCAATGACATGATCGATTTAATACGAAAGTTCCTTGTCTATATGAATTAGGTCTACTAGAGACTCCAAGATTAAAAATAAAGGTATTAGGGTGACTTCAAGACATGCTTATTGTGTGAGGTAGAATACGATGCTTCATATGCATTGAACAAGTGTTCTTTGAGGTGGCCTAGGGGCATAATGCTAATATGTTATAATGAACTTAAGGTCTTAATATTAAAAGTGGATTATGATCAAATATGACAAAAGAGATGTACTTAGCTTTTGTAGTAGTATGGAATGCTACCTTGGCCTTGCACAAGTAAATTCGGTGTTAGCTTGTGAAGTAGTTCATTTGAGTATGAAGGACAATGGCTTAAGTATAAACTCTTATACGCTTAATTATGCTTTGTTATGCTTACGTTATTCATGTCATGCTTATGCCTTTTATCTCTTAAGATTATGTCTATTGTTGACTAACCCTTTGATACATCTTATGTTTGGTATAATAGTGTCCATACTTGGTACATTTTGTACTTAGGCCTACATTCTAATCCTATGTAGGGTTTTGAGGATATTGAGTTGCTTTGAAAGGAAGAAGTTCCATGGATTTCGAGAAGTGAAGATTGATGAGTCCGCATAGCATCCAAGGACATCACTCTTATGTTGTCTTTTACGTTCTTTTCTATGTTACTCTTTCATGGGCTGTGACACAAGACTATTGTACTCATGATATCATATATGGGTTTTAAGACATTTGTTAGATGCTTAATGAAATGACTTCGTCATTATACTTTTGAGAAAAAAGTTTTTATTTCGCACTATATTTCGTATATATGTAATGAATGATGTCTAAGGGTTTGCACAAGACCTATGAGAGGTTAAGTACGCCGTGTTTCGACTTGACGGATGACCTATATTCTAGGGTGTACTTTGGGGTCGTGACAATTACCCACATCTAAATTACAATAGGCATGAAAACAAGATTCTATTACTCGAAAATCATCAGTTACCATACATCATGTTCATATCTACTCATTTCATCCGTTAACATTCAAGAAATTAGGTCATAGGGTGCAAATAAGTGCTTTGTAGATTTTCACAACTGAAATCATTACTAAATCCAAATATATTAATAATTCAAGGAATATAACATAAAAATGATTCTGGGTTGAACCCATGTCTTGATAAAAAGCCCTAGTTTTTTGTCATAATATAGAATTCGAAAATAGGAGTTTTGAAGGGCTTCATGGAGAAAATGTATACATGAATCAATATTCCCATACCTTAATTAATGATTTCCCATAAAATTGAAATTTAAAACTTGAGAAATTGTTCTTCTTTTTTAAGGTCCCAATTGCTTTTCAATGGAGGTTTAGTAGAGAGATTTTTTAGAGAGAAGTGAGAGTGATTGGGGGAATTGATTTGGGCAGGTTAAAATGACTTAAAACTGACCCTATATATATATATATATATATATATATATAAACCACTTAAAATACCCAAAAAACCTCACTTAATTGGTTTTTTTGTTCATTCAAATAGACTTAAAAATGACGCGATCAAATCTGGGACTTGGCTACGAGTCATGGGGGGTACTTCGGGATATTTTTTCGCAAATCTTCACAATACCTGTAGAAGTATACAATTTAATTTTGTTGGTTTCCGGACGTCATGGTCGTCCTTTGACGTCTAGGCTCTAATACTTCTAAATGAACATTATTGATTTAGTTTATGTATTCAAATATAATTATAAACATCATTTAATAGGTGTGTATCTATTCTAAGTCATAGAAGTTTAAGGGCGTTACATATCCCTCACCCCTTAGAAACATTAGTCCCCGAATGACACCTTAATCTTCTTATAGGGAAAAAAGACTCAATACTAGCATGACAACAAAAAAAACATAATCATAATGAGTCACAGATCATAGGAGGAATTCTAAACTCGTTTCAATCCATAATGATAACATTACACATAGAAACGCAATTCACAATTTGCCACATCTAAGAGCTCACCTTTTCATATTAGATAATGAGGAACTAACTTCTCAATTTCAATAAGAGCTCAAAATGAATATTAGATTTACCATCCAATTCTCCTTTCAAGAACTATTAACATTCTTAGTACAATTTTTCATGAAAACAACACATAATACATTACATGTAGTGCAAATTTAACATGAGAGCAAAACTTTTTATAAAAAACTCATTTTAAGCATAAACCTTTACCATGACATGCACATATTAGCAATGCAAACCAAGTTCACATTACTCATCATTTTTGTTTAAGAGGAACTACTCAACTCGATTTGACAAGGTTTTTAAGAAAAAAAATGAGGATAATGGGACTTAATATTGGCCTCGGTATCCCATGTTGCACCCTCAACTAGGTGGTTTCTAAATAAGACCTTTAAGGTGGCCACCTCTTTATTCCACAACTTCTTGACTTGAAGATCTAATATTTCAACTGAAATCTCTTCATAGGTAACATTTTCATCCACTCGTAACCCCTCAATCGAGAGAATGCATATCGGATTGTCTATACATTTTGTAACACTCCGGAAGTCCAATACCGAATCTAGATCCTCCCATGAAGATAAAAGACATAGAATACTTTTTCTATGCCTAATATAATATATTTTAAACATTTAGGAAGTGTTGTCCATCGAATCGTGAAACATTTTCTAGTGTGCCTTGACATGTATCATGGGGTTTTAGGAGTCAAAATTTAACGGAAATTGGTAGAAAAGTGTTAATAAAGTAATAGAGGGTGGTTTGGGTCGAAACAGATGGGTAAGACTCCCCAAGGACCATCTGAAGTGTCCTTTAGAAGAACCATTCCATATTGACCGAAAAGTGTCAAATGATAGTGCCCATATATGAGAAAAATGATGGATCATCATTTCATCGAATATCCTTCGATGGATCCATAGGTAAACACTTTGAATTTTCCCATAAATCCCCAAAATCAAAGTCACTGATCCAATTGACGCCTTGTCTTATGGTGGTGTTGATGGACATACGGTTCGTAGGTCGTGGAGTCGTAGGTGGGGGCCTATTTTTACTGCCTAGTTTTAAGTTAAGTCAATTAATTAGTTCGTTAGTTAGTTTGTTAATTGAGGGTTAAGGCGTGTCTAATTACGTTAGTTAAGGAGTTATATAATATATAAACCTTATTAAACTAAAGAAACAACCCACAATTCCCAAACTCAAATCTCTCGACCTTCTCTCTACTTTCTTGCTCTTTCCCCAAAGATCACTATTAAAGTCTAAGGTTCAACGACCTTATGTCTGAAATAATTCAAATTTGTCTCCATAAATCTTCAAAGATTTATAAGGTATGGGAACTCTTCACTCTTGGGATTCTTTCCCTAAGAGGGTCCTTCAATTGATTTTAAAAGTTGTCAAAAACATGGGTTTCCTTCTAATTCCGAAATTGATCTTTCAAATTGAATTTTTTTTGGTTTAATTTGAGTAATAATGATAATATATGGTTATTTATAGTACAATTGGAGTAGTTCTTGATGTTGTCTTTATCTGTGATGAATTGGATCCTTTGCCCTAACCCTAAATCATGAATTATACTTTAAGATGATTAGAATTTAGAATTGTTTATGTTACTACTCACTTCACTATATTATGATGATGATGAGTGAGTTATTAAATAATTGGGACGCATTTGGCGTATGATCTTGAAGAAGGATTTTGAAGGTGAATTGGTAAGACTTTGTGATCTTGAATCCTTACTTCAATTATGATGGCTTATACTTGACGATGATGTTGAATTGAAGTATATCATGCGATTACATTAATAAGTGATGGAATGCTGAATATAATTGAAATGTCTTGACTATACAAATTGTGAGATTAAGGTATGATAATATAAGGTTGATTTGTGAATCACTTATGTGCCTTACTATGATATGATGATGATGGTGTGTTAATCTTAAAAATGGAGGGTTGTCATGAATTGAAATTCTCATGCAATACATAATGAGATAATAACTAAGAATATTCAAGAGGTTAGTCTCCTATGGCCTATGTTATGTTATGATGATGAAGAAAGACTTAAAGACATTTCAAAAAAGGGACTTTAGCTTAACATAAAGTGAACTAGTCGTGAGAGGTGTCCCTTCCAAATGTGGGAAGGTAGGTTCATAATGTTTCTCATGAAATTGTTATTAGAATCCAATTGTGCATAAAGAGGATCTCAAGTATGTCTCCTAGTTCTTGAACTATATTTCCCCTATAGGAATACTAGCTAGTGGATCCACCTTTAATGCTATGTTAATGTTTTAGTTCTTGCTTTGCAATAGACCACCTTCTTTCGGTGTTGTTTTTCATGACAGCAGATTCCAATTTTAGCTCACATGATCTATATCAGTTAAGACTATTGTTCATGATAGTAGAATGAACGTAATAAAGTGTACTCTTACTAGGGTGACTTAAGGGGTCTTCTTAGTAGAGGTAGGGGTATGGGACTCTACTTATGCGTTGCACTAGTTTGCCTTAAGGAAATTCCTAAGAGGATGTTTTATGGTCTTATGACTTCAATGATATGCATATGTTGACTTTACACGTTGATGATCCTCTATGATGTTAGATTAGCTTATGAAAACCCTATTGGTCTATATTGTTATATATGATGATGAATACTCATGATGTTATGTTATATGAAGTATGACATTAATTATGATCTATTTCCTTCTTTGCTTAACTATGTGGGGTTAAGGGACTTCATGTAGGCACTGCACTTTTAGGATTGGGAAGATTTTGTGAGTAAGGTTCATATATGATGTGATGATTTGAAATCTTGTACATACTTTTGGTGTTGTGACATTACCTTGGAGTTTCTTTGGTTATATGATCTTGATATGCTACTATTCATGTTGACTTGACTTTATCATGATATTTGTCTTATGTTAGATATGAACTTTTATTGAGTGGTGTTGTGTATAGTGGCTTATATAGGTTCCTAATTGTTCATGAAATATTTTAAAGGTTATTTAGCATGATGCTGAACTAAATATCCCTTTAAGCACGATTTCAATATAATATGTGCATATGTTTCCATACACAGAACAAGTGGATGTACTAACCCATATTCTTTCCCTTTTTCCAAAAAATGTAGATTCAGACCATTGAGGTATCAAGTTCAAATTACAAGAAGACTTGGACATATTTCCCAAGTTGATTGATGAGTCCTCAATGTTCGAGGATGGTGTCTTCTATCTATCTTAGTTGGAATTGTTATAATCTTAGGACATTCTTTCATTCCTATTGTTGAAGATAATGTTTGAAGCCCTATGTGGCAATTATAGATTTGTTAAGGTCTTTGCGTGACTGTTTTTCTCATTTTACATGGTTCAATGTGATATGGTATATTAGACTAAATTCTTATATGTTATGTATATTTTCTAAACTAGAAGACTATTTAATCTTCCTATGTAAGGACTCCAAGTAAACTCCTTAGGTAGTATGTGACAGGTGTATGTAAATCTCAATATATAAAAGTTTTAATTTTTCTGCATTTTTACCGATGATATGTTATGGAAATTGGTAAGAGGCTAGTCTTATTCCTCCCCAAGGACAACGAAGCTGATTACGCCTAAGAGGTGCTCCGCGGTCGTGAAAAACATTGTATAAGAGCATGAGGTTGAAAATGATGTTACGGTTTATGTCTCACTAAACCACATATACGTAGAGTCTTGTTCATGGGTGTGTAAACGCTACACTTATGAATTAGAGGGTTTGTGATGCTTAGGAATTCTCACTTATTGGTAATCTTGAAAGTCGTACCTTTTGACTTGACACTTTATATGCCCCTTTTACTTCTAATCCTTTTCTTGTCGATACAGGAGATAAATACTAGAAGGATAGCTGCAAGGGTAATGGGGAAGGATTTGGATAATGTGGGAGTTCCTCTCCTAAAGAACCAAGTTTCTCCACAAGGTAATAAAGTTCCTCTAAAAAATAAGGTAGGCCATTGTAACTTTGGCTGAATGTATGATTACCCAAGCACAAGCGGTAGTTACTCTAGCACAAGACATGACGGCTCAAGCAAATAGGGAGGTTGGACTCCGTGTTCAACAAAATGTTAATATCATGGCTTCTTGCTTGAGGGACTTCACAAGGATGAATACTAATATGTTCTTTGGGTCTAAGGTGAACGAAGATCCCCAAAACTTCATTGTTGAGGTCTACAAGATTCTTTATGCTATGGGGTTGACTTCGAATGAAAAGGAAGAGAAAGCTTCCTATCAACTCAAGGGTGTAACTAAAACATCGTACACCCAATGGGGAGACAATTGGGACTTGAGTGAGTTTTATCACTTGGGAGGTATTTAGGAGAGCTTTTCTTGATTGTTACTTTCCTTGGGAGAAAAGGGAGGCAAAAGGGAGGCAAAAGTAAAAGAATTCATCAACCTCCACCGCGGATGTATGAGTGTGAAACAGTACTCCTTGAAGTTAACTGAATCATCCAAATATGCTCCATTCATTGTATCTAACCCAAGAGATGAGATGAGTCGCTTTGTGACGGGAGTGTTCGATGACTTAGTTGAAGAGTTCCGTTAAGAGATGCAACTTGACGATATGGATGTCTCTTGATTGTTGGTTCATGCTCAACAAGTTGAGAAGAAGACTAGATTAAAGAGGAAGAATAATATGTTTAAGAGGGCCAAAGCTTATGAAGGAGGTACTTACAAGGGTAGGCTTGAGATTCAAGACAATCCTAAGTTCAAGAAAAGGGTCTCCAATCAAGTTACTTCCAATTTTCCTACGGCAAAAAAGGATAGGTTTCTAACTTTAAGTATCAAAAGGAAAGAAGTAGAAACTCACCAAGTGACAAACCAAATTATGAAAACTGTGTTAACAAGTATAAGGGTGAATGCTTGGCGGGAACGGGAAATTTCTTTGGTTGTGGAAAAGAGGGACATAAAGTTAGGTATTGTTCTAATATGAGGAGTCACGAGAACGGGAATTGTAAAAAAAGTCGTCCTAGTTCCTATTCTCCAAGAAAGAACCGCATTTATGCTCTCCGCTCTAGTGGTGACCAAGAAGAATTCCCCGATGTGGTCACTGGTACGTTATACGTATTTTATATAGATTTTTATGATTTACTTGATGCTGGTGGTACATTATCATTTGTAACTCCTCTAGTAGATAAAATTTTTGATGTTCTACCCAATATTTTGATTAAACCATTTTCGGTTACAACCTCGGTGGATGACTCCATAGTGGCTAGAAGAGTCTTTAGAGGTTGTCCAATATCTTTTCCCAACAGAGTTACATGGGTGGATTTAGTAGAGTTTGACATGGTTGATTTTGATGTATTTTGGGAATGGATTGGTTGTATGCTTGTTTTGCTATCATAGATTATCGAACAAGATTTCTTAAGTGCAATTTTCCTAATGAACCTGTCTTAGAGTGGAAGGAGGGTAACTCAATTCCTAGAGGTCATGTCATTTCTCGTCTAAAAGCTTGTAGAATGATCACTAAAGGGTGTCTTTACCATATTATAAGATTCAAAGATTTTGAGTCCGACATTCCTCCAATAGAGTCGATCCCCGTAGTGAAGGACTTTTCGGAAGTTTTTCCCGAAGACTTGCCTAGTATACTCCCGAGTGGGAAATAGACTTTGGTATTGACTTGTTACTGGATAAGAACCCCATTTTAATCCTTTCTTGCTGGATGGCTCCAGCGGAATTGAAAGAGTTAAAGCTTCAACTCAAAGACTTATTAGATAAGGGGTTTATTAAACCTAGCATTTTACAATGAGGAGCTCCTGTATTTCTTGTAAAGAAGAAGGATGGGTCCCTTAGGATGTGTATTGATTAGCAGCTACTCAAATTCACCATTAAGAACAAGTTGACAACTTGTTTGATTAACTCCAAGGGGCTATTCATTTTTCTAAGATTCACTTGAGGTCGGGGTATCCCCAACTTTGGGTGAGAGGTGAGGATGTACCTAAAACAGCATTTTGAACTAGGTATGGTCACTACAAGTTCCTAGTAATGTCCTTTGGTCTCACGAATGCCTGGAAGACTTGTGTGGACCATATGAAAGGGTATTTCGAAATTACCTAAATTCCTTGTGAGTATCGAAGACGAGTTTAAACACGTAGACCATTTGAGGTTGTATTACAAGTCCTTAAGAAATACCAACTATTTGCCAAGTATAGCAAGCGTGAGTTTTGGTTGAGATCAATAGCGTTACGAGGTCATATTATCTCAACTAAGGGTATGGAGGTTGATCTAAATAAAACCAAGGTTTTTAAGAAAATGGCTAGACCATTGACTCCAATAGACATTAGAAGTTTCTTGGTTTTAGCCTTGTAGTATACGAGGTTTGTGGATGGGTTTTCGTCCATTGCTTCTCTTTAACTACCTTTACCCAAAAGAGTGTCAAAATTTGATTGTTTTAAGGCATGCTAAGATGTTTCCAAATTTTGAAATGATAGGATTATCTCTGCTATGGTGTTGACCTTACCGAAGGGTACCAAGGGTTGTGTGGTATATTCTGATACATCCTGAGTGGGTTTCGGTTGTGCCCTTAAGCCAGACGGGAAAGTTGTATCCTATAACTCTAGACAGTTCAAGGTTCATGAGAAAAATTATCCAACTCATGATCTTGTAATAGCGGCCGTAGTGTTTTCTTTGAAAATATGGAGTCAATACTTTTATGGTGCTCATGTGGACATGAATACCAACCATAAGAGTCATCAATATGTGTTTACGTAAAAGGAGTTAAATCTTCGACATAGAATATTGTTGGAATTATTGAAAGATTATAAACATGAGTTATCTCTACCACCCCAGCAAGGCCAATGTTGTTGCGGAATCTCTATGTCGTATGATAATAGGCAGTGTGTCTCATGTGGAAGAGGGTAAGAAAGACCTAGTAAAAGATGTCCATTGATTGGATAGATTTGGTGTTTGGTTGGAATATTCCCCAAATTATGGTTTTGTGGTTCATAGTAACTTTGAGTCATCATTAGTCGTTGAGATAAAGTCTAGGAAACATCTTGACCCAATATTGATGGAGTTGAAGAAATTTGTATTTAGCAAGTTTATGAGTAATTCTCCCAGGGGGTGCTTTGGTACCAAGGTAGATTTTGTGTACTTGATGTTGATGATTTGAGAGGTAAGGTTTTGGAAAAAGCTCATGGTTCACAATATTCTATTCATTCGAGTGCTACCAAAATGTATCATGATCTTAGAGAGGTATATTAGTGGGATGGCTTGAAAAGGGACATACCAGAGTTTGTATCCAAGTGTCAAAATTTCCAACAAGTTAAAGTGGAGCATATAAAGCCTAGTTTTTTAATTCAAGATATGGGTGTTACTTGGAAGTAGGAAGAAATTTATAGACTTTGTTGTTGGTTGCCTCAAACCTAGAGGCAAAATGACTCAATTTGGGTGATTGTGGATAGATTAACGAAATCTGCGCACTTTATCTCCGTTAAGTCTACTTATTTGGCGGAGGATAATGTAAGGATCTACATTGATGATATTGTGAGTCTTCATGGGTTCCCTTGGTCGATCAAATCGGATAGAGGTGTTTAATTCACTTCTCACTTTATGAGGTCTTTTCAAAAAGGATTGGGTACTCAAGTGAAGCTTAGCACCGCTTTTTATCCTCAAACGGATGGTCAAGAGGAACATAATTATTCAAACCCTAGAAGACATGTTAAGAGCTTGTGTGATAGATTTCAAAGAGAATCGGAACAATCACCTACGGTTGATTAAGTTCTCCTATATCAATAGCTACCATTCGAGTATTTCCATCGTACCTTTTGAATCACCCTATAGTAGGCAATGTAGATCTCCAGTAGTGTGGTTTGATGTTTGTGAGTCTTTATTCCTTGGTCCCAAAATAATCTAGGACGCTTTGGAGAAGGTTAGGTTGATAAGGGATAGGTTGAAAACAACATATAGTTTGCAAATATCCTATGACGATAATAGAAGAATAGATCTTGAATTGAAAATAGGTGGAATGGTGTATTCGAAGATCTCACCTATGAAAGGGGTGATGAGATTCGACAACAAAGGGAAGTTAAGTCGCTCGTAAGTGGGTCCCTATAAGGTTTTGGATGGGATGGAAAGGTTGCATATGAATTGAGGCTACATAGTGAACTAGATTCAGTTCATCCAGTATTTCATGTCTCCATTCAAAAGAAGAGTATTGTTAATCCCGTATCAGTTCTTCCTATTGAAGGGTTAGGTGTGTATGACAGACTTTCCTATGAAGAGATTCTTGTTGAAATTTTAGATCGCCATGTAAAGAGGTTGAGGAACAAAGAGGTGACCTCCGTAAAAGTCATATGGAGAAACCACTTAGTTGAGGGAGCTACATGGGAGGCCGAGGCCAACATGAAGTCCTGTTATCGTCACCTCTTTCCTTAAAATTCTAGCCAAAGCTGACGTTACTAATAATCTTCTTAAAAGTAATGAATAAATTTGAATTTAGTTTATTTTGCAAAAATATGCATAATTATGATAAAGGGGTTCACGCTAAAATGAGTTTTCTTGTGAAAAATAATCTTTTGCTTAACTGACACTTATTTGTGTTTTGTGAATTGTTGGCTTCATGAATTATTATTGATCATGTTAATGTGTTTGAGAGAAGGTTGGTGAAAGTGACTTTATGATCATATTAAGCTCATTTTGATATTGAGACGAAAATTCCTCATCTTGTGATGTTGAGTTCTTATATGTGGTAAATTGTTACTCAATTTTCTATGTGTACAAGCTATGTTTATATGTTTATTTGAGTTGTAACTCATGTTGTTATATGTTGTTTTTTGTTCGACTGCTAGACGTAAGTTATTCTCTCCCTAAAAAAATATTTGTGTCATTTGGGGACGAATGTTCCTAAGGGGGGGATAATGTAACACTCCGGAAGTGCAATAGCTAATCTAGAGCCTCACATGAAGACAAAAGACATATAAAACTATTTATATGCCTAATATAATGTATTTTAAATATTTACGAAGTGCTAGATTCAAAATATCGAGAAACCTCTCTCACATCCGGTGAATTGTGAAATGTACACTAGTGTGCCTTGGCATGCTTCATACGGGTTTAGGAGTCAAAATTTAATGAAAATTGGTAGAAAAATTTTAAACAAGTATTCGAGTGTGTTTATGGCTGAAAATTCCAAATAACCCTCCCCAAGGACAACCTCAAGGGTCCTTGAGAATAAACTTTCTAAATTAACCCAAAAGTTGTCAAATGACAATGCCCATCTACGAGCCAAACAACGGACTATTTTGATCGATAACCCATTGATGGATCCATTGGTAAACATTTACAAATTTCCTTAAAGTCCCAAAAATCACAGTCGCTAATCCAAGTGACTCCTTGACAGTACGGTGGCATCGATTGACTTACGATTCGTTGGTCTTGGAGTCGTACATAGGGCTCTGTTTTGGCTGCTGAGTTTTAAGTTAAGTCAATTAATAAGTTAGTAGGTTAGTCGGTTAATTAAGAGTTAAGATGTGTCTAATTAAGTTATTTAAGGGGTTATATAAGATGTAAACCTAATTAAACTAACCCAACACCCCACAATTCCCAAACTCAAATCCTCTACCTTCTCTCTACTTTCTCTCTCTTTCCTCAAAGAACACCATTGAAGACTGCGGTTAAAGGTAATTATGGGTAAAAAAAATTCTCCCCTTAAATCATCAAGTATTGATAAGGTATGGAAACTCTTCACTCTTGGTATCTCTTTTCCCAAGTGGCTCCTTCAAATTGATTTCAAAAGTTGTCAACAACATGGGTTTCCTTCTAATTCAAAATTTGATCGTTCAAATTGAATTCTTATTGGTTTCCTATGATTAATAATGATAGTATATGGTTGTATATCATATAATTATAGTAGTTTTTGATCATTGTCGTAGTCTGTAATAAATTGGATCCTTTACCTAAACCCTAGTCATGAATTGGACTTGAAGACGATTATGATTATTAGAATTGTTTATGTTATTATTCACTTCACTATATTATGATGATGAGAGAGTGAGTTATTGGATAACTGTGATGAAATAGGGGTAGATATTGAAGAAGGCTTTTGAAGGTGAATTGGTAAGATTTTGTGATCTTGAATCCTTACTTCAATTGTAATGGCTTATACTTGATGATGATGTTTAGTTGAAGTATTACATGCAATTAGATAATATAGGTGATGGAATGACGAATTTAACCCAAATTTATTGATAATATGAATTTTTATATTATAATTAATGTATGATCATTTGAGGTTGATTGGGAATAACTTATATGTCTTACCATTATATGATGATGATGGTGCGTTAATCTCACAAATGAATGGTTGTAATGAAAGCACATTCTCATGCAATATTGAATGATCTTATGACTATGAATATAAAGGGGTTAGTTTCCTAAAGCCTATGTTAAGCTAAGATAATTAAGAATGACTTAAAAACATCTCAAAAAATGACTTTACCTTAGCACCAGTGAACTAGTTATGAGAGATGTCTCTTCCTAATGTGGGAAGGCAGATTCACAATGGTTCTCGTGATATAGAGATTACAATGCAATTGTGCATAAAGAGGGTCTGAAGTATGTCTCCTAGTTCTTGAACTATGTTTCCCCCATTGGAATACTACCTAGTGGATCACCTAGAATGCTAGTCAATGTTTTGGTTCTACCTTGGCAAGTAGACCACCTTATTTCGGTGTAGGGTTTCATGACGCAGCATTCAATGTTTAGCTCACATGGTCTATATTGGTTAGGACAATTCTTCTTGAAAGTAAAATAAATGTAACAAAGTGAACTCTAACTAGGGTAATTTAAGGGGTCTTCTTAGAATAGGTAGGGGTATAGAACTCTACATATGCATCCCACTAGTTGGCCTTGAGGGAAGTCCTTCGAGGATGTTCTTATTCTCTTATAACATTAATGATATACATATGTTAAATCTGCACGTTGATGATCCTATATGATGTTAGATTTGCTCATGAACATGTTATTGGTCTCTAACTCTATACATGATGATGACTACTTATCATGTTTAGTTATATGAAGTTTGGAATTATTTGTGATCTCTTTCCTTGTTTGCTTGACTATGTCGGGTTATGGTACTTCATATAGGCATTGCACTTGTAGGCTTGGTAAGAGGTTGTGAGTAAGGTTCTTGTGTGATATGATGATTTAAACTCTTGTACATACTTTGTTGTTGTGACATTATGTTGGAGTTGCTTTGGTTATATGATCTTGATATGCTACTATTCATGTTGATATGACCTTATGTTTCATTCTTGTTGACTTGACTTTATCATAATATTGTTCTTATGTTGGATATTGACTTGTATTGAGTGGTGTTGCGTCTAATGGCTTATATGTGTTCCTAATTGTGGATGAAAACTTTTAAATGTAATTTAGCATGATGTTAAATAAATGTCCATATAAGCTTGATTTCAATCTTATATGGGTATATGTTTCCATACATAGTACAAGTGGATGTACTAACCCATATTCTTTCCCTTTTTCCCAAACAATGTAGGTTCGGGTCGTTAAGGTATCAAGGCTAAATTACAAGAAGACTTCGACATTTTTCCCAAGTTGATTGGTGTGACCTCAATGTTTGAGGATGGTGCCTTATAATATAGTGTAGTCAAAATTTCTATAATCTTAAGAAATTCTTTATTTCCTATTGTTGAATACATTGCTGTAAGCCCTATGTGTCAATTATAGACTCATTTAGATGGTTTAATGTGAGAACGTATATTAGACTAAATTATTTTATGTTTTGTATATTGTCTAAATGAGAATCCTATGTGAGGAGTAGAAGTGAACTCCATAACTACTTTGTGAGAGGTCTATGTAAATATCAATATATTAAAGTTGTAATTTTTCTGCAATTTTATCGATGATATGTTATGACGTTCCTAAAAGGATAGTCTTAGTCCTAGTGTAGGAAGACAACGGCGGTTACGTCTAGGGGGTGCTCCCCAGTTGTGACACATTTCGTAAGCATGGACACATGAAATATAGGATGAATAGGGGATAGTTCACTATTCCTTGGTAACCTCAACTCATAAGCCACCTTCCCTATCTATTTCAATATCTTGTAAAGGACCACATACCGGGAACTAAGTTTTCCCTTTTTACCAAATCTCATCACCTCTTTCATGGGTGAAATCTTCAAATAGATCGAATCACCTACTTTCAATTAAAGGCATCTTCTTTTATTGTCGGGATAAGATTTTTGTGAACTATAGGCTATTTTTAACTTATCCCTTACCATCCCAACCTTCTCCAACGCTTTATAGATCATCTCGGGACCAAGAACTGAAGATTCACCTACATCGAACTACCCAACTGGACACCTGCACCTCTTGCTATATAATGCTTCAAAAGGTACCATAGAAATACTTGAATGGTAGCTATTATTGTAGGAGAACTCTATCTATTATAGGTGATCATCCCTATTTCCCCTCAACTCAATAATACAAGACCTTAACATATGTTCTAGGGTTTGGATGGTATGCTCTTCTTGGCCATCCGTTAGAGGATGAAAAGCAGTGCTAAGTTCACTTGAGTACCTAAACCTTTTGGAAAGACCTCCTAAAATGATAAGTGAATTGGGCACCTCTATCCGAGACAATGGACAAAGGGATCCCATGCAACCTCACAATATCATTGAGGTACATCCTATAATAATTCTCTGCCGAATAATTAGATTTGATAGGGATAAGGTGGGCAGAGTTCGTTAATCTGTCAACAATAACCCATATCGAGCCATTTTACCTCCGGGTTAGAGGAAAACACACTACAAAGTCCATATTGATATTTTTCCATTTCAAAGTAGATACATCCATTATTTGAGTTTACCGTCCCGGTATTTGATATTCGGCCTTGAATTTTTGACAATAAGGGAATTTAGTCACGACCTGTCAAGCCCCATAAGGGAGGACAGCCATGAACCACATGGATACTTTATCTACGAATAAGGTATGAGGTGTAAGAAGTTGTAACCTAATAAGCGGTGGAATAACTACACATGATACGTATATATATACAACCCACAAAGTTTTATGTGCAAAAGTACATAACTTGATACATTAAGATGTCCAAGAAGTCTGTAAAATATGTGCAACATCAAATTTCAAATAACTTGATGAGACAGATCTCGGCGTAGACAATTAGAAACTTATGCATGTCATCAAAAGTACTAGATACAAATTGACTCCAGATATAGACGGATCTCACCAAAACATCAATTGAGGTCAACAAGGGAACCTAAAGAGGCTGTCCGCTTCCCTGAGAACCTAATCCTGCATTTACAAGGAAATGTAGTGCTCCATATTTAGGAATGTCAGTACATATAAAACAAGTACTGGTAGTAAGAGCAAGCAGAATAACAACTCCATATATAAGAAAGCTCATATAAATCAGATAATATATTAAATAGAGAGAACTAAGAGTATATTAAAAGTAAACATAAGGTATACAACATATCCTACGCCTTCACTTAATTGTCCAATAATATAAAACTTCAAGCAATGCTCTCTGTATCATTATACACATAGTACTTCCCTAGGTGGAATAATTTAAATATTTTTCTTACAACTGTTTAAATGATGGCCTATCAGGACAACACACATTAACTATACGCCATGAGTTTCTTAAAATTCCATCTCTGTGTTCTTATGCATATGTTATAATTGTGGTCTTGTACAAGGTATACCCATCGTGGGCTCACAATGAGGATCTGCCCACCGGCCATATGTGCCATGTATATGCTTGAATCAGGGGGAAATAGTATATAAGATTTCCGACCGACTCCAAATACAAATGATGCCACAATGGCAGTGTGCCACAATAATTAGGTACACTATAGTAGTTTGGTCTTAATCCTGTGCACAGAATCGCGTTGCACGAATGTGTAAATTAGAAACCATGAATACCCACATGTCGCTATACTTTATCAAATAATGTTATAAGATCAATAGTATAGAAGTTATGATAAGAATCGTTCATCTAATCAAGTAACTAGCCTGTATGAATGTTTTACATTCTTGTTATAAGGGAACTAACTTGACCTCTATATATAAGTTACGTGACACGGATGATGCCTCAAATTAATGCGAGAGGAATTTAGCTTCATATACCTTGTTGCTTCCTAGGATAAAGTTATTTCCTGAAGACCCAATCAACATAACCAAATCAATCTACATCATTAAACTCAATTAGTAAATCATCTCACAATTATCAATATACTACATTTAATCATTATTAACATGATAAAGCCACCGATAAAATCAGCCAAGTTTATCTTCATAATAATTTATAATTCCAACAGTTTCCTCACTTGATTTTATTAGCAATTCATTATTTTCATTTTAACCAATCAAGAATCCTTAAATATATCATAGACTTTTAATTTTAGATCTTGATTCAAATCCAAACATTCCATCTATTTAAAATCATTTATCCACCTGATACATCATCCTAAATTATACATACACATCGATAATACAAATAGCTCTGAAACTAAAAGAAGAGAATATAAGCTACCTGGACATAACAGTACTTGGGAGGTTTTCACAATTATTGTTATTGAATACTAAAACTCGTAGATTCTTTGGGTTTAGCAAGGATAGAATTTTCTCACCCAAAATTCCCAAATCTCTCCTTCTTCTAGGGGTATATAGTAGCATATATTTAATTTCTTCCCCCTCAAGAAAGTTTGTCAAGTTCCAAATAGGCGGAATGATATAATGGACCCTTATACTTGTATTGATTTGTATTCTGAACCGATCTACTTATTCTTTTTTCATCTAAACCCTTAAACTAAATAAAACACAATATATTGAACCCCGCTGACCATTGATCATGCTTATGTGGCATTACAATAGCTTAGTTGGCAAGAGTGTGTGACTACACACATTTAAAGAGAGTGAACTTCATATTTTAAGATTTAAATATTAAATTATTAAAGTTATATTATAAAATAATTAAAAAAGAAAAGAATCTCTTCTTCCTCACCAAACCACATTTTTAGCAACCCCCACCCCGTCATTGCCCATCCTCTTTTTTTTCCAACATCATAGTTATCTTATTTAGCTCAATTTTGTAATTGGAACCTTGGTGACATCAAGTTTCTTGGTGAATATCAGTGGTGTCAGAGGGAGAGACATTGTTGTTCCTTTTTTCTCTATATTTGGAACGGTGTTGGCCTTTTTCCTTGCAGAATGGGAGGCGGCGATAAACGAACGTAGATATTGCATGGGACAAATAATTATTTAAAAGAAACACATAGTATAAAACCTTCTGATTGCCCTTGGAATAAGTACAGATATTTAGCTCGCATGTCCTCTTCCACTTCCCGTGTAGCCTCTTCTTTTTTCTTGTTCCTCCAAAGTATTTTGACCAAAGCTATGTCTCTACTCCTTAACTTCATGACTTGTCGGTCCAGTATAGCCACTGGGACTTCCTCAAATGATAGGTCTTGTGTAGGTTTAGTGTCTTCGGTTTTGATGACATGGGAAGGTTGTACTAAAAATGCATAACATAGATACATGGAAGATTGGGTGCACTGCAGCTAACTCAGGAGGTAACACTAACTAATACGCTACCTGGCCAGTTAAGCATAAAATTTTATAAGGCCCAATATATCTAGGACTCAACATATCTTTCCTTCAAAATAGCATAACACCTTTCATAGGTGACACCGTAAAAAATACAAAATCATCAATCTAAAAATCTAAATCCCTACGCCGCACATCCGCATATGACTTTTGTTGACTGTGAGCAGTCTTTAACCGCTCTTGTATTAACTTAACCTTCTTAAAGTCTTGGTTTACTTTATTTGGACCTAGTATTTGTGCCTCACCTACTTTAAACAAACCGATAGGTGATCTGCATCTCCTCCATATGGAGCTTCAAATGGAGCCATACCAATACTTGCGTGATAACTATAATTGTAACAAAATTCTATTAGGGGTAGATGATCGTCCCAGTTGCCTTTAAAGTCCAGCACACATGTTCTCAATATGTATTCAAGAGTTTTAACAGTGTGCTCGGCTAGACCATCTGTTTGTGGATGAAACACTGTGCTAAGATTCACTTTTGCGCCCAAGCTTCTTTGAAAAGATCTCCAAAAATGAGTTGTAAATTGGGCACCTCTATCTTAAATAATGGACACATGGGTTCCGTGCAAGCATACCATCTCTCTTATATATAACTTGGCGTAGTCTTCAGCTATGCTGGGGGAATTAATAGGTAACGAATGTGCTGATTTTGTCAGTCGATCAATTATTAGCCATATAGATTTATATTTACAGAAAGAAGAAGGCAAGCTTGTGACAAAGTCCATATTAATGGCTTCCCATTTCCATAGCAGAATACTTATGGTTTTAGCAAGGCCACCGGGCCTTTGGTGCTTTGCTTTCACTTGCTGGAAGTTGGAGCATATTGCTACATACTCCGCAATATCTTTCTTCATATCATTCCACCAGTATACCTCTTTCCAGTCATGATACATCTTCGTTGAGCCAGGAATAATTGAATAATAGGAGCAATGTGTCTCATCCATAATTTGTTGTCTCAACCCATTTACATCAGGAACACATAATCTACCTCAGCATAGTAAGGTTCCATCACCCGCAAGCTCAAATGGTGTATCCCGATGCTTTTGAATTCCCTCTTTATACATAAGCAATAAGGGATCATTATATTGTTTCTCTTTTAACACTGTCACCAATGAAGAGTCGGCCGTATTCAATACCAAGATGCTCCCGTCCTCATAATCCATAAGTCGAACCCCTAGGCTTGCTAATTTATGGACATCTCTATAAACTTGACGCTGAGTAGGTGACAAATATGCCAAACTAGCGATAGATAATCAACTGTGAGCATATACTACCACATTACTTTTACCTTGATGGTGCCTAAGGTTCAAATATTTCTGCTTAAATAAATATTAGAGGCTCTTATGAGCTGAAAAAATCAATATGTACTCAATACAGGTAGTGTCGCCATATTTTTAGAGAAAATACCAAACTGCAAGTTATAAGTCATGAGTGGGATAATTCTGTTCGTGTTTCTTCAACTTTCGAGAGCCATATGCTATAACCTTCCAATGTTGCATCAGGTAACAACCTAAGCCTACACCTGAAGCATCATAATACACAACATATTCTTCGCTGCCTTCTGGAAGTACTAGCATTGGCGATGTCGTCAATCTATGCTCTTGAAATCTTCTTTCAAAATTGTCTGACCATTGGAACCTAGCTACTTTCTGTGTCAATTTAGTCAATAGAGTAGAAATAGAGGGAAAACCCTCCACAAATCTACTATAATAGCCGGCTATTCAAAAAATACTACGTACCTCAGTAGGAGTGGTAGACCTGGGCCAATTCTTCACCACTTCTATCTTATGAAAATCCACCCTTATACCTTCTTCGAAAACCACATGGTATAAAAAACTATTGAGCCCATCCAAAATTTGCACTAAGAAAATAAAGCATATAATTAATGTTCTTTGAGTGTCTGTAGCACTGACCTTAAATTTTTCGCATGTGCTGCTTCATCCCGTGAATACACCAAGATATCATCTATAAATTCAATAACACATATCAAGAAAGGGCTTAAAAATTCTATTCATCATATCCATCAAGGCCGCAGGGGCATTCATAAGCCCAAATGATATAACCACGAACTTAAAGTGCCCATATGTTGTTCGAAAAGCTATGTTGGGAATGTCTACATCCCGAATCCTTAGTTGGTACTAATCGGACCTTAAATAAATTTTTGAAAACATTTAGGTCCATGTAACTGATCAAACAAGTCATCTATTCGAGGGAGAGGATACTTATTCTTTATTGTCACTCTATTCAGTTGCCTATAATCAATACACATTCGCAACGTACCATCTTTCTTACGCACAAATAGCACTGGAGCACCCCAAGGAGATCTATTGGGTAGGATAAAAACCCTTATCAAGAAAATCTTTCAATTGTTCTTCTAATTCCTTTAACTCAACAAGCGCCATTCTATAAGGTGAAATTGATATAGGTTGAGTATCAGGATCCACGTCGATACCGAAGTCAATTTCTCTAATCGGGGGTGCTCCAAAAGTTCCTCAGGATACACATCAAGATGTTCATTCACCATTGGTACTGACTAAAGAGTCGACATATGTTTCTACGCCTAAAGGTCTCTTACTCAAACTAAGTGATGTAAACACCCCTTTACAATAAGCTTTTGTGCCTCAAGAAAAGAAATAAACTCTCATCTAGGAATCATAACATTCCCCTTAAACTCTAAAACTGACTCTCCTTGAAATTGAAATCGGGCAACCTTATCTCGACAATCAACAGTAGCATAACACGAGGACAACCAATCTATGCCCATGATAACATCAAAGTCAATCATTTCTAGCTCAATCAGATTAGCTAATGTATCTCGGTCACATACTGTCACTACACAATAAAAATAGACCCACTAGCTATGATAAATTCTACTATTGGAGTTGATACTACAAATGCTTCACCTAACAACTTTGGCTGTATTTCAAACTTTTTAGCAACAAATGGAGTAACATATGACAGTGTAGCTCCCGGGTCTATCAAGGCATATACATCCCACGAGAAAACAGATAAGGTACATATGACCACGTCTGGAGATGCCTCTAAATCTTGTTGACCGGTTAGTCCATACGAACGATTTGGACCGGCACTAGAACCAGACCCTCTTCCTATACAAGATCCTCTATTTGACGGTGCCAAAGAACTACGGAAAGTGGAAGGTATTGGGGACAATGAGCTTTTTGCTGACCCTATAGTCTGTGATCTATCACCCTTACTACTATCTCTGAGTAGCGAGCAATCTCGTACCAATTGACCTTCTATTCCACGCCAATAACATGCATTTGAACCACGTCGGCACTCCCCTCCATGTGATCGTCTACACTGTCTACACGTAGATCGCGGTGGTAATCCTCTATTAGTACCTCTCTGAGGTTGAAGGTTTGGTACCTTTGAAGTCCGTCCATTCTCACATCGAGGTCTCGAGAATCGAGCTGGAGCACTCTATGTGAAGCATGTTGTTGAATGAGTCTACCTTGATGCTCCTCTACTGGTGGAAGCCCCATCGCCTCCCTGATACTTGCCCGCCAACTTAGCCCTCTTACTTTGATCTCTCTCCCTCTCTACTTCACGATTAGGTTGATCTTCCTCTAACTACTAAGCATATGCCATAATCCTTTCTATATCCATGTCCCTATTTAAGGAAGCGACCAAAAGAATGTATTTTAAGAGATCTGAAAGGCCACCTACAAAGAAATGAATCCTTACATCTGGGTATTAACCAACTCAAGAGAAAACCTAGATAATTGTGTAAACCTCAAGTATACTCTCTGACACTAAGATCACGTTGCTCTAAATTTAGAAATTCATCTACCCTTGCCTCTATGAGCTCTAATGGCAAAAAATGATCTATGAATGCCTTTGAAAAGTCTTCCCAGATAGCGATGGGAGCATTTTCTCCCTTTGAAATTTCCCTCATCTGATGCCAAGCAATAGAAACATCTTTTAACTGATCAGAAACTAGTTCAACAACATCTGTCTCTGATACCCGCATCACCTTACAAGTTTTATGAGTCTCGTCAATAAATTGTTAAGGGTCCACCACCAAGTTAGAGACTGTAAATATTGGGGGATTCATACGAAGAATATCTCGAATCCTAGAGCTGGATACCTCTCTCTCAGTAGCATTAGGTACCTCTACACTCTGTCTTTTTGCCTTATCAGCTACCAACTGAGTGAGCAACAATATCTCTCATCTAATATCCTGCTCTGAAGAACCTGGTAGAGTATAGGGACTATTGTTGGCATTATTGGAGGTACAGAAACCCCTACATATTATTTTGCACTGAGCGCATGAGGCCTTAAAAATCGTAGGATTTGATAAACCTTCTTGAGACACATTCTGATCAACTGACATTGGAGACTGCCCTGTGGCGACATGTGGGTTATCAGTAATTTCCCCGTGGACAACCTTATCCTTACCTGTAGCTGACATGATCTGTATCACATAAAAGCAAAATATGAATCAAGTAAGTGTCTTTTTGTTAGCTCTACTGCACGATCTGGGTTACAAAAAAAAACTTTTTCTAAATTTTGTTGTAGTTCCTTAATATAAATGTGGCACACAACATATTTATAAGTAAGACCTATTATACACAACCTCGAAGAATCCCTAGGATAAGTGAACCTAAACTCTGATACCAACCTTGTCACGCCCAAAAAGGGAGGGCAGACATGAACCACATGATTACTTTATCTACGAATAATGTATGAGGTGTAAGAAGTTGTAAACTAAAGTTGTAACCTAACAAGTGGTGGAATAACTTCACATGATATGTATATATATACAACCCACAAAGTTTTATGTGCAAAACTACACAACTTCATGCATTAAGATGTCTACGAAGCTTCTAAAATATGTGCAACATCAGATTGCTAATAACTTGCCGAGATATATCTCAGCGTCTACAATTACCAACTTATGCATGTCATCAAAAGTACTCGATACAAGTTGTCTCTGATAGAGATGGAGCTCACCAAAACATCAAATGAGGTCAACTAGAGAACCTAACGAGGATGTCTGCTCCCCTGAAAACCTGATCCTGCATTTATACGAAAATGTAGCGCCCCATATACACGGACGTCAGTATATATAAAACATGTACTTGCAAGAAAAACAAGCAGAATAACAAATCCATAGATAAGAAAGCTCATATAAATAAGATAAGATATTAAATAGAGAGAACTAAGAGTATATTAGAAGTAAATATAAGGTATACAATAATATTCTACGGGTTCACTTAATTGTCCCATAATATAAAATTTCAAGCAATGCTCTCTGTATCATTATATCGATAATAGTTTCCCAGGTGGAATACTTTAAATCTTTTTCTTACAAATTTTCACGTGATAACGTATTAAGACAACTCACATTAACTATACGGCATGAGTTTCTAAAAGTCCATCTCTGTGTTCTGATGCATATTTTATAATTTTGGTCTTTTACGAGGTACAACCATTGTGGGCTCACTATAAGGGTCTGCCCGCAGGCCATATGTGCCATGTATTGGCTTGAATCATGTTGAAATACTATATGAGATTTTCGGCTAACTCCAAATGCAAATGTGTTACAATGGCGGTACGCCATACTAATTAGGCTCACTATAGTGGTTTAGTCTCAATCATGTGCACAGATTCCCATTGCACGAATGTGTCAATTAGAAACGATGAATACCATCACGTCGCTATACTTTATCAAATAATGTTATAAGATCAATAACATAGTAGTTATGCTAACAATCGTTCAGCTAATCAAGTAACTAGCCACTATGAAGGTTTTACATTCATGTTTTAAGGGAACTAACTTGACCTCTGTATAAGAATCACGCGACACGGATGATGCCTCGAATTAAGGCGAGAGGAATTTGGCTTCACATACCTTGTTTCTTCCTAGGCTGAACATTAAACTCAACCAGAAAATAATCTCGCAATTATCTATATACTACAGTAAATTATTATTAAAATTATTAAGCCACCAATAAAATCAGCCAAGTTCATCTGCATAATAATTTGTAATTCCAACAGTTTCCTCACTCGATTTTCTTAGAAATTCATTATTTTCTTTTGAACCAATCAAGAATCCTTAATTATACGATAGACTTTTGATGTTAGATCCTTGATTCAAATCCAAGGATGCCATCTACTTAACTTTATTTTTCCACCTGATACATCATCCAAAATAATACGTACACATATAACACACATAGCTCTGAAACTAAAAGAAGAGAATATAAGCTACCTAGACTTAACACTTGGGAGGTTATCACAATTTTTGTAGTTGAATACTAAAATTCTTAGATTATTTGGGTTTATCAAGGATCGAATTTTCTCACCAAAATTATCAAATCTCTCCTGCTTGTAGACTTATATAGTGGCATATATTTAATTTCCTTCCCCCTTATGAAGGTTCGTCGAGTTCCAAATAAATCTTTCTTTAGGAGGTTGCCTCTTTTATTCCTTTATTTCATTAACCTTATCAAACAAGCCTTTATAACATTATAATGTCTAAAGTACTACTTAAATATATCAATACTTACCTTATTACCCAATAAAAGTAGTGGCTGAAATAAATTTGAAGGACCCTCTGTCCATTGCTTCACATAAATGACTCAAAGGTATTTAAATTTTAATTATTCAAAGCACCAAATGAGTACAACAAAATAGAGAGTAATTCATCTACCTATGTCTATATTTGTAATTACCTTTCATTATGAAAACAAAATGCCAAAAAATACAAAAAAAAAGCATTACATATTACTGCTGCGTTTTGACTTATAGAATAACCAATTAAACCTCAACTAGGAATTATCTTCTGCCTTGTTGATAAGATGCTACCGTAAGGATAAGAAATTCTCCCTTAACATTCCTTTTATCTGGAAGTAGATAATTATATACAACTCCATATAACTCTTTGTAGCTTTAAGGGTTAGATTTTTACTTCGTAAAAAACTTACTTCAGATTCTGAGATGTTACACGAACTCCACTACATCACCCTTCAAATTGTCCCACCAATAGACTTCTTGAATATCAAGATAGATTTTGGTGGTATACAGATTAATAAAATATCGAGAACCATGAGCTTCTTCAAATATTTTTCCTTCTCAAGTCGTCAACATCCGGTACACACAACATACCATGGCACATAAGTACACCATCCCCCTCTGCGAAACAAGACTTGTTGAGCTCATTAAGAACTAATTCCATCAAATACATCAATAGAGGATCAAGATGTTGCTTATACTTCACCTCAACCACTAAAGAAGACTCGAAGTTATGATGAATGATGAAACCCTCTTTTGGAGAATCTTCTAACCGAACACCCAATCATACCAATCTATGAATGTCTCTCACTAGCTCTTTCTCACCCTCTTCAAGATGAGCCACACTACCCATAGTCATTCGAGTCAAAGCATATGCAACAACATTTGCTTTCCCGGGGTTATAAAGGACCCTCATGTCATAATCCTTCAAGATATATAACCACCTTCTTTGCTAAAGATTCAAATCCTTTTGAAAAAACATATTGAGGACTTTTATGGTCGGCGAATACATCTACATTCACACCACATAGGTAATGCGTCTATACTTTCAAGGCAAACACGACGACCGCTAATTCAAGATCATTAACTGGATAGATCTTCTCATGAACCTTGAGTTTTCTAGAGGCATATTATATCACATTACCATTTTGAATATTGAGAAAACCGAATCACAGTTGAGAAGCATCACAATATATCACAATCTCTTCCGTGACCTCCGGTAAGGCCAATAACGGAACGCAGGTAAACTTATCTTTCAATAATTGAAAATTCTTCTCACATATTTTCAACCATACAAACAAAGCCTTCTTTTGATTCAAGGTCGTCAATGAAGATGAGATGGACGAAAATCCCTCAACACACCTCCTATATTACCCACCCAAACCCAAAAACTTTGAATGTCTGTAGGGCTCAAAGGTCTAGGCCAACTTTTGACCTCTTTCATTTTTCTTGGTCCAATATTACCCCTTCACTAGACACAATATGACTATGAAATCTCACGGATCTCAACCATAACTAGCACTTACTATATTTTGCATAGATTTGGGAATCCTTGAGGACTTGTAAGACTATTCTCAAATGGTTAATAATGGTCACCCTAACTTTTAGAGTATATCAAGATGTTATGAATAAAGACAATCACAAACAAATAAATAGAGTTTCTAAAAACTCAATTTATAAGGTCTATGAAAGCCGCTGGGGCATTTGTTAGACCAAAATATATGACTCGGAATTCAAAATGGCCATACCTAGTAAGGGAAGTCGTCTTGGGTATGTAGACTTCTCTAACTCTTACTTTGTGATACCCCGACCTTTAAATCAATTTTTCAGAAGTATCTTACTTCTTGCAGTTGGTTAAATAAATTGTCAATCCTAGTGAGAGAATATTTTATCTTTATGGTAACCTTATTTAGTTGTCGATAATCAATGCACATCCTAAGAGACACATCCTAATTTTTCACAAACAACATCGGGGCACCTCTTGTCGACATACTTGGTTGTATGAAACCTTTGTTTAGTAAATATTTGAGTTGAATTTTTAGTTCCCTCAACTAGGTTGGAGCCAACCTTTAAGGATGAATTGAAATGGGTTTCGTGTTCGGAAATAAGTCGATGGCGAAGTCTATTTCCTATTCGGGAGGAATTACGAGTAAGTGTTTGGGGAAGACATTCAGAAAATCCTTCACTACAGGGACCTACTCTAGTGGGGGAGTCTTCAACTCATGATTACTTGACTCTCACGATAAAATAGAGACATCCCTTAGAGATCAACTTATAATCTGTAAGACATGAAATTATTCGACATTTTGGAGCAAGGTTTCCCCCCTTCCACTCTAGAATGGGTTTATTTTGAAATTGAAACTTTACTACTCGAGTTCTATAATTAATGGAAGAAAAACAAGAATGTAGCAAATCCATTAGCAAAATAACATCAAAGTCCAACATATCTAGTTCTAACAAATCCACAAATGTGACTCTATTGGGAAATGACACGAGACCACTTCTATAAGCTCTTTCTAAATGTACGGAATCACCCGACGGGGTAGAAACATAAAAATGTTCATAGAAAACATCGGGAAGTACATCAAACTTCGTGGCCACTAAAGGGGTTACAAAAGATAAGATGGAACTGTG
Source organism: Solanum lycopersicum (assembly GCF_036512215.1). Classification (NCBI taxonomy): domain Eukaryota; kingdom Viridiplantae; phylum Streptophyta; class Magnoliopsida; order Solanales; family Solanaceae; genus Solanum; species Solanum lycopersicum. The sequence goes on along the minus strand of NC_090808.1, from coordinate 17,674,239 downwards.
ATCTAGTAAAGCATAGACATTAATTGAAAACACTTTTAACATACCGGTGAAAACATCGGGTGAATCCTCTTGCTCACCCCCAAAGCGGAGAGTATAGAAATGATTCTTCTTAGGAGCATCAAGTTTAAAAGTATTTGTGGGAGATTTTGTGCTTTACCTTACTTTGGCCTCACAAATTGGACAAATATTAAACTATTGGCCAATTTTCCCACATCCATAGCAAAGGCCCATACCGAAAACAGAATTCCCTTTATGCTTTTTACCACACTTGGCACAAGTAGTTCTTTCCAAAAAAGGGCCAATCTTACTTTCTCGTTGTTGCTTAGGGGTAGTCTCCTCCCTTGATTGCGATTTGGAGCATTAGAGGGACTTGGATTAAAGAACTTCTATTTGAATGTTCGGTTATCGTGTATCTCAAACCTAGCCTTGATGAAATTTCCACATTGGGATTTGATCTCTTCAACTCCCTTCTAACTTGTTTAAGATTTTTCTCGTCAATTTGTTCGACATGGACCATAGGACAAGAAATTTCCATGCTTAGAATTAGCATAGCTGACCGACATTCATTCAGCACAAGATCGGATATCCCCTTAACAAACTTATTCATCTTGGCCCTAGAGTCTGCCACCATGTTAGGAGAATAATTAGATAATAGAGTAAACTTTAGGATATACTCCTTCACGCTCATATTCCCTTGTCAAAAATTGATTAATTCTTGCATTTTCTTTCCCTTAGTTCCAAGGGGAATAACCTATAGAGGAAAGTCGTTTTGAATGTCAACCAAGTAACCCAACCTTCTTTAACAGACCTCTCATCTTTCGATTGTTCATACAAAACTTGAGCCACATCTTTGAGTTGATAGGAGACTAGATCCATCTTTCCTAGAGAAGTAACTGCCATGGCATCTACCACCTTGAATACTTCATTTACAAAACATTGTTAGTCTTATCCCACCTAAGAGATAAATAATGTAGGGTGATTCGTCCTTGTAAAATCCCTTATCCTTGATGCGGTAGTGCTAACATTGGGGTTCACTTGTGCCCTAGCATCCCATCAACTTAAGTAGCCAACGCTTGAGTCAAACTATGACTGGCTGCCCTTATCTCAACATTAGACATAATCCCTTACTCTATAGGAACTTGACGATTATGAGGAGATGGAGGGCGAACCGCCTCATTCACATTATCCAATTCGTCCCTCTTAGTGTTATTCTTTCTTGTATTCATGGATTATAAGCACAAGAAAAGGGTTAGAAGGAAAAATTTCAATAGATTTAGGACTCCAAGCATGATTACAGAATAACTAAGAGAGGAAGGTTCCTAATCATCTCATATCCTCCTATTCATAAAGGTGGTGCGCTTCACATTTATGAATAAGACTCTACTAAATGTGGTGTGAGTGATATCAACCCTACTATCATCCCAAAACCATATGCTCTAACACTAAGTTTGTAATGATCAGAGACTACCCCTAGATGTTATTGGTGCACTCGACCCCAAAGGGGTCTTATACAATTCCTTAGCATAATCGTCACTACCTAACAAACTTTAAAAAAAGTGAAAATTTAAAACTTTTCACATTAGAAGTCCCACTTTGTTTTTATAAAGAAAAATAATAAAAATCTAATACCATTGTCACACATAGACCATCTACTAATACGAGTTCAACCAAAGTCTTCAAATAGCCACTACAAAAAATATAGTGTTTAGCAACGGACACAATTTGTTACTATATGATGAAACCGTCACTAATCACGATTAGTGAAGGATTACAAACTAACTGTTGAATGTTGATAGTACGCACATTACAAGCTCTTAGTGACGAAAAATGAGTTCCATCAAATGTTTATCAACGTCATAGTGACAAAATATTTCTATCGCAATATGGAAGCGACGGACTTAGTCATCATTATATTTATATAATTTTTTTAGTATTTGCATAATTCTATAACGAAATATGGTGTTTTGTCACAAGTTTAACGATGTCATAGTGATGAAACATTTTCGTCACCATATGTTAGCGACAGAGTGATTCTTCATTACATTTATATAGTTTTGTTTTTCATAATCCATTTTATTATTTTTTATAAATTTGCGATGGAATTTTTGTCTCAATGTACTTTGTTACAACATATTATGCCTTCAATAATTCATCGATAATCTGCCGCCTGCATTCTTTTCATAGAAATCACCAAATAGTCGCTAAATTTGTTGCTAATAATTGTTCTTCTAAATTTATTTGATTGGATTACTTTAAATATGCACTATTGAAAAAAAATTAAATTGAAATTAGTAAATACTAGAAAATTAACAAACATTCATATGATATAATACTCATAGAAAATTCATAATATATTAATAGTAAACTCAAAAACCACATATTTTTAGTTTAAAATATCCAAAGAAAACTATCCAGTACTCTTAAATAAACCTCCATTCGTCAAAATATTACTACTCGCAATTTGCAGTTTCCCAAAAGTATGACATTATCAAAAAATAAAGTTGTGGGAGAATAAGGGATATGATGTTCATTTGAAATTGAGGTATCAAACTCGTCCACATTACTAGAAGGAGGCATGGGTGCCACGGTCAATGGATTGTCGGATGGAGTAATCGATGCTTGCACCTGCACAACAATAATAGGAACAAGATGACTAGTTAGTGCACACATCATTTTCTTTACAAACTCGTCCATATTTCTTGTCGATGTTGATTGAGAAAATGGAAGCAGTAATGATGATGATCCACAAAGATTCTACCCATAGTAATTTTTTTCTTCATCTCCAAGACCGTATATTCTTCTTCTTTTTATTCCTCCGCAGCTTGATAATATACTTCTATTGATCAATATCAGTTTGAGAAAATGTTGTTCTTATAATAATTATTCAATTTTTTCCTATAATAAGTAGAGAAAATGATAAAGCATTAAAGATAGGGGATAAACCAAATTTTAAAGGAAAATTCAAGTTTTTAAGCATGACAGAAATGTGTTGTTGCAACAATATGGACTATCTGTTGCACCCACATGGTCAATAATACTCACAAAGTATTAGCAACATAATTATACTCATACCGGCAAAAGTAGTTCCCCAGAGTATTAGCATTATGAAAGAACAGGGTTTGGACTCTTTGTTGCACCCACATGGTCAATAATTATATGCTAATTGGTACCTGTACCACACAAAAAATGACAACTTATTGTTCAGGGAAATCCCTTTCCCAAACAACCCACCCCAACACTCTCTTAGTTCATCAATGATAAACCAATAGCGATATTCATCATACTCTATGTGGAGAGACTTCCCTATCATTAGGTACCTTCAATAGATGTCACGAGCACCTTAAGATGCTCAGGAGTGACTTTAGGAAGCAAACCCGAGTCAGGTAATAGTTCTTTCAGCTTGTATGATGTATCATACAGGGAGAGTACTTGATCGAGGTTACATGTGCTTACGTGTGTTTTATTTTTTTGGTGACATGAAACCCGATATAAGAACTTCGCTTACATATTGACAAAGTACATGTTCTTTAGTAGAATGTGGGAGATAAGATTATTTCAGCTTTGTAGACTATTTTGGATATCAACTCAGTGCAGGGTCCTAAGGATGTGAAGACATGCATACCGACTTATCAAATTTCATGTCATTCTTCTACTCACACAACCCCTAAATTACACTGAAACAACATACACAAATTCTCAATAAACAATACTAGAGCTGCACCCAAAACAACTGCACTAGAGTCCACTAAAGCAAAACTAGAATCATACCAAAACAGCACTAAAATTGCACAGGAAAAGCCTCAAAACAACAATGGATTTACACCAAGACAGTAGAACTAGTTTCTCTCTAAAACGACATTAGAATCGCATCAAAACAACAATTAAATTCTTTCCAAAAGTCTTAAAACATCATTAAAATTATACCAAATAGCAGCAACAAATGCACTTTAAAACAATATAAAATTGCACCATAAACTACAGTGCGAATTAATTGAAACACCTCCAAGTTTGAGACTTACATTGATATCTCGAAAACACTCACCAACAAATGATATTTCATCATTTCTGTGTGCATGAACATGCAGATGTAACTCACTTGGCGTTGTATCTCAGCCTTTTTCAATTTCCTATACAAAATAAATCATGTTATATATATCATACAATAAAATATGTTATTTATAGAGTTTGTAGAATATATATATGCACACAAATTTCTTGCGATGTTCTCTGATTGAAAATAGGGCCGCCACTGTGAGTCCCAACAGCAGTTTCACGACAGCCACAATGATTTTTGGAATTAATTTCCAATTTCTTAATAGACTCATCACTTCCCAAAGCTTCATCCATCTTTCCCACTCATTTTTGGTTCATAACATGGCCCATTCCTCCTTTTTTTTAATTTTAGAACTGAAATTCCTATATTTCAATGCTTCCTTAACCATCATGTATGTTTTGACTTCGTTTTCACTAATGGGAACATCTCAGCAAAAAATTTTCTTAAATAAGTTTTGAAATTAATACATTAATAACGTATCTATATATGTGAATAAACTTGCTAAACTCACTTACGATAAAAAGTTATACCTTAAATTCTCCAAACTAACCATTTATTACATCATTTAAGACACCTTTCCAATTGATTCCATTAGGATCAACATCATTTTTAAAAGATTTGGATATGAAACTAGAGCATATTTTAGAAGGTTCAAGTCTGTATAAGTTTGAAGAGGTTATTAGGACGGCTATTATAAATCAAAATTCAAAGACAACAAATGTCATCGACACAAGAAGTAGCAAGTTATACTTACCTTGGATTCATTCAGAAAATTTAAGGTGATTTAGTAGCATAAATAGGCACCACGCACAACCTAAACGTTACTTCACTATATTACTCAAATTTCAAGGGTAGCACATTTAAACCAAACAATTAGATTTCAAAGGTAGCACATTTAAAACGAAAAAATCAGATTTCAATAGTAGCACATTGAAGTTGTTCAAAGCACTAAGTAGAACCAAGTTTATGAATAAAATTAAAACTTATGGACTAACCCTGCAGAAGTTAGAAAGACAAGGGTCCTTCTATGACTAGTATTGGATTCACCTTCAGCAACTGCATTTGTATGACCTGCTGGAACATTACTCTGAGTAGAAAGACCCTGACCTATTAGGTTACTCTTATTTGGTGTAGTTGGAGGTGTTTCACAGTCGGTTGGGCTAATATTTGTAGCTGATGTTTAAATATTTGTCGGGGTACCACCTTGTTGAGGAGAATCTATAGTGGGCTTGGGAATAGTTGGCTTGCTTACACAAATAGCACGATTACTCCTACCTAAGGATTTTCCATGACCTCTACCTCCAACTATAGCTAAAAACAAAATTAATATTATTGTTAGATAATTAGATCACATGAAACAATGCTAAAATATTGAAATTGTTTCTGTAAGAGCTTGTTAATCAAGTTAATAAATTAGTACTTGGAGATACAAGAGTAACAAAAGTAACTATCTATAAAAATTAACATGAGTAAAGGGATCATGAAATTCTATTTGAAGCTTTACACAAAGAATGGGCATTAGAAATCTATCATGTGCTTCTAATAAGGATCCAGAATATTGCTCTGAGTAGAAAGACCCTAACCTATTAGGATACTCTTATTTGGTGTAGCTGGAGGTATCTTAGAGATGGTTGGGCTAATACTTTGAGTTGGCATTTCAATATTGGTCGGGGTACCACCTTGTTGATGAGAAACTACAGTGGGCTTGTGAATAATTGTCCTTCTTACACGTATAGCAGGATTACTCCTACCTGAGGATTTTCCACGACCTATGCCTCCTGCCATATCTATAAACAATATAACATTGTTGTTAGATAATTAGATTACATGGAACAATGCTGAAATATGAAAACTATCTTTGTAAGATTTGTTGATATGAAATCTATCATGTGTTTCTGATAAGGCTCCAGAACCTGATGGTTACAGAATCACTATCAAGTAATGTTATTCAGTTCAAATAAATGATCTATTGAGATAAAGAAATTACATAACAATAAGTATCCTAAAGATTTATTAGGAATTGAAATAAGAAATAGAACACAAATAGTTCAATGACACGAGGTATAACTTTTTAAAATCCTTAACTCAAAACTAGAAATTGCAGAAGATTATCCTCGATTGAATATCATAAATTAAAAAAATATAATAAAAACACAATACAAAATGATCAAGCAGTAGTCACTGTCTTTTTCAAACTCTTTCCTCTTCCTTATTCTCATCCTCATCCTCAGTTTCTTCATTTTTATACTCTTCTTTTGTGGATACTAAGTGGATTTCATGATTCTCTTGCAATAATCAATCATCAGTAGGTTCATCCATTTCAATTACATCTCCATCTGGATCATTTACAAGTATGTTTTCATTAATGGAACTGTTATATCTATATTGTGGACTTCAACTTGAAATGTACATTTACTTCCAAAACTATTGTCACTCGTCCATTAGGCAATTCAATAACATTTCGAGGATTGACCTTCAGCAAAGCTGCCCAATCATGATTGTCTTTTTCTTGCTTTGATAAGGTACATACCACACTTGTGTTGCTTCCATTGCAATAATAAAAGGTTCATATTTTTTATATTGATAACAGTATTCAATATCAACCAATTTATATTAATTGTGCCTTTTAACACCAACATCCATAGTTGGGTCAAAACATTCACATTTTAAAAATACAATTTGTTTTAAAGGTGATTCACGGTATTCCACTTGTATTATCTCTATTATCCGTCCATAGTAATCACCAAAATTTGAATCCGAGATACAAAGTCCACTATTCATTGTTAATCTTGTGCTACCATGATATTATGTGTGAAATTTGTATCCATTAACAAAATCCGCAAAATAACATGTAGCGTCTATTAATGGGCCATGAGCAAGACTACGCAAGAATTAAATCTCAATGGAATTATGTTGGACCTATTTTTTAGAAAATGTAATACTTCATAAAATTTAGAACTAATTTTAAGCATGTTATTGTATAAAATATAATTTCACAATACTCACAAATTCCTTGAACAATAAAGAGAAATTTTCTTCGAGACTCTAGTCTATTTGACACTGAGATAGATTCGGAAATTTTTCTTGCAAATGTTGCTTGAACATACTTATGTATAGTAAAATAAATTCAATTGATAATTCGTGATTTAAGGATATTTTTATGTTATCAAGAAAATAAAATTAACTTTTGTTACCTTACAAACGGCTTAACCTCTTCACAATTTAGTAAGATATAAGTTTGGGCAACCTTTACTTCTTCGAGGGATAAATCCTTTTTTTGCTTCTCCCCATAGTCGACCTGGATGGGAGGATATTCATAAATTTTCTTCAATGTCTTCCTTATCCCCACCATTATCATTGCTGCCCACGTTATGATTACGTGTTATGACTTGAGGTTAAAAATAAGGAGAAACACTTGTGTTGACTCTGTTGTCACGTACTCTTCACAAATGGAATCGTCAACACTAGGTTCATTTCCAATCATACGTTTAAGAGTTCCTCCATACCTAAATATATAACATATATGGACCATAACATTACAAGATAAAAATATATAGCATAATAGTCACTAATAGTATATAAAGTTTTACATTTACCTTTTAAGAGGTTACATCCATTGAAATTGTACAGGTCTAGCTATCCTTGCTTCATATGGGAGGTGTATAGGAAGTTGTTCCATTGAGTCAAAGAATTCGGCAGGAAATATACATTTTAACTTGCACAAGATTTTTCAGATATTTCTCTCTAATCTCTCCATGTCCTCAACTCGTAGAGTTATAGAAGTAAGGTCTTTGAAAAATAATCTCAATTTTGTAAGTTCTTTCCACACATTACTACGGAGTAAGTTCACGAAAGGAAATAGGAAATAGTCGCTGCATGAACACGTGACAATCATGACTTTTCATGCCATATATACTTCTCGCATTTTGTTTGGACATCTACCCAAATTGGAAACATACCCATCTGGAAACTGTAAGACTTTCACCCAATTGAACAAGATAAATCTTTCTTCTTTGTCTATCGTATATATAGCTTTGGGATATTTTCCATTACTATCCTTACCAATTGAGGCGATTACAAGACTCCATCGTATCTTGATGTGATTGTGGATTGTCTTTAGTTTGGTCATCAAAACTAAGAACGGTGTTGAACACATTATCAAGGACATTTTCTCAATATGCATGGTATCAATATTATGTCGAATCATGTTAGAACTCCAATAAAGTAAATCCCAAAAGATGCTTCTCTTTTCCATCGACAAGACTTACATATTCTTCTATTGACTTGTTCTGCATCTAAGTTTGTCAATTTCCTTATGTCCAAATCACAAATTGAATTCAATATTTCCTATCATGTTCTATAGGCGGTAGTGATCTTTGGACAGTCTTGCCTTTCAGAAAGTGCTTACGAACTCTCCTAAATGGGTGATCTTGGTCAAGAAACATTCAATGACAGTCAAACCAAGATGGTTTCTTACCATGGGTCAACATAAAGTATTGTGTTTCCTCCATATAATAGAGACATTCTAACTTACCTGGCAATCCATCCTGATAACATAGAATATGCTGGAAAGTCAATGATTGTACACATCAAAGTTGCCCTTAGTTGTAAGTTTTGCTTTTTTGAGATGTCAAATGCTTGCACACCTGTCTCCCGCAACAAAGTCGATTCCTTTATTAGAGGCTGCAAATAAACATCAATTAATGTTTGGTATTATTTTTCCCCGGAACAATGACTATTAAGAACATACATACACATTCCTGGAGGTAAATTATAAGGTGTGACAATCATTGGCCATTAAAAGTATCTTCTCCCAGACTGACTAAATGGTTGGAAACCATCATTACATAATCCCAACCTTACATTTCTTGGTTCATTAGAAAAAAAGGATGAGTGTCATTGAAGTTCTTCCGAGCCTCAGAGTCTGATAGATCACGTATTACACCATCCTCTTTTGTATGCTCACAATGCCAATATGTCGGTATTTGTAGCATGGGATGCATACAATCTGTGCAATCTAGGAATCAAAGGAAAATAATACATTTTCTTTTAAGCGATTAATTTTTTCTTACGAGAGACAAAACGATGCTTGTATTACGAGCTTCTTGGTTTTATAGTAGCTATAAAACACTATGTTATCTTCAGGTAAAGCCTCTTTCAGCAATTGCATCATTTGGTTATAACCTCTCTCTGACATATTATTCTCCATTTTAATGTTTAGCATTCGAGAGACAACAACAAGTTGAGAGAGGGAAGAATCGGGATATAATTTTTCATCAGCTGCTTATAGAAAATCATATATTTTTTGGGACTTGGGATAATGATCTGCCTCCATTGAAGGTTCACAAGGACTTGATGACTCATGTTCAATATTGATAAAAGATTACAAACTTAAACCATGGGTACAGTTAGGACCAACTGCATCTAAAATCATTTAACAGTATGGATTATCATATCCTAATTCAGGTGTAGCACCACCATTCAAATCTTGATCACAAGAAATCTTGCCAATCATATTTTTTTCTCCTTGATGTTTCTAGATAAAATAGTTATCAACAAATCCGAACTTATAAAAGGTGATGCTTAATCATTTCTACATCCATGAACTTAAAGTTGAGACATTTCATACATGGACATGTAACATTATTACTGCCTATCCTATTCTATAGCAAATATGCAAATTGGATAAATTTATCCATATCAATTACAAAAATAGAATTTTTAGCCTTGTCCGTCAAACCTATTATACATACAACCACGCTCTAGATTATTCATGTTCCTAATAATGTTCAAATTTAGAAAACAAAATAGTAACAAGCATAGACTCTGGTAAGAAGATACTCTCATTCGTATTATCAAATAAGAACAAAACATGAATTTTGACAAAACAAGAATAGTTTCTAATGGTCTTCAGTAGGCAGAATTAAAAAAAACTTACAAACTATTAAAGCAACTATTAATTATAGTCAACTTACAAAAAAATTACTTGAGCATTCTAATTAATCAACTTATAGAGCAATCAAAACATTCTGATTTAAATGAGCTCATGAAGCATTCTAGTTACAGTGAACTTATTGAAACTATCTAATTACTATATTAATCTAAATAAATTGATAACAAACAAAAGGTATTGAAGCATACATTACAAAAAACACAGTTTCCAGTGTATGGGAAACTAGAGCAAGAAAAAAATATGTAGCCAATACTACATTTCATCATCAACCAACAGAATCACATTACATTAAAAACTTTCTACTGAAAACTTTGAAGGACATCATCAAACCAAATAGAAAAATACAAGAACTTACAAACATCATCATCATCTATCTTTGATCATTTGCCCGTAGTGCATAGAAGCGGTTCCTCTTTGGAGCACCACATTTCGGAGAAATAAGATGATCTTGCTTAGCTTCTCTCCCTCTCACTGCACCATTAGGAAAATCCTCACGTTATGTCCATTTTTACCACAACCAAGCAATTCTCGATACCAACTAGACATTTTCCATAGTGTTATTTCCAATAGGCAACATAAGTAGTCTTATCACCCTGTGAACTACTACCACCTTCCCCCTTGACCTTAGTAACACTAGGTCCATCGTGGTTTGGAGCCCTATTCTTAAACCTTGATTGGTTTTTCTCATTAGATTTAATCCTTTTAAAATTCCTTGAGATCCTACTAAGTTTGGACTCTTCAATGGATTGAGTATACAACATAAGCCTATACAAGTTCATATCATTGTGGAGAATGGTCGTACGACACTTTAACAAGGTCGGAAACACCGGTAACAAACCTACTCATCTCATTCTAAGGGTTAGACACAAAGGATGGAGCATACTTAGAAAACATAGTAAACTTCAAGGATTACTCTTCAACACTCATATTACAATGCTTAAGGTTAATGAACTCCTCAATATTTATATTCCTCCTCTCATGGCGAAAGTACTTTTTCAAGAAAGCCTCGTTAAACTATTCACACATTATAGGACCGACTAACCTTGCATGTATTATTTCAAATGAATGTACCATACTTGAGCAACATCTCTCAATTGGTACGAATCTAACTCCGCCTTCTCCGAAGAAGTCACCTATATGGAACTTAACACCTTATACACACCATCAAGAAACTCTTGGGGATCCTCTCCCAACATAGAGCCAAGAAAAATAGGAGGATTCATTCTCACAAACTATCTCAATCTAGATCTCATGATACTCTCCATAAAATTCAGGCTAGGATCAATGTCTCTAGGCACATGAGTGGTCATGGCTAGGGATAGGGAAAGTAAAGTCTCTCTAATCTCCCTATTAGTCATGTCTGGGGGGAATGCGAGAAAATGATTACCTTCACCTCCAATAAGGACTTGATCACTCTGGGGAGGAACTTGAGCATCTTGAGGAACTTGAATTCCTTGTGGAGCTTCCTCTTGTAGTCCTTCCTCCAACCTTCTTACGGCCATTCTTCTTGTAGTCATACTCCTATAAGCACAAGAGAAGAGATTAGGAATAGACACTGATAACCTCAACTCTATAGGAACAATACAAGATTGATGAAAGTGAAACTCTATTGTCCTACAGCTTCTTGCTCATATATGCATCGTGACTCACACCGACAAACAAGACTTTACGAGACATGGTATTTTTAGAATTTTTGACTCCTAAATACTACTTCATAATCTATGCTCTGATACCAAGCTTGTCATGACCCGATAGTAAACCCAAGGAGATATGGTGTTCTCAACGTGGCATGGCAAACTTGACCTCTCGGATTCCTTGTACAAGCCTATTGACATCATTCATTTAATACATGTATGAAAAGTACTGCGAAATTAAAACATTCCATACAAATTATATCTCAAAATATCTTTTATTTAAATCTACAGAAAGTCTCAACATACGCCATTCTTAGACTCAAGAATACTATAGCGTTGAAATGTAGAAACTTAGTTTATTACAATACTTGTTTAATGAAAGAAATCTAAAGGTAGTTATGTTCTCTTTCAAGTGAGGACATACCCCAACTTTGCTTGAAAGTTTCCAAGCCTTGCTTCAAGATACCTCTCACCTGGTAGTCACACGTTTAGAAATAGACAAATATATGGAATTAGTACAATGCATGTACTAAGTATGGCATAATTTATAAAATCATGAGAAACGACCATGTGTATAAAAATATGTTTGTTACAGTAAACCTTCATGTCATATTATACAAAACCATAGATTACACCAACTTTACATATAAATCACATATTACAAAATAGTATGAAGAACACATCAAAACACATAAAAATGAGACCCTCCTACCAAAGGTGATTCTACAGTTCACTTGAGTGATTTATGAAGGTGCCTCCTATACAATCCTTTCGCACACACTAACGAGATCCTTTAGACTACCAAAGATAAGATTATTCCCATTCATTATCAAAATCACTACCTAGAATTACTCTAAGACTCACTAAGTAAGACAAGAGTAGAATGCCCATAAACCATCTCCAAGCCAAGCTAAGCAATCCTCAAAGCCACTCTACGTACTTGCCTTTTCATCAACATACCTTCACATAAGTCATTATGTTCATTAGAACATTTAAGAGGCATTCAATGTTTAAGGATAATAACATAATGGTCATGGAGAAGACCTAGGGACGCATACTAACATATTCAAAGGGCAATCGTGCAATGTCTAGATAGTGTTCCATTTCACTACCTAAACTTCATAGAACTCATCCAACAATAGCATGTATCGCATATGATGAGAACTGGCAATAATCGACATAGACCATATTTGTGGGGTTACGAAGTGCGTGAAGGACCGTCGTAGCAATGACGGTCCATCCTGCTTGTTCATCGTGAAGATCAGAGAAGTAGTATCAGTACCCAAATTCCAAGAGTTTAAGTGTTATTGAACGGAGACCCTTGACGGACTGTTGTGCCTGTGACGATCCGTCATACCTGCCGTCGAGGGTAATGAAGAGAGCAGTAGAAGAATTTTCAAGGTATGCGACGACAGAGTCCATGACGGCCCGTCGTGACCTCGACGACCCATCGCGAGGTTTGTCGACCCAGACCATTTTGACAGTTTTCCAGCAATTAGAGTCCATCTTTGATTAGGTTTTTATTTTTTATAAATAGTTTGAAAAACCTCATTTTTGGGGTTAGACTTTTGGTTATTAGACACTTTTATGTTATATTCTTTGTGGAGAGATTATTTTGATTAATACACTTTGATTTATTACACTTTTGTCTAGAGTTGATTGTTGGTGATTTTGTCGATTAATCAAGTAAATTTCTGGATTTTATTCTTTCTCATTGAAGTAAGTGCATGAATTTTTATATTATATGTATGAATATTGTGGTTATGACTATGGGTAACTAAACTCCATAACTAGGGTTGTGGGAACCATAGGTGAATAATGAGGTAAAACCTAACTAAAATAACAATTCTAGAAAAGTGTCTCGCATGTATTGCTAATTCTTTTGCTAAGATGTCTTTTTAACGGACGTCCAATGTTAGAACTCGCCTTAATGCTACTTGTAGGACCAAGGAGGTAGATAATAGGAAAAGAATTATCAACATATATTTAGTGTGTACTATCTAATAGGCTAGTATTGATTGATACGAGGTAATAACTCAGTCAAATATCAAATACAATGCTTAATATGAGGTAAAAGTAAGGGTTAGTATAACAACACACGTAGTCGGACCAAGGTGCGGAGTGAAATTTTCTAGATGCCAGACCAAGGATTTAGAAGTACATAACTCATCACTTTGCATCCAATATACTACGAAAGAATTGTTATAGTTAGAATTATCAGATTAAAAACTTATGGGAACACGCAAACCCTGGTTACTTTTATTAATTGATTCAACTCCAACATTTTAATCTGCTAGTTGTCTACTTTAATTTAGCTAATTATTTTCATTAATTTAGACATAAAACCCCCCCTTTTATTGTCTTTGTTTTCAAAGGAAAAAATTGACAAAATAATAGTAATAATAGATTGAAGTTAAGTCTGAACTATTTTCCTCGTGGGAACCATCCCAACCTCATTAGTTTGGTTCTTTACTTGATACGACCACTTTACTTTTTATTTGAGAAGTAAGTTTGAGCGTTATCATGGACTATACCAATCAGCAACATAGTTTAAGGACTATTCCACACAACATCAATCCATTGGCAAATCACCCAACACAATACTCAAAGGCCCTTAGCAATGGCCATGATCTCCAATTCAATCCAATAATCATAATAAACAATGAATCCAAGGTAATTCAACATGAATTCATCAATTAAGGACATCCTAAACATGAGGCTAACATAATTCTTTCCTAATTCAATAGCCCTAATCAAACTACACAAGAATTCAATAGTATAGAGACATGATCACTTCACCCATAATTTAGTCAAAACGAGGATTGCATAGTTTGCATGGGTTTATGGATGTTTTAGGTTAAAATCATAACACTAATATCAATTTAATATATATACAATGATTCAAAATAATGATTCAAAATGTTTTATGCAAGAACCCATGGTTGAATAAAAAGTTAGAAGTTCATCTTTTTAGAGAGCTTTGGAAAACATTTTTGAAGATTGACTCCTTCAAGAATAAAGATTCAACGATGAAAAGTCATACCTTAATTGATAATAGACCACTAAATTTGAGAATAATTCATGGATAAATCGGTCTTCAAGCTCCAATCTCCCTTCAAGCTTCAATGGTGTTCTAAAGAGTTCTTTAGGGGTCTTGGAGTTTTTATTTAGAATAATGACTTGAAAAGGGGTTCTAGACTTATAAATCTACTTCAAATACCTAAAATAAACTTCATAAACCGTCCAACTAACTTTAGGAAGTCTAGGTGAAAACCACAAAATAGCCTTGGGCTGGCCGAGACCCTACGGAGAAACTGTAGGTCCCTATCAATGGCCACCCATCGACGCCCAGTAGAACAACCAACAGACCGTCCTCTTGGTCTGTTTTCTGGGTCATAGACTATAAAAATGGGACCAAAATCTCCCCATCCTAAGTTTAACGCTACACCCACCATCTATGGGGCGACAACCATCCTACTGGGCGTCATTGCCTTTCGTAGGCGGGGCTGGTTTTGACTATTTTTAGCTATGACTTGGGTCCTCCTCAAGGACCCCTTGGTTGGTCCTTCTGAAGTTTTGCACGGAAGTTTCAAACAAAAATATAGTAGTACACATGTTAAGGACACCTCACATCAATTTCATCCAAAACAAACACGTAAAACTTAAAAAAACAAGAGAAAAAATAGTATTGAGAGATAATACACTAATTTTTAGTATCTTAACCCAACGACGGAAGGACAAGACTGTTCGTTGGTAGTAGGATTGACCGTTGACTGCCATCCGTCGTTGGGACTATCTCCTGCGTGCAGTTCACTACCAATTAAGGGGTGAACTTTTAAATTCATCCCACTTCCAAATAAAAGGTTTGGCGGTTCCTAAGGTTCCTTTTGGGTATTTTAAACATTTATATAAGTCTTTAACGCTTAGAGGATTTCATTCTTCAAAATCAAAACCCCAAATCCCTTAGAAATTCTCTAGAACTCTATTGGAGCCAAAACTCAAGAAAGGGCTTGGATTGAAGAAATTAGTGGGTATTATTAATCAAATTGAAGAATTAGATTCATTGAGGTATGGTTTTTCATCCTTCAAACTCTCTTCATCAGCCTACATTCAAAGATGTTTACTAAGGTTTTCAAAGTTCAATTGTCCAAGTTCATGATCTATATATGGGTTCTTGCATAAATGGGTTTTAAGTATTGAATAATTATTGAATTGTTATTGTGTTGATGATTTTAGAGTAAAATAATCTATGAACCCATGAATTGGATGAAACCTAGTTATTGGCTAACATATGAGTTATTTGATATTGATCTAATTTTTCTGAATTCTAAAGTAGTTTCATATAGGTTATTGATTGATGTAATAATTATAGTAGATTGATATCTAGGTTGAATAAGATTGATAAAATATATAGTAATCTAAGCTGGATTCATGAATATTGTTATAATTATGTCGAATTGTTTGTTATGGCCATAGGTAAGGGCCTTCTAATATCGAATTTGGTGATTTGGCACTGGTTTGAGGTATTGGGATGGGAGTGGTTGTAACCTGACCTATTTACTTTATTTTGTGATTATACTTCAATTACTTTATGATTGGTATGGTCCACATGTGGCCTTGTTAGCGTTATATTCAGTACTGTAATTATCATGTCCTTGTTACAAACTACGTGAAGTAAAATGATTATTTGTGTAGTTTATTATGTAAATTATGATAATATCTATATACATATTAAGTAATGTGAAAGTATATGTGTCCTATTGATGTTATGTAGGTGATCATGTTAGACTATGAATGTGTCTTTATGTGTATAGTCTTAGGGTTGATGTATGTTATTCCTACTTAATATATGAGTCTATGATGGTCATATTTATGTCGATATGATAGTATATAGGATGACATGAAGATGATAAGGGTTATTTCTATATGATTCTACAATTACATGTATTATAAGTTAATGTGAATTGTATTTTCTCTTGTCTTTGTTGACTTGTGTCCCTTACTTGATGCATGTATGAATGTGAATAGTGATGTCTTGACATAGAATGCTAAGGTCTCTTAGGCGTGAATTTATTAATGATGTGAGACCTTAAATGATATTAAGAGAGTCCTTTATGTGAAACCTTGAACCTAGTTGTATTTTTATGAATGTTGAAGTCATCCCCAAGGACCATGTAAGGTACCTTGAGGAAGGACCGAAAGTTGGTTCCAAGACTGTCAAAGACAGCCCCAAACGACTAAGTCAATCGATGGCTCGTAAGCCAGTCGACGGACCGTCGATGGGTGCCTTTGGTGGAGACTTAGTCTTGGGAGAGAAGATAACAATGTTGAGTCTCTTAACCCAACGACGGAAGGACAGGACGGTTCTTTGGTCAAGGGATAGAATGTCAACTACCAACTGTTAATAGGATTGTCTCCTGTGTGAAGTTCACTGCCAAGTGAGGGGTGAACTTGTAAATTCACCCCGCTTCTAAATAAGAGGTTTAGTAGTTCCAAGGGGTATTTTGGGTATTTAAACATGTATATAAGTCTTTAACACTAAGAAGATCTGTTTCTTCCAAATCAAAACCCCAAACCCCTTAGAAATTCCTTAGAACTCCATTGGAGCCAAAACTCAAGGAAGGGATTGATTGAAGAACTTAGTGGAGATTCTTCATCAAATTGAAAAATATACTTCATTGAGGTATGGTTTTTGATCCTTCAAACTCTCTTCATCAAGGATCCCAACTTTCAAAGATGTTTTCTAATTTTTTCGAAGTTGAATTGTCTAATTTCATGATCTATATATGGAATTTGTATAAATGGTTTTTTTTTGTATTTAATTATGATTGAATTCTTATTGTATTGATGATTTTAGAGTAAAATAACCAATGCACCCATGAATTGAAAGAACATTAGTTTTTGACTAAGTTATGGGTTACTTGATATTGATCTAATGTTTATGAATCTAATGTAGTTTCATGTAGGTTATAGATTGATGTAATAATTATAGTAAATTAATATATAGGTTGGATTAGATTGATAAATATATATTAATTCCACATAGTTTCATGAATATTGTTATAATTATGTTGAATTGTTGGTTATGGCCATGGGTAAGGGCCTTGTGATATCGAATTGGGTGATTTAGCATTCGTTTGAAGTATTGGCAACGGAGTGGTAGTAATCTTACCTATTTACTCCATTCTAATATTATTATAATTCAATTATGTTTTGATTGGTATGGTCCACATGTGGCCTTGTCGGCGTTATTTTAAGTAATGTAATGATCATGGCCTTGTCGGCAAACTACTTGAAGTAATGTGATTGTTTGTGTAGTAGATTATGTGAAGTATGATAACATATATATAAATGTTAAGTAATGTGAAAGTATAGGTGTTCTATTGATGTTATGTAAGTTATCATTTTAGACTAAGAATGTGGCTTTGATTGTATAGTCTTAGAGTTGATGTATGTTTTTCTACTTGACTATATGAGTCTATGATGGTCATATTTATGTCTATATGATAGTATATAGGATGAATTGAAGATGATAAGGATTATTTCTATGTGTTTGTAGAATGACATGTATTATAAGTTAAGTGAAGTATATTTTGTCTTGTCTTTGTTGACTTGTGTCCCTTACTTGATGCATGTATGAATGTTGATTATGTGATGTCTTGACTTAGAATACTAAAGTCTCTTAGGCGTGAATTTATTAATGATGTGAGACCTTAAATGATACTAAAAGGGTCGTTTATGTGAAACCTTGAACCTAGTTATATTTTTATGAATGTTAAAGTCATCCTAAGGACCATGTAACGTAACTTGAGGAAGGACCCAAAGTTGGTGCCAAGACTGTCAAAGACAGCCCCATACGACTTAGTCAATCGATGGCTCGTGGGCTAGTCGACGGACGGTCGATGGGTTCCATTGGTGGAGACTTAGTTTTTGGAGAGAATATAACAATTTTGAGTCTCTTAACCCAACGACGAAAGGACAGGACGTTTCTTGGGTCAAGGGATAGACTGTCGACTACCAACCGTCAATAGGATTGTCTCCTCCGTGCAGTTCACTGCAAAGTGAAGGGTGAAGTTGTAAATTGACCCCGCTTCCAAATAAGAGGTTTAGTAATTCCAAGGGGTATTTTGGGTATTTAAACATGTATATAAGTCTTTAACACCTAGAAGATTTGGTTTTTCCAAATCAAAACCACAAACCCCTTAGAAATTCCCTAGAACTCCATTGGAGCAAAAACTCAAGGAACGGATTGATTGTAGAACTTAGTGGAGATTCTTCATCAAATTGAAGAATATACTTCATTGAGGTATGGTTTTTGATCCTATAAACTCTCTTCATCAAGGATCCCAACTTTCAATTAACACTTGCTGAATTTTGCATACAACTGATGTTGTCTATGTACCTTCAAGGTTAGTCTCAAATGTTGTTCATGCTCTTCCTTGGTCTTAGAGTAGATGAGAATATCATCAATGAATACTATGAAGAAGGAGTCAAGGTATTCACGGAATACTTTGTTCATGAGATCCATAAATGCAGCAGGTGCATTCGTGAGACCAAATGACATAACTAAAAACTCGTAATAAACAAAAAAGGTACGAAAGGATGTCTTTAGAACATCTTCATCCCTAACCCTGAACTGATAGTACTCTGAACAAAGATCAATCTTCGAGAAGAAACTATACCCTTGGTGTTGGTCGAACAAGTCATTGATTCTGGGAAGTGGATACCTATTGTTGATAGTAACTTTATTAAGCTGCCGATAATCGATACACATTCTACGGGTTCCATCTTTCTTTTTCACAAACAGCTCTGGAGAATATGCTCGACTGAATGAAACCCTTTCAGTGAGATCTTTTAACTGCAACTTTAACCCTTTGAGTTCAGTTGGAGCCATTCTGTAAGGAAGAAATGAAATTGGTTTAGTATCGAGTTCTAAGTTATACCAAAGTTAAATCTCTCGAGGGGGAGGAACGTCTCTCTTCTTGCGGATTTCCTCTAGCTGGTGGACATGCACCATCAACCTGGAGAGGTCCATGTTATCGTGGAGCATCGCAGACCGACACTCCTCCTCAACATCTTCGTTGATTCCAGTAAGGAACCGGCTCATCTCATCCATGCTGTTATATACAAAGGAAGTAGCATACCTGGAAAACTTAGCAAACTTCTGCGAATACTCCTAGATTGTCATGGATCCCTTTATAAAGTTGATAAACTCCTCAAACTTGGCCTCTCTCATCTCTCTGGGAAAGAATCTATCTAGAAAGGTTGTCTTAAACAGCTCCTAAGTGATCGGAACTCCGCCCAAAACTCGGCTATCTTGCCACATCTTGCACCAAGTATGTGCACCATCATTGAGTTGATAGGAAGCCAACTCTTGTTTTTTTGTGGCCCCCATAGACACCAAGATCTTATGCACCTAATCCACGAACTCCTGAGGATCCACTGAAGTCTTAGACCCTGTGAAAATAGGAGGATTCATCTTCATAAAGTCTTTCATCCTGTCAGCTATACTGCGAAAAGGTGTGTTCTCCCTTTGAACATTCTGCTAATTGACGTGGGTAGTCATGGACTAGGCCTGTATAGTGATGGACTGTGCCATATGGGCAGGATATTTCGTCACCTCAGGATCAGTCAACCCAACAAGGTTAACCGGCATAGCCACACCTTCGACTATAGCCTGGGGTGGAACCTGATTGTCCCCAGCAGCTGCTCCTCCTCTCCTATGACCAATAGCTCTCCTAGTATTCATTTTCTTTAAAAAAAACAAGGATTTATGTTAGACACACTCATAATATCAAGAAATCAGACAATAGAAAAAGGCACGGTGAGATCAGAAGAAGGGAAATTTTCCTACGCATCATGTAGTCTCTAATTCAGGATAGTAGTGCACTTCACTACCATGACTTAGAAACTACTCAATGTTGTTAATGTGAACTTATTATCCTCAATATTTAACCTAGTGCTCTGATATAAACTATGTCATGACCGAAATCTAGACCCAGACGAGACCGACGTCGTTGACCTCTCAGAGTTTGCAGACAAGCCTACTTATGTCATTCTTACTTCATATAGGTTAATTTTAGCGGAAAATTTGAAAATTATTATAGCTTAACATATATACTAATCATTCTATTAGATTCATAATCGTTCAGAAACAATCATGTAACATTAAGATCATCAAATGAAACATGTAGTTTAATATTGAATGTATACTTGCCAAAATAGCACCAATACAATGCCAGGAAAAAAAACAAAGAAATGCTAGTGGAACATCCACTATATCAATATATAACTAAGATAGAATATAATAGGCAAGCATCCTCGAAAGCAATGATGGCCTACCAAGTTCAGATGAATGCTCCACGTTCGGATAGTTTCAACGTCAACCTGTAGCTATCGCATCCACTTATGCTTACACCTAAAATTGTAGAGTTGTATAGGGTTAGTACACACTTGTAGTAAGTATGGGTATATGCAAGAGCACACCATGTACATGCATGAGTAAGAATAGCTCTTTCCTAACAACATGATTATGGAAAGTCAAGTTAGTGGACTTGCCAAATTGGGATTAGGAAAGTTGGTGATCTTTCCAAATTTGGATTAGAAAAGTGAGAGAACTTTCTAAACTTGGATTGGGAAAGTCATGCCATGAGAGTAACATGCATCATCATGCTTATCATATTGCACACATCACATAACATCTAGTACATAGCACATAACATATTGCATATAGCACATAACACTTTTCATATTATTTGTTCATATGCCACGAGACCTTGGAATCATGGATTGGACATCAAAACTTCCTGAAAATGAAGGATCAACATATGGGACCTCAATTAGGGAGCCTTCTATAGCAAAAACATAGTCTGCTTCATTCATTCATACATACTTCATTTCGTTTCATTCATAGTCTAGTGTAAACACCCACTATAATTAGGATGTAGTTTAAGACTTTCATCGGGTTCGTTGTGCAATGATCAAGAATGACCTAGTGTCATTACTTAAGTCTACCTCACCTCTTGATTATCCAATCCTGACACCTTTCTAATAATTCATTTAATTATGTGCATCATTTGAGACTGGCCTCAATTATTCATGGGGAACCTTAACTTTAACTAACATAGATCATGTGAGCATCATGAAATCCAGTGTCTCCCCCACCGAAAAGAGGTGGAATCATCGTCCAAAGTGACCCAAAATATTCTAGCGTACATGGGAATTGAACCCCTCCAGATTCCTATATTGGCAGTATAGGTTCGAAGCCTAGGAGATATAAGGAGACACATAACCCACATTTCGGAAAGTCTCATCTCATGAGACTTACGTGAACCTCTAGCCTTCTAGAAAAAAGGCATCACCGCTCATAGCTAGTCTATCAGTGCTTAGTTTAAAGTTCCATTGTATTCAACTCATACTTCATGGAAGTTGGCTTCTATTATGAGGACCTCATATCTCATTAGATGATTTCTCATCTCATCAATAGTATTAAGTGTGTTAATCTCAATACTTTCATTAGGATGTTCATAGAGACTGGTCTGTTCATTAACTTTACACTCTCATAGGTGAGTACGTTTTGGTAACATTTACTTAGGCTCATTTCAGATTGCTTCATTTTTTTCATTATCCTCATATAATATCGTCACCACATTCATTAATATTAGTACATTTGTTTTTCATATTTACTCACCTTTTTTTACATGAATGTTCATTTCATCATATGCCAATGCACATGGCCATTTGGTGTGTTTCACACTCTTATTTAACCTTTCTAGGGTTTTATCATTTCATTGTTCATTTCATCATTTCTTTGTTCATGCCATAATTTCATTGTTTATTTCATCATGTGCCAATGTACTTGTCCCTTTAGTGTGTTTTACACTCTTACTTAACCTTTCTAGGGTTACCTCATATCATTACATACATCTTAGGTTCACTTAATTTTAAACGTATGCTAGACTTATGGGTCTATACATACAAGCCACGAGGCTTCATTCATTGTTCGTTTAAGTGATTCATATCTTCCTAAGACTATGTTGTACAAGACTTATGCATCTTGTATGTATGCCAAGATCTCGATTTCGATCTAAGTAGGCAGCGTTATTCTTGAATATCTAATTCATGTATGGCTTATGTATTAATATGGAATTTGGTTAAGGGAACCCAATTTCGAATCCCTTAGACAACACTTACATTTTTTTCATGTATTGTATTTTGGTCCACACGGCTTGGGGACCCAAGATTGAGCCCCAATACATACATTTTAATTTTCTCTTAGCTTTTTTCTTCATTTTTTGCTCCATAGGATTGAGAGGATGTGGGATCGAAACTCCACAACCTCATTTTCTTTTAATTTCTTTTCTTTAAACTCTCTCTCCCTTGGCCGAGGGGTTGTGGGTTCGAACACCCACAACTTCTCTTTAATTTCTTTCAAATTTTTCCCCTTGAATCTGACTAGGAGGTCGTGGGTTCGATTCCCACGCCTCCCATTTCTCTTTCTTCCATTTTTCTTTGAATCTCATTCGCTGCCTAGAGGTCGTGGGTTCAATTCCCACGCCTCACATTTCTTTTTATTAATTTTTTTGTACTTCACCTTTCAGCCAGAACACCCGAGATTGAATCCTCTTGACCCCCATTACCCATCTGCGATTTACCGACATTATACGGGTGAGGTCGCGGGTTCAAATCTTAGTGACCTCACCTCTTTTTTCACTCAATTAATTTTTCGGATTTTGTTCTTCTACATTTAGCCTAAACAAAACATGTAAGTTGCTGGAAATTTTGTCACATTTCAGCTCACTTTCATCAATATTTTCACTTTAACTCAAAGAGTAATTTGTAGACCACTTAACACGTTTTGGGATGCATTTTTCATAGATTCATTTATCCAAGAGATTGCTACCTAAATCAGCCACATTTCATCTTTTATGAACATCACTATTTACATAGGTTTATGCACGTAAAATAATAACCATAACGCTACACATTTTTGAGCCTCAAGCCAAGACCCTAGTCATAGTCACATTCTTCCACACACATGCACATAGTTGCGAAAACACATATGTTGTTACTCATATGATTTCAAATACACAAACATAAACATAATCATCACGAAAACACAACATACACCTACATCTACCAGCAATCATACCCAACCTACAAATATTGGGAGCTAGTGACAGGGACTTGAAACGGGGAACAACCCTAGATTTCGAACTGAATAATCTAAACCTTAAGGGGTCTCTTGGGAAAGGGACAAAGAGAGAAAAGAACCCATACCTTTTTGATGTTAAACCCTCAACTTTCTGCCCAAAAACTTCACCCAAGATCACGTCCAAGTCCACTCAATGTCAACACCACTAGACGGACAACCTCCCTTTGCCTAACGTGTGATTAACGTTTGTTTTCTTGTGATTTCGTGTGAGTTCTTCAAGTGTGAAGAACTTGGTTTATTTTTTTTTCTTGAAAGTTACTTTGGCAGAGAGAGATCGTGAGTGAGAGTGATAGAGACGTGAGAGAAAGAGATGAGCATGGGAGAAAAGAGTTTTCTTAGGCTTAGGAGTCTAGTTTAGGACTTAGTTAAATAAGGTTTTATTTAATTATTAAAAATCTGACTTTCTTTTATTTTAAATCATCTAATAAATAATAAATATAAACAATTTCATTAATTTACCAACTTGAAAATTTTCAAAATGAAGATATTTTTAAATTTTTTTCAAACGTGATGCAGAATCATCTAGAAAGCAATTGATATTGATACAGTTTGGTTCCTTAACTTAATTAGCAGAACCCCTAGAGTCCACTCCTTCCCCACACTACGAGTGAAAGGGAAAAAGTAAAGACTACCATTAAAGCAGCACAAGCAAGAATTACTATATCCATATGAATTATGTCCCCTATCTCTATAAATATAAAGGAATTGTTCCATTATTCCTCACTAATAATAGATGAATAAATGGAGAAGGGTCAAAAAGAACGAAGATTATTAACAAACTAATCCAATAAATTCACTAATTTTATAAGCTATTGGCCAAACCACCTGTGCACTAGGCCCAATGTTAGTTGGATAACTTAGCCACGTTTCATAATTAGAAAAACGAGCACCGTGGAAATACATGTTGCTCAGCCAAAGAGAGATGATGGAGAGTTGACTGAAATATGCACTAAATACTTTTTGAGAGATCTCCTCCAAATCACTGGTATGGATATCGAAATCGTGAGCATCAAGATGTAGATTCCAGATCCAAGTAGTAGTATTAAGCCCTTTAGCTATTGTTCATGAGAAACGACCCGGTCTAGCCCATTACTCGAAAGAAGTTTTTACGGGATCCCTATCTACCAAAATTTTAACTTCTGGTTCTGGCGAATGAATAATCATTGATTCCTCCTCTTTCCGAGTAAAAACAAATTTAATTCATTGCTTCCACCTAGGTTCGAACCCGGGTGAAGCAAGACTTCACTTCAAGGGCCAATTTTCGGCCCTCTCTCCCCTACCCCTCCACCTTATTAATTAAATAATTAATTATATACGTAGGGTAATTATGATACTACCCTTATCCTGGAAAAAAAACCATTTTACCCCTAGACGCTCTAAACATAAGATTTTACCTTTTTAAGTCCGGTAGAGACTCATTCGAGTAAATATTCGTATTCGAGAGCCCTACATGGCTGGACCCAACTTTTTCTAGTTCAAATAACTCCCCAAGTTAGTTGTCTTGGCCGTATCAAGGGTACAAAGGTCTAGTTCTATGCGCATCAATCCGTGTGAACCCGGTCTAATTGTAAGCATTTTAGACACATTAAGCATTACTTATCATATACATTTTTAGGGTTGTTACACCTAGTCTTTGTTCTCATAGATTAATTTACATAAAGGATAACATTAAGAGCTTCCATATCTAGTTCATAACCCAAGGACATTTCACCTTACCCAGAAAGTCCACTAAGACTACCTACAATGGTCAAGAGGATAGCTCAATCACTTTCCTAAGTATGGTTTTATGTCATTCCAGCCAATCAACCCTAAGTGCACTATTAACACAAGAAGGATACCATTAGGGCTTTTTACTTCAAGGATATCATAACCTATCATCTAGGAAGAAGGTTCCACAAAAAAGACCTTCTTAGCAATGTTCAAGGTCACATCTCAATCTCACACACAAGACTAAGAATCTCTAGCATACTATGTCAAGAAGTCATATTATCATTACACATGTATCAAGTAAGGGACATAAATCTACCAAAACAAGTCACAACATACTTCACATATAACATATTATATTAGAAGCACATAGGGTCAACTAAGCATGCTTAGTAGTCATCTTACACACTTCTATAATATTATCAATATTACCATCATGAGACTCACATATCCTAATAGGAATAATCACACATTAATCCAAGGACTACACATATAAATACATAGTCATAGTTTAACATGATCACCTAACATCAATAGAAGGACACATACTCTCATATAATTCACGAATAGATAGATATGATCATACTTCACATAAATCACTACACAAATCATCATAATATATCAACTAAATCCGATAAGTCCATGATCATCATACTTTATAAAGTAATGCCAACAAGGCCACATAATTCACAAGTAAAACATGTAGCACCGCCACTATAAGTGGATCATATCAATCACGACATAATTCAATATCTAATTTATATAAAATCAAGAGAATTAGGGCATCATATCACCATTCCTTTCTCTTTACTTTAATCCATAGTTTAATCATCCAATATAATAACAAAAGGCTCTTACGTATGGCAATGATCATCAATTCAACACAAAAATCATAATACTTAATTAATATAAAACAATTCAATATAAATTAATAAATATAATACATTCTAAACATTAATCCAATACAATTCTTACATTATTCAATATCCCAACGAAAAGTACACTAGAATTCATAAGCATTGAGACATGATCACTTCACCCATAAAATTGTCAAAACTAGGAGTGCATTGTTTGCATGGGTTCATAGAGTTTTTAGGTTAAAATAATCAAATTAGAATCAATTCAATCATAATACAATTATTCAAAACATTTAATGCAAGAACCCATGAATAGATTACGAAATAGGAGAATTCATTTTTTTGATCATCTTTGAAAATTAGTGGAATTGACTCCTTGAAAAAAGAGATTTCAAGGATGAAGAACCATACCTTAATTTTGACGAAAATCCCACAAAATTTATGGATAAATACTTCTAAAATCTATCTTCTTCATTGGACCTCCGAAGCATCAACAATGGAGGTTTTTGATAAAAAATAGAGAGATTTTGTTTTGAGTTAAGAGTTTAGCTTTGCTTGGTGAGTTTCGGGTTATAAAAAGACTCAATAACCGTCAATATTATCCCCAAATTACCCAAAAGACCCATGAACTTATTAGACAATTTATGAAATTAAAATTTGTCTTAAAAATAAAGCAACCACATCTAGGAGTTTACTGCGCATCACGGAGGCATTTTTAAATCTTGTTTCCAGAAACTTTTGAGTAAGAATGGTTCATGATATCCCCGCATCGAATGGAAAAAACTTTTCCTATTGTTGGGCAAGCTGCACGATGCGCAGCCACTGTCTAATTCTGGCTGGCACGACAGCTTGCTCGGCCATCTTTGAGTTTCGGGACCCTTTGGCTGGTCTATGGGGCGTCGTTCTAGGATGTTTCGAAATATTACATGCTAGGATATGCGTATGAACCATAGATACACAATTTTAACCTCAAATCATCTCCCAAAACATCACTACAAAATAGTATGACACACTAGTTTAACTTCGACTAGTTTTTGAACGTCGTGAACGTTCTTGGTCGTTTGACCTCCAAACTCTTCCAAACATTATATAATGCCTATGAACACTATTATTAACCATTTTAGAACTTCAAAACATCATTACACAAGTTTTAGGATCTTGTTGAATTTAACTCATTTTCGAGGGTGTAACAATGTTGACCTTAGTTGGGTTTTCTCTTATATGTGTAATCGCATGTTGAAGAGTAAGGACATGAGAGTATCCTTTTCTTTTCCTTCTATTCTTACTCAATATTGATACCTATAGATTCTTGTACCTTATCTTATGTTTTAGAGTCATGAGTGTTAATGAGTTTTCCATGGATTCTTGATGTTATACATGTTTTGGTTGAATTTTTGTTTAATGAGAAAAATGAGTTTTCACAATCGTTCCTTATGTTGTATGCATCCATAATGAGTTGCTTAAATGTTTATTGAGGTTAACTGTTGAACATGCCTAAATGTATTTTGGAAAATTTTGCATAATTTGCTTAATGATGTTGTAATAGCATAATGTTATTTCGATAAGGAAGTTCCTCCAATGAAATGAAGAATGTGAAGTTTTGATGCATAATATGTTTGTAGATGTAGTTCTTACCTGCTTGTTGTGTTTTCAGCTTGTTGATGTGAAGTTTATGTTTCCTCCTATTTGAGTGCTTTAATACTGATGTTTCATATTATATTGTGGGCTGCTAGTGTTGTGTTGTTACCCCTTAATGTGTTTAAAATGTCATTCGAGGACAAATGTTCCCATGTGGGTGATAATGTAATGACCCTAAAAGTTAACTAGTGAAACTAGAGTCTCACATGTGTATTTGAAGTTAGTAACTTGATTAAATGATTAGAAATGGATATTGAAGTTTAATTTAAAGTGTTTTGAGGTCAAACATGAAGAAACGAATCCACGCCCCGTACGTCATGGGCATGGGTCAGGAATTAGCATAAAAAGTATTAGACTTCATTGTTAAGCCACAACCACAAACCACAAGTGAACAGGAAGGGGAATCAACCCATCCACGGTCTATGGACGGGGAGAGACGTTGTTTTGGCTTGCAATACTTATATAGTCTCGACCTAATGAGACGTGAATTTGTAAATTCACCCCAAGTCTTTTATATTAATAGGATCGTTATTTTATGTATATTAACATATTTTAAGAGTATCAAAAAATTAAAGTTTTATTTTAGACTTCATTATTTTCAAAACCCCAAAGTTAGAAACCTCTTCTCCAGTACACTATCTCAAGAAAGCTCAATTAGAGGTGAAGAACTCAAGGTTCCAAGGTTGATTTCTTAAAGTTTTCAATTCAATTTCATTATATTCTTCAAGTTAAGGGTATGGTGATCCTTCATCCTTTATTATTCTTTCATTTAATAAGTCAAATCGAAATAGATTCCAAAGCCTATTAATGATCGAAATCCTACATTGTAATCTAAACATGGGTTCACTTGTAAAACATTTTCAAAATAATTATACTGATGAAGTAAGTTTTTATTAATGATTATATGTTGACTTTACATTGAATTACTTCAACAACCCATGCCCTCCCCTAAAATCCTTTATCTTAGAATTGATTGGAATACTTATAACTCTCGGATAAAGTACTAGAACGGAAATATCCATTAGATAATGAATTGTTATTTCTAATCCATCTCTGACGACTAATCAAAATTTGTTGATTATGGATGTATAATGAATAGTATGTGTTTGTATGAAATTTTATTATGAATTAATGTCATTATTTATATCTTTTTGTGACGAATTATTGATATACTCATGATATGAGGATCATTACTTAGAAAGGGAAGTGATGAATGAGTTCACGTTAGATTTCGTAGTTGGATGATGGAATGGGTTCTAGAAATATGTCAATTGTCTTAATGATATAAAATTGTAATAGATTTGTTGTGTGATTCACTTATGGCTGAGGTGTTTACTTTAATTTGACTTATGATGATGTCTAGGGTGTGGTGATGTTATGATTGGAGTCCTTTTCTTTCTTCACTCTTATGAATAATGAGATTCTAGGTGAAATGTTATCCTCGCATACTCACACACACATGAATGAAGAATTAATGAATAAAGAATAACGTTCTATACTAATGTTACTGAAGAATTGTTTATTGAAAGGCTTTTCTCAATTATTAACTTATGAATGAATGTAGGATTTGACATTGATTCCCTGATGTTAGTTGAGGCGGAGTATGTAGTAACGATCTCAATGTCTCTTTGATATTTCCAATGAATGAATGAATGTTGGGTTAGGATGGATACTCTCATGTTAGTTGAGGCGGGGGCATCGAGTATCAATCTCTCATCCTTTAATGAATGAATGTAATAAAAGTCTAATACTTTGTGGGAAATAATGCCAAGCACCGAGTGGATAGTGATATGAGATGAAAACTCTCACATGAGTTGAGGCGGAGTTATTAGTAACAATCTCTTGAGATGGATGCCCTAACATTAGTTTAGGCGGGGCATATAGTAGCAATATCCCTATCCCATAACTATGTGTCCATATAGGTCTATAGCTAGTTGATCCACTTAAGCTAGAAAGAATGAACCTACCTTAGGCAAGTAGGAATCCCTTATCCGTTGAGGGTGACACTGGGATTCCATGAGCTGCTCACATGGTATATGTCGGTTAGGCTTACCCCCACAAAGAATCTAATGAACTATGTCTTCTTAAGGATATGCTACTTGGTATGGGTGGTGGAACAGGACTCCATTTATGCATTGCACAAGTAGGCATTTGTGACAGGTCATTGTGTGTCTTGCAATGTTAATGAAATGTATGGGCTATTATAATTACCTTAATGAGAATGTAATCTAATGTCTTAATGAATGAAGGTGTTCCTAATGTAATTAAAGTTAATGAAGAATGTTTACTTGAACTTAAATGTAAAGATGCATGTTATACTAGGATTGTATTATGAGTTACTTCGTTGTCATGTCTTATTTTATATGGACGTGCTTGTTTATGCTGACTTCAAAGAACTACTTAGTGTAAGTAGTACTATGTGATTAATGTGATGTTACTTGCACATTGCACAAGTATAACTTTGAGTCGTCTTAGATGTTGGTATTAATGTAATGATGTGATTAATGTGATGCTTATGTCTCTTAATACTTTATTGTGTAAAGATTAAAGGATGAATTGTAAGTTCACTTGGGTTATCCTAAGGTAGTGCCTTGGTGTGGATGCTTTAATGGACTCTATCCACACATTGCACAATATACACGTGAGAATGAGTTCAAATGTTAAATATGACTTGTATGCTTGTTGTGACTTATTTTATGCCTTTATTATTTAATGTTCATGAAGTTTACTATAATTGCATAAAAGCATGAATTTAAACAAAATTCCCCTTTTAGCATGTTTTTACATGGTCATCATACTTATTGTTTAATTGTGCTAACATCATCTTCTACATGATTTTACTACAAGTGTAGGTTGTGGTAACTAACTGGATTCTCTATTTGAATGCTTGGATCACTATTCCTCCAAGACTTGATATGTCCTCATGAATTCGAGGACAAAGAACTTTTATGTTTCCTTTTGATGTAGACATTTTAGATTAGTATTCTTATCTATTATGAAGGGTCAAGTCCCTAATATGTGAGACTTAAACTTACTCTTTGAAAATATGTTTTTCTTTATTTTTTGAATAGGATAATTTTTGAATGAAAAGTTTTAATTACGCATTATTTTCATTATATATGAGATAAATGAATGCTAAGAGGCTTGTACAAGACCCCTCTAGGGTCAAGTACGTTGTGCCATGGCTTGGGAGTGCTCTTAGGTTGTGACACATGATCACTTTAACTTCATTGAATTCACATTCTTATAACTATAAAATAAGCACCTCCACCTTTCAAGGAGACCAATCATTACATTAACAATTCTAATTTAACAAGAGATTGATCACAATATGTCTTCAAGACCTTACATCCCAACTCACCAAGACACCTATATATCAATAAATCAAGACAACAATAGTTCTCCATAATTAGGCATAGATTATGATACAGTCAATAATATAAATCAATATAGGCATAATCCGTAAACATGGATTCATGATCAATAACCCACATCATAAGGCACAATTTGAGAAATTCAGAAAAGTAATGGGTTCATAGATTTTTCGTCATCAATCAAATAATAATTCAACATATAATGTCATTAGAAACCTTTTTAAATTATTTGGTGTAAGAACCCAAGAGATTGACTAAAATTGGTGTTACTCCGCAACTTGAAAACACTTAAAATTAACTCTAGCAATGAAAACTATGCCTAAATGAAGTATAATCATACCTACTATATGAGAATCCACGAAATCCCCTTGAAAATCTTGATGAAATTGACCTTCGAAGTTTGAAGTCTTCAATTGAGTTCTTAGAGAGAAAGTAGTTTGAGAGGGAGGTTTTTGATTTGATTGATGAAGTCTAATTGAGTTACAGTCATTAGCTTAGGGTTCTATTATATATTTACAGGAAGTTATTGAACTACTAGACCGATCCCC
The DNA here is from genome assembly GCF_036512215.1 of Solanum lycopersicum. Classification (NCBI taxonomy): domain Eukaryota; kingdom Viridiplantae; phylum Streptophyta; class Magnoliopsida; order Solanales; family Solanaceae; genus Solanum; species Solanum lycopersicum. The sequence continues at coordinate 17,642,260 of NC_090808.1, read as the reverse complement.
TAATCCCACAATTAATTAAACAACTTAACCCCCGAAGTCTAACTTAAAACGAAACCACCAAAAACTGATAGCGTCTACGACTGCCCATCCACGGACCATGGATGGGTCTAAGGGTCATGGTTTCGGTCCATATTTTGGACCTGAGAATAAAAACTTATACTGTGTTTCAGGCCTTACCTGTTCCTATAAACCTATGAGGCCTAGGTCAATCTAAGGGTGTGAATCATGGGTGTTGATGAATCTGTTTTGACAGCTTTTTGCGGAATGTTAGGGTCCTCTTTGAGGACACCTTGGGTAATACTTGGGGGTTTTCACCCAATATTTTAACCCATAAATATGATTTTAAATGTATAGGGGTCACTTCTACAAGTTTTTACCCTCTTATAACACTCCAAATTTCAATGCAAGGCCTTAGAACACACTAGCTCAAATGAGTAGTTCCTGAACGTTACAATCGTTTCTTGTTGTGTGACCTCAATTCTCTTTACACTGAAATTCAAAGGCCATTTATCATCATTTCATCAGCTTCTAAACTTCAAACTCATATCTAAGACTCTAGCTCTTCCTATTTCATTTTAGGGTCGCTATAACCCTCTCCTAAAACTGTTGAACCTTAGGGATAATCTCCTAACATTTAAACAAGTAAAGGATGAGACCATTCAAGAAATGTGGCTAAAATTTCAAGAAGTGTTTCAACCATGCCCAACTAATGGGATGACCGATAAAGTGCTACTAGAGTGATTTTATAAGGGACTCAGACCCAAAAATAGAAGCACCATTGACCAACTTCACATGGGTGGTTTGCTACACCAACCCTATGAATAAGTAGTCAAACTCCTTGATGTCATTGTTGAATCCAACAAGGAAATCAAAAAAAGAAACAAGAATGGGATGCACAAGTAACTCAAATGGATTTCTTATCGAAAAGGATCATGGAATTACAGGCACAGTCCACAAGAAAAGACCACCATTTGTCCCTTCGTGAGTGTAAAAAGGGGAAGAAATAGGAGGGTGGACAAAATGAAAAAGGCCTCTCACTCATTATAAAAAAAATGGGATAATGCCCAAGTACCCCCTCAACCTATGCCCGAAATCTCAGAGACACACTTATAATATACTAATGTCCTATTTCACACCTGAACTTATTTTATTAATAATTTTTTACCCCTTTTTAGATTACGTGGCACTATCTTATGGGCCCAATGATGGTTGACTTTTTTCGAACTAGTGCCACGTAGGCTAAAAAGGGGTAAAAAATTACATATAAAATAAGTTTAGGGGGGTAATAGTGTGACAACCCCCTCGGGATCCACATACTCAGGTATTGTCTCTGCCATGGGCGGCCATTCGCTCTTTTAATCCTCTCTTATTGGCTCGCAGCATCAAGGGAGAATCGAACCCGTGACCTATGGCTCCTTTACATCCCTCCAAGGAGATCGCCTCTTACCAATTGAGCTGCAGCTCAATTGGTAAGAGGCGATCTCCTTGGAGGGATGTAAAGGAGCCATAGGTCACGGGTTCGATTCTCCCTTGATGCTGCGAGCCAATAAGAGAGGATTAAAAGAGCGAATGGCCGCCCATGGCAGAGACAATACCTGAGTATGTGGATCCCGAGGGGGTTGTCACAAATAGGACCTTAGTATAGTATAAGTGTGTCTCTGGGATTTCGGGAATAGGTTGAGGGGGTACTTGGGTATTTTTCCTAAAAAAATCTACAAACAATATAAGGTGTTGAATGATATAAAAGAGAACATTGAAATGTTGAATCATACGACTACTGCAAAGTTCATGAGTATTCAGCTACAAGATGCCCAAATAGGCTATTTGATATTAGGTCGCTATGTACAGTTTGACAAGGAGCCACCTAGTTACACAATGGTTGACCTAAGGCGTTGCTTGGGAGGCAACCTAAATCAATTTTTATTGTGTTTTGGTTGTTTTAAATATAACGGTGTGTTGGTTATTCAGGATAATGTCGGGCAAGTTTTACAAAAGGAAGAGTTTAACAAGCAAAACCATTTTATTTCGCAAATCACAAAATATGTCATCGACCCCGATCCACTCGACCGTTGAACTCAAGGCAACTTTAAGCTAGAGATCGTAAAAATTGGTGAGCCCAAGTAATTATTGGCGAGTCACCAACCTGCAGGTAATCCCAATCTTTACCACAATTTGTAATCCTAACATTGACTGAGGTTCTGTAAACTCGGGGATGTGAGTTACGACTTGGTGAGTCATCAAAATATTAGGCGACCACGACAAATATCGCCCAATGGGCTCGAACTAGACGGTCTTCGCAATCAATGATTTAAATTTTTCAAACTCCTCGAATTTCCCTCACTTTTTATTCTTCAAACTCACTCCTGCACCTCTACTTTTACATCACTACATTTATATTGTATTTTTTTATTAAGTTGTGCTTAGATTTGGATTTCATCAATGCCTAGTATTTGAAATACATCTTAATCGGCACCTAAGGATTTTTTCCAAGCCCTAAGCTTTTTATATTGAAAGTTGTACTCAAATGCAATGGAATTACGATGATGATCTGTGTTGGGCCTTTCTGGTAGGATTAGAACATTTATTTGCCAATTAGGTTCATAAATTTTACGTGGACTGAGTTAAATACTTTATTCTGGAAAATTGTGCTTTGAATTAAATTTACTGGGTTGTGCACGATTGTCACTAGGTCTAAGCTTAATTTGAATAGTGTTTATTGATTTTTCTTTCAAGCCTTATAGGCTTGGATTTAGGAAGTTGGGTTGAAAGTAGGCACGTTGAACCATATGGTGAGTTGGATCAAGCTTGCCAAATCACTCGGCAGCTTGCCTAAAGTCCCTATCTGAACTTTAGTTTTAATGCTAAATGTGATATTCTATACTTTAAATTTTGGTGAGAACTTGAGGTCACCAAACGCATTCGTCATATTGCCGAAATACTTCTTGTTTGCCCTTTGTCTGCACCCTTGTATCCTCTGTACACTGCACTCAGCGAACCGCCTAAGTGGTTGCACGCTTTGCCAACTGGTTTAGTTAAGTGATTCTACATTTAAATTTCCTTTATTTTGTTTTAATACTTCCTATATTTTTGTCAAAGCTTTGTAGAAATGGTTATACCAAACGTAGCTAGAAGAGATTTGTCACCCCGAAAAATAAAAGAGAAAAATTTTAGGAAATATATGAGGGCAACAAATCCTCCCAAAACAGATGACGAGGGAAAGAAGATCAATGCCAGCAAGAGGAAAAATCCCCAAGACCCCATTATTCCCTCGTGGAGACGTTGATTCTTCGCAACTATCCACTCCTTTTTGGTGGCTCATGACTTGGACAATCTTAGTAAATCAGTTGCCGCTAAATCTTTTGAAGAGGCTCCAGGGACCATTTTCAAATTTAAGGCTGACACATTGGGCACTGATGCCTAGATAGATGAATATATTGCATAGAAAATATCCTTCTTTACCTTCCTCTCTGTCTTTCTCTATTTTGATTTTTTGATTTTTGTTAAGTGCATTTGAGGAAATGCGTTTTATTTCTGGTTGGGTGAGGCCCACCTTGTGTGCCACTATTATTATTTGATGTTTATTGATAATTTTTAGGTTGTTATGTTTTGCAATTGTGTTTAATACTGCTTTTGTGGATGTTTTAGCTTGTGGCTCCTTATGTTTAAATTGCAAATATTTTGACCTGTATGAAAAAATATTTCCGCCGCATCTTGCATATACTTGAGTCTCGGTTTGATTAGTACCAATAACTTGAATAGTGCTGGCAACCGAACAAATATGATGTGTGGCTACAACAAGGACAAGTGAATCGACATAGATAATATGTGAATTCTTTGCATCTGGTTCTCATTAGCCAATTGTTAAATTAAGCTTCTTGCGATGAACATTGCACACTTGCGAAAGATGTGGAGTCTTATTCGACTTTGGTGCAAATGCTTGGTGTGATGAGCTTACCGTGAAGCATATATTATTACACCTAAAATTTTCCCCATTAGTTTGGTTGCCTAAGTGATATGAACACATGATATGATCTTAGTCACCGTTGAAAGAGTGTGAACTAATTTGACATATACCTCTTTTGTTGCTTACCTTATGAGTATGTGAACCTCTTTTGAACACCCCTTGAGCCTTATATTTATTTGGAAAAAACTTTATTAAAAATTACCTCTCTAAATCCCCTACCCACAATCCTCTTGATTTGTGGTTGATTGAATAGCCAACTTAGGCAAAAAGTGTGTGGTTAAAAGAGAGTACAAGACAAAGAGTGCAAGAAAAGTATTCCTTAACACATGGTGTTTAGAAAAGTGGAACCCCTTCATACCAAAAACAAGAACAGGAAAGAAAGTGAAAAAGAGAAGAAAAGAACAAAAAGAGAAGGTTGTGGAATAAAATTATAAATATCAAAAAAGAAATGGGGTTTTTCTAAACAATCCATGGAAAGTAAATGAAGGGACGACTTATGTGCACAACATAAAATGATGAAAGAAGGAGAAAGGAAGTGCTATGAGTACCACATTTCATGATGATGAAAGTCTTTGAGCATAATCGACCATACCTATGCACTCAGCCTTATTACAAGCCTTTAAAAGAGCCTTTTGATCAATTGTGAACATAAATGGAGTTTGAATGGGAAATACAACCAAACCTATGCGTTAATTTATGCATTGTGTTCATCTTTGTGAGTGTGAGGATTAAAACTGATTACGGAACCTTAAATTGTGACCAATTTCATATGAAAACAGAATCAATTTTTATGTGAGGGCATTTTATCACTTTTTTTGAGCTTGAACTTGCATTTGAAAAGAGTATCATGAGCTTGAAAATATTTGATAATGGTGTGTCACAACTTCAGTCTTTGAATGCACAATTTCCTTACATGAGTAAGGTGAGTCTTCTTGTGTGCATTCATGATTGAGTCTTGTGTTGCACAGTTTTCACATATCCTTTTTAATATTTTGAACTTCAATCTTACTTGATGACAACCAAAAGCTTAAGTTGGGGATGTTGATGAGTACACAACTATAGAGCCATATTTTGATAGATTTAGTGTCCTCAAATGCATATTTTATCTGTAAACTGATAAAATACATTGAGTTTCAGGAATATAGAATTGGAGACAAAGCATTGGACTAATTGAGCTAAAAGGAAAAAAGGCAACAAAAGGAATGAAGACCTGAGGATCACCGAAACCATTCACCGTGTCAGCAAAAGGTCCGACACTCACCTTTTGTTCAAGTGAGATGATCCATAAAAGAAAGGATCAATCAACAGTGAAAATGAGAAGTTGGCGTGTTGCCAGGCGATTCTACAAAGTTGTACTATGTCGCCAAATGATTTAAAACATGAAGATATTATAGGCTAATGCCTGATGGTGATAACTATACCATAGGGCGGATCGCTGAGGTGATCCCTACTAATTGTGCCATGTGGTTTTTCAAAACATAACTTTTTTAAAACTATAAGTAATCATTTATATTTTTTGCTTAGTATTGAATATTATAGTTTTGAACAGTAAATATTTGACTTAGGTTCTATTTTGAGTTTTTGAGAGCGTTTGGTAAACATTGCTCTTGAATGTTGGATATTTGAAGATTTTCACCTTGAATAAATTCAAAGTGATGTTGGGAATTATTCATCCTAGACTTGATTGAAGCGAAAATAAATCATACCAGTTGATGTTACTTCGATTAGGTACCATTTTCTTTCTTTTCTTTGTGTCTATCTAAAACCTAAATTCTTAGGGTGTGATTTTGTGAATATCATCTATTATTGGGTGTTGCTTAATGTTAGTATATTTATTTTAAATGTGATTTCACTTAGTATTTATGTTTGAACTAAATGATGTTGTAGTTGCAAATACAATTTCACCTTAATGTTTTTGGCTTGCTCGAAAAAGAAGTTTTAAAACTAAAACTACAAAGTTGATAGCCGGTGGTTATCTGGTCGTCATAGGTTGATCTTGAAAAAGTGAATCCTAGTACCTTTCCCACTCTCTCATCTCTAGAGAGTGATTTGGATAAGGCAGAGGTTGTTCTCAAAGGCTACAACTCAGTGTTGAAGAAAAATTGAGTTGATTCCGGGTAAGTTGCTCGAGAGAGAAATTTCCCCACTAAAGTCTAGCCTAGTTACATATATTCAGTGATTTCCTATCAATATCAGTTATCCTTTTGTGTCTTGTATCTTATATTCCAGTTACATCCCAAGAATCATGTTTTCCCATTAGTCTCTCTTATTGTTTTTACTATTTTTAGTTGTAATTCAATTTCAAAAACCCCAATGTTAATGGACATTTGTGTAAACCCCTCTAATTTACCATATTTTATTTGATAATTTCTCGTAGCTATAACTGGCATGGTCTGATTTGTGCTTGGATAAAACATTCTCAATACCACTCCTTGTGGGAACGATATCAACCCTTTGTTGGGTCATATATTGACTAACGATCATTGACGCTCAATACTGGATGAAGTGTCTATAATGACGTTGATCATGGAGGTTCTTATCTTCCCTTCTGGGGATGACTTGACCTCCTTTCATTCATTTTGAAATTTTGTGCTCTTATATGTCAGGTGGCATAATTCTCCAAGCAACATTCAGTCTTGCCATTTCAACAAATCGTTGAGAAAAAGTTAGAAAATACTCAAACAAAACCATAGAAAATCAGGTGGAGAAAAACTCGTCGAAACGGTAGGTGAACAAGGATGACTCTGCCAAAAATTTAGTGCAAAAAAGATAATGGAGTGCAGATAAAGGGCGATCAAGAAAAATTTCCGTGAGTTGCCAAGTGCCTTCGGCAATCTCAAGCTTCTCTCCAAACCTTATAGACTTAACTAACAAAAATAGCATGAAATTAACAGCGAGATGGGAAACTTCGACAAACCGCCAAGTGGTTCGGCGAGCTCAACCTAGCTCGCCAAACGACCCAACATGCCAACTTTCAACCCAAGTTCTCTAATTCAACCTCGCAACCCCCCAAAACAAAATCAAAGCATGCAGAACTCAAATTAAGCCTATACCTAACAATAAGCATGCACAACCCCACAAAAATTCATCCATTTTAACTCACAAATTATGGAAATAAAACATTAAAGGAAATTATAGGAAAAATTATAGAATTAACAGGCAATCAAACAAAAACAATTTAGATCAAAGAAGCCCAACACCCATCACTTAGATAAGAGCATTGCAAATGAGTAGAAAGTTCCTAGAAAGAAACTAGGGGTTCATAAGACCAACCTTTAATGTCGTTTGATAAAGATTGTAATGCTAGGCAGCAAAGTCTTTTAACCTCGAGCACATATCAACAACTAAAATACTAGAAAAATACAAAATATATAAACTAAAGGGCAGGTGTGAGTTTGTGAAGAATGAAAGTGAGGGAAAGTGAAAGAGATTGAAATTTTTATAACTTTGTCCTTTAAAAACTGTCCATTTTTCATCCATCTAGCGACATTACTCGTCCTCGCTGACACATTGAGTAGTCACCTACCCTGCTGTGTTTTATAGGAGCTCCATTCGATCTAGGTATCCAGACATGGGAAAAGATCGGGATCACTAACTAGGTCAGCGATTCACCAATAATTTTATGTGCTCACCGAGTTTCACAAAATCCAAATCCAAATTGGGTTGGATCAAATAGCAGTTTGTGTTTCTTTGCCAACTTCTTTGGTGACTTACCAACTAGACTTTTGGATCGCCCATCTTCACTTTTCAAGCACTTTCCACACTATCGTCAACTATCACCCTCCCTGCAAAAGGAAATGATAAGAACAAACATGATCAAAGAACTATTAGATTAAAATCCAATATGTAAATATACATAGAAAGTGGTAAAGAGTCTTCACTAAAAACCCACTCAGCGAGATCACGAGCCAATCGCTAAATGCTCTGGCAATGCAACGAACCGTCGAGCTCTCACCTTTATTTCTGGTGTGTGACTTCTCAACAAGAGGTCAATTGGTGGAGATGCAGATGATCGTCGAACAAGTCGGCAAATGGCATATGAGTTATTGAACATATCTTAATCAATCACTACAGTATACTTCCAGTATGAAAGTAGAAGGGAGGATAACTTCGATTCACCTAAGCACATTGGTGATTTGTATAATGACCAAGGTCTCCTGCCAAACATTGAAGAACTTCAAACTCAATTTTTTGATTCCATCTACAAACTACATTGTTCTCGCTAAACAACTTCAGTGATACGCCAAAAACAATTTTCACACTATTCATCACCTACAACATTAACACACATGTTATTGAAAACACTAACACTTAAGTTTCCTCCAAAGAAGCACCTTATTTATTGTCGTAGCATGACGTGGAAGTGCCCTGCAACCTCATCCAAGTACACCAGCTCAATCAGGGATACCTTTAGGTAGCCGCTAAAGTATGCTTTCAAACGTTGCTTATTAACCTTAATAGAAGTTCTTTCTTGTCCCTTCATTTTGATGGTCCCATTAGTGATCACCTGCATCACTCTAAATGGTCCTTACCATTTTGACTTTCTATTTCCATGAAAAAGTCTAAGTCATGAGTTATATAGTAGCACTGAATCTCCCACTTTGAACTCTCTCTTAAGTATTTTAGCATTATGTCATCTCTTCATCTTTTCCATGTAAAGTATTGAACTTTCATAAGCTTTAAAACTGAATTTGTACAACTTGTTTAGTTGTTCATTCTCTCATTAGGGTTTTTTCTCCAACCCAAATTTAGGGTTTTCAATGCTGACATAGCTTTGTGTTCCGATTCGAGTGATAGATGGAACTACTTTAAAAAAGACTAGCTTATATGGAGACATACCGATTTGAGATTTATATGTGGTACGATATTCCCATAGGGTGTCATTAATCTTTTGAGACCAAGTTCACTTTCTTGGATAATATGATCTTCATATCCCAATTTGACACTTAAACTAGACCATTTTTAGGGGTGATATGGAGTTGTCACTTTTTGTTTTACCCTGTACTTTCTCAATGCAACTGAGAACCAGGTATTGCAAAAATGGGATCCACCATCACTAATGATATCCCAAAGCATACCAAATCTAGCAAATTGTAGCATTTCAGGAATTCAACAACATTTTTCCCTTCATTGTTTTGCAGTGCAACACCATTCACCCACATAGACACATAATGTACAGACACAAAGATGTACTTATTACCGAACGTACACACAAATGGTCCCATAAAATCTATACCCCAAACATTAAATAGTTCAACTTTTAAAATGGGAGTGACGGTCAATTCGTGTCGTTTGGACACCACACCTTGATTTTGACAATGGGCACATCTTTTAGCAAATTTGTATACATCTTTGTAAAGTAATGGTCAGTAATAGACACTTTGAAGAAAAATAGTTGTGGTGCACACGCCGCTACGATAACCCCCCACTAATGAAGCATGACAAACATGAAGAATATCACTTCTTCTTCTGGAACACACCGTATAATAATGTGGCCAACACATTCTCGAAACAAATATGGTTACATCGAATAAGAACCTCTTTTGTTTGTGTAAGTTTAGTTTCTCTAGCATTAGCCAACACTACATAATTTGCATAATCAGCATACCAAGGAGGTTGTTGGGAGTTACCAAGAATACCTGTTCGTCGGGATAAAACATCATTGATGTCAAATTTTTTTAGTCATTCTCCTTGTCTTCAAATCTTGATAGCTGGTCTTCTACTTTATTTTCACAACCTCTTCTATCTTTGACATCAAAGTCAAATTCTTGCGATAACAACACTCATCTTATAAATCGCGGCTTTTTATCCTTCCTTGCCATTAGGCAGCGCATGGAAGCATGAGCACTGTGGACAATCACTTTAGTATAAAGTAAGTGTGCGCAAAATTTTTTGAAAGAATACACTACTACAATTAACTCTTGTGCAAAATTGTATACTTACACGGAGCTGTTAAAACTTTTGCTTGCATAGTATATCGGATTGAAGAGCTTATTGCATTTTTTCCCCAACACAACACTGAATGTTGTGACTCTTGCATCACATATTACTTCAAAAGATTCAGACCCATCAGCGCTAATCATTATAGGGGTAGAGACCAATTTATCTTTCATTCACTTCAAATATATCATGCAAGTGCCATCAAAGTTGAACTTCACCTCCTTCTCTAGGAGTCTGCACAAGGGATGTGGAATCTTGGAAAAGTCTTTGATGAACCTCCAACATTGACCAGCATGCCCCAAGAAACTACAAACTCCTTTCACAGAAATTGGAGGTGCCAATTTCTCAATCACTTCAATCATTGCTTTGTCATCCTCCATCCCTTTTTGGTAAACTTTATGCCCATTTTTCCCAATTATAGACCAAATTTGTCTCCACACATCTTTGTAGGATTGTCTTAAGTGTTTAAAACACTCTTCAAAAGTGTCACCCACAAACGATAAGTCATCCATAAATTCTTCCATTGAATCCTGTATCATGTGCGGAGATGCCTAAAATGCAGCTTTGAAATGTAGTAGGGGAACTACATAACCCAAACGGCATCCACTTGAAGGAAAAATTACCATATAGGCATGTAAATGATATTTTCTCTTTATCTTTTTAGGCAAAAGTTAGTGGTTATAATCTGAATACCCATCCAATAAACAATATCACCCTCTCTCATAAAGTCGATCAAGCATTTCATTCTAAAGGTCATGGGAAAGTGATCTTTTTCAATCCGTGAATTTAGATTTTGTTAATCCATATAAACTCTCCACCCGGTCACATGTCTCATATATACAAGCTCTCATTTTTCATTCGGTACGACCTTGATGCCTTATTTTTTTACACATTGTACCGGGATTAACCTCATACTATTCACGATAGGGTATATCAGTCATGTGTCTAACCACTTCATGATTTCCTTTTTCACCACTTCTTGCATTAGTGGGTTCAATATTCGTTGGTGTTCAACATTTGTCTAGCAATTACTATCGAGTTGAATTTTATGAGTACAAATACCGGTAGGTAAACCCATTATGTCAGCGATGGTCCACCCTATAGCTTTGAAATACCTTCGCAACACTTCAAGGAGCAATTTGACATGCCAATCAAGCTAATTGGCTGCAATAATCACAAGCAATGTGCTATTCTCCCACAAAAAGGCATAATGAAGATAAGAAAGAAGCACTTTTAGCTCCAGTTTTCATGGTTGTTCAGTTGGACTTTGCACGGGAATTTTGTCAGCTTTATAAATCAATATCCAACTTAATGGATTTTTAGAATTCCCCTAGACCTGATAAAGTGTCCATTTCCTTTTCATAACCTTGAATGTCAGTCCCATCACAATTAGCAAGTACGACTTCAAGTGGCTCACACTATTTAATCATTAGTGGAGATCACATGAATATCGCATAGGTGTTTCATAGATTTACACACGTTGAAATTCATGTCATCTTCATATACCCGAAATTTCAATTATCCGCTCTCAACATCTACCAAAGATCTTTCAGTTGCCACGAATGGTCTTCCCAAAATAATGGGAATCTTGGATTTTATTTCATAATCTAAGATGACAAAGTCAGGTGGGAAGATAAATTGGTCAATCTTTACAAAAAATTTGTACAGGATCCCGATAGGATGTTGATTGATTTGTCCGCCATCAAAAGTCGCATAGTTGTGGCTTTTGGCTCCCCCAACCCGAACAATTTATAAATTTGTACGACATCAAGTTCATACTTTATCTTGAGTTTAATAGGGATTTTGAGAATTGAAGCATGCATATGGTGCAAGGAATAGTGAATGCTCCGGGGTCATCTCTCTTCTTAATCATGATTGCACTACAATTATGAGAAACCTTAATACTCTCAAAATCCAAGCTCCTTTTCTTAGTGACCAACTCCTTCATGAAATTGGGGTAACCCGACATTTCCAATAATCTTTCAATGAGAAGAAGTTCAATTGAAATAGACTTGAACAATGATAGAAATTTCTTGAACTTCTCAATATAGTTCTTCTTCTTTAGATGTTCAAGGAACGGAAGCAATATTTTGGGCAAATTTTGCATAACTTTTGGATGGAAATCTGTTTCTCAATTTCTTTTTGTGTTGCCTTTTCTTCTATACTTTTGTGTTTTTCATGCCCTTGATTTACTTCATTTCCTGAAAAATTTCTTATTGCTTTTCCGCCACGAGTAACCACAACTAATTATCTACCGTCATCTTTTGTTCATTCCTTGTTCCAACTGTGTTGCAAGTAAACTCAGTTGTCCTTCATGTATTTTGATTTCATATACATGAGACTTAACTATATTGTTCAATGATAAGAAATCATCTTTTATTCCCTTAATAAGTCTGCCAACCCCTCTACCTTATCCAGGATGCGTGACAGCAGATCATTGACTCAAGGGCTACTCTCACTTCCTCTCGATCATAAGCTCCCACTAAAATGAGTGTCATTCTCTTCATATATTCCTATTTTTTCCAATATGCACGTTTATCTTGTCCTTTTTTATAGTTCCAACCTAGATTTCCACCTGCTGTGAATGGCATGGGTGGAAACGCTTCTCATATTTCCTGGAGTTCCAACTTTGATTCTCTCTCGACTTTGAGTCACCAGAAGATGAAACCTCCTCAATTCTAAATAGTACACATATCTCCTTCATATGATTTGTAATGAAGGCATTTGAGTTAGCATTTTGTTAATGTATTCATCTCTCCCACACACTCTCTCTCTCTATCTTTGTGAATTTTCTCTTATGTCATTCAAAAACAAAATGGAGAGACTGGGTCATCTTGGGTGTATCATGCTTGATTTATTTTCTTCATATCATCAAGAAAAAATGAGGCCACCTCAATTAATTGTGAAATTATTCCCCCTCGTACTAATTGATCAGCCACTCCTTTATGAAACAAATTAAGACTTCGATAGAAGTATTGAAGTAATAAATCACTTGGCAACCCATGAGTCAGGCATTTTCATAAGAGTTTCTTAAATCTTATCTTCGTTTCCTGAATTGGTTCACCTTCTCTTCATTTAAAACCTTGAATGACATCTCTCAACTTAATTATCTTTGATGGGGGAAGAATCTTGTATTAAATATCATAACCAACTCCTTCCATGATGTGATGGAGTTGTTTGGTTGCTCGACCAGCAATTTATTAGCCTCCCCTGTCAATGAAGGCGGAAATCATTGAAGTTGAATAAAGTTTGGTGACACAATCTTGAATGACAAAGGGATCCACACCTATTCAAAACTCCTTATATGTTCATGAGGATCTTCATGCTCTAACCATCCACAGATACCTCTCGATTGTAGGAGATGCAACGTCATGCTATTAACCTTAAACATTGCATTCCCATCATCTTGTGGCATGAAACTTGAACTCATTCTCATCCATTTTAGAAGGTTTATAGGCACTATTAATATCATTGACATACTGATGAAGAGCACAACCTATTTGATGGCCTACTTGGCAGCCATTGCTTCAGTTCACTATCATACTTCCTATACGCAAACAAGCAAATCAGACCTAAAAATTAAGTTGGTTAAACTATAACATGATCAAAATGTGACTTAACTAAAATTCCAAAATAACACCACTCCCCGGCAGTGGCACCCTTTTGAATTCATGTATCAGGAAACTACTTCCAGTTCAAGTGTCAACGATGGCGAGTAGTAATATAACCCAATAAAGGGTTGGTCTTGTTTCCATCGAGAGCAATTTTGGTAGTTAATAGCCTAGTACAAATTAGTTCAAGTGACCTATACCTACAAAACATTTACGAATAAAAGCATATTAAATTAAGAGTAACACGGGTGTCAAATATCAAAGGGTGTTTATAGTTACTTATAAACTAAAACGCAATTACAGATATGAGATTCTTGGATGTGATAGGATTATCGGATAAGATAAACAATCGGGTAATTTGCAATTAATAGAAAGTAGGTTCATATTAGTGATTTAGTGGAGTAATCTCTCTCTTGAGCAATTTACCCCGAATCAAATATTTTTCTCTCGAACACCAATAAGTGGCAATTACGTATAATCTTCACCTTAGTTCATTCAATCTCTTGAGTTGAATGTGTGGAAGAGGGTTTAGGATTCACTCTCTTGAGCTGAACTCATGACAAACCACCACCCACACCATCGATTCAGTAGTTTTGGTTTCAAAAGCTCTCTCTCGATCAAGCCAAAAACACTAAGGTATGATTTCATTTGCACCTAAAACCAATTAAATTCAACTACAACCATTGAATGCAATTACTTTTAAATAGGAAATAAACTATCAGTTAGTAATTCCAGTAGCTATATCAACCCATAATCACACCCCAAAAAATTGGGGTTTTATCTAGACATAGTAAAAAGCAAGAAATCGATACCAATTGGTGTTTCCAAAAACTAGGTAAGATTGATATTTTCCTTACACAGATCTAAAATTAAAAATCTTCAACACCCACTTCCCATTTCATGGAATTGGAAGTCTTCAATCTTCAAAACTAAGGAAAATGTCTCCAAACTTAAGACAATAATTAAAACTAGAATGATAATTCTCCATCTGATTACTCAATGTACAGATAGTAAACTAAGGATTTAGAAAAGTATTAATAATTGTCAAAAATTGTGTTCAGTAGAATAAGTTGGCGTAATAAGACAGGATCGTCGATCTACTCGGCGATCCTCCCTTGTCATTTGTATCACCGTTTTGCTTTTGCCTTCAGCATCCTTGACATTTTCTAACCTTGGCAATATAGCACTACATCTCAGAATGGTTCGGAGACATGTCGACTGCTCCTTTAGATCGCTGACTTGATTTTCTCCTTCAGGCATCACACACTGGAACATAAGGTTAGACCGCCATTGACACACCTAACGGGTTAGGTGACCCTCGGGTGTTCTTTTCTTTGTTCTTTCAGCTATCTTTTTCTTTCTTGATCCTTAGCGTCCATGTTTTGTTCCTCAATCAAAATCCGTGAAATTTAATAATTTATATAATTTATTGTGACAAAATATGAATTAAAGACACTAAATCTACTTAAATAAAGATCTATATTAATCCAAATTGTGAAATCATCGACCAACAACCACTAGAACATGAGGCATGGACCGATCAACGGCTCGTGGGTCCAATCGTGGTTCATGGTCTGTACAAGATTCTCGTGTCCCTCTCCACGGATCCACCTATGGCTGGTGTCTTGACCCATTGTCCGTGGTTGGGTCATTTTGGATAGTACATCTATGTTCCCAGAAATTTAGTTCCTTCTCTTTTTCGATACAGGTTGTTACAACTGGGCTCACTCAACGACTATAAGAGTGGGGTATACCACTTTTGCATCTAACCATTTAATAATCTCCTTTTTCAAAACCTCTTCCATCCTTCGAATCAACATTATTTGATGCTCTATACTTTTGCTACAAAATTACTTCAGTTGGTTTTGTGAATGAAAATATTAAGATATATCCTGATTATGTCATCAATGGTCCAAGCAATTGCTTTCTTGAACCTTTTCAACACTTTCACCAATGCTTGCACTTGTTCAATATTAATATTTACAAGTACAATGATTGCAATGTGTTATTTTCACCTAAAAAGACATACCTCATATGACCAGGTAACTATTTCAAATCAAGCATAGATGGATTTTTGATTGGTGGTTTTGCTGGAGGGTTTGGCCTATTCTTCCAAGTCTAGTGTGATCTCATGCCCTATAGTGAATTTAGGGTTTCTAAAAAATCTACTTTAAAAGCCTCATCAAATTTAAAATCGTTGCAGCTAGTGTCTCTACGGTAAATCTTTCGTCTATTAATGTTTAAACTAACCATTCCTCAGTTGTACCAATCGTAGAAACTACACTCATATCTTGTGGTTGTTTTATACAACTAAACACTTTGAAATTAACCGCTTCATTATTAAGCCTAAACTTTAGCTCCATGCTCTTCATATAAACTAATGCTTTACGAGTGATCAAAAAGATCCTTACCAAAATTATGGAACTTTGAAATCCACTTCTCAATGTAGAATCACAAAGTAAGCCAAAAAGATGAAACTTTTCACCATGACTATTAAATTGAAAAGAACTTCAATGGACCTCTTAACTGACATATCCACAGATGAGTTCTGGATTTGGACACATTTAGGGCTTTGTTTTTATAGATTTAGTATCCTCAAATGCTTATTTTGTGCCAATAACTGACGTTAAATCCTTAATTTTCAGAAATATGGATTAGGAAACAAAACAAGGACATTAACAGGGAAAAAGGAAACAAAACACTGAACAAGTATATATGGGCGAGCATGAACATCACCAAGAGTACTCGGCATGTCGGCGAATGGCTCATATGACCTCCTAAAGTTCTAGTATGCCAAGCTTTGAATGAAAGAACCAAATCGGCAATAAAAAGAGAATTCGACAGATTGATGAGTGAGTGCGTAATGCCAAGAAAGATCTCCCAATGTTACAAACCTTGAGAATGCTGATAAAGTGAAAGGGCGGTAGAAGAGACCAAAGGGCATCTCGACGAGTGGATTGGCGAGCCCGACTTACTTCACCAAAGGGGCATTCATAGCTTATTTGCGGTGACTATAAAAACGTTTCGAACATTTTAGTTAGTATGGAGCATAATATATTGGATATTTTTTGTGTAATTTTCTATCATAACTCTTAGAACTATGTTGCAACTCTTACAATTGAAAGGGTTGTTTGGTGGGCTGGCTCATGAGGATCCCATGAGAATATGAGGAACTTAATTAGTGTTTATGGACCGTTCTTCTTTAAGAACATATCTCAAGAATTGGTTAGAATGAGTTTTTTCCTATTTTCTCTAATAGGAGAAGCGTTTAAGTGGTTGCCTGAGTTTCCAAGAGATTCTATCACTTCGTGGGACGAACTTATTACTCCATTTGAAGTGCAATTATTTCCTCCTTCGAAGATGATGACTCTTCAAGACAACATCCAAAGCATCAAGAGTTTGGAGGGTGGGCCAATACATGAGACTTGGCTAAGACTTTAGAAGGTTGTGCTGCAATTCCCAACTCCTGGATTGCCTGACAACAATCTGCTGCAATACTTCTATAGAACCCTTGATTTATTGAACAAGGGAATGGCTGATCAACTTTCATCAGGAGGTTTAATGAAACATCCTTATGTGATAGATGCCCAATTCCTTATGGAATAATCAAGATTAACTGTGCATGGTACACCCGTGAAGATCAGGGTTCTCCTCTTACTTACAAATTGACAAAAGAGCGAATTAAAAAAGTTCAATAAAAAGAACAAAACATGGAAAAGATGATGAACCAGCTTGACATATTGGCCAAGAACGCCATGGGTGTTGGTACAAGGAATGTTAATGTTGTCGATGTTGGTGGTGTAAATCTGGAAGAGGCCAAATTTGAAGTGTTGTACAATGACGAAGTGAAATCCTACCCAACCAAGAAGAAGTTTTTTATGCAAACTACCCAAGGTCGGGTGGTAATAGAGGTTAGAATACAGATGAGAGATGGAGAGATCCTGATAGAGAGTGATCTGATTGGAACATCACTTGGAAAGAAAGAGAAGAGAAGAAAGATAGGTATGTTCACCATCAAGCGTCAAAATCCCAAACATTTTGAGGGTGGCCAAACTGAGGATATGCTCTCACGTATTCTAAACAAGGTTTAAGGGTCTGATGAGTCCTCAAATTGGACTCATCTAAAGCCTTATATTAATGCAAATAGTGTCCTCTATTGTGTATTTTATCTTGATATCTGATAAAAACTTCTAAGTTTCAAGTAGTTGAGGATTCGGTAGGAGCATGGGCACTTAGGCGCAAAATGAAAAAAAAAGATTTAAAGATGCAAAGTTCCCATCGCCAAGCACACTTGGCGATACGGTGTATAGCGGAGTTTCTCCTTCTGTTACAACAAGTGAGCGCTGAAGGAAATGAATCAAAAGGTTGAGAAAATAAACAGTCGCCACTTCACCGAATAGTTCCGCGAAGCAGAGGTATGCTGCCCAACATTACAGCTTGCATGGATATAAAGGCAAGGGGAAAAAATGACGAATTAGAAAATGGGTGAATATTCTAGGAAGAGCGTTATACCATCAAATGTGAGATTTTTTATACAAATAGAATTAACCGGCTTCAAAATAAGTATCAGAAATGAATTATTTTTATAAAAAAAATTGTTTTTGAAATATAATAATTCGCCGAATCACTTGGTGATTCATGACTAAAGACGCTTAATGGATCCACCAGCACAAAATTTGAAGCCTATACATACTAAATTCTTTTATTATTTAGAGATAAGGTGGAGAGAATTTTAGAGTGTGAAACATTAGAAACTTAAATTTTTTTACAAACTTTGTTCTTAAGTTCTCTCATGTTTGTAGAGGGCTTGAGGAAGCTTGAAGAAAGAAGTTCTTCTTTCAATCTTGGAAGTGGGTCTACTCCATTTACCTTCCTTTTCCATTTGTAAGGCTTAATCTCTTATACTCATTTAATTTCTTTATCATTTTATGTGTATTTGATTATTGCTTGATGTGTGGCTAAAAACTCCCATTCTTGGGGTGTGATTTAGCAAATATGTGTTCATTTTACTGTTGGGTCTTGCTTCTTAATAGTATTAGATGCATTGTGATGGTGATTTCGCCTAGTGGTTTTGGTTTAATTTAATGGGTTTGTAGTTTCAAATATAAAACCACCCATGTATTTTCCGCTTGCTCAAGAGGGAGGTTGCAACACCAAGACCACTAAATTGATGGTCTAAGGAGTGGGTCAACATGAGCCAGAGTGCGTGATCCCTAGTCCCATATCCAAGCACCCTCTATTGAATAGTTAAGGTGTGGGTAAGGCGTAGTCTAGTAAGTTTAGACGAGTGAATGTCTGAGAGGAATCCATTTAATATGGGGTAAGTTGCCCCAGAGGGAACTTACTTTCACCTAAAGCTTAGTCTAATCACCATTGTCTTGCAAATTTTCTTACCAAAAGCATGTATCCATTAGTTTGTGTCCACATATATTGCGGTCACATCCCAAGAACTCTCTCGTACTTGTTTTCTCTTTTATTTTAGCAATTCTGCTACTTGTGACAAAACCCCTTTGTTGATTTGATACTTTGGTGTCATAAATTGAATTTAATTTGTGTTTAACTCAAAAATGTCTTGAGCTATATCTATTTAGAACAAAATCTAAGTAGCTACAACTTTCACTAACACTCCCTTGGGACAAGACCCCGACCCTTGGTTGGGTTACTTTACTAGCTTTGATACGTGGACACTCAAACTGTAGGTTAGTATCGTTGATCACGAACTATAAAAGATTCACAATATTGAAGCATTAGGGTCCGATAAAGTTTTAAAGGAAATGAAGGAAGACGTATTAACTCTCAACCAAATGGTAACCTCTAAATTTGTCTCTATCAAGTTGTCGATGGAGACCCAAATGGGTCAAATTTCTTGATATTTAAATCCAAGACAACAAGGGGGATTGCCTAGTGACACTATGACATATCCCAAAAATTAAGCTTAAGTGGGTGTACTTGAGTTATGAGACGAAGCTAACTAAGGTGTTTTAGGAGACAACTCAAATTTTTATTGCATTATGCTTGGATTTTGAATAATGAGTGTTAATTGTTCAGGTTGAAGTGTGGAATATGTTTGAAATATTCAAGTTAGCGAGCCAAGAATTAAGCCGGCAACTCGCCAAAGAGGTCACTGAGCCTTAATTGGACCACTGATGGACTAAGAAAAATATAAGGATGGAATTTGTAAAACTCAGGGGGCCCATGGACGAGTCACCGAACGGGTCGGTGAGCCCAACTTTGTTCGCTATTTGGACCACTAAATTAATTGGAGGTCCTATAAAACTCAGCAAAGTAAGAAACCATTCGGTGCATCATTGAGTGGTTCGACATTAATGACTGATATCGATGAAGGGCCACGAACTTAAAGGTGTTAAAAGGTGAAAGGCTTAAAAGTTTCAATCTCGTTCATATTTCCTCACTTTTAGCCTCGTATATTTGCTCACACACTTATGGTTTCTATAATTCTGCATTTTAATTGCTTTTGGACCTTAATCTCGTGCTCGAAGTTGGAATATATTGTCACCTATCTTTACAATCTTATATTTTGGCATAAAGGTTGGCTTTCTATACCTCATACTCTTAAATAGCAGTTGCATTCGAATGCAATTGTTTAACCTTTTTTATGTGTGTTGGGCCTGTTCTGAAATAATAATGTTTTGCTAGTTTGCCTATTGTAGTTTCATAATTGTGCTTAATAGCCTAAATTGTTATTTACTGAATTTTTGGTTTTAAATTTGATCAGAAATTGTTGGGTTATGTTACACTTTCTTTGGGTCTAGTCAGATGAAATCTGATTAACCCCAATTGTGATAAAGGACAAACTTTTCCCAATGATAGAGCATTTCACGTCATTATTAAGGGAAAAAGTCATTAAATGGCCACTTTTGGCCATACCGGGAGAAGTCAGAACACCCCGAATATGGGTCCAATGGGCATATGCTAAATCGCATGATTTTCTTGTTTGATTTTGATTTTGGGAAACAGTGTTGAAAAATTGGCATGTTCAGCAGTTTGGCGAGCAGGGTCGAGCTCGCTGAACCGTTTGGTAGTTCACCAAAGTCTTCCTTTATCACCCTTTTTGCAATCCTAACCGTGTACCTTTCGACAGGCTACTCTAAGCTCACTGAGTGAATCATGTGATTCACCTAAAGGGTCCTCCTAAGGCCGACCAGTATTTTGTCTACGAAATTTTTAGGCCAATCCTTTTGGCGAGCCCGATCTGGCTTGCAAATTGATATGTCAACTCGTTGATTTGTTCGGCGAGTATTTTCAACTTAAAATTCTGCATTTTTATTGAATTTTTTCTAACTACTTCTAATATGTTTTGCATATATGGCTAGGACCAACTTGGAGGACAGTGGTACGCCACCCATCAAACGCGCATAGGGCATAAGAATTAATGGGGGAGCAGGCACTCCTTCTAAAAAGGGGAAAAAAGCACCTCCAAAGGGAGACAAGGGAAAAGGAAAAGTGCTCATAACTGAGAGACCGGAGCACAACTATTCAATAGATGGAGAGTCTGCGAATCCTCAGGCATCATTCTCAGAGTGTGACGATGATCAGCCACTACAGACCATGCAGGCTGAGATTCGTGCTCGAGTTTGTTTGGATCCGTCTAGGATCCTAGAGCCTACCCTCCTTTTGTTAATACATTGCCAACTCCGACACAAACGGTGGTTCCAGCACCACACGTTCAATGTAATCCTCCTCGGTTACTCAATAGGATAAAGGCCGAGGGATTGAGGACAATTCTTGAGGACAAGAACTTATCTACAGATGGTGTGGTTAAAAGGTACCCTGTAGTTTTGTACACACTCCTGTTCCATAGATTTGACATCTTCATCAGGACTAGAGGCCCATATATCCCCACCTGGGTTTGTTAGTTCAACGTTGCCTACGGTGACCTAGTACCCCAGGGGAAGAAGATTGTCAATGACTTCAAACCAGTGCATCATGTTATAGTCCAGGGGGGAAATCTGGGATGCACCTGGGATCATATCAATGATGCACTTGAAAGAGATATTGGGTTTGATCATGAGTACAAGAGTTTAGCTAATGCTCAAACATTGGGTGACCTAAAGGGCTTCTTTGCTCCTAAATTTTAGACACCACCTCGAGGTGGATTGAGGCGGGAGCTCCTATTGAAAAGAACGACTTGAACGTTGTTACTTGGTATATGTTCGGGTTCATCAATAGTTTATCATGCATACACAGAATAAGTCCATCCTCCGCCACCCAAAGGAGGCCTATATTGGATCAATCATCGCCAAAAGCAGCTCAACTTGGGACTCATTATTGAATAGGAATTGAATAGGAAATGTCCATGAGGGCCAATCAGCGGTAGACGTCCATTCCCTTCCCATACCAGATTACAGAACTATGTTGGCGTGATGTAGTTTCTTATGACGAGAAGAAGGAAATAGAGTTCAGTCGCACATCTTCCACCAATCTCTGATGTATGGAGGATGAGTACACTTAGGATAAGGTGGATAGGATGAGAGAGGCTTCAATGGATTTTGCCCCAGAGGTTGATGTTAAATCTATACATGCAGAGGCATCTTTGCCTACTCCGACCTCTCAGCCTTCAAGTACACCCGCTTCCACTTCCACCTAGGACCCTAGTTCTTATGTTGATTTCCATCCATCAAGGTTACTCAGGCCATGCTCCTCAATATGGGACATTTATCTCATTCTATCGATATGCAGGCTATCCGTCTAGATTAACAACCCAAAGTACCCCCTAGGTGTTACCGACGTCTTCGTCATCAAAGAAGACTTAGACAAGCCTCTTAGAATTCACCATCACATATCATAGGTCAAAAGTGTAGGAAATTAAAACTTTTATTTATACTTAGTGAGGTTTACATTGACTTGTCACATAGGAAGCTTACTTAGGCTTCTCGCTTAGACAACATAATAATACATAAGAATTTATTCTAAATCTTTGTCTCATATTAAATCCATCTACACGAAGTAAAACATCCAGGCATAGACCTTATAGAAATTCAAAGTTGCCACGTAGGGCTTACATCAACAACTTGAAAAATGGGAGAGAAAAGAATGTCTATAAACAAAACAAGCACGACTAAGGTAGAGTATGTGGTGCCATCCTCGAACTAGAAGACATACCAAAACTTGGAGAGTCTAGTTCAAGCCTTCTTGATTTATCCTCAAGATATGTCAATTGCCTCAACCTACAATGTTTGGGAAAAAGGGAAGAAATATGTGTTAATACAAACCACATGTACTAAGTATGGCCCCTATACATAAAAATCATTAATACATGAGAAAAGGCACCATTTAGTCAATAAGTGCATAACATCCA
This sequence comes from Solanum lycopersicum, assembly GCF_036512215.1. Taxonomy (NCBI): domain Eukaryota; kingdom Viridiplantae; phylum Streptophyta; class Magnoliopsida; order Solanales; family Solanaceae; genus Solanum; species Solanum lycopersicum. The sequence goes on along the minus strand of NC_090808.1, from coordinate 17,619,426 downwards.
ATAACTTAATATACATGTCACGACCCGAAAGTACCCCCTAGAATTTAGGAGAAACCCTTGGTTCGTGGCAAGGCGTACTTGAACCTTTGGAGTATTGTACAAGCCCTTTAACAATCGTTCATTACATAAGACATGAAAAATAGTGCGGAATTAAAAATTTTCAAGACATTTAATAATAAATTAGACTATAATAAATAATTAGAAAATCTAATTGTCACAATCCAAACTAAAGATACGACATAATATCTTAGGGGCACGGCCCTTTACATTAAAAGAGAAATACATAATAAGTCTTAATAATAAAAGTAGGAAACACTAGACTATGACCTCGAATAATGAAGACTGATATATCGTGGTTTCACGGTATTGTAAATGCTTTTCCTTAAGTTTAGTGTGTGTCCAAAAGCCTTTTTGTATTAATTTTTATGTAAGTTTCTCTTTATTTGCAGAAAATCTGTCTAAAGATGAACGCGGAAGTTTTTGAGCAAGAAATGCAGAAAAGTACCACCTATGGAGCTTGTGACGGTCCGTCGTGCCTGTGACGGTCCGTATGTGGCATAGTAGTGAAGCTGCTGAAGGAAGATGGGGAAGTCTTACCAAGTGTGGGGCTACGAAGTGCGTGACAGACCGTCGTAGCAATGACGGTCCGTCCTGCTGGTTCGTCATGAAGATCAGAGAAGTAGTCCCTGTACCCAAATTCCAAGAGTTCAAGTGTTATGGAACGGATTCCATGACGGCCCGTCGTGACCACGACGACTAATCTTGAGGTCCGTCGACCCAGCCACATTTTGACAGATTTTCAGCAAATAGAGTCCTTCTTTGATTAGGTTTTTGTTTTTTTATAAATATTTCAAAAAACCTCATTTTGGGGTTAGAATATTGGTTATTAGACTCTCTTATAGTTAGTCTCTTGGTTATTAGACACCTTTATGTTAGATTCTTAGTGGAGGAGATTATTTTGATTATTACACTTTGGTTTATTACACTTTCTCTAGAGTTGATTGTTGGTGATTTTGTCGATTAATACAGTAAATTTCTGGATTTTTTTTTCTCATTGAAGTAAGTGCATGAATTATTATAGCACATATTTAAATATTATGATTATGAGTATGGGTAACTAAACTCCATAACTAGGGTTGTGGGAACCATAGGCGAATAATAAGATAAAATCTAACTAAAATAACAATTCTAGAATAGTGTCTTGCATGTATTGATAATTCTTTCCCTTATAAGTCTTCTTAACGGATGGCCAATGTTAGAACTCGCCTTAATTCTACTTGACGGACCAAGGAGGTAGATAATAGAAAAAGAATTATCAACATAGATTTAGTGTATACTATCTAATAGGCTAGTATTGATTGGTACGAGGTAATAACTTAGTTAATTATCGAATACGATGCTTAATATGAGGTAATGGTAAGGGTTAGTATAGCAACACACGTAGCCGGACCAAGGTGCGGAGTGAAATTTTCTAGATGCCGGACCAAGGATTTAGAAATACATAACTTATCACTTTGCATGCAAGATACTAGGAAAGAATTGTTATAGTTAGAATTATCAAGTTAGCAACCTGTAGGGAACACGTAAACCCTAGTTACTTTTATTAACTGATTAAACTCCAACATTTGAATCTTTTAGTTGTCTACTTTAATTTAGCTAATTATTTTCATTCATTTAGAAATAAAAAAAACCCTTTTTATTGTCTTTGCTTTCCAAGAAAATAATTGACTAAATATTGGTAATAATAGATTGAAGTTAAGTCTGAATTATTTTCCTCATGGGAACGATCCCAACCTCATTAGTTGGGTTCTTTACTTGATACGACCGCTTTACTTCTTATTTGAGAAGTAAGTTTGAGCGTATCAAATTTTGGCGCCGCTGCCGGAGAAAGAAGCTTTTAGATTAACTTAAGCTTATTACTATAGTTTAGTCAATATTTACTTGATTTTACTTTATTTCTTGTTTTTTTATTCTTGCAGAACTATCTTCCTTGTATGCCAATTACACAGAGAGTAAGAGAACTTTTGTTTCCCTACAATCACGAATTAGAGTGTACACTACACATCATGAATCGAAACTTGGGTATTAATGATGATGATCCAAACCAAAACATCCCAGCTCTGGTTGATGTTCATGGTCATTTGTTACCCGATGCTCCGGGTGAAAACCAACAGAGGGGACAAAATCCCGCTACACGGCCCCAAGAATAATACAGAGGCTACGACAATATAGCAGACTCCGATGTACCACTTGTCTTGCCCCCTCTACCACCAGGCCACACCTTTGTGGTAACTAGTAGCCTGATGCAAATACTCACTGCCAGATGTTTGTTTTCAGGGCTACCTTTTGAGGATTCACATGCCCATACAGCTAAGGTAAGGGCAGTGTGTAAAAGTTGTGTAGGGAGGCCTGATTTGGATTTGGATGTAATAGGGCTAAGAGTATTTCCTCTCTTATTGACGGGAGAAGTTGTTATTTGGTTCACTAAGCTCCCTTATAACTCAATTTTCACTTGGAACCAACTAAGGGCATTTTCTTAGCACGTTACAACCCGGTCTCCAAGAAACTAAACCACAAAGACAAAGAGGAGAGTCAGTTAGTAGTTCTTGGGATAGATTCACCTCATTTTTTAGAAGCGTCCCCAATCACCCATAGATGATGAGTCACTGAAGGAATACTTCTATCAGGGACAGGATGATAATAATAAAGCGGTGTTGGATACTATAGGGGGTGGTTCTTATGGGGAGTGTCCTTTTGCTGAGATTGCTGAAAAGTTAGAGAAAATCTCCCGAAACAATAAAGCTTGGAGTACTAGGAAGTCAGATATTGGGAGAAATACCTTCGCAGTGCAATCCACTCATAACCCAGCCACATATGAGATTCGTGAAGAGATGTCTCAGATGAAAACTAAGCTTGGGTTAGTATTAAAACATATCACTAGGGGTGCATAAAAGATAAATGCAGCTAACTATTTGTCTAAAACACCACCACCACATGATGAATGCTATTATGCAGAGGATTCCTATGCGGTAAACGAGCAGACGAGGGTTTCCGACCGAGTGCCCAAGGCTCAAATCAGGATAATTGGCACCAAGGTCAAGGGAACCAAGGTCGGATCTATGGTAGCTATAACCGTGAGGGTCATTATGTTTGAGATGGAAACTACAACCGCGACAACAACTTCAACAGGGGTATCCATGGTAACAGAAATGATAGGAATGGGCCTTATGTCCCTCCTCAAAATCATGAAGTTACTCATAGGGATGGAGGAGATAGTATGACGCGAGTTGAGAATATGTTGCACAAAATGATGAGGAGGTTTGATGTTAATGATGAGCACATTAAAGAGTTAAGGAGTGATTTAGCGGTTATTGGTCAATAAGTCGATACATATGCAATATCGATTAAGCCATTCGAGTTGCAAATGGCCCAATTATCTGAGACTTGGAACACACGGCAACCCGGCACTCTTCCTAGCAACACTGTCCAAAATCTGAAAAATGATGCACACTGTATTGCAATCACTACTCGGGGTGGTAAGCAAACCATTGACCCACCTATGTCGTCTAATGAGGAAAAGGTGAGAAAGGATAATGATAAGGTGGTAGAGGGTAGTGGTGAAGCAGAAGATAGCACTGGAAAAGATGCGAAAGTACCTATAAAGGTAATTCCCATGCCTACAGCACCACCACCCCTTTCCTCAAAGATTAGTGAAAAAGACCGAGCATGGTAAATATCGGCGTTTTATAACAATGTTGAAGCATCTTTCTATCAATGTCCCTTTGTAGAAGCTCTAGAACAAATGCCTGGTTATGCCAAGTCTATGAATGATCTGGTTACAGATAAAAGATCGGTCACTTTCGAGGATGATGATAGAGTGCATCATTGTAGTGTTATTGCTACAAGATCGCTCGTACAAAAAGAAAGAAGATCCGGGTGCGTTCACTATTCTTTGTACAGTTGGGTCATTACATTTTTTGAAAGCATTATGTGATCTGGGGGAAAGAATAAATCTCATGCCCCTCTCGATTTACAAGAAGTTGGGTTTGGGTGACCACAAGCCCACTGCGATGCGGCTACTGATGGCCGATCAAAAAGTGAAAAGGCCTATAGGGATACTCCACGATGTGCTAGTAAAAGTGGAGTCGTTCATACTCCCTGCAGATTTTGTTATCCTTGATTGTGAAGTTGATTTTGAAGTGCCTATTATTCTTGGGAGTCCATTCCTTGCTACGGGTAGAGCGCTAGTTGATATGGAAAAGGGGAAGATGAAATTTCGGTTGAACAATGAAAAAGCGACCTTCAACATTTGTAGGTCCATGAGGCAAAGTGGTGAGCTCCAATCGGTATCTTCTATATCCTGCAAAGAAAATATGAAGAAGGATTATGACCTAAATAGTGAAAAATGAGAGTTTATGCTTGGGGATTTGGTGCTTTTAGACAGTTCTAGGTTGCGTTGGCTTCCGGGCAATCTCAAGTCCAAATGGACTGGCCCTTACTTGATTACCCAATTATTCCCTCATGGAGCAGTTGAGTTAGAAACCAAGGAGGGAGTGAGGTTTGAGGTGAATGGAGAACGAATAAAACCCTATTTTGGGCATACTGAATCGGCAAATGAAGTGATCAAGGCATACCATCTTGATGAAAGATGAGTAATCAAGTTTCCTCAGTCGTGTCGCGACGTTAAATCAGGAGCTTGTTGGGAGGCAACCCAATACTTATAGTTTTTCTTTCTAGTAATGGTAGCATTTTCTACTAATGGGTTTTAAATTTGCAGGCACATCACCAGGAAATTCTGCAGAAAATCACTCTGCAATAGTCACTGACGGACCCATCGATGGCCCGTCACGAACGCGATAAAACGTCGCATGAATCCCTCCTTCCAGGTACATCTTTCAGTTATTTTCAAAACTAGGGTACACACGAGGGAACAAATGAAGGACCATCACAACCGATATGGACCGTCGTCGGGGACTCGTCGCCTCATTAATGAGCGTACCCGACCAGACCCGGTTGGAAACTTTTAAAAACATTCAACCTATAAAACCCCCCACCCCTTCATTAGAACAGTTTCTTTCCCTCTTTCTCCCATTCCCTCCCTCTTAAACTTCCCACTTCCTACGTCTCTTTCAATCGATCATTTCCCTGAATTCCCTAATTCCTAAAATCCACTCTCTACTAGTCAGAGTCTGCTGCTGTGGTTCTCTTCTTGATCACCAAGTACCTTCCTCGCTTGTTTTTCTCAAATTCTCAAAATTGCCTTGTTAAAACTCTAGAAATAGGTGCTTTAGCATTGCTAGTTTACTAGGTATTTGGGTTAGACACATGTAGGTTAAAATACTACAAATTCCATTTGGGTCATAGGGGATGAATGTGACATACCCAGTTCTGTCACTGAATGACAGAACGATACCCCGATGACGGACCTTCGTACCCACGAGGACCGTCATAGGGTCCGCCCCAACATCCCTAACACCCCACTATCAAATTTTCTCAAAGTGTCCACCAACAGACACATGTGACGGATCGTCGTTCCCACGACGGTCCGTCCTACACAACCGTTTTGGTTGTCAGAGATGTTATTTCTAAGGGTCTCTCACTTTTTCCAAGTGTTCTCTTACGGACATCTATGACAGACCGTCATACCCTCGATTGTCCATCTTGCATAACTGTCATGATGGTCAGAGACCCCTCTCCTAAAGGTCTCCATACTTTTCCCAAGTTTCCTTTGACGGACACCTACGACGGATCGTCATACCCTCGATGGTCCGTCCTACACCCAAACCGTCATGACGGTCAGAGACCCCTCCCATAAGGGTCTCCATTCTCTTTTCTAAGTACCCCATGACAGACATCGACGATGGACCGTCATTATCATTATGGTCCGTCCTGTTTATCCGTCATACTTGTCAGAGACTTTCCTTCAGGGGTCTCAACGTCAACATAGTTTAAGTAAGACATGACGGACCCCATGACGGTCCGCCGTACTCACGACGAGCCATCACCTGGTCCATCATGTTTCACTGTTAGTATAAAAATGTCATTACATCTTAACTCTTTTATTTATTTTGTGTCGTTTTTCTTGTCTTGTTTGCTCCTTCTAGTACTAATATTGATTTCTTACGGGTATTATCTCTAAAAGTACCAAAACAAGATCGAGTCTACGCACGTGGGCGATCAAACTCTGTCTGCCCATGTGGTCATTGGCTCTAATGATGAGCGTGACCCCGAGTATGTGCCCCCAGGCACTTCCACCCCATCTCGAGCTGCACATGCTCTCAGAGCCACACCCAAAAAGGTAGTGTCCGGCGTAGTCACTGCCTCCCAGTCTGATGAGAAGCGCCCACTGACCCGCACACATTCTGGGTCAACTAATCATGATAAAAGGAGCGTCTGGATCCTTAGGAGTTTTGTGGTCGGAGGAAGCCTCTGGATCTGCTGAGGTCCCTGCACCCGCCACAGCTGCACAATCTGCCTCGACTGATGAGGCTGACAGTTCTGAATCCACACCAGGCTCACTAACTTGTGCTCTTACCACGGTTGTCGATTAACCCAACCGGTGGCGTGTCGACGGGCAGTATCAAGTTTATTTAGACGCAAAGTTTCTGAATGAGAAAGGTGTCATGACACGGACCCTTACATTGGAGAGGCGGATCCTTACAGAAAGTCTCCCGACTATGATAGAGATCCACAATCTCTTCACCAGACACCGACTGGAGTGGACAGTGCATTTGTTGGGACGTTATAGTGAAGAGTTGGTCCGAGAGTTATACGCCTCCTACGTGGCTACTCTCAGATCACAGATTGATTAGCGGGCTTCCCCCACCAAACAGGCCCCACTCGAGCATTTCCGAGTACATGTCATTCAGGTTGATATCTCCCTGCCTGCCATCCGCCAGTATCTATATGGCGAGGATGTTGATGCCAACCGGACCCCTCTCACCGCCAAGTTTGACTACCAGTGGCAAATTGTCAAAGATGGACAATTCTTGCGTGAGCCATCGCTGAGAGAGACCACCAAGAGGTGGATGTCCCTGCACTTGTCTATTGATGGAGAGGGTGTTGACTGGGTAACCGAGCCGAAGGGAGACATCAAGAAGGCTAACCTGACCTTCACGGCTAAGTTCATATGGTTGATTGTCTGCCACTACCTTTCCCCCACAGCGGCTGATAATATAGTCACATGGGATCATGCAGTTCTGATGGCGACAATGATAGCCGAATTTTAGGTGGACTTTGCTTAGCTTCTACAGGAGGTCATGCATGAGAGGGCTTTTAAGGTCACAACTACTTACCCTTTCCCGTGCATGATATTTTCTTTCTAAAGGTCCGCAGGTGTGCCCATCTGGCACATTGATCATCTCAAGACCCCGCTGGGCACTGTTTATATCGGCCTCAACAGGGATGAGGCCAATGAGTTGGATCCACACAGAGGGCCCCATCAAGATTTGCCTCCACTTGGTGACAATCTCGCTGATATGGTAGCACAAGCTCGCATGGCTACGCAGGCTGCTTCCACTGACACTACCCCGGTCGAGTCTTTCCCGGGTAGTAGCACTGTCCGAGCTTCTCTCGCTCAGCCCCTTTCCCCGCTCTGGTCCCACTTGCTAGGGTCCAGAAACTAGAGGCACAGATGGCTACACTTCTGCATCACATCCAGCCTTAGATGCAGAGGTCTATTGCTGAGGCAGGAGAGCTCTTGGAGCGTAGAATGGTCCAGCACACAGAGCAGAACATCACTGAGGTTCATCAGTGCTTGGACGCTTTTGAGTTGCATGTGATAGCCCGGCCAACCCCTCAGGTGGATGTGTCGACCCTTCAGGCTGCGGTCGAGAGTCTTCGCGCAGACATCGATATAATCCTAGAGGCTAGGGTGCCTGAGTCTGAGGCCCCCTCTGTAGAGTCTGCTGAGGACACAGTGATGACGGCCTTATTCGCCACTTTTGAGATTATACAACCTACCCCTCTAGAGCATGCCAAGAGGCGTAGGGGTCGAGAGGAGGATGAGGCTTGAGCACGGAAGAAAGAGCATCGTGAGATGGAGGCTGCAAAAAGAGCCTCACTTGCTGATGAGGAGGCATGTCGGATGAGGGGTGTAGAGTTAGCTGCTGAGGCATCTAACTCCAAAAATGTGGAGATAGCGGGAGGCACTGGTGATAGTGTTGTTGCTGATGAGGACACTACTTAGGGTGTCCAGATTAAAGAGGTAGTGGGTTCCGAGGAACCGGACCCACCAACTTGCTGATTGTCGGCGCTTTACGCCCCATGTTTTCTTCACCTACCACTCTTGTATTTCAAACTTTTTATGCATTGGGGACAATTGCATGTCTTTTTGCTGGGGGTGGGGTAAATGGAAAGTGAATGCTAGGGTGAAGTCTGAGTAGCCAAATTCACTATACTCTTTGGGGGTTTTCTTGCCTGTGTTCTTTTTCCCCAAGAGACTGATTATTTTTACTATTGAACCGGCATGTATATATCTTGTGTACATAGTTCAACTCTGAAGCATGATGGCTAAAATGATATCCTAATGAAATGAAAATAATGTATGACTAGGCATAGTAATTGATAAATGTGTGGCTCTAAGCATGACATTGAGATACACCACTGCATGACCGTAAGTCTAACATTCGAACTAGGTGTCTAATAATCTGGTAGAGTAATGAGATGTCAAGTGAGTGTGAGGAAGATTTGAAAAGTCCACTATTTGTACTGATCTAGAACTTGCCTGGTTAGTCCTGCTAAAAGTAAGTTGTAATAGACAATTAGAAAAGGATCATAGGCCCTTGTTCAATATAGCCTATTTTTAGCCTAAATAAAAAAAACAAATGAAATTTATCCTTCTTTGATCCAAATGATTTGAGCTTAAACTAGACCTTTCTTTTTAACCCTAACTAATCTTTTCTGGGAATAATGTGTTGGCCCTGGTCCCTCCTTGAACATGTGCACCTCAGCTTATGTCAAAAGCATAATTTAAGGGTGGCTAATGCAATAAACAACCTTTTATGGCCCTGACCCAATCTTGGGTATTGTGTACTTTGACGCATGGCAAAGCCATGAGTTGAGGATGGCTAGTATGAGGAATGCTCTAGAAAGTGGGGTTGAAAGAACAAAGAGAGAGAAAGTGTGTTTTGAGATTTCAAACATAGATTGAGAGGTTATTTGTGCATTTTCCAATAATAAAATGTTGAAATTGATGAATATATATTTATATTATCTTAAAAGCATGAACTCCTAACTTGAATGTTAAATTATTGTATTATCTCTAACTTAGATGATGACTTTTTCGATGAGTTGACTTTCTTGATAAATTATTACTTTGTCGAAGGGTTGTGTGATTTTTCTAAAAGGGTGTAACTTTTTCAATAAGTTGTGACTTTTATAAAGAGTTGTGACTTTTTCAATAAGTTGTGATTTTTCCAAAGGGTTGTGACTTCTCGAAAATGTCATGACTTTTCAAATAAGACATAGAAAACATTTGTTAATACTCAACCATATTTTCTTAATCTTCTACTCTTCTTTTTCTATCATTTTAAATTTTTTTGTGTCAGTTATTGTCATTGAGTTGTTTCGAAGTTTAGCGGATATAATGAAGTAAGTCGTTCTATCCTAAGAGGGTATATTCCATAACCTCGAGTACTTGAGAAAATAAGTTTGATGATATAACAATATTATTTTTGCTTAATATATACATTAGTATGTATTGTTCCAATATATGAAGTTAACATGATGTAGTCTAAATTCATTTATTTTTTAAACAATTTCTCTTGTGCTGTAGATTTATGCTTCTGAATATCTTTTCCAAAATTTAGAGAATTGTCACAAATTATTTTTGGTGTTCAAGACAAAATAATGACTTTATTTATCAATGTTGCTTATGTGATTTAGACTCTCATGAAGTTTGTTTCAAAATAGTTATTTATATAAACATTGCCTTTTGTTTTACTTATATATTATTTCTTAATAGTATTTTAGATGAAGAAAAGTTCATATGACTTGTAATAAGGTCATTTGAAGTTTGTACTAGTTTAATTTTTATTATATAGTTAACAGTTAATTTTATGAGATAAATATTTTTGTTAATGCAAATATATATTTATATTTGGGTAGGTATTTGTATTTAAATTAAAGTTTTTGTTACAATTCCACTTAACTATGTGGATGTTTCTCTTATTTCATCTCTAACTTAATGTTTGTATTTATAGTATTTATTATAGTTGTACTAACGTATTTGAATAGAGTATCTAATATGTGTTTTCTTAATTTTTATAAAAGGGTAGTCTTTCACCCTTGTGAAACACACTTAAAGAGAATAAATAAAGCTCTCAATCTTCATACTTGTCATCACCATTTGTCTTACCTTCTTTTTTAAGTATTCTAGTATTTTTTTTTCTCTTGTTTACAATACGTTTTTAGCACGAGCCTCTAACCAACTGAGACATACTTAATTCGAAATTTATTCCTAAAAGTCAATCAACTTTCTTTTAGAGTCAAGTATATATTTGTGTGTTTTCACTATGCACCTTGGTTCCGGCTACGTGTTTTGCTATCCTAACCCTTATCTTTACCTCATATTAAGCATCGTATTCGATATTTGACTAAGTTATTACATCATACCAATCAATACTAGCCTATTAGATAGTATACACTAAATCTATGTTGATAATTCTTTTCCTATTATCTACCTCCTTGGTCCGGCAAGTAGCATTAAGGCGAGTTCTAACGTTGGCCATCCGTTAAAAAGACTTCTAAGCGAAAGAATTATCAATACATGCAAGACACTATTCTAGAATTGTTATTTTAGTTAGGTTTTACCTCATTATTTGCCTATGGTTCCCACAACCCTAGTTATGGAGTTTAGTTACCCATAGTCATAATCACAATATTCAAATATATGATATAAGAATTCATGCACTTACTTCAATAAGAAAGAGTAAAATACGAAAGTTTGCTTGATTAATCAACAAAAATCACCAACAATCAATCACTGAAATTAACTGAAGAACAAAGATTCTAACAATAATCAAGGTCCTAACCAAATAATCCAGAGTCTAACCTCAAAAACGAGGTTTTTTGAACTATTTATAGAAAATAAAAACCTAATTAAAAAAGGATTCTATTTGCTGGAAATCTGTCAAAACGCGGCTGGGTCGACGGATCGTAGTGGTCACGACGGACCGTCATGGACTCCATCGTCCCATACTTGTGCAATTTCTTTTGCTGCTCTCTTCATTACCCTCGACGGTAGGTATGACGGATCGTCACAGGCACAACGGTTCGTCGAGGGTCTCGTTCCAAAACACTTTAACTCTTGGAATATGGGTACTGGATTACTTCTCTGAACTTCATGACGAACCTGCAGGACGGACCGTCATGGACACGACGGTCCGTTACGCTTTCCATAACTCCACACTTGGTCAGACTTCCCCATCTTGTTTAGCAGCTGCACTACGCTGCCACCTACGGACCTTCAGGAGCATGACGGGCCGTCACAAGCTCCGTAGGTGGTCTCTTCTGCATTTCTTTGCTCAAAAACCTCCGCATTCATCTTTTGATAGATTTTCTACAAATAAGGAGAAACTTATACAAAAATTAGCACAAAAAGGCTTTTGGACACACTAATTTGAAGGGAAAAAGTATTAATAATACCGTGAAACCACGGTATATCAACACCCTCAACTTAAATTCGTTGTTTGTCCTCAAGCGACGCACTATGACTCAATACACAATCTTTGTACAATAGTATCCATGTTTTATTCTTTGCAATCATTTGTCTATCAATCCCGATTAATTTTCATCATATTTATGCATGCTATCACTATTAGGCTTAAATTATGTGCAATCAGACCATGACACAGACTCACTATGCACTAACACCTATCCTCTTCAATTTCTCACCGAGGTGCTAGTATTTTTGGTAATGCAACTAGTGTCCTCACTTCAAAACAAAATCCTCATTTTTCACACAATGATTTTAGTTTGAGTATAAGGATAACTTTTCAACACTCACTCTCAGAACAAATTCATACTCATTCATACCTATTTCATAAGCTTGACCTTATTTTCACTGCTTTAAGTTTGGTATACAATCCTTAGGATCACGATAGGACTTTCTTAGCTTGTAACATAGGCTCAGGGTCAGGTAGGGCATATTTAGGTATACTTTAGTGACTTTTTACCATCCTCGACATATCGGCTAAACATACCATTTTCTATTATTTTGATTTTGGCCAGTTTCACATATTCTTTAACCTTGCTATTTTCCCTTTTTTCTTCATTTGTGTAAGTGACTTTCTTCTTTTCTTGCTTGTATTTCTTGTAAAAAAAATTTAACTAATTCTTGAGTCACTTTATATTATTCTTTCTCTCTCTTTGTTCTTTCAACCCCTCTTTCCAGAGCATTCCTCATAATAGCCACCCTCAACTCATGGCTTTGCCATGAGTCAAAGTACACAATACCCAAAGTTGGGTCAGGGCTGCATTAGCCGCCATCAACTTATGCTTTTGGCATAAGCTGAGGTGCACATGTCCAAGAAGGGACCAGGACAAAGACATTATTCCCAGAAAAGATCAGTTAGGGTGAAAAAGAAAGGTCTAATTTAAGCTCAAATCATTTGGATCAAAGAAGGATAAATTCCATTTGGTTTTCTTTTATTTAGGCTAAAAATGGGCTATATTGAATAAGGGCCTATGATCCTTTCCTAATTGTCTATTACAGCTTTTAGCAGGACTAACTAGGCAAGTTCTAGCTCAGTACAAATAGTGGACTATTCAAATCTTCCTCATACTCACTTGACAACTCATCACTCTACTAGATTATCAGACACCTAGTTCGAATTTTAGACTTAGGGTCATGCAGTGGTGTACCTCTATGTCATGCTTAGAGTCACACATTTATCAATTACTATGCCTAGTCATGCATCATTTTCCATTTTATCAGGATATCATTTTAGCTATCGTGCTCCAGAATTAAACTATGTCCACAAGATATAGACATGTCGGTTCAACAGAAAAAGTAATCAGTCTCTTGGGGAAAAAGAACACAGGCATGAAAACCCAAAAAGAGGATAGTTAATTGGGCTACTCAGACTTCACCCTAGCACTCACTTTCCATTTACCCCACCCCCAAAAAAAAGACATGCAATTGTCCCCAATGCATAAAAAAATTGAAATAGTAGAGTGGTAGGTGAATCAAATCTGGGGCGCAAAGCGCCGACAATCAGCACGGACCGTTGTGATTATGACGGTCCGTCGTCGATGTTCGTCGTGGGACACTTTAAAAAATGTGGAGACCCTTAGGAGAGGGGTCTCTGACCGTCATGACGGTTATGCAGGACGGACCGTCGAGAGTATGACGGTCCGTCATAGATGTCCGTTGGTGTAGACCTAGAAAACGTGAGAGACCCTTAGGAATAGGGTCTCTGACAACCAGAACGGTTGTGCAGACGGACCATCGTCGCATGTGTGCATTGGTGACTGTTGCAGAGTGATTTTCTGCAGAATTTCCTTGTGATGTGCCTGCAAATTAAAACCCATTAGTAGAAAATGCTACCATTACTAGAAAGAAAAAAAACAATAAGTATAAGGTTGCCTCCCAAAAGTGCCTGATTTAACGTCGCGGCACAACTGAGGACACTTGACTACTCAGCCATCATCAAGATGGTATGCCTCTATCCCTTCATTCACCGATGTAAATAGAGTTTTATTCGTTCTCTATTAACCTTAAACTGCAATCCCTCCTTGGTTTTTAACTCAACTTCTCCATGAGGGAATACTTGGGTAATCAAGTAAGGGCCAGTCCGTTTGGAATTGAGCTTGCCCGGAAGCCAATGCAACCTTGAACTGTCTAAAAGTACCAAATCCCCAACCATAAACTCTTGTTTTTCACTTTTTTGTTCATTCTCCTTCTTCATCTTTTCTTTGTGGGATATGGCGGATATCGACTGGAGCTCACCACTCTGCCTCATGGACCTACAAATGTTGAAGGTCGCTTCTTCATTGTTCAATCGAAATTTCATCTGCCCCTTTTCCATATCAACTAAGGCTCTACCTGTAGCAAGGAATGGCCTCCCAAGAATATTAGGCACTTCAAAATCGACTTCACAATCAAGAATAACAAAATCTGCCGAAAATATGAATGACTCCACTTTTACTAGCACATCATGGAGTATCCCTATAGACCTTTTCACAGTTCGATCAGCCATCAGTAGCCACATTGCAGTGGGTTTTGGGTCACCCAAACCCAACTTCTTGTAAATCGAGAGGGGCATGAGATTTATGCTTGCCCTAAGATCACATAATGCTTTCGAAAATGTAATGACCCGACTGTACAAGGAATAGTGAACGCACCTGGATCTTTTTTCTTTTGTACGAGAGATCTTGTAGCAATAGCACTACAATGCTGCAATCTATCATCATCCTCGAAAGTGACTGATCTTTTCTTTGTAACCAGATCTTTCATAAACTTGGCAAAACCGGGCATTTGTTCTAGAGCTTCTACCAAAGGGACATTGATAGAAAGATGCTTCAGCATTGTTATAAAATGCCGATATTTACCATCCTCGGTCTTTTTCACTAATCTCTGAGGGAAGGGTGGTGGTGGTATAGGAATGGGAATTACCTTCATAGGGACTTCTGCATCTTTTCCAGTGCTCTCTTCTGCTTCACCGCTACCCTTTACCACCTAAACATCATCCTTTCTCACCTTTTCCTCATTAGACGGCATAGGTGGGTCAATGGTTTGCTTACCACCCCGAGTAGTGATTGCCATACAGTGTGCATCATTTTTCGAATTTTGGACAGTGTTGCTAGGAAAAGCGCCCGGTTACCGTGTGTTCATAGTCGCAGATAATTGGGCCATTTGAACTCGATTGGCTTAATCGATATTGCATATGTATCGACTTTTTGCCCAAATACTTCCTCAAATTACACCTTAACTCTTTAATGTTCTCATCACTAGCATCGAACCTCCTCATCATTTTGTGCAACATATCCTCAACTCGCGCCATACTATCTCCGCCATCCCTAGGAGTAACTTCACGATTTTGAGGAGGGACATGGAGCCCATTCCTATCATTTATGTTACCGTAGTCACCCCTGTTGAAGTTGTTGCCGCGGTTGTAGTTTCCATCTCGGACATAATGACCCTCACGGTTATAATTACCATAGATCCAACCTTGGTTCCCTTAATCTTGGCGCCAATTATCCTGATTTGAGCCTTGGGCGCTCGGTCAAAAACCCCCCGTCAGCTCATTTACTGCATAGGAGTCCTCCGCATAATAGCATTCATCATTAGGTGGTGGTGGTTTAGGCAAGTAGTTAACTGCATTTATCTTTTATGCACCCCCAGTGATATGTTTTAGTACCAACCCAAGGTCAGTTCTCATCTGAGCCATTTCTTCACGAATCTCATCTATGGCTGGGTTGTGAGTGGACTGCACTATAAAGGTATTTCTCCCGGTATCAGACTTCCTAGTACTCCAAGCTTTATTATTCCGGGAGATTTTCTCTAATTTTTCAACAATCTCAGCATAAAGACACTCCCCATAAGATCCACCTGTTATAGTGTCCAACATCGCTTTATTATTATCATCCTGTCCTCGATAGAAGTATTCCTTCAGTGACTCATCATCTATACGGTGATTTGGGACACTTATCAAGAACGAGGTGAATCTATCCCAAGAACTACTAACTGACTCTCCTGGTAGTGCCACAAAGTTGTTCACTCTGTCTCTGTGGTTTAGTTTCTTGGAAACACGATTGTATTATGCTAAGAAAACATCCCTTAGGTGGTTCCAAGTGAAAATTGAGTTGTAAGGGAGCTCAGTGAACCATATAGCAGCCTCTCCCGTCAGTGAGAAAGGAAACACTCTAAGCCCTATTACATCCAAGTCCAAGTCAGGCCTCCCTACACAGCTTTTACACACTGCCCTTACCTTAGCTATATGGGCATGTGGATCCTCAGAAGGTAGACCTGAAAACAAACCTCTGGCAGTGAGCATTTGCATCAGGCTACTAGATACCACGAAGGTGTGGCCTGGTGGTAGAGGAGGCAAGACAAGTGTCCCATCGGAGTCTACTATGTTGTCATAGCCTCTGCAGTATGCTTGGGGCCGTGGAGCGGGATTTTGTCCCCTCTTTTGGTGTTCACCCGGAGCATCGGGTAACAACTGACCATGAACATCAACCAGAGCTGGGATGTTCTGGTTTGGATCATCATCATTATTTCCCAAGTTTCTATTCATGTTGCGTAGTGTACACTCTAATTCGTGATCGTAGGGGAACAGGGGTTCTCTTTCTCTTCGTGTATTTGGCATACAAGGAGGGTGGTTCTGCACGAATCAAAAACAATAAAACAAAGTAAAATCAAAGAAATATCAATAAACTATAGTAATAAGTTTAAGTTAATCTAAAAGCTACTTTCCCCGGCAGCGGCGCCAAAATTTGATACGCTCAAATTTACTTCTCAAATAAGAAGTAAAGCGGTCGTGTCAAGTAAATAACCCAACTAGTGAGGTTGGGATCGTTCCTACGAGGAAAATAGTTTAGACTTAACTTCAATCTATTATTACTATTGTTCAGTCAATTACTTCCTTGGAAAGCAAAAAATGATAAAAAGGGAGGTTTCTATTCCTAAATAAATGAAAATAACTAGCGAAATAAAAGAAGACAACTAACAGCTTCGAATGTTGGAGTTTAATCAATTAATCAAAGTAACTAGGGTTTACGTGTTCCCCACAGGTTCATAACTTGATACATCTAACAATAACAATTCTTTCCTAGTATCTTGCATGTAAAGGTATAAGTTATGTATTTCTAAATCCATGGTCCGGCATCTAGAAAATTTCACTCCGCACCTTGGTTCGGCTACGTGTGTTGCTATCCTAAACCTTATCTTTACCTCATATTAAGAATCGTATTCGATATTTGACTAAGTTATTACCTCGTACCAATCAATACTAGTCTATTAGATAGTATACACTAAATCTATGTTGATAATTCTTTTCCTATTATCTACCTCCTTGGTCCGGCAAGTAGCATTAAGGCAATTTCTAACGTTGGTCATCCGTTAAAAAGACTTCTAAGCGAAAGAATTATCAATACATGCAAGACACTATTCTAGAATTGTTATTTTAGTTAGGTTTTACCTCATAATTTGCCTATGGTTCCCACAACCCTAGTTATGGAGTTTAGTTACCCATAGTCATAATCACAATATTCAAATATATGATATAAGAATTCATGCACTTACTTCAATGAGAAAGAGTAAAATCCAAAAGTTCGCTTGATTAATCAACAAAAATCACCAATAATCAATCACTGAAATTAATTGAAGAACAAAGATTCTAACAATACTCAAGGGCCTAACCAAATAATCCAGAGTCTAACATCCAAAACGAGGTTTTTTGAACTATTTATAGAAAATAAAAACCTAATTAAACAAGGATACTATTTGCTGGAAATCTGTCAAAACGCGGCTGGGTCGACGGACCTCGTGACGGATTGTGGTCACGACAGACCGTCATGGACTCCGTCGTCCCATACTTGTGCAATTTCTTCTGGTGCTCTCTTCATTACCCTCGACGGCAGGTATGACGGATCGTCACAGGCACAACGGTTCGTTGAGGGTCTCCGTTCCAAAACACTTGAACTCTTGAAATATGGGTACTGGACTACTTCTGTGAACTTCATGACGAACCTGCAGGACGGACCGTCATGGACACGATAGTCCGTTATGCTTTCTGTAACCCCACACTTGGTAAGACTTCCCCATCTTCCTTCAGCAGCTGCACTACGCTGCCACCTACGGACCGTCACGAGCATGACGGACCGTCACGAGCTCCGTAGGTGGTCTCTTCTGCATTTCTTCGCTCAAAAACCTCCGCATTCATCTTTGGACAGATTTCCTTCAAATAAGGAGAAGCTTATATAAAAATTAGCACAAAAAGGCTTTTGGACACACTAAACTTAAGGAAAAAGTATTAATAATACCGTGAAACCACGGTATATCAAAAACTTCCAAAAGTTTGATGTTAATAACTATTGAAACTATAAATAAATATTGAAAAATAATAGAACATATATTAAATCTATCGTTTCATACTTTATGAGTTTACATGTCTTTTTTGTAACATTCCATATTCATGCATAGAATATACTTTATACTAATTCTTAATCATTTGAAACATCAAGTTATTTTTTATTATAATGAAATAAATACCATGAGATTAACTCAATTATTTTATGATACTTTTTATCAGGTCGAATTTATCAAATCTTGAATTTGTGGCACTTGACAATTCTAGAAAGAACTACTTGTCATGGGCACTTTATGCTGAAATTCACCTTACCGCTAAGGGTCTTGGTGATAGTTTAATCGAGGGAAATAAGACATCAAGTCAGGATAAACTGAAGCTGTGATTTTCCTTCGTCATCATCTTCATGAAAGGCTGAAGGTTGAATACCTAAAGGTGAAAAATCCACTTGAATTGTGGATAGGTTTAAAAGGGAGGTATGACCACCTTAAGGCAATGGTATTGTCAAGGGCTCGTTATGAGTGGATGCACTTACACTTTCAACATTATAAAATCGTAATTGAGTATAACTCTACTGTATTTAGAATCACTTCCCAATTAAAATTATGTGGGAAAGTTATAAAATATGAGGACATGCTGGAAAAGACGGTAACGACTTTCCATGCCTCCAATATGATATTACAGCAGCATAACCGTGAAAAGGATTTTAAGAAGTACTCTAATTAATCTGATGTCTTCTTGTGGCTAAGAAACATAATGACATTTTATTGAAAAATCATGAAGCTCGTCACGCTGAAGTGCTCTATTACCAGAGGCACATGCGGTTGAAGCACACAGCTAGTCAAAATAAGACAAAATAATCTAGCCATGATAATGTGTCAGGGTGTGGAAAAGGCAAAAGACGATATAATAATCGTCGAGGTGGTAGTCATACCAAAAGGGAGAACAATATGGGTTCTCAAAATAATCCTTCTAAAGGAAAAGGTGATCACTGCATGTCATCGTTGTGGCCTTGAAGGTCACTGAAAAGTTGAATGTCGTTGTATCAAAATTCCTTTAAAAGGAAAGGAAATAAATGTGGCCCTCTTCTTCTAATGACCAAGTAGAGTTACATTTGACTCTCAAAGATGATGTTCAAGATCTTCTAAAAAAAATGATGAGAATGTTGAGGCGAATTTAGCATTGAAATATGATGCTTTTGATGGGTTCGATGATATTACTTATCTAGAAGTTGAGGACTTATTTATGATCACAAATGAAGATTGATACTGGAAAATAAATAATGTTGTTATGTGCTTTTGATGTTTTATTTAAATTCATGTACTTGGATTTTCTTTGTAAAGTTTTGTACTTCTTACTATGTATTTTTATTCTTATGAAGATAAATAAAATTTTCTGTCTTTTGTTGAATCCAAGATGAGTAGTGGAGATATGTGTCTTTTGCACAGTGCCACAACTCATACGATACTAAGAGAAAAGAAATATTTCTCTCATTTGGTAATGAAAAATAAATATGTTAATACAATATCCAGTAACATAAAATTGATTGAGGGTTGTGGAAGAGAGGACTTATTACTACTTGGAGGAATATTATTGGTAATTGATAATGCATTGTATTGTAGTAAGTCTCATAGAAACTTGTTAAGTTTCAAGGTTATTCGCCAAAATGGATATCATGTTGAGACTGCGAATGAAGGAAAGGTTGAATACCTTTATATTACTACAATAAATGCACAAAAGAAAATTGTGCGTGAGAAATTGTCTGCACTTTTTTCTGAGTTGTACCATACAAATATTGGTACAGTTGAATCACATGTCATAGTAAACAAAAGGTTTACTGATTCTAATGATTTTATCATTTGGCATGACCGGTTAGGTGGTCCCGGCTATAATATGATGCGCAAAGTAATTGAGAATTCACATGGGCATACTTTGAAGAACCAAAATGTTTTTCAATTAAAGGGATTCTCTTGTGATGATTATCACAAGTAAAGTTGGTTATCAAACCACCAGTGGCTAAGGTTGGGGTGGCATCCCCTGTATTTCTGGAACGAATACAGGGTAATATATATGGACCTATTCACCCTGCATGTGGACCATTCAAATAGTATAGGGTCTTGATAGATGCATCTACAAGATGGTCTCATGTGTGCTTGTTATAAACTCGCAATATGGCTTTTGCGAGGTTGTTGGCTCAAATAATAAGGTTAAAAGCACAATTTCTAGATTATGCAATAAAAATAATTCGTCTTGATAATGCTAGTGAGTTTACATATCAGGCATTTAATGATTATTGTTTGTCCACTAGAATAACAGTTGAACATCTTGTTGCACATGTTCATACTGAAAATGGTTTAGCAGAGTCATTTATTAAACGTATTCAATTTATAGCTAGACCCTTGTTGATGAGAACAAAGTTTCATGTTTCGTTTTGCGGCACATTATTTTGCATGCAGCAGCACTTGCGTGCATAACGCCAACAAGTTATCATGAAATCTCCCTATTACAATTGGTTTTTGATCAGGATCCAAACATTTCTCATCTTAGAATCTTTGGTTGTACGGTATATGTTTCAATTATTCCGCCACAACGCACAAAGATTGCCTAAAACTGAAGATTTATTTACGGTAAAGTTTGTTGATTGTCATTTTGATGAATCAGTATACCCAACATTAGGGGGAGAACAAAAACATTTGGGAAATGAGATAGATTTAAATTCACTTTCACTATCTCAGTTAGATCCTCAAACAAATCAATGTGAGCAAAAGTTCAAAAGATAAGTTATTTGAAGAATATTGAAAATCAACTACAAGATGCATTTACTAACCTTTCACGGGTTACTAAATCATATATTCCAGCTACTAATGCTAATGCTCAAGTTGGAGTTGATGTCCCTATAGGACAATATATTAAGGTAAATGAGTCTGGATCACGCTTAAAACGTGGTAGACCAATTGGTTCCAAGGATAAAAATCCTCAAAAAAGGAAAGGAATAAATGATAAAGATTATCATAATATTGAGACAATTTCTCATGAAGAGCTCTGAGACATGATAAATGATGACACCACATAGGAGGTCCATGTACCTAAAAATAATGAGAATGAGGAAATCTCTATAAATTATGTCTTGACGAGAAAAAGTTGGAATCGAAATAATTGTGGTGGATAATATTTTTGCCTATAATGTTGCAATTAAAATAATGCAACAAGATGAGAATTTGAAAACAAGATTTGCCAATGAATGTGGACAGAGAAATGATTGGCCAAAATGGAAGGAAGTAATTCAAAAGGAATTGGCTTCACTTGAAAAACGTGATGTTTTTGGACCAACAGTCCGAACACCTAAAGGTTTCAAGCCATTGAGACACAAATGGATCATTGTGCGAAAACACAATGAAAGTTATAAATTCATAAGATATAAAGCACGAACTGTGGCACAATGACTTTCACAAAGGTCTGGCATTGATTATGAGGAGACGTATTCTCCTATGGTAGATGCAATTACCTTCAGGTATCTAATAAATATGACAGTTCATGAAAAACTTGAAATGCATCTAATGGACGTTATCACAGCCTATTTATATGGCTCACTAGACCAAAATATTTGTATGAAAATCCCTTATGCACTCAAAGTGCCTGAAGCATACAAAAATTCAAAATAAAGTTGTTCAATAAAGCTTCCAAAATCTTTAAATGGATTGAAACAATCAGGTGAATGTGGTATAACCGTGTTAGCAAATACTTGCTAATGAAGGATATAAGAATGACCATATTTGTCCTTGTATTTTTATACGAAGGTCAAAATCTGAATTTGTAATAATATTTGTTTATGTTGATGACTTGAACATCATTGGAACTCCAAAAGAGCTTTTAAGAGTCGTTGAGTGTTTGAAGAAAGAATTTGAAATGAAAGATCTTGGTAAGAAAAAATTTTGTCGTAGCCTTCAGATTGAATATTTGACAAATAGAATAGTTATCCATCAAACAATATATACTGAAAAAAGGTTTTAAAGCAATTTCACATGGATAAATCACACTCATTAAGTACCCCGATGATTGTCAGATCCCTTGATATAAATAAAGATTCATTCCAACATCAAGAAAAGGATAAAGAGTTTCTTGGTGATGGGGAATTAATGTACCTTGATAACAATACCTAACCAGATATTTTCTTCGCAATAAGTTTATCAGCGAGATGTAGCTTGTGTTCAAAAAGAAGACATTGGAAAGGTGTTAAACATATATTCAGATATCTTCAATGAACAATTGATATGTGATTGTTGTATTCTAATGCATCCAAGTCAAAATTGATCGGTTATGGAGATGCAGGAGATTTGTCTAACCCGCATAAAAACCGATGTAAGATAGGCTATTTATTCAGCTATGGAGGTACAACTGTATTGTGGCATTCTATGAAGGAAACAATAGTTGCTACTTCTTCAAATCATGTACAGATAATAGTCATTCATGAAGCCAGCCGAGAGTCTATATGATTAAGATCAATGACTCAACACATTATGTAATTATGCGGTCTTTCTGTGCAAACAAATTCTCCAACAATATTGTATGAAGATAATGGTGCTTTCATAGCACAATTAAAGGGAGAATAGATCAAAGGAGATCGAACAAAGCATATTTCACCTAAGTTCTTTTTTACACATGATCTTCAACTAAATGGTGAGATAAATGTTCAACAGATTCGTACGAGTTATAATCTTGCATATTTACTCACTAAGTCATTATCACATCAACCTTTGAGAAGTTAAGATATAAGATTGGAATGCATCGTCTCCGGATATCAAATAAAGTTTTTCATCGGGGGAGTAAAAATATGTGTTGTACTCTTTTTCCCCTTAACCAAGGTTTTGTTCCATGGATTTTCCTGGTAAGGTTTTTAATGAAGCAGCACTTAAGGCATATTACAAGATGTGTGTACTTTTTTTCCTTCCCTAGGCTTTTTACTACTGGATTTTTCCTAGTAAGATTTTAATAAGGCACATTATTTATAAACATCCAAGGGAGAGTGTTACAAATTCACTTAATTGTGTGGATGTTTCTCTTAATTCATCTATAACGTAATGTATGTATTTATTATATTTATTCGATTTATTATAGTTATACTAACTTATTTGGTTAAATGACGT